>NC_067478.1:76682424-77321590 GCF_947179515.1 Apodemus sylvaticus
CAAAGCCAAGATCTGAACCATTGGTGTAACAGGGGCTCAAAGGGCATCCATGCTGAGGACGGAGAGCTCATTGGTGTCACAGTACCTAAGTCAGTCTTTAAAAGCAGTACTGTTTGGACCAAGAACTAAGGAAAGGCAACTGAAGAAAATCTTTCTTTTTCATTCTTTGAAAATTTCACACATGTGTATAAGTGTGCACATCCTATTATGCCCTGTTATCCTTTGATATCATGTGTGTGTATGAAAGAGAGAGGTGGGGAGAGAGGGAGGGAGGGAGGAGAGGGACAGAGGGGGGAGGGGAGAGGGACAGGTAGAGAGAAGACTTGGTGGGTTTAGTGTAGTTGCCTGTATGAACATGGAAGTGGGTTAATTTCCTAGTCAAAGGGCAACTTGTTGATGGCTATGCCACTGAAGAAAATCTAAAAACGGACTCAGACAGATGCAGACACCCATAGCCAAACAGTTGATGGTACTTGGGGACCCTTATGCGAGAATAGTAGGAAGGATTGCCACCCCTAACCAGATAGGAACTCTACAGGAAGACCAACAGAATCAACTAACCTGGACCCTTGAGGCTTGAAACTGAACCACCAATCAAAGAACACACACAGATTGTACCTAGGTCTCCTGCTTACACATAGCTGATGTACAGATTTGTCTTCATGTGGGTTCTAAACAACTGGAACAAGGCCATCCCAAAAGCAGTTGCCTGGATGTGGGATATGTTTTTCTAGCTGGGTTGCCTTGTCTGGCCTCAGAGAAAAAAGAGTCTCCTGGCCTAGCAGAGACTTAAAGTGCCAGGATCAGAGATACCCAGGGGTCCCCATCTGCTCAGAGGATAATGGGAAGGGAGAATGGGGGAAGTGAGAGGGGGTAGCTGGGAAGAGAGCAGTGAGTGGGATGTAAAGTAAATAAGTAAAAAAATAAATTAAAAAACAAGCAAACAAACAAACAAAAATCTCCTCTCCCAGCAAATACTAACTGGGAAAGGTCAGTGTGAGGTTGAGAGAATGCAAGGTCAAGAGGACTACATCAGAAGTGAGTATTGTGTGTTTTGATTTGAAGACAGAAGAGGCATTAGTGTACTGAGATGTAGGAGCAAAATGTTGTCCTGACCTGCAGGACAGTCAACTGGGTCCCCAGACCACCCAGGAAAAGACAAGAGACAAGAGACACGAGAGATGGACAGCAAGACAGTATTCTGATCAAGCTGCCAAATTTTATTTTTTACACAGGCAATTTAAAGGCAAGCAAGCAGGTGTAGGGAGAGGTGAAGGGGGAAAGTTGTTGTATTCGGGGAACAATCTCAGGGGGCTAGCATCATTTCTCAGGAACAGTTTCTCAGAATTGTCTCTCAGAATCTCAGGGGAAAATTGGCAATTGCTGTAGGAACTTCGCACTAAAAATTGATCATGAGGAGGTGAAGTGGAGAGGAGTTGCTACGGTAGCCTAACCACAGGTGAGTTTCATTTGTTCTAGTCCACTCAGGTGAGCTCTGCAAGTGCTGACCATCTAGCTTACTTGGCTAATCTTTAAGCTAGTACATTTCCTTCTAAAAGTAGGCTACAGAAAGCAGGCTAGAAATGGCTGAGAGGAGGGGTTTTTGAGATCTATGTGAGAATGGCTCCTGGCAAAATGTAAGGTGAGGCTCCATGATATTCATGGGAATTTGGACATGGATCATTGACCGTGGTTACCAACTCAACATGACGCTGAAGAGGGCTGTACGGAAGGTTTGTTTTGTTTTTAATTGCTTTGGGAGTTCTATATTATTTCCTTAGCGTAATGGTGTCATAAAATATAAAAAGCATTAAAAATTAAAACAAGTATATATACTTTATTACAAAAGATTACAATGAGGGAAATATCTAACAATGGTTGAAGAGATGAAGAAATTGAAACTTTCTTGTGCCCACTCAACCCTATGTAGGTGAGTTGAAGCCATTGGACATTATGAATTTCTCTAGAGAAATTGTGGAGAACTGGTCGATTTAATTCCACTCCTTCATGTGTTTCACATGAGTTCTGGATTCCTCTCCACAAGTGAATTGCTCCATTCAAAAGAACCACAAAATGAAATGTTGAATACTGAATTTCCTGATATCAAAAGGGTGGATCACTTTTATCTTTTCTCCTTCTCCATATAATTCTACAGCAGCGAACATTTATAAATCACTTTAGTAGTAAAATCGTTTTCAGTCAGGGATGAGACATCTTTGTGGGTGTCATTCAATGGTGACTAGAAAAATATTTGCCTTTTCCCCTGTTTTTCAAATCCACTATTCTTTCTTATTTAATTCAGGTGTGTTGCAGACATTTTACATAGTAAAAAGCTTCATTAAAGTCAACATGGCAGAACTGTGCTATATGACTTTGCTTGGTGGTTTGTTGTAATGATATTATTATTAATAGTAGCAACTTTTAATTTAAAATCTACCAGGCAACAGCTGCTCCAAGAATTTTTCATCTATTACCTCATTTAACTTTCATAGCAATCCTATAAGTCATTAATCTCACAGGGAAAGGCTACAGCAGAGAAAACATTAGGATAGGCTTCCTTACTTGGTAATGTCTACTGTAAGCAAGCTGAAACACAGAGAAGTCTTCTAAATGAATGGGAAATGTTTTTATCAAGATAAAACACTTCTGCAACAGCTATAAATGTATAGATGAGTGAAAATTTGTAAAATGGATAATTACTAATTGGAGTTTAAGAAAATTAAATCATTTTATTTCTTTGACATTAAAATTGACTAATTTTGGGATGGGTGGGATGACTGGAGAAATGGCTCAGGGGTTAATAATTTGTTTGCTCTAGCAGATGACCTTGGTTCAGTTCTCAGCATCCAATACATTATCTCACAACCTTCTGTGTCTCCAGTTGCAGGGGATCCAATGTCTTCTGCACTCCTCGGGTACAAGACATGTGTGGTCTCTATCCATAAATGTATTCAAACATCGTGCATATTAAAGAAAAATAAATGAACCTTTTAAAATGTCATTGATAGTAGTTTGAGCAGTGATTGTTTTCTTATCACATGACTTACAACATGACTATGAACCATGACACATACTTCTGGGCCATGGGAATGGTCTTTGTTTGTTTGTTTGTTTGTGTTTCCATGATCTTCTACTGTCTCATCTTTTACTCATTTAATGTTGCAAAATGTCACTCTGATACCCTTTAATGATGACCTCATTCTTTCTGGGGACATCATTGTTTACATAATGACCACTTTATTAATTTCCTATCCACAAGTTCACCTTCATGAATTCTTCCAGTACATCTAGATTCTCTCTTGAATGATGTCAACATTAACATCCTCATAGCTGACTCTTCTGTTAATAATTTCAATTATTTACTGTTAGAATATCACCCTACTTGTCTCACTTTTTTCATGGTTAACTCTCCCTCTGAATTGTCTTGTTTGGAAGATGTCTTTCAGAGTTATTATCAGGAAATGAGAAGACAACACAATTTTACCCTTCATAATTTCTGCCTGAACTGAGCAACATGTACCATGACCAACTGCAGTAGTCTTTGAAAGTCATGATAGATTGGCTTGGTCACTGATCATAATGCCCATCTAGGCAGTCTCTGGAAGGCCTTTACTTTAGTCTCTGCTCCACATATTGTCTCCCTTATTGCTCCTGTGAGTATTTTGTTCCCTTTCTTAGAGGACCCAAAGCACTCTCACTGGGGATCCATCCTATAAATAGTCATCAAACCCAACAGTTTTATGGATGACAAGAAGTGCATACCAAAAGGAGCATGCCATGGTTGTCTCCAGAGGGGTCCTGCCAGAGCCTTACAGATACAGAGGGAGATGCTAGCAACCAACTATTGGACTGAGCATGGGGTCCCCAATGGAGGAGCTGGAGGATGGTCCAGAGGAGCTGAAGGGGTTTACAGCCCCATGGGAAGAACAATGATTTCCGTCACCCTCATGCCCCAAGACTCCCAGGGACTGAACCATCAACCAAGGGGCACACATGGTTCCAGCCAAAAATGTGGCAGAGGAAGGCCTTGTTGGGCATCAGTGGGAGGAATGGTCCTTGGTCAGGTAAAGGCTCAACAGAGGCCCCAACAAAGGGAAAACGAGGGGGGGAGAGGTGGGAGTGTGTTGAGTGGAGGGGTATATATGTGGAGGCAGGGGGAAGGAGTAGGGGAAGGGGCTGAGGGTCTTAGCGGAGGGGCGATATCGGGAAAGGTTTTTCCATTGGCAATGTAAATGAAGATGATATTCAATAAAAAAAAAAAGAAAAAATAATGCTCATCTGTTATTTGGCTGCTTATTTGTGGACTAAAGATCTGGCTGTGAAATTTGTGCTTTATGGAATTATTCAACATCAATATATGTGATGACTGATATTTGAACCATACTGTTGGAAGTTTAATTACCTAGCAAAATTATGGCCACTGAGTTCCCTGCATGCCAGAACCCAGCGAAGGAGACACTGCCTGCAATTGCTTATGTGGCTGCAAAGACAGTCACAGAATTGGAATTTAACTTGTAAGTTTGTGTTGAGATTATTCTTTGCAATTGATTTAGAGATAAATGTCTCCCCAAAAATAGATGCTTTCTTGGTATGAGTAGAAGAGAGATATGAGAAAGAAGAATAGATGAAAGAGAGAAAGGGCAGGAGTGGAGGGAGAGCAGGAAATGGAACATCTGAAAATAGGCAAGAGGGAAAGAAAGAAGATGTTACAACAAGCAAACTGTAGCAAAGGAGAATGAAGGGGGTGTACGGAAAGAAGGAATCAGGGAAGGGATGAGAACAGGGCTTCTGTCTTCCTTGATTGCCTGAGTAATGACTCCCTCCACCAAAAGGATGCCATATCTATTTTTCATTTCTTTCCCCCTGAAAAGTACCTGTCTCAACAATGCATATTGTATGAGATTCCAAATTATAACCCTGCCAGCAGGGCATTTGAAATGATCTTGAGTTCTTTAATATTTGATATAAGAATAAGATTGCATAATGTGAAATTATAACTTCACTCCTTTGCCAAAATAAATTCCACATGATTAAAACAACCCAAATATCATGTTCTAATCAAAGAAACCCATTATAACAGGGTCTTACAAAGTTAGATCCATCTTCAGAGGAATGAAACATACTATAAGGAATCAACAGATTTTTC
Organism: Apodemus sylvaticus; assembly: GCF_947179515.1. Lineage (NCBI taxonomy): Eukaryota > Metazoa > Chordata > Mammalia > Rodentia > Muridae > Apodemus > Apodemus sylvaticus. The sequence goes on from NC_067478.1 coordinate 76,687,571, forward strand.
AATTTTATAAATATTTAATGCAAAAGCATGATAATAAAAGTAACATATACATATAAAAATAATTAAAAATGAGCTCTAACAATTTTGCATCAAATTATAGACATTGAAAAGGCAGATCCTAAAGGATAAAAATGCAAAAGACATGATAAGCCAGGTACAATCAAAAGTTACTAAGCAAGCAGTTAAGAATATACTCTACAACTACTTAAAAACTAGTAGTAGCAGGGCAATATTAACAAATATATTAATTAAAAATCTTCAAGAAGTTAGACCCCAGGGAACCAAATAACCCTATTAAAAAATGGGGTACAGACCTAAACAAAGAATTTTTGCCTGAAGAAATTCGGATGGCCGAGAAGCACATTAAGAAATGCTCAACTTCATCAGTCATTAGGGAAATGCAGATCAAAACAACCCTGAGATTTCACCTCACAACAGTCAGAATGGCTAAGGTTAAAAACTCAGGAGACAGCAGGTGTTGGCGAGGATGTGGAGAAAGAGGAACACTCATTCACCGCTGATGGGATTGTAAGATGGTACAACCACTATGGAAATCAGTTTGGCGGTTCCTAAGAAAACTGGACATGACACTTCCGGAGGACCCTGCTATACCTCTCCTGGGCATATACCCAAAGGATTCCCCAGCATGCAATAAGGACACATGCTCCACTATGTTCATAGCAGCCTTATTTTTAATAGCCAGAAGCTGGAAAGAACCCAGATATCCCTCAGTGGAGGAATGGATACAGAAAATGTGGTATATATACACAATGGAGTACTATTCAGCAATTAAAAACAATGAATTCATGAATTTTTTAGGCAAATGGATGGAACTGGAAAATATCATCCTAAGCGAGGTAAGCAATCATAAAAGAATGCAATCATTGATAAGTGGATATTAATTAGCCCTGAAGCTCTGAATACTGAAGATACAATTAGCATATCAAATGATTTCCATGAAGAAGGAAGAAGAGGGCCCTAATCCTGGAAAGGCTTGATCCAGCATAGTAGGGGAGTACCAGGACAGAGAAAAGGGAGGGGGAAAAAATAGGAGAATGGATAGAGAGAAGAGGACTTATGGGACATATGGGGGCGAGAGGGGGACTGGGAAAGGGGAAGGCTTCTAGAATGTAAACAAAGAATATAGAAAATAAATTTTAAAAATTAAAAAATAAAATAAAAAAGAAAATCTTCAATAGCCGGGTGGTGGTAGCGTACGCCTGTAATCCCAGCACTCTGGGAGGCAGAGGCAGGCAGATTTCTGAGTTCGAGGCCAGCCTGGTCTACAGAGTGAGTTCCAGGACAGCCAGGCCTACACAGAGAAACCCTGTCTCAAAAAAACCAAAATCCAAAAAACAAAAACAAACAAACAAACAAAAAAAACAACAAAAAACCAAAAACAAAAAAAGAAAAAAAAGAAAAAGAAAATCTTTGATTATATTCACAATATTTTAAACTGTTATGTGACACACTAGCAAAGGTTTAAGAGGGTTCAATCCTCTTTAAAAGGTAATTTTGCAATAACTTAATGAGATTTTTAAATGTTGATATTATTAACAGGAAAATTATTTATAAGAAAATCCTAAGTAATGAATAAATTATGTGACTAAGCATAGCATGGTATTTCCACGAAAGTGAAGTGTACAGATATGATAGGAACATAAAAATAAAGGCACTCGTGATAAAATAATGGAATAAAGCCAAGCAGCGATGGGTCTGGGGGAGAGAGGAGAAGAGGTGGGGGAGGGGAGGGAGGGAGGTTGCAGATGGCAAATGCAGTATGAGAGAAGAATAAATAAAAGGAAAATCAGAAAAATAATGGATTTGGAAGAGAGGAAAAAAAGGAATGAAATAAAATACAAAATTGTGCAAGTGTTGTTCTAAATATTCTAAGCACACTTGCCATTGTGAGTTTGGAGAAGACCCTTATATAGGCCCAGAAATGCAAGCCAAATATTGATATGGCAGATGAATAATTGGAGCTCATTAGAATTTAGATTTTCATTCCTTTTAAATATGTGCATGGGGCCCGTAATTTCTTTGTCCCATGCATTCAAAAATGGTGATTTTTGACGTCATGCACCCTGGTGAAATCTGTCAGCCAGAGGCTGGCCCTGTTCTCTTACTGAGTAATACACTATTCTCTTCCTGGGTAAAGGAGTCACAGGGGTGATTGGGCTAATGCTGTCTGTAACGGTAAACACAAGGCCACAGCATGCAATCAGTAATGAACGTTCTTTTTTTCTGCTACCTTAGCCAAGGAATCTAAGTGTGAAATATTACAAGCTGCGTTAGAACACTGACAAGATCTCAAGGAGGCTCTGTTTCTTGAAACTTCCCCAAAAGGACTCAATATGACCCTAAACAAATCTCTTTTGAGTGACCACAGCTGAGCCACTTGAAGCCTCCACTCTATATAACTTAGTCTTTACCAGCAGATGTATTCTATTTGGCCTCAAATTAAACTGAGCAATAACCAATCAAATTATTTCCTCTGGATAATCGTATAAGTATCAAATAAAGGTGGTTCTATAGCTCAAAGGTACACTTGCTGACTCAGCAATTAAGAGCAATGAAATGCATGGAGCTATGGCATAAAAATATCCTGAGACATATTATGTTTGCAATCAGTTGTTTTCATTATCTCCGGTGCCTTAGAGTTTTGTGTTATTAATGCCAATATATTTTCATGGCTTGATTCAATGAGGATGTATACCAATAACTGTTTCACACTCAGTTGTAAGGATAATAGAAAAATTGATAGACAAAAAGAAAAAAGGGGAAAAAAGGATGACCGCTGTGTCGTTCCATTCTGATCCAACTCACAGTAGCTACAAGTTGTTATCCAAGCAGTTCTTCCTCCCGCACAGTGCCAAGAAGACGACATTTTGCAATCTCTTAGATGGTGGCTGCTGTAGGATTCAAGCAGAGCTTTAGGGGCAGAATGCATGAGCCCTGTCAAGGAGGACCTGAAATGGGGCTAGCCCACTACAGCAGGAGAAGGGTGTAAAGGTGGCGTCCTGCCTCCATGGGAAGAGGGGGCAGTTGTCTTCTATAGCAGAGATGAAGTTCTCATCCTGGGCAAATGTCCCAGAAGCAAAGCACAGGCAAGAAGCTGAAATCTGGATTATGGGCTGCCCAGCTGGAAGGCAATCACCATGTAAGGTAGTGTGTGTCATGCTACAGATTGTAAAAATATTCAGTGAAAGCATAGAAGTGGTGGCTGGGCTTGTCCTGGAGAAGATTTCCCAAAGGCGGTGAAAAATAACCAGAGGCCTTAAGAATAAGGACTTAAGAAGGAGAAGAACTGGAGCAAGGAATGGTCTCAGGGAAAGATTACATAGCACAAGTCTCATCCATGCCATGGCACATAAAACAGACAAATTCTCTACATATATGGATACTATCCAAGGGTGTGTGGAGAAGGCACATAATGCATAAATATTTGGTAAGTGTCATGATAAAACTAGTAAGTAGAGTTAGTGGGGGGGAGGGTGACAAAAATTTTAAAATGGTTCAGGATAGTGCTCAGAAACATACATTTGAATTAAGTAAGGGATTAAAACATGTGTTGACTTAGTCATAATGGAATTAAATATGCAGGCTTTCTATGTCGAGATATTCTGGGTGGTACTGCATCCTTTGCATGGCATGAGTCCAGCAGACAAAAGAAAGAAATAAGAGACACACAGATAGAGACACAGAAAATCTGGGATTGGGTAGAATGGGCTCTCAAATAGAGATGCCATAGCAGACCTGGATTGTCTATTTTTATTATAGACAAGTGAACAAGGAAGTAGGGTTATTGTATGCAGAAAACCGAGGAGGGAGTATTATATACAGGTGAGCAAGGAGGCAAGGTTCACTAATCTTGGAAGGTGCAGTCTGTAGGAAAACAGTCTTGAGACAATAAACAAGGCCTTCAGACAGGGAAAAAGCTATGGTAGACATTTCCTCACACACTACTAACATTTGCACTCAGACCAGAGTGAGGCTTTGCTATCATTCTGAGCCTCATCTTGGGAAGGCTTTGCCACCGATGAGACTGAGGGCATTGGTCCTTGACATGTCTTAGCAAGGCCCATGTCAACAACAAACATTCACATAGGACTTCACTTGCTCCCTATATAGAGTGGGAGTGCTGGAGAGATGGCTAAGTGCTTAAGAGTGCTTACTTACTGCTTTTTCCAGAGGACTTAAGTTCAATTCCAGCACCCATGTTGGTGGTTGACATCCAGTTAGCATACACACAGAGAAATACACACACACACACACACACACACACACACAAATATTTTTTAATGTTAAAAATATATTCTGACGAGGGTGAAGAAGATGGTTAAGTGGTTAAGGCAACATAAATGCAAAATGGGTAGCTTGCTTTTAAGTTTAACCTCAGGAGGACAAGATAAACTTAATACTGGGGGCATGGAGGCAAACACGTTCTGAGAGCTCACTAGCCAGCTAGCTTAGCTGAAAAGGGCAACCTGGAAGTTCTGTGAGAGATTGTCTCAGGACAAGAAGGCAGAGAGTGCTGGAGAAAGACACCCATTATCCTCTGGCCTCTAAATGTATGCATACCATACAGGTGGACACACACACACACCAGATACGATAAAGGAGACACCTGAGGACTGAGCCCTCACTGACTCCTGTGTCACCCAGAATTTGGAAAGAGAAAAAGGAATTTCACAGAGGCCCCTGGAATGGAGGGAGCAGTGATGGGAGATGCAAGCAAACAGGAGTTGTGCTCTAGAAACCCAGGAAAGGAGGAGCTTCTGCATAGAGGACATTTGCCACATGTGATACATGGGACTGGCATCAGCTCTCCCAACACCGAGGCGGTGGTGAGTATTGTGATTGTGTATGTGACAAAGACAAAAGCTTTCACTGTCTGTGCCTAGGAAGATTAGAAGTAGACACAATTAATATGGGCAATTTGATGAAATGGGCAACAACAAAGGATAAAGAGATGAATAGCCAGAGGAAATGTTTGGTCTGGGGTGAGAAATGACATTTCTATGAAGCTAGTTATTTTCAGGATACTTTCTTGCTGATGGGGAACATGTCCTGGGAAATTAGTGTTCTTGCAGATGAAGAGGATAGAAGAAGAAAGTTCTTGGGAAATATGAGGGAATGGAAGGACATGGAGAGACAAATGGACCCTAGACAGATCCTTCTTCCACACAGGGGCAGGGGAGAAAGAACAACATGGACCAGGGTAGAGCAGCAGACATCACTCAAATACGAGAGGAAAGCAGTTAGACCAGCAACCAGAGCAGAGCAAGCGCTATTGTTGAATGGGTGATTAACTCAGCTTAATCAGCTAAGAAGTTGAGAAATGTTGTTCTTGTATAATCATGACTTAGATTTTATAGAATGTCTTGGGTTATGTTCTAGGTAGAAGTGAAATAATTATTCAGTCTCCTAACACAGCAGCTTGAAATAACAGTAATGTATGTGTCCCACATTACCATAAGCATTTGACATTGGTTCATCCACTTAATCCTTAAAATAAAACATAAGTATCACAATTATTATAATTGTTATTATTATTATTATTACTTTATAAAAGAGGTAAAAGAGTTTCCAAGAAGATAAGTATCTTATGCCCCCAAACTTAAGAAAGACTCAAATAGCAGAGCTAGGATTTCAACTCAGGGACAAGAGTCAATATTCATAACTATTTACTCTCCTATCCTGATCAACAGCTATTCAATGTTTAAGAGTCACCTTATACTGCACACTTATACAAGGTTACAGGGAATATTAGAATGAAGTCTAACCTAAAACTACATCATTTAAGTTTGCCTGTTTCTCCATACATGATGAACTCAATGTGGAAATACAGTCGCCACAATAGTTTAAATAGTGAATGCTTAGTCATTGGGAAATGGTATTACATGAGAGGGACTAGGACGTGTTGCCTCGAGTAGGTGTGACCTTGTTGTAGCAAGTGTATCACCAGGGATGGGCTCTGGGGTTTCAAAAACCCAAGCCAGTCAGTGTCTCTCTTTTCCTGCTGCCTGAAGATCCAGATATAGAACTCTCAGTTACTTCTCTCAAAACATGTCTGACTACATACCACCATGCTCCACACCATGCTACTAAACTAAATCACCAAGACTGTAAGCAAGCTCCAATTAAATGCTTTCTTCTATAAGAACTTCCATGTGTCAGAGTGTCTCAACAGAAACAGAACAATGACTAAGACAGAAGTCTTCTATTACAACGAGTAGCTGAATCTTGGCTAGTCACAGCAGAAGGACATCGGCCAACCACAGGCAGCCAATTAACTGTTCAGATATGGTTCAGATAAAGCAACTACTAAGCAGTGTTCTTAGATGAAGCTATTTCTAAACTTCAACTTTTTATATGTTACTTACTTTTCTCTGTGGGCATAGAATCTGCCCTTAACAAAGCAGTACCTTCTGAACCATTTCTATTCTAGAATAACAAACAAAATTCAACCACGACCTGAAAAACTAGGTTTGCTGTAGTTTTCTCTTTTAACAAACACTGTGGAGAGATTGTTGATTCCAGAATAATTGGGAAAGTGTGCGGGACCTCTAGAAGTCTAGCCTCATCGGGTCTGATGAAGATATTTGATCATGCTGACCTGTGACCCTGTTTACCCACTAGGCCTCCCCTACCTTCCATGTGTTAACAATTGAATAGTTAGACTGTCTAAATTTCCCTTAAATAAGCTACAATATGTTTGTCTTTCCCTTAAAGCACCTCCATATGCAATTATCTGCAGATCCAGCCAAGCTATTGGGCCAAGAAGACAAAAAAAAAAGTCTAGCATGAACAGGGCTAATCACCCATGTTCAATGTTCTCTACAGTTATATTCCTTCCAGAGTTTAATATAATTAAAGTGAAATCAAATGCTGAGGCTAAATGGATGATGAGCAGAATGGAAGTGGCAAATGCCTCAGCCAACCCAATGCCATTGAAAGCCATGGTGGCCCCTCTACTGTGTATTTCCTTCCTCAAAAAAATGTAAAAATCATTAAGTGGAGATGGCGTAGCTCCTGGATAGAGGGCAGCAAGCCTGACTGCCATCAGGTCTTGGATGATGGAGAAGTAAACCTTCTTTGGCTTAGCTATTGAGGCTTTGAAGGTTGCCTATTGAGGCAGTGCTCATTAATTACCTTGATTTGTAAAGTAGACAAGTGAGCCACTGACACTGCTCCCAGCATGTCAAATGGCAGCTTCTGACAGGGTGGATGAGATGTAGAGAAGAAAGGCTGAGCCCTGGATCCCAGGGTGGCAGACAGAAGAAAGAGGCTTTGGTGAAAGGACATTTTGTTGAAAGGAACAGAAGTTGCCTCAGGGCAGCATAGGTAAAAAGAAGAGCTATTTTAAGTCCTTCAGGACCATCTAAAGATGAGGAATGAAGTATGTCTGAGCTAAACCAGGGCAGGCTGAAATTCAAAACTCAGAACTCACTATCTTCTGAGGAATCATGCTGTTCTCCCTCATTTTGTGGTGATTGTAAGGGATGAGCCTCGTACAAACTAGAGCTAAGCAAGTCTTGTATCATGAAGTTACACCCCTAGTCCTATATCCTCTGCTCTCTCCGTGTTTCTTTCTCTTCTCTTGGACTGGTTTCTTCTCCTTGCATATACCCCACTTGGAGACAATACTTGGTCATAAGTGTCTGTGATCATTCAGCTGGTGCTGCCTCAGTGCTGAAGTCTCATGACTGGGAATCACATAGACTCAGGCAACCTGTAGATGGTTGTAATTGAAGAGGGTGGTGTTACACCAACTTCTAGGAAGATGCAAACAAACATGTACTCATAGCCAATAGGGCAATAGTGACAGACTAAAGGGGTAGATCCACCTAAGGCCAGCTTTATTGGATTTACTAATGGGAATATGTGTAAGGAGTTACTCATAGGAAAATGGGTGACCCCCAAATATTCACATCACTAAAAGATCCTACCCTACCATGGGTGATGGCTTCCCTTACTTGTGCAGATACAGTTCCCTTTTTTTTAAAAAACATTCTACTCTCTATATACTCTAACATATTCCATGCCTAGTTGGAAAGAATCATACCCAACTGGGAGTATGGTACTTGGGGGTGGAATCTGACGAAAGAGCCCTCATCTTCTCCTGTGAGGGGATGTCATCTGTGTAATTTTCTTGAATATCTTTTTCATGTGATTGTAACAGCTCTGACGAAGATAGCATTACCCATGTTATAACCAGAGAACAGTGGTGGCTATATATATATATTTTTTTTACCCTGGTCAGTTAATCCTGACAACACAGACAGGATCCCATGGCCTCAGAAGTGGCTGTGAGGAGTGGAGACAGTTTGCAAGTTGTGAGGATGTGAAGACGAAACAGGTTGGCTGTATGAGATTATTTTTAGAACATATGACAGAATTGCTAAAATATCTAAGAGGTTTAGGGAGGCATTGTGGGTCATGGAGAGAAAACGAGAACGCGTTAAGTGGAAAAAAACAGAATATCAAGCCATAAGAGGGGAGGGTGCTGATAAAAACTTCGTGTTAAAGCCACACTCAAGAGTGCAGGCCAAGCAGTCCCCAGGGTGATGACCTACCATGGACTTGAACATATCGTAAAAAAATATATTTGAAGCCAATTAATGAAAGCTTCCATACTTGACCTCCCACATAAGCTGGGAAATGCAGATGGGTTCTATTACCACTCATCTAGATGGTGTTGTCAAGAAGCATTACAGGAATTGTTTGTTTCTGTTGAAGCTATTTTGTAAGTTGCTTATAGCCGCTATAGATATGAATACTCTGACAGTTCTGTGAGGTCAACCTTCAGAGTCAGCAGAATTTAAAAATGTCGTCATGCATGACAGTGAGGTGTTAAAAACTGAAAGTGGGGGAATGTCATTTTCTATATATTTCAAATTCTTTGATATGTCTCTAAGAAAGACACTTTTGCCAGAGAGAATTGCAAAGGATAGTGGGAAAGAGAACACACACATACAAAGTGATTTTGTACAGTTGTTCTCACAGTATTGACTCTCCCAGCAGGGATGATTCAGTGGGTGAAGGTTTCAATATGGAATGAACATTAATAGAAAATCAGCTTGTCCTCACCTCCATCCACTGTTTAGGGAGTGGCAATTTGATAAAGTGCTAAATGGTCTGCCCGTCTAGGTATAGGTACTGAGGCTGTTCAAAACCAGAGCATACATTCGTGTCCTGTTCTTTATCATCATTTAGAATGATGCTAATGATAGGAAGCCCAAGAAAACATTTTTTTCTAGTTCTAGGTTTTAAAAGCTGCACTGTTGAGTATTAAACTGTCAATTCCATCCTTATCCAGAAAACTCCTAGAAATAAAAAGAAAAAGTGCACCGTTGGTGAGAGATTCCTTTTATGTGGCTAATAATGTGCTCTAGCTAAAGACAAATTTTATGAATGAAAAAAGAAATTAACACTATTTATTGAGACTTGTGTGACACTTTGTGTCTCTTAATCCTCATATCCCCAATGGTAAACAGGTCCAAAGTCATTCCCATGCTATGTGACTGACTGAAGTGACATATTTATACTGATATTGTAGATTTAAAGTTCCCTCTCTCTTTCTAGAATATTCTCTATCCCTTATTTAGTAGTATACTGTTGCAGTAAATTCTAGTTCAACTCAAATTAGTGACTATTTGTTAAGGTGAATGTTGATGGATAACATGCTATGGGCAAAACAGTATCTTAGGCAGAAATAAAACCACATGCTCCCACTAGTTGGCAGAATCTAACCCAAATGCACTGACAGAAACAGAGTAGCATTGTGGTTACCAAAGGCTTGGAATCAAGGAGCATGAGGAAGATGTTGGTCAAACTATATGAAGTTTAAAGTAAACAAAAACATAAATAATAAGTATTTAAAATGGCAACTACAGTGATTAGCTTGAACTCGTTATTCTATTCTATCTACATCATGGTATTATTGTGTATCTCATAATCATATCTTATCTTTCAAATTTTTAAGTTAAAGGGAGTATGATAGGTATTGCAGGAACTATAATATGGAATGAGGGTATCATTTGATAGAGGTACTTGATAGTAGAGAAAAAAATCCTCTGAGACAGCTGGGAGGAGGAGCATGATTTGGAGTTAAACAAAGTCACATAGTGTGAAGATAGAGCTATGGACTCTAGGATGAAGTCCAAGGAAAAAGGAACAAGGCAGACACCTGACAACTGGCGGACACCTGACAACTGGCGCTCACCTAGCCAGCCGTAGAACTGGGTGGACCTCAAGAACAACAGATAACAAGAGAAAGGGCACAAAGAAATTCCAAAGTTGATGAAGGTCAGATATGAGGAATTTTAGCAAATTCCTGGATCAATAGATCCTCTATGCTGCAGGAAACAGGGTTCAGGGAAGCTTTGGGGTTCTGAGACAGTATCTCAAAGAAGGCCATCATTTAGTTGGCAAATCCAACAGGGGTCATGAAGACCTCTTTGTGCTGTATTTTCTCGTTGTCCAAATGGAAGGCAGAGTGGGAAGGTATGAAGAATGTATCAGCTGGAAGTCAGGAGAAGCAAACAAGGAAACGACAACACTGGGCAGTGATTAGGAGTTGTCACTTACTTTCTGGAAAAACTAGGAAATGGACAGTTTTGTGGCAAATGACACATGGGCATGCAACAAATCACATTTTCTTCTCTTGAGTCAGCTCTTGTGACTCCAAAACAATGCATATGTAAGTCATTTTAATTTTGACAGATACTCCTGTGTGTTTTCAAACAGAAAGGGAATTTTTCCCCCTATTGTGAGACTCCAGTCACTGATTTTAATTATTTTCTGAAATCAATTCTTTTCTGTCAGGGAGATGTCTAAATTTCCATCTGGATAGAGTATGGAAATAAAGCTTATAAAGTAGCATCATGGGTAACTGGGGTTCTGCAAGGAGTAAGACACAGCTGACCACTGTGGTTTGTACAGAACAGAGCTATGAAGATTTTTGTTGCGTTCAATGTCTGTAGAGACAGATCGAGGTCATCCAGTCTGGTTTCAGAGAGGAAGATAAAACACATTACAGAGTCCTACAGCACAGCCTCCTGAAGGAGAGAAACTACTCCCCTGCTTTGGGCTTTGTACTATTGGGATCCTATGGAATTTTTCAAAGGGTCCAGTTCTTACCAATTGCACTTGACATACTTACATTTTTGAAATCTCAGAAGCCTGAAGTTTGCAAGCTTACCCCATTGTTTTGGGACTCAGGGCTTTGAAAGCAAACCTCTAAGCCTCTTCTATGAGCTCATTTCCCCATCTATAAGCAGGGCTAAGAGAATCCCATATTGCAAACAGAGCTTAAGACTTTTCCTGTGTAAGGCCCTGAACAAACAGACACTCAGTAAATGAAACCGATATTATTATTATTGACAAGGGGCTCTCCATGCCTCCAGTTTTCATGGTTACAATAGACCAATAAAGAGCGCAGTAGTCGGAAAAGACAAGGTAGTCAATGCTGGGCATTGACCTACATACTGTAAAGGAGCAGAGCAGCTAGTGAAGACAGAAACTAGCTGTGGAGTCCAATGGCTGACTCACAGAGGAGGGCAGAGCAGCACAGCTCAGTAACCACCCATGCTGAGCCATCTTTAAACACATCTTCCAGCGTGTTACAAAAAGAAGTCAGAGAAAGAAAGAACAAAAGTCATAAACTACTTAACTATTGGTCCACAGGGAAGATGAGTTCCCTGTAAACTGAAGGAGATTGAAATACTGAAGCAGTTAAGTATGAGAGTCAGTCAACCAAACAGAATGAATTCTCTAGACGCCTTGGAGGAGCAAATGTATCCACTCCCTAAAGTGAGAATTATGCTGTGCACATTCTATTCTGCTGAAAAAACTCTGACCGTGCCCAGTCTATTGGCATTTGCTCTGTGGTTTTGTATAGCACCACCTCAGCGCCAGATTTGTTTTTCACTATAAATGACTGAATTGATAAGTCAAACTTAAACTCCCTGGTTTTCCCATCGGAGCGAATGTGGAGAACAGCATTGAGGCAAATTTCAGAGTGTAGCTTGGGATGCACAGTCCCTTGAGCCTTGAGGGTTGTAGGCTAAGGCCTTGAAAAAAAGATGATAGATGCCTAGGAGGCTAAACCTAAAAAATTAAAAAAAAAAATCAAAACCACAGAGAGAAGGTCATGTGATTTGACTGCAAGTAGGCAAAGCACACCTCATTTAAGCAATATGAGACAATGAAAAGCAGGAGCTATTCTTGGGTTTAGGGGCAGCTAAGCCAAGTCAGGGTCTATCCACTACATGGCAACCATATCCAAGAACAAAGTTGCATAGATATTTGTGCCATGTCCTGTTTGGCAGGCCCCAGTTCTCAATGTCCTTACCTAGGCACCCAGTTTTGACAGACAAATAAGTAAAATATCAATTTATCTGGTTTAGGGTATTTTTTTCTGACTAGGGAGTGAATTACCAAGGACAACTGTTTCCCAGAAAATATTGGTCAAACCCACTTCCTCATTGTTGGTCAACCACACAGAGACTAGAGACAGTGATGTGGACCAGAGAAAGAAATTATTAACAAAATGTCTCTAGAAATTAATGAATGCCTATGACATGAGCTTTCATCTAAATTGTCATTTAAGATGCAGTGAAGGTTAGAGCAGCCCAATGACCACTGGTGACTGAATGAATAAACAGAATGTATTATACATGTGCAATCTAGATAGCATATTCATAGCAACATTGCTCACAGTTTTCAAAATATGGAAGCAACCGACAGTGGAATTCTATTCTGCCTTTGAAAGGAGGCAAACCTGCTGTGACTTGAATTAATAATGAGTATATTGTGCTAAGTGAAATAGGCTAGACATGAAATAATGAATGGCTCTATTTATGTTTACAGACAAATTCAAAAAATAATAATCAGAACTTCTGTGGCTAAGAGCTGATTTGGGTAAAAGAAAAGAGTATTTAATGCATATAGAATTTGGCCTAGGGAATTCAGGCAGAGGAAAAGGTTGTACAATATTTTGAATGTACTTTAAGATGTTTTATGGTCCCCCCAAACAAATTGGTTAAAAGGGTAAAGTTTGTATTATGGTTATTTTACCATAATATTCTAAATCAAGAGAAAAGTAAATCAACACATGTAAGCAATGGACTTCTCCTATGATATTTCAGTTGACCAGATTTATAAAGCAATCTTGAAAGAATATTAAATTGTTTCTAATTATATCCTACTGAACCCTGCTTACTGGATGACACTGTTAAGCTCACATTTAATCTTTTAAATGAACTAAAGAGATAAAAATAATTACCGCTTTACCACAGCGGCAAACCAATATTTAAGAAATTAAATAAATTTGCCCTAGATGTTATTGGCTAGTTAAGGACCTGCATATTTTCTTTCATGTCATGTTTCATATCTTAATATTTATACAAATATTTTTAATAAGTCTATCCATGAATATGCAGAGGGCAAGAATAAGATGGTCCTTCTTGGAAAGCTTGGATGTATCTACAAAGGAAATCAATTTAGCTTTCATCATGAGGTTTTCTGGAATATAGGATGTAAGGAACTAGTAACATTAAGACTCCAAGACAGTCCATTACGACTCAATGGCAAGTATTTCTACATTTTTAATTTCATCTTTATTAGGTTGAAGATAAATAATAGTTAGGGTTTTGTGACCTTGTGTGCCCGAGAGTGGTGAATGGCCTAAGCAGCCAGAGGTCCACCTTACCCGTTCATTAACTCTGAACTGCATGGTTTGCAGGCACAACTCTGAACTTAAGGACTTTAAATAGATGACAGATTCAGCGTGTGCCTTTTACCTCCATATTTATAGCTCTTGCTTCCTAAACCCTCACTTTTATCTTTCCATATCCAGTGACAGTCTCATTCTTTCTAGAAAACTACAGTGGAGGAGGAAGATAAAAGGAAAAACAAAAGTAAGGATACTGTGAGAGGTTCTTTTTTTGTATCTTTTCGCCTGTGCATTGGAGTAGGATTGTGTCCTTGAAGCCTCCTGCAAAATCTACCTTTCTTAGAGCCTAAGGTTTCAAACAGTCTGTAGGTGTTCCTTCCCTGACGCTTGTCACCAGTCTCTTAGTAACTGAGTGCAGATTTATTTCTTTCTGTAAGTAGCTAATAAAAGACCTAAGAAGTAAGATGCCTCCCAAAAGGTATTTCTATCCTATCCATCAGGTAGAGTTCATGCTCAGTGTTTTGTCCAAAGGTTAGCATCAGGAATTCACATCTCCTGCTCCATCTACCAAACTTGACCTTGACTATGGACTGTCTTTGGGGAAATGCTCAACCATGTGGTGTTAGACATCACCCCAGACTTATTGAATCACAGTCTCTGGATAAGTCATTCGGGAATTGGTAGAGTTTGAAAAGCTAGTATTACAAATGAGTTTACAAGGCAACAGCCACTCAGATGGTCTGGGGACTTGGTTACCCATTTGGGACAAGATAAGAGCCTCATGGCAGCATCAAGAATGGCACTGACTCTGGGCAGTGGTGGCACATACCTTTAATCCTAGCACTTGGGAGGCAGAGGTATACAGATTTCTAAGTTCAAGGCCAGCTTGGTCTACAGAGTGAGTTCCAGGACAGCCAGAGCTACACAGAGAAACCCTGTCTAAAAAACCAAAAACAAAAAAAACAGAAAAAGAATGGCATTGCACATAGTTTTGATTCAGCTAACATTTTCTTTCTAACAAGAGTGCCTGACTACAGTGGGACATTGATTTACCTTCAGAGAACAGCCGCTTATCCTATCACTCATCTATAACGAAGAATTTGAAGGCTGGTTTCCTAAAGTGGCCTTCCCATAAGCTTCTCTAACAAAACTGAAAACATCTGCACATTTCTTGTCTGCCTCTTTGAGCTTGGACAACTATTTCAAGCATTTATTGCCATTGTTCTTTATCCTCTGTACCACAGAAATTACCACTACTCAGCCATATTTCCTACCCATCCCAGGAGGTTATCCATTTCCTCCTCTGGCTCTCTAGCATCATTTTACTAGTTTTGCACTTCTTGTGACATTTAATGCATATCACTGCTAGGTCACCACAATGTACAGAGAGCGGGGCTAGGGCACTGGCTGTTCTTGCAAAGTAATTAGCTTTGGCCATTCACACAGTGGCCAACAGTTATCTGAAACCCCAGTTGCAGAGGATTCAACACCCTTGTTTAGCCTCCACAGGCACCAGGTAGGTATGCAGTACACATACATGTTTGCATACAAAAACCCTCATACACATAAAAAAAATAAGTCTAGAAGAGAGGAAGCAATGTGAATAGGACAGGTATACCCAATTTCTGACCCTCTGAGGAACTGTGAATACAGACTGGCCTTGAGGACCCCTTCTCAGTTGCACTGGCTTCTCCTCTTCACCTCCATTCTGTCTGCTCTCTTACCTTTTTGTTTATTTACTCATAAATGGTTTAGGGAGTATATATAAAAATCAGTGGCCAATAAAAAAATATGAGGAAAACAGACAAGACTCTTCCTCTTCTTTTCTAGACAAGACCTGTTGTTCTAATGGGTCATCTTTTTTTTCTTACTCCTTAAGAATCTTTGGTGTGTGACTGGGAAGGTTTCCAAATATTCTAAAGAAAGTAGAAAAATTCCTATGATGAAGTCAATTTAACATAAAAAAATAGAAGAGAATAAAATACACAGCAAGCAAGACAAGCATTTTGTAAGTAAAAAGAGACCTGAAAGCCCCCTTCCCAAGGGTCCCAGAAAGCATCACGGGAACTTTCAAAACAAAAGTAGAAACCAACAGTCTTACCCAGCTATGACACCTACGAAACACAACAATCAACATGGCACCTTAATCCTAAGAGGACAGTAGTGGTACTCATACCCTGAAAGTAACCAACAAATGACTGGACTTAAGATCCACTCAACCCAAGGAATGTAACCCCAGACTGATGAACTCATTGATCTTGGAAGATACCTATACCCTTTACTAAACCTATTTGCCCTTAGAGTCACAGATAAATGTAGGCCTCAAGTCTCAGTAAGTTCTTTGCAACAAAGGCCATTCTAGAAAGTCACAACCAATAAAAATACAGTTTTAGAGACTAGTCTGTAAAACAATTTCTGCACCCGAGGCCCAGGAAGAGGAGGCAGAAAGATTTTAAGAGGCAGAGGATCAGCGAGTTTGCTGTGAGATTGTGTCTCCAAGGAATGCTGGAAGCTAGCTAGACCTATGACGTCTGATCATCATGACTACCTAACCATAAGCTTGACAAGGACACCAATAGAGATGTCAAATGGATGTAGAAATGCCCACAAGGCCTCAGTCCTACCCAAAGAACCACAGGCACCCAAGGACATACATACAAGTAACATTACACAAACCGAGCAGTTTATATTTAGGAATATTTATTATATACATATACATATACATATACATATGCATGTAAAAACAATTAATGAAGAAAAAGAGGCCATGAATTTGAAAAGAAGTGAGGAGGGGTATTTGGGGAGGTTGGATGGGAGAAAAGGAAAGAGCAAAATGATAAAACTATATTATACTCTCAAAAACTAAAGAAAATTAATTAATTTTTTAAATGGTTGTGTTGTGTTGGCCAGAGTGAGAATAATCCCCATTTTACTTGGCTACTCTCTGCTCTATACCTTCACCTATCTGCACATTCTCTAATTTGACCCTTTAACAGAAATGTTCCTACAGATTATTGTAAATTACTTCAGGAGAAACAAATTACAAAGATTGAATATACAGGTATAGAGGTTATTGTTGTAATCAAACAAAGCCTGTAACAGAGTTAATCAGGTGAATATTTTAATGCAGTGCATAATTTTTATTATACTGCAAACAAATTAGTCTCAAAAGCTTGTCAGCTCACAAAAATGACTGAACAGTTTTATAACACATAGACAAATCAAATGAAAATTTTAATGTTTCTTTTTAATTAGTTCTCGGTATTTTTAACCATTTCTAATAACTTTCATTCTCTCACATACATGCCTGCACAGTGTGTATTTATATATACATACATGCATCAAACATCATATATATTTATACATATATACATATGCTCACATGCACATATACCATATACCTGTACATATATGAACATACATCATATACATACACATACATACATACACACAAACACACACACACACACACACACATATACACACACACACACACATATAGAGCCTAACAGACATACCCTAAATCTTACTCCATGGCCAAAACTACCTCATTTGGGACATAATCTTGTAACAGTATAGCAGTTAAAATACAATAAATAAAAACAAGAAAATAATAACCTGAAAACTATAATAGCAAATTTAACATAGAAGTCTATTTCTCTGTATCCTTCCTCCTTTCTCTGCATGACATAAGAAATAAAGCTGCAAAGCAGGAGCCTTGGCACACAGGATGGGCCTTCCACAATGCATTGGATACAGAGCATCTGTTCTTGGATAGTTTTTTTGCAGCATCTGGTCCGGCTTCTGTTTGGTCACATCTTTACAATCCTTCTGTTCATCCTCATCCCAATGCTGCTAAGTTGGAGTTATTGTGTAACCCTTCTAGGATGTTTTTTTTCCAGGGCTTTCTGTTCCCTGAAACTCAAGAGTAGTTGGTAGATACAGGGTAATTTTTGAAGGGCCTTTGACAACCCTATTTGTATCTTCTGAATGATTCTGACAGCTCTCAAATTTGTCTGACATTTGTGACTGAGGCTCTAGGACCCCAAACAATTATCTTTTTCATGTGCATAGCTAGATGACCTGAATTTTCATGTCACCAAGTCCCCAGAACAGTGAAATTTTATAGATCAGCTTTAGACATTTGTTGGATTGGTCACCTCTGAATATTAGTACATAAAATATGCTTTAGTAAAAGAAGATACAGTCCAGACATTTTCAAATTAGAAAACTTTGGAATAATGGTGTCAAAATTCTCCCTTCTGTGAGAGCAATTTCCATCAGTATCAAATACTATTTCTCATCGCCTCTGTGATATCACCCAATTAAGAACAATGTGAAACAAGACGTGCCCAGAGCTGCTGGTTCTGTTTCCATTAGTACAAAGGTCATTGCTCATTTCCTCTAATTCCTCTTTCTGGAGTCTGAAACCTAATGTTGCTTTGCAATTGAGCAATCGAGTTACAAAAATGTAGTTCTTTGGCCACAGAAATCCAAAATGATCAATAGCAGATATTCCATTAATTTTTCCCATTAATTTCTAAAGTGCTTTGGTCACTGTACATTATTAGGGCACTGTGTCAAGTCATCTTCCTGAAATGGACATTAACCCTTGAATCTCCCATTAATTCTCTAATCTTTTGTTCAGCTGATCCCTTGATTCATTTTAAGAAACAGGCAGTGCAGAGGTGTTTTATGATAAAGTGGCTATTGATTTAATTTTACATTGCTATTCAGAAAGCCAATCCCACTTCTGCTTTTGTTTTTGTAAAGTTATTATTATTGTACTTTATTGATGATTAGCTACATGCAGAATATAACATCAGTTTTATCTCTTTTCTCTAAGAACTTGAAGTCACTGTTTAGTTGTCTTTTCCTTTTCTTAACTTTTATTGGTTATTTTATTTGTTTACAGTTCAAATGCTATCCCCCTCCCAGTTTTCCCTCCACAAACCTCCTATCCCGTGCCCCTTCATCCCTCCCTCTATGAGGGTGCTCTCCCACCCACCCACTCCTACCTCACTGCCCTAGCAATCCCTTACACTGGAGCATTGAGCCTTCTCAGGACCAAGGGCCTACCCTCCCATTGATGCCAAATCATTGAGACCATCTTCTGCTACATATGCAGCTGGAGCCATGGGTCCCTCCATGTGTATTCTTTGGTTGGTAGTTTAGTCCCTGGGAGCTCTGGAAGGGGGAAGGGGGCTCTGGTTGGTTAATATTGTTATTCTTTCTATGTGGTTGCAAGCCCCTTCAGCTCCTCCAGTCCTTCCCCTAACTCCTCCATTGGGGTCCCTGTGCTCAATACGATGGTTTGCTACAAGCATCCGCATCTGTATTAGTCAGGCTCTGGCAGAGTCTCTCAAGTGACAGCTATATTAAACTCCTGTCAGCAAACACTTCTTGGCATCAGCTATAGTGTCTGGGTTTGGTGGCTGCATATGGGATGGATCCCCAGGTGAGGCAGTTTCTGGATGGCCTTTCCATTCTCTGTTCCACTCTTTGTCCCTGCATTTCCTGTTGACAGGAGCAATTCTGGACTAATATTTTTGAGGTGAGTGGGTGGCCCCATGCCTCAACTGGGGGCCACGGCTGTCCACTGGATGTGGTCTCTATAGGTCCTGTCTCCTCTTTGTTGGGCATTTTGGCTTATGTCCTCCATGTTGTGTCATGGGATACTCTTGCTTTCCTAGCATCTTGGGCTTTCTGGTGGCTACCCTCAGTTCCCCATCCCGCATTGACATACACCTCTGTTCAATTTCCTGACCCTCTGCACATCCCCCTGGTCTGCTCCCACACAGAATCCTTCCTCTCTGCTCTTCCTCCCAAGTCCCTCCCACACTCTACCTCCCTTGATTATTTTGCTCCCCCTTCTAAGCAGGACTGATGCATCCTGCTTTGGTCTTTCTTCATTCTTGAGCTTCATATGGTCTGTGAATCTGTCTGGATGAGGTTCATATTCAGAGATGCTAGCAAAGCCTTCTAAATAGCAAGAAGGGTGAACTGTTTGGAAAGTTGTCTTTAAAAGCACTAATATCAGTCCAAGAAAAGTTGACCATCAAACAGTCAGTTCTTAGAGCTTTATGTGTTCAAATGGTGAAATTAAATGGCAGGGAGTCCATTACAATTCAGCCAATGCTTTTACTTTACCTAAGTTTCAGACAATTCTAAGGAACAATGTGCACACAGTTGACAGCCATGGATAACAGGGGCATGGTCGTGGCCTGCCCACTGGTGATCAGAAGTGGTGTTTAATGGATACTTCTAGTCTCTCCCAATGCCTCAGAGATAAATTATGATTGATAACTAAGGAGGTAGTAGAGACTGATGAGAAGGCCCATGTGTTAGGGGAAATATCTAAGTAACATTTTTTCTTCCTAAAATACATGTTCATATTTAACTGACAATTGTTGGATATTCATGGAGTGCAATGTGGCATCTCTATAAGTGTGTGCAGCATGGAGTGAACACACCAGGGTAATCACCAATGAGTACCACCTAGCTACTTAGTATTTGTGAAAGGTCAAAGTCCTTTTTCTGAGCCATTTTATAGTTCAATTCTGACTATAAATACAGCTAATCTACTGTGCTATAGATCATTGGAGGTTATTCCCCATATCCAACTGCTGCTACCCCATACTTACTGTTCACACTGACTTAATTGTTCTTCACACCCTTCCCAGACTCTGGTAATCACCATTTGAATCTCAACCTCTTTAAGATCAAGCTTTCAGCTTCCATATATGAGTGCAGCTATTTGATTTTCCATGTGACTTCTTTCACTTAGAGTGATGACCATCCATGTTGCTTCAAATGTCAGAAATGCATTGTTTTTCTGGCTCAATTATATAGTTGGATATACACACACTTTTCCTTTTTTAAATATTTTTATTTTCTATATAACTATTTCTTCTCCAATCACCTCCCTCCTTTTTCTCTGTCCTTATATTCCCTTCCCATGCTAGATCAATCCTTTCCAGGATCAGGACCCTCTCCATACTTCTACATGGGAGTCATTTGTTATGCAATTTGTGCCTTGGGTATTCAGGGCTTCTGGGCTAATTAATATCCACTTATCAGAGATTGCATTCCATGTGTATTCTTTTGTGATTGGGTTACCTCACTTAGGATGATATTTTCCAGATCAAACGATTTGCCTAAAAATTTTGTGAATTCATTGTTTCTAATTGCTGAGTAGTATTCCATTGTGTAAATATACCACATTTTCTGTAGCCATTCCTCCTTTGAGGGGCATCTAGGTTCTTTCCAGCTTCTGGCTATTATAAATAAGGCTGCTATGAACATAATTGAGCATGTGTCTTTATTGCATGCCAGGGAATCCTTTGGGTATATGCCCAGGAGTGGTATAGCAGGGTCCTCTGGAAGTCTCATGTCCAGTTTTCTGAGGAACCTCCAGACTGATTTCCAAAGTGGTTGTACTATCTTACAGCCCCACCAGCAATGGAGGAGTGTTCCTCTTTCTCCACATCCTCGCCAACACCTGCTGTCTCCTGAGTTTTTGACCTTAGCCATTCTGACTGGTGTAAGGTGAAATCTCAGGGTTGTTTTGATCTGCATTTCCCTAATGACTAATGATGTTGAGCACTTCTTAAGGTGCCTCTCGGCCATCCGAATTTCTTCAGGTGAAAATTCTTTGTTTAGACCTGTACCCCATTTTTTAATAGGGTTATTTGGTTCCCTGGGGTCTAACTTCTTGAGTTCTTTGTATATATTGGATATTAGCCCTCTATCAGATGTGGGGGTGGTGAATATCCTTTTCCAATTTGATGGTTGCCATTTTGTCCTTTTAACAGTGTCCTTTGCCTTACAGAAACTTTGTAATTTTATGAGGTCCCATTTGTCAATTCTTGATCTTAGAGCATAAGCTATTGGTGATCTGTTCAGGAACTTTTCTCCTGTGCCCATGTCCTCAAGGGTCTTCCACAGTTTCTTTTCTATTAGTTTCAGTGTGTCTGGTTTTACATAGAGGTCCTTGATCCACTTGGAGTGAAGTTTAGTACATGGAGATAAGAATGGATCAATTTGAATTCTTCTGCATGCTGACCTCCAATTGATCCAGCACCATTTGTTGAAAAGGCTATCTTTCTTCCACTGGATGTTTTTGGCTCCTTTGTCGAAGATCAAGTGACTATAGGTGTGTGGATTCATTTCTGGATCTTCAATTCTGTTCCATTGGTCCACTTGTCTGTCACTGTGCCAATACCATGCAGTTTTTAACACTATTGCTCTGTAGTATTGCTTGAAGTCAGGGATACTGATTCCCCCAGAATTTCTTTTGTTGTTGAGAATAGTTTTAGCTATCCTGGGTTTTTTGTTATTCCAGATGAATTTGAGAATTGCTTTTTCTAACTCTGTGAAGAACTGAGTTGGGATTTTGATGGGGACTGCATTGAATCTGTAGATCACTTTTGGCAAGATGGCCATTTTAACTATATTAATCCTGCCGATCCACGAGCATGGCAGATTTTTCCATTTTCTGAGGTCTTCTTTGATTTCCTTCTTCAGAGACCTGAAGTTCTTGTCATATAGATCTTTCACTTGTTTGGTTAGAGTCACACCAAGATACTTTATATTGCTTGTGGCTATTTTGAAGGGTGTCATTTCCCTAACTTCATTCTCAGCCTGCTTATCCTTTGAGTATAGGAAGGCAACTGATTTGCTTGAGTTGATTTTATAACCATCCACTTTACTGAAGTTGTTTATCAGCTGTAGGAGTTCTCTGGTGGAGGTTTTCGGGTCACTTAAGTAGACTATCATTTCATCTGCAAATAGTGATAATTTGACTTCTTCCTTTCCAATTTGTATCCCCTTGACCTCCTTATGTTGTCTAATTGCTCTAGCTAGAACTTCAAGTACTATATTGAAAAGATATGGAGAGAGAGGACAGCCTTGTCTAGTCCCTGATTTTAGTGGGATTGCTTCAAGTTTCTCTCCATTTAGTTTGATGTTGGCTACCAGTTTGCTGTATATTGCTTTAACGATGTTTAGGTATGGGCCTTGATTTCCTGTTCTTTCCAATACTTTCAGCATGAAAGGATGCTGGATTTTGTCAAATGCTTTTTCTGCATCTAATGAGATGATCATATGGTTTTTACACATTTTTTTCTCCAGTTGTCTGTCCATTGCACCCAGGTTGACTCCACATATTGGCTGTTGAAAAGTGGCCTCCAATAAATATGGGAGTGCACATGTTCTTTCAACACACTGACTATAATTTCTCTATGTGTATCGCCATCGGATGAATTGATAGATGATGCAGTGATTCTATTTCTAGTGTTTTGAAAGTCTGTACTGGCTATAGTGGTTAGCATGTATTGTATATAATACTACACTGCTTAATGAGGAAGGATAGTACTGAAGGATCTACACAGTGGAATTCAAATATGGCCCAAGAGCCTGATTTAAAGAACACAAAGAGAAAAGGTACAAAGTCCAAGGAGATGGCAAAGACATTATGAAAATAACAGTAAGAACATGGCGAGAGCAACTGTGTGGATTCAGAGACCAAGGAACAGTATGGAGCCCAGACAAAAATAACCTTTCCTTTGAGTAATGAAATGGAGACATTAGAAAAGTACCTCAGCCTAAACCTAGAAGACTGGAGTTTCTTAAAACCAAGAATTAATGATTTATCTACATATCTTCAAAACTTCCATAAGTTTGCCAAGTGAATAGGTGAATAAATAATTGAATGTAAAAACAGCTGTGACATTCAAGGCCTGGGTTCTCATTTGTTCTCTTTCTCTCTTCCCCCCTACCCCCTGTGTGTGTTCATATATGTGTATATGTATGTGTATGTTTGTATAGGGTAGGCAATGTTTACAATATTTGAAAATGCCCCTATAACCTGAGCAAAATCAAGAAAATAAAGTATTTTGCCAAAACAATCTTATCTCCTGCTAAATTTTATTAAACAATTAACCCATCTGTGTACTGAGCTTCAAGCAGTAAGGTATCCATTTCCAATCTGGTAGTTAGCTTTGTTCCTTACCCTTGACAATACAGAAGCCATGCCACTATAACCATGAGCCAAGTTGGAACTATGGGATTTTGCAAGTTGTTTTATTTCATGCTGCCTGACACCAGTATCTTCACTTCCGACCTTTCCATGCACCTGACACACATGTGAAGCAAGCATCCAATCCTTAGAAACTACAATCATGGGTGCCGACCTTGCCTCAGGGATGGTCCTACCTTCATCTTTGTCCTTTTCCCTATTGGTCTGAATTGACATCTCTTTAGCTTTGAGGCTGTCTAACCAGTAGATTCACACTCCATCAGGCTCATAAGAGTGGTACGGTGACCTTGCTGGTTTCAGTACTAAACTCTTGCCTTACTTCCTGCTCTTAGCCATATGCTTCCAACATGGATAAAAATTTAAGCAACTCTTCAGAGCACTGGCCTGTAAAAGGAATAAAGTAGACCATCTACCTCAAGACAAGAAAATGCTCAGCTTAGTGTTTGATGTGTGTATTCTTTCTGCCTCCCAAATATTCCTATAGATTAAAGCTTATATAGATCTACATACTTCATATAATTGTACAGAGTACATAGTCAACTGGTTATAAAAGGCATTTCTTGACAATCTTCCCCAAAACAGCACATTCCTCCCCAACACCTTTTTTCTTTATTCTTCTTTATTCTGACCTTCACATCACTTGTCCTAACCTGAAAATATGTCTATATGTGTTTCCTTGTTTCTTATTTTGCAACAAAAAGAAGATTAATCTGTTATGGTGGCTTATACCTGTAACCCTATGCACTGTAGGCAGAGGAAGGAGGACTGCAAGTTTGAGAATAGTCTTCTCTACATAGTTGGAACAAGATCAGCCATAGCTACATACCAAGTCCCTATCTCCCAAAAGAAACAAGGTCTAGGAAGCCAACTCTAAGAAAACAGATGCTTTATCCAATGTGTTTGCCATCGAGTCCCTGGCACCTAGAACAGCATCTCACATGACTTTAGAATAGATCATAAGTCTCAAGCATAAACATACAATTGAGTTCTCTTAATTATTCTTAAAATCCCAAATACTAAAACTTGGATTTGGGGTCTGTTTCCTAATTTACTGTTTCTCAGTGGAGAAATGTTGCTGATAATATTAATTAAGTCATTTTTCTTCTTACTTACCTGGCATTAGTCATTATTTATTAAAGACAAGCAAAAAAAATCTATCCACCTTTCCAGAGTCCCTAACATGTAGATCTATCTCAGCTTTTCGAATGAGTAACAGGAAACATACTCACTTCTTTTATAAAATATCAAGATTCATGGTTTCTTAGGGTAGCTATTGATTTTTGCTTTACTTAAATCAGATTTCATTTCTTCGGCCATTGTACTTTAGGAATTACCTTGGCAGTCATCAGCATGTGTTTTCACTGAGTCCAGTGATTCATGCCCATGGGCCCAGGCTAAGTCAGTGCTTTTGGGTATGGCTAAAGTACCCACTTGATGGAACGCATCGCTGTGGATCATGAATGAAGTATGGGAAAGCAGCTACATCCCCAAGGCCTTTGTGTCTTCTTCCTAAGCTGATGGGTCCCATCAGATGGGTGTCTCTGTTCTACTGGGAAGCATTGATTCAGCATGGGCCTATGAAGAAGTCACTGAGGTCTATATCCAGACACAAACCCCCTCTATCTTTATGAGTATTTGGTATTTAAGTGTCTTCGCATGTCTCAAAACTATATAATCCAGTTGTATGTGAACAGCAACAAATAACCCACAGTCATGTTTTGTTTAAAGTTAAGCATTAAAATCACAGACATCACAATAAGATTCTATAACCTCATAATCACCATTTTATATGCAAGGCAATCATCTTTGACAAAATGCTATCATCACATAGCATATAACAGTAATATAAATTGCAAGTGCTCTTACTAATCAGAATGTCAGGTCTTCCTGCATGTTTCAACATGTAGCAGATTTACAAATCAGGCATTTACATGCATGCATATCTATTGTGGAGAAATATGTAGTTTATTAAAGTAAGAATCATAGGAAAATAAAAGTATCAGTATGCAAGTAAAACCTCAGTCAAGTTCACATTCTCTGATGCATTGACAGACTCATTTATTTACTGTTCTGATTCTGATTTCTATTTAGATAAAAGAATCTTAAGAGTTGGAGCAACCAATTATATACAGCTATTAAAAATACAGCATATAATTGATTGGCCATTGATCCATGAAAAACAGGAGGAGAAGCAATTATTCAGTGAAGTATGACATTCTTTTTTTAATGGCAATGGGACATTTTAATATATCTTCTCAGTAATTGAAAACAAAACACTTGTCAGCATCCTAATTGTTAAAAGCAGTCAATAAAATATTTTATATCTATACTTAATATCTTATTTTAAGGAAAAGCATTTTTAATCAAAGAAAGCAAAATATGATTGAAATTTAAATGAATGATGGCATTTAACACTGACAAGTAAGAAATAGCCAGACTGTTTCTGACCAGAGCAAAGTGTCTCCCCTGAAGCAGAGACAAGATGACAGCAGTCACCTCACAGAACTACACCGGGTTCTCTACTATAGTTGTTTGTGACGGCATCTTTGTAGCTGTCGTGAAACGGGGAACACCATACCTACCATTAAGAGTAAGATACTCACAGTACAAATCAAGGCTTACATCAATTTAATCAAGAGAGAAGGGGAGCCAGAGCATCAGATAATATTTTCAAACATGTTGATCTAAATCGGTTGCCTAGTGGGCATGACACGGCTCACAGAAAAATCACAAACAAGGATGAGTGTTTCCTGCGGAGAAGTCTGTGGAAGCCAACGCCTCTAAGAATAAAGAGTGCAAGTGTCTTAGAGGGCAATCTTGATTGACAAGCCAAAGAATCGGGATAATGGGCTGGAAGGTGTTTGCACAGCCTACATACTTCTCTCTCCTGGTGTGGCAGCTTCAAAGTCCAACAAATGTTTTCTTTCTGATTGCCTTCCAGTTTCCATGCATGTTAGACTATTTGGGGCACCCTATCATGGAACTACTGGGGGAATGGATTCTGGAAAAATCTGGTCCTGGCATTAGTAACTAGAGCATTCTTAATTGGTATTCTAGAGCAGAGGCATCATATCTAGGATTCTTGGAAATATATTTACAACGGGAAAATGGCAGCAGCCTTTCAGAAGGGGACCTGAAAGTTTCTAATAGACGCCATACTGACCCAAGAACTCAGCAGATGGATGCTCTCGGGCTTCTCCTTTGGGTCCAACAGGTCTCAGGCTTTGCCTAAGTAATCACCATAAAGGCCAGTCATTCTGGCAAAGAGAGTGGACAGTTTTGCCAGCTGAATGATTGAGTGAAGTTAATTGAGTAGTCCCAACTTTCCCAAACAAACGGTCCTAAAGTGAATATTTAAGTTCTCTGTTGACAGAAGTTGGATGTTTCAGGAAGAAAAATTAATGAATCATGAAGGTCTTCTACACTGTTACAGTTGCTGTGGAAAGGTACATAAATGTTGGAGGAATCTTAATTATCTTGGTTGTGAGAATGAGTTTCAAACACATAAAAGTTTTAGTCTATCTCCATGGATCATGTGGAGACTTTTTTCCTCCAAAAGATAAAATCTTCACAAACTCCATATAGGAGAATATTCTATCCTGAAGGGAGGAAACTTAAAGATAGCTTTGCTTGTCACACATGACCACTGAAAGGCACTCTGGCTGACAAGACACTTTCTGTTTGGAAATGGGAGTGTGTGATACAAAGAAAGCTCTTATACCAGCCCCGAAATTCTGCAGTATTTACCTCATGGGTTGTTGTCATCAGAAAAGCAGAATCAGGCTGGGTTGTGGGTTTGCTAGAACTCTTCATCCCTGTACTTACAGGTTTGGAACTCAGGGATGCTTAAGATCTGTAGATCTCCTCTGCTATTGTGCAAACCCTTCCTCTGACACCTGAGAACCCCAAAAGGTGAGTTTCTCTTAGGGGAAGGGACTGGTTTAGGAACAGAAACCCCCTGGTGTATGCTCTAAAAGGTTTATGGCTTGACTTAAGATTAAATCCATGCTGAGTTCTTAGCCTTTCTGGTCCTGTTTACCTTCTTGTTGATCCAGGTTTTATTTAATTAGTGTAATGAAATCCCTCTGGCATGATACTTATAGAGAGAGTTTTATTTGGCTTTTTAGGTGTTGGTCAAGAGGCTGCATCTTGGTGGTATAATCCCCACATGATACAAGACATCTCATAGGAAGAGACAGGAAGCATGTGGATTACTATTCTGGTGTCTCTCCATCATACAAAATCACCATCATTGAATCGTGAAACATCTACCCTGATCACTTTACAATCACAATTACTTCCAAAGGCTCTACCTGTAAACTATAGTCAGACACCTTACCACTGTACAGTGGGAATATGACCCTGAGGGACATGCTCAAAACATATCCAAATCATAGCAGCCATTCTCTTAGCCATATGCTATTTGTCCCTGACTAATAATTTGTTTCTAGACAATTTGTTCTAATACCCCAACCCACCCAACCAAGTTCTTGACTGGACAAAACAAAACAATAGGGTTGAGCTGAATGGACAGCTATGCTGCCTTGGTCCCTTTGGGAGATGATTATTGATGACTTTTTGAATCCCTTTTGGTCCTGGAAAAATAGTTTTACCCGTTAGTCAGATAAACTCTAGTATGGACATTTTGAATTAAGGTATTCTTTGATGACTCCATTCTGGTTACATTCATCCCTCCATCCTCTTCTACATCCTACCACCTCAAGTCCCCCATGCCCCTCTCCTTTCTTCTTGTCTTGTTTTTGTTATTTGTGCTGTGTACAACTGAGTTTAACTAGGACTGTTCTTGTAGGCATGGG
Source organism: Apodemus sylvaticus (assembly GCF_947179515.1). Classification (NCBI taxonomy): domain Eukaryota; kingdom Metazoa; phylum Chordata; class Mammalia; order Rodentia; family Muridae; genus Apodemus; species Apodemus sylvaticus. The sequence continues at coordinate 76,716,108 of NC_067478.1, forward strand.
TGTGAAGCTATCCACTGAAGCATGAGCATGACTTCCTCTCTTGCAGTAGCCCTTCTCTCTCTCTCTCTCTCTCTCTCTCTCTCTCTCTCTCTCTCTCTCTCTCTCTGTATGTATGTATGTATGTATGTATGTATGTATATGTATATATCTTCAGAATCCCAAGCATGCCTAGAAGGAAGGAACCTAGCATGTTGGAAGCCATACTAGGCTCCCAACTAAATCCATCCACAGACTTGGCCCAATGGAACACAAACAGAAGCAGCTAGATTCACAGCTCTCCCTGTACTTCCAGCACCTTCCACAAGGGGAGCCACACTCCATTGGGAAGTAAAGACTGAGTCATAAGCTCAAGTCTCTCTGTTTTCCCATAACATCGAAGAAGTTCAAGATGGCATAGAGGTCAAGAATATGCAGCATTTTGAAAGACACCTTTTTTGTTAATTCTGCAGACTAAAGCAATGAGATACAACATAGTGACAGTACAGTTTCCTCTTCTGCAGATTTTTACAGAAATTAGAATCTGATTTAGAATGTAAAGGATTAATCTGGGATTTCTGAATAATTATGTTTATGGGGTACGTGAAGGCTGGTCCTTAAAGCTGTGGCCAGAAGCAAACTGGTAAAGGGGGCCTCTTGGCAAAACCCCTAAGATTCCTACACTTGTCCCCGCCAGACTTCATGGTTCTTATGAGCATATAAAAAACTATCAGAAACACTTTTTCTTCTCATGATCATGAGTTCCAAGAGATCAGGAAATGTTTATATTTCTTAAAATCTCTTTTAGCTCCTCACTTTAGATAACATGGTTCCTCAGCAGTGAGTAAGAGTTCCCATCTCTGTACTCCAAGGCCGAATTCCACTGCCAACTCCGTGTACTCTAGACTTATTTAACCTTTCTGAGTCCCCAGTAAGACTGAGATAATAATAGTGCTGTGTGCTGGGAAAATTAACCATAAAACCCTTGAATCCCAGAGCCTAGCACATCATAATCACTCAAGGCATGGTCGCTATAATTACGATTTTATTATATTGCTGCACCAAGACTTCATTATTCACAGTCTTGAGCAGACAGACACGCCAAGCCAGTGCCCCTGCCAACAAGCACGGCGCCACTCACGTGCATGTGACTGCTCTCCGTGCTCCACTTCACCTCCCTTTCCCTTCAACAATGCTTGCTCTGAATCAGAATATAATCTTCCCACTTCACTTGGGTGATTCATTTATCTTTCCAAATACAGCACTTATTTCTCCAGGGCACTCACCTCTGAGGAGCAAGATTTGTGGAGGTTGTCTGAGTGGGTTCTCTCAGTGCAATATATGAGAGCAACGTGGACAGACCTAGTGGCCCTGAGTCTGTCTGGCATGTGATTTGCAGTAAAAGGGAGGGGAAGACTATGGCTCTAAACTGGTACAGTCCCTACAGGGAGGATTAATGACAGCAGAGCTTAGGTTTCCGTTGCTTACTCCTTGAACCAGATTGTACCTCTGTATAGCATCCTGGCATCCACCTGGTCACTCTCATTCATTTCTTTAGTCAGCCACTGGAGCTCTGTGCCAGACTGGAGGTCCTTGAGCAAGTGGGCCAGGCCTGAGACCGTTACGGACCTGGCAGACTCAAGAGCTCCTTGCTCACTTGTAATTCACCCAACATGTGCAACACCAGCAGCCCTTTGAGGGGAATCACATTCTTCCTTTTATACTTCTTGCCAAGTTCAATTTCATTTTCAGTTAGGAGCTGGCCGCACCAAAGCCTCCACTCTCCTTCTCATGACTGCTGAAGGATTGATTAGAAAGGAGATTCATTAAACATGCAGCTAGAGAGCTGCTCTCACAGTGGTGCCACAAGAATTCAAACACACAAGAAGAATTTCCAGGATGATTGGATTGTTAGTAGCCTGAAAATATATGTAATTGAGTATATTTACCTAGTGTATGTAGGGAGAATCGCATAGTGATTAATCTTACATTATTCAGGATATGCTTTCAGAAGCATGTTTCTGATTGAGGAAGTACAGTACCCTGCTGCAAGGGATTACTGGGGAAAGAACATATTAACTATTTCACCACTCAAAGTTTAACTCTATTTATTAGCATATAATGCTTTAATAATGTTTCTGAGAATGTCATGGCTTTGGAAATTAAACATTAGGACATAAAAGTAGTATATCATATCCCAATCATTATATAATCTTTGTTTTCATTCAATATCTCCCATTTAGAAAATTCTTCCATGAAGCAACTTATGTTCCATTCTCAGGACTGAGGGATAAAGGAAAATCTCAAAGATGACAGGGCAATCTAGAGTAGTACTGGCCTCATGTATATAGGTTTCGATGAAGAAATTAAAACCTTGGCTATTGTCATCATTTTTTTTTACATGAAGAAGGTACAAATCTTAATTTCTTGTGGGCTTAAGCAGAACAGCTAAATCCCAAAACTTCCTTGGTACTAAATTATTTAATGTGCCACCAGCTCTGATCCCTACATTATTCCTGAAGGACTCCAGAATAGCCTTCTCTAAAGGAATCTCTACAAAACATTACTCTAAGATACATCCATGTTCCCTCTGCAGAAATGCTCCAGATAAAAGGGGCTTCTCATACCATTAAGTTCTACGAATGCTGTGCTTTATATGTCGTGTTTGAATGTCCATCCTTCATAAGAGAAAGGCTGAAGTGCTTCAGGGAGAAGATTTATTCAACATTAAGGTGCCCATTTATATGGAAGGTGAGGAATCCTTCACTGCCTAATTATAAAGTATTCCAAGCTGACATTAGGAAAGGCTTTTGTGGGGCATAAGCTTATTATTTACATTAATGCAAAGCAATCATTTCTCTTACAGGACACACTGAGTTAAGTAAGAGCTTTTTCTGGTGAGTTTAGAGTGGTTTGTTTGTTTAGAGTTTGTCTTTTTTTAATGCAGCATTTGGAGGTAAGGCAAAGGGCTCATGATCACACCATCTCAACACCTGCTGGTTTTACCTCTGCTTTTTTCCATCTTCACACTTCCTTTTCTAGGCAATATGTAGTCCAGGATGTGCTCCTCTTGGAGCATGTCCACAGTTACCATGGCTACTCGTGAGCAGGTACTACTACTATTACACCTGGTTCTGCTCTGAAGCACTCCCACTGTCCTGCAGATCACAAATGTCCTGGTTCTCCCTTTCCAGTGATATAATTGGATCCATTGCTCATCTGTCAGATGCAAAGTAGAAACAGACAACCGGCCATCTGCTGCAGCTTTCTGAGTTCTTCCTCAGCATGAGGCCCTACCTCTCTGCTCATCATTACCATGGTAAGGCTTTCTTTCCCATGGCAACAATGAACTGTATGGTCTTAGAAATGCCCACTTAGCTGCCTGAATGACACTCTGAATCAGCATGGAGTCTTCATTGGTTAAAGGAGCCATTCTTACTGAGGTCTGAAAATTAAGAATTAATGCAGATGCTTGCTTTCTTCCTGGAGGTGCTTTCTTACTTCTTTTAGTGCATGTTATGCCTCTTACATCCTCTACAAATAGCTGAGGCTGTTTGACCAAGTGTGGAAAATAATTAAGATCATTCTAAGTCAAATGAAGTGTTGAAACACATTGTAAGAGGACCTCAAACACTGTAAATGTCTCATTACCTCTGGCACTGTATAATAGGATGTGTTTTATTGGTTCATTTCTACAGACATGCTCATGCCTGGATTTTCTTCCCATACTATCTCCATCTATCCATGTACCAAGACTCTGTCTCCTATGTAATCCATGTATCAAAAAATATTCTAAGTAGCTGTCAGGGTAGCCAGGGATAGACCTCTTAGTAAGGCCCTAAGATTGAACTTCGATACCACTATGTATATATAAGTATGTATAAATATGCACACACATACATGTACACACATATGTATATAGACAAGCTGATAAAACAAAATGATGTTTGGACCAATGAGATGGCTCAGTGAAGTCTACAGCCATGCAAGCTTATAGACCCAAGTTTAATAGTTCAATCTTCAGTACCCATGTAAAGGTGGTAGAGAACTACTTCTACAAAGCTATCTTCTGACATCCACACATGCACTGTGGCAGTCTCATACCCATGCAAATACACATCACATATGATAATGATGGTAGTGGTGGTAGCGATGGTGGTAGTAGTGGTGGTGGTCTCTAAGTGGAGACTTAGAGATGGTGATGGTGATTATGTGATAATGATAATAAATAACATTTAAAATTTTAGGAGATTATATGGTATTTGGATGGTTCTTGGAAATGTCTTCAAGGAATTTCTGTCAAGTCACCCATAAGACTATAGAGAAGCATCAGCTGCTGCTGAGAGAACACTCCTCTCCCACAGCCATGAGATGAAAAGCATATGTGTTTCCTCTTCTCCAGCTATGAGCAGTCACCTTTTGTCTAGTGTCAAGTGAAACCTGGCTGAATCTGACCTCTCTTCCTCTTCCTAAGGAGAATCTGACTGATCCCTAAGCCTTTGAAGCATCCTTCTCTGTATAACAACCAATTGATCCTGATTTTTAGTCATATTGTATGTGTGTGTTAACAAGTAATGCATACTTACTCTTTGTCCAGTGGTATCCTACCACCTTACCTATATTGCTGAAGTTCATGTTAAAAAATTTTCCTCAAGTAGTTTCTGTTATCTCTCTCTCTGAGTAAATGAGACTTAGAGAGAGACTGCTATTTATCCCAAGCCAAAATATTATCTGATTGGTAAAGCTCAAATTCAAATCCATGTCTGTGTGACTCTGCCAGTCACTTTCACAGTCTCATTTCATGTTGAACCTGCCGACCAAGGCCTTGTGTTTCTAGAGATAACCTTACTCAATGTGGAGAATAGGTATGGCCCCTATAGACTCATGTTTTGAATGCTTAACCCATAGAAAGGGGCACTATTAGGAGGTATGGCCTTGTTGGTGTAGATGTCTTGTTGGAAGAAGTATGTCACTGTAGGGTTGGGCTTTGAGGTCTCCTATGCAGAAGCTATGCCCAGTGTGGCACACAGTCTCCTGCAGTATGCAGATTAAGTTATAAAACTCTCAGCTCCGACTCCAGCACCATGTCTGCCTAGACCCTGCAATGCTTCCCATAATGATGGTAATAGACTAATCCTCTGAACCTGTGAGACAGCCACAATTAATTGTTTTCCTTTGTAAGAGTTGTCATGGTCATGGTATCTCTTTGCAACCCTAAGACACTCAATGATGAGGTAAAAAGATTGTGTGTTCTACCAGCCAAAATACTCTCCTATTAACTCCCCTTGCTTCTGTGGCTCTCAGACTTCCTAGTCAGGTCTCTTTCTAGTCTCAAACTCTTCTGTCTCACCCAACTTCCTACTGCCAGCCCATGAGCATTCCTTCCCACAGCACTATGACACCATCAACAGGATATACTGGAAATGCAAAAGTCCTGATGCCTGTACAGCTGCCTTCCATGGCCCATCAGCCATGACAATGACTTCTAATATGTGCTTTTAGATTACACTTTATCCTTGCCAAAGCAATTTGACTGGTTATCTCAGGCCTTAATATTTTAAGACCTAAATAAAAGCAGTCCTTCCTACCTCTATACACATTGAGTCTCTAGACAAGGAGGGTAAAAACTAAGACCAGAACAGTATACATTCTTTTTTATTTTCCTGAAAATAATTAGTGTTTCTTGTCTTTATTTTTAATTCAGAGTTTGCATGTGCACATTCAAAGATACATCAAAATTGTATTTCAAAAATATTTTTATAACCTGGAGCAACTCTACAATAACAGAATAATTAGGAAATTCGGTGGTTTGGCAATTAAGCAAATCACTTCCTTGAATTGAAAGTACTGTTTCAAACATGTATTTTAGAGAGATGTTGTTATTCCTTCTGTAGGAGGTTAACTTCCACATGTCCTTCAGCTATGTAAGTGGAAAACTATGCATACTGACAGTTTACTGCCCCTGTGTACTTCTGAATGTACTTTGTTAAATCTAGGACCCTGATGGTCTCATCCTTCTCAAGGTCTGTTCAGGTTGACATTTGTACTGGTATCCCCATTCAGAGCATTTCCCCAGTATCTTTTCTCTTTTCCTATCAGCAGTTTTAAAAGATTCTTTTGGGTAAAACCTTAAAATGCATTGTCTTACTACTTAGTAGCTTCCTTAAGACCTTCAAGGGCATTCACTCAAGAATTCAGAGATTTGCTTAAAGAATATACAGCCTGGGGAGGGGGAACAAACAAAACAAAACAAAACAAAACAAACCTTTCGTTCATGGTGACAGTTCCTTACAGTGAAAAGGTACTGTTGAAAATCAGCAAAGACAAACAGTACATAGAGAAGAATCCATTTACATGCATGACTTTCTGGTACCCTCTCTCTATTACTCAAGCATCAAATAGAACTTAATTCTTCACTAAAGGACACATGATGAAAGATGAAGATATTGTCAGTCAAGCCTCTCATGAGCCTGTGAGCCTAAGTTTTACTTGTAGTCAGGTGCATAGGCATGAGCTCCTGTGTTTGACCTTAATTGCTTAGTCTCCAATCCCTAGAAATTAGACTAATATAGCATGCCTCAGAAACCCAAGCAAGCAAAAGCAAGCATGCATCATAACTCATTGTCAGAACAAATTATCTGATAGAGACAAAGGTCTTAGGTATACAAATACACCCTTATCAGGTAGGACAGGCTATGTGCTTTGGGTTTATCATCTAGGACAAGCCCAGTCTTTTTAATATGAATGGACTGGGTACCTCCAGTCTGTTGAATTAACTCTTTACTGTACAGAAACCTATTAAACAAAAACAGTGTTGGATTCAATGTCTGGTTAGCTTTGTGCTGCTTATCTTCATTAATTCAAAAATTCAAAGCCCTGGAAAACAGCTCAGTGGGTAAGAGAATTCATTTTGCAAGTGCAAGAACCTGAGTTCAAATTCTTGGCATCTGCTTTTTATAAAATCCAGGCAAAGCTGCACATACCTGGGAGGACAACCCTAGCATTAGGGTAGAAATAGGCAGATCCTGAGGAGATGCTGGCTAGCCAGCCTAGCCAGAACAGTGGGCTTCTGGTTCAGCAAGAGACTCTGCCCTGAAAATTTGGCGGGCCTGTGAAATATACTTTTAAAAACTCTGGATAGAGATAATTAAAGCATTCTAGGTCTAGAACCTTTATAATATCTTTCTAAAGCCCTTCTTCATGACACTGGAGTGAGAGGCACTGGAGAACAGTTGACTTATAGAAAACATGGAAACATTAAATCTCATGGTTCTATAACCAGTAATAGATTTGTCTACTTTGTCTACTTGCTAAACATAGTGAGCCTCTCATTTGTATGAGCAGTCTGCTCCATGCCAACAAGTTTGACTTGAGAAAGTTTGTGTGGAGATCCAGCAGGTCAGAAAGAGCTCGTTATTGAGAGTTCTGGATCAGCTTCTTGAGAGAAATCCTTAATGCTACTAGAATAAACATTTAAAAACAAAACAAAGCATTTGTTACACTGAATCTGCCAAGCATGGCTTATTACATCCTGCCTTAAATGTGTTCAGGTGCTTAAAAATTAGCTGTGATCAGGAAAAGCCTCCTAACATAATGACCATTGCAAAACTCAGTGCTGACTGTCTTCCATTACATCAAATACTGTATGGAACTGAAAACAGAATGTCCATGTAGACACTCTTTGGTCCATCATAAGGTCAATTATTTGAATACATGTGCTGAGTCCAGGACCACTGTATACCTTTAAGTCCAGGGCCATAGTATACCTTTATACTAAAGTATAAATGGATTCCCTTGTCCTCATGAGCTCTAAGAAAAATATCACTCACAATTAAAACCACATAATCCTCAGTGACTCTGTGCAAAGAGCATTCCCTCACTACTTTGTAAGTCAAGGTCGCAAGTAGTATAGAATTCAACAAAATAACTCTAATCACTGTAATCCCAAAAGTTAAAGAGCATCGTAGAGGGTACACCATGAGGGAGAATGTGAGGAAAGAAAACATTGTCAGACTTTATACTGGGGGAGGGGAATAAAAGAACCACAAAATACAGAAAATATTCTGTCAAAAATGCAACCCCTCAGTTTCAGTCTTATCCTACTGGGGGAAAGACATCCAGATGCTTGCTGGCATTACAGTTTCCAGGAATACAGAGTAGTCTATGCTCACAGCTATCTCTTCTATATTTTTTCACAATGGCAATAAAAGAATTATGTTCCTCTCAGAAGAGCTTGACTCTATTGGCACACTACACTCAGACTTCTAGCTGCCACAAGTTTTTGATATCTGTGCTTCCTAGGCCAGTACTTGATTGTGCATCTCTAACAAACTGATACTTGCAACTATCTTTTAATATAAAAAAATAGCACAATATCAAGATTCCAACAGAGAACCACAGGGAAAGGACCCTCCCTTTGCTGTTCTTCTATTTAAGAAAATTTCTACTAATAATTTCATGAGTTCCTGCATCTACCCGATGGCAAAACCATAAGATAACTGTTCTGTGTGTTAATTCATTCGATACAGCTGCCCAGTTGCACAAAATGATTCTTAGAATGAGAGGGAATGCTTTGCTTCTTTTTGTAAAGAAGGGTAAGAAGTTGCATGTGGCAACAAGAAAATGAGTGGACTGAGGGAGCACATAGGCAAGGATGCACAGACCTAACTTCGGGGATCATGCAAAAGTTATCTCCTCTCAATGCTAAAGCGATGGAAAAGCCAAAAACCATCAAGGAACCAGTCTTCGGTTCTCACATATGTGCTAGTGTGTGCTTAAAGTCGAAATATCCTTCAGTGGTTTCATGACATACCAGTTTGTCTTCATGCCTCATGCAATTTTAATAAAAGTATCGCAAATTGATCATTAATCTTAAATTAGATGATAAATTAATACCCTAGCAACATCAGAATATTAATGGGGATTTTCCCTGTGCATACCAGGTTGACTGAATTTCAATTTTACCGCAGTATCTTAGCAGATGTGAACCTGACTGAGTTGTTCAGCCTTCTTGATTAGCCTGGCTTCCTCGTCTCGAAAATAGGTGATGTTCCCTAATCTGTAAATTTCTTAGGATCAGATTAATTTTTAAAACTTCTTAAAACAGTAACTTGTGTGGTGACTCACACCTGTATACCTGGCACGTAAAGGCTGAAACAGGTAGGCTGCATGAATGCAGGGGAAGGCTAACCAAGGGAACACGGCAGGGCCTTGTTTCAAAAATGAGTGCCTAGAATATGGTAGGAAGGTGCTCTAAATTATATCACTGTCATCGACATCAATGGCCCAAGGACCATCAGTGCTATAAATGTTACTTCCTTTGGGTAATGGCCCTCTGTCTTTTTAGCATACTGGCTATTTGAGAACAGATTTTTAAAAGTTATTTTTAAGATAAAATTTAAAAAGCAACTGAAGGAAAACTCAGATTGAGATTTAAAAATAAAAAATTAACAGGTGAGCAAGGTATGCTGAGCACACATTCCTCTCCCGTTCTCTGAAATAACTCATTTCCAAAAAAAAAATAATAATAATAAATAAAATAAAATAAAAGGCAGTTTTACTCATTTCAGGCGACAGGCTCCAGGGTTCCACCATTGTTCAGAGGCTCAACGGGGAAAAGCCATTGAGATGAGGGAGGGCAACGTCTAGTCATGCTGACATCCGAGTGCAGGCTCCATGTGCTGTGAGCCTGCTGTATACACAGGAACAGAGAGGGTATTGTTTTGGAAACTCCGTGGGAGGGGAGATGCTGGGGAAAATAGAGGTAGGCCAATGGGAGCCTTATCAGACAGATTTCTGTTCTTGTCTTATTGTTCAAGTTCTGTCACCTTAATCTAGGGGGAAGTACGCTGGGCTGCAGAAATGATAGCTCCATCTTTGGGAGAAATAACTTTCTTGTTGTTCCCTAAAGTCGTAAGAATAGTTAATGTTGATCTTTCTCCATGTCCTGTTGAAACAAAATAAAAGCCCCACTGTGTGTTATCACATTTATTCCTGTCAATAATCCCCTGAGGTAACTATTATTATCTACCTTGTCTCGTAATCTTTAAAATTTATTTTTTTTAAGTCTCCGTACAACTATAAATTGGATGTCAAGTATATTCTGTGGCATTCTTATCAAAAGTTGAAAATCTCTGTGATGAAACTTACATTTGGGGAACTGGTAGGATGTCTAAGCAGTTAAGGGGGAAACTTGTTGGTCTTGCAGAGAATCCAGATTCGGTCTCTAGCATCCATACAGCACACAATCACCTGTAACTCCAGGTGCAGATGATCCAATGCCCTCTTCTGACTGCCTCTGGTGCTGCAGACACATAGAACATCTGTACACATAAAATAAAAATAAATGCATCTTTTTAAAAATATCTTTAGGAGTTAGATATTTACTTAGCCTCAGTCCATCAACCTCTATTTTCTTACCCTTCCCCCTCCCATGAACCCCATCTGTCTCTCTAAACAGATATAGTTTTACTATAGATAGATGCTATAGAGATAGAGAGATAAGACAGAGATAGGATATAGATATAGTATATATGTATATAGAGAAATGATATAGATATATTCATGATTTATATATCATCATAAAATGTAGAACCCACAAATGAGAGAGGGTATGTCTTAGGTAAATTTCAGTAACTTTTCAGAAGTGATATAAGTACTAAGGAACAGAACCAAGATGTGTGTGTGTGTGTGTGTGTGTGTGTAAATGTCTACATGTATGCCCATATGCATGGGGTTATACATGAACACGTGTGCATGTGGAGACCCAAGATCACTGTCTGGAATCTTCTTCAATCACTCACTACCTTATTTTCTGAGGCAAGCTCCCTCGCTATCTCAGAGCTCACTGCTGATTAGGTTAGCAAGCGGCCAGCAAGCTCTGGGAGCCACCTGTCTGTCTTTACCCTTCCCCAGCCTGGGAGCTACAGATTTCTGTTGCCATGCGAAGCTTTTGTGTGGTTGCTAGGAATCCAGTGTCAGATCTTTGTGCTTGCACAGAAAGCACTTTATCAAATGAGCCATCTCTCTAGCTCTAAGAACCAAAGAAAGTAGATGTATCCAGGGTCTAAAGTCTTAAACTGAAACCTTTCCTCTCCTGGGCTGTTCACCTCCTGCTCTAAGTTGCTGGTCCCATATCCTGCTGCCAGTCTTTTGCTGCATAAATCCCAGAAATATCCTTGTTTTCTACTGATCCCTTACACCTTTTTGTGAGATGTTCTACATTGTCTCTTCTGGGGATCAGTCCTGAATGAACGCCTATGGTTGGCATGAGCACAGCCATACCAAGGATCCAAATACTTCAGACTCAGGGCAACGTCAAGCCCTCCCCTGGACCAGGCTTTGGGGCATGGCAAAGCCTTTGCCTATTCCAAATACAAAATGTTAACAATGTGTACCGTAAGTATCAACTGCAGTTCTCCTTGGTTACTGCAGGCTGAGACTACTTCCCCAAGAGTTCAGCTATACAAAATAAACCTGTCCTGAGTTTTCCTATTGCTGGTGTGTTTCTCTACCACATCACGTGGCCCATCTGCCCCAGGCTTTCTGTACATGCATCTGTTGTTTCTTCATTCCTCATCACCCCAGTCAAGTCAATCCCAAAGCTCTGCAGGTCCTGGCAGTCTCTCCAGAGTCATTTATAAATACTCTGGTCTCTTACCAAACCATGTTTGCTGCTCTCCGGGTCTTTCTTGTTACTCATCCTGGACCCTGAAGGATCTATATCTGCCAAACAACCATCTCTACCACAAATGGCCTGACCAAAAGTAATCAATGGCTACCATCTATTGAGTCCTTACTTTATACTAACTTCGTGGGCAAATCTCCCAGCATAAAGTAAGCACTATTATTATTTCAGTTCTATTAAATATTGAAATTCAGTCATACCAGAAGCAAGGTCCTAAAGCCATGAGTGGACAGAAGAGGACATTAATGCCATTGATTTAGAACAGAGTCTGAGTTCCCAGCCACTGTGCACAGGTAAGCAATGTTATGTGCAGTCTCCCAAGTCTCCAGCTTCATGCGCACTTTGCTTAGCCCTCTGAGTCTCCTAGAAAAAAATTATCCATCAGCCTCTGCTTGCCAGAGGTCCCACGCTGTGCCTCTGTTACAGAAATTACTCCACTCTGTTTCATTTTTGGCTGTGTCTCTGGCCCATCAGATTCACTCTGCTTGAGGCCATGGCGTTCATCTTTGTGTCCCCCATGAGCCCAGCGCCATATCGGAAGCTCAGCAGGAGCTGCCTTGACATGTGCCGAATTCACTGAATGGCTGTTTATTGAACTCCCACAGAAAGAATCTTACCCCTGCCCACAACTCCCTGGTGTAATTGTTTTTATCCTTTTTTAGTTTGCACTCCCCTTTGAGAGTCTGATGGAAGTCATGCATCTTTACAACAGAAAAAAAAATCAGCCACCAATAAAATTCTCCATCCTTCTTTAGGTGGTTCAGTCTCTGGGTTCAGAGTCTAATTGGTTTCAATTCAATTACTAGTGAATTGAATGGCTTTTTATACTTTAAATCTTTTATTTCAAGTTATAAAAGTCTAATTCAGGCTACCTTGGATAGGAAGGGAAGTTCACTTTGTTTTTGTTGAGCATGGTGTGGCCTGCAAACAGTGAAACAACAACAACAACATCATCATCAACAACAACAACAAAGAAAATACAACTATGACTAAGTCTCTCTGAAGCAAACGGAACCAGATGCTCCAATGAAACCAGCGTAAGGTTGTCTCTGCAGCTCTAGTCTTTGAAAGTAGCCCCCTTCCCAGTGTAAGCTGGCTGAGGGTCCCTGTAATCACAGCTCACTACTAGAGAGAAGGTTAACCCTCCTTCCTTACCAATAATAATAATGATAATAATAATGATAATAATAATAATAAATTTCTTTGAAGATTCTAATTGAATCGTGTGAATGACATATGGACTCCAAGAGGATTGGTTGTTGGGAGTAAACCTCCAATGAAAGGAAATGCCTTCCCAGAATTGAGAGATAGACGGACAGAAGGACAGCATGCTACTTTCTTACACATGGTCACAAGGTGTCCCCTGCTGACTCAGGCCGACAACATACAAGGCTCTCTCAGCCCAGCTTCCCCTTCAGCCCCACCAGACTTGCCTGTTCCATATTGCATCTTTTCAGTTCCCAGTCTTGCATTTTTCACAGACTGAGCATCCAGTCTTCCTAGGAGAAGACTAAGTGTAACCATCTATCATGATAATGAGTCAAAGTTAGTTCATCTAATAGAATTCTACCTTTTATACTCCGCATGCTACACCTAAGTGCTACTGACCTTTAGAGGTAGGAGAGCCCAGCCCCGTTATCTGATCCCTTGTAAGTAGCTGAGGACACTGAGGACTCAAAACAGTAGAACTGTATCTGCACACAAATGAGAATCAAGGCCCAAGATGAAGCTCAAAGGTTTCCAAGCTCCCAATCTGCTTATCTTCTTGCCTGAAGTACCAAAAGAAAAATTTGCTTTGTACAAGGCCCAGTGGTATTGACCAGTACTCTACCTGGGTTGAGTCTTCTCTCAGACAAGCCCTCATTTCAATATCGTACATACAAATACAGCAAAGCCAGTATTATGGAAAGTGTGTATTACAGGTGTTAGGAGCATGGATTTCAGAGCCACACATTTTATAGCCACATGTAAGATCCCCTATTTATATATTAAACAGGTACTTAACATTTCTGGGGTCTCTGTGTCCCAACTATAAAACGGCGCTGCCCCCATAAGTCAGCATTCCCACCTAGTGTTAACTGTTTTGGGGTTTGTTACTCTGCCATTAACAGGCTCCAGATACTCAGTGATTGTATCTAGTTCACTGGTGTGGGAAGAATAAATTAAGTCATAAAATCTGCAAAAGAAGTTTCTGATGCAGAGTAAGCAAAAAACCTATAAACTGAAATTGCAAACACTGAGACTATCCTAAAGGAAAAAGACAATAAAATTAAGTAATTTTCTAGACTCTAGGTAATTCAAATTTGAACCCATATACACTCACAAAGGTTTGGGCCACAAGCTCTCTTCTTACATGACACCCTTCAGTTGGTTCCTGTCATGCATATCACCTGTTGCCACTGAGATGGCCTTGCCTAATGATAGCAAGACTACAACTTATAATAATAGCTACTTGGAAACTCGGAGGTCAGCAGCTATGACAGAGCCTCCAGCTTTTGTTCTGTGGAGTCAGTTGGTCAGAGATACACAATTTATTTGGGCTCTTTTTTTTTTTTAAATAAAACTGTAATTCTAAGCATATTAATTGAAAAAAGTCACTTTTCTTTCTAACCTTTGAAAGTGTAAGGAGAAATAAGTAGAACTGGCTTTAAGATGAAATTTGTTTTGAACTAAAGGTTATTCCATTTTTGTGTGCTTTGTTGAAGTGCAAAATGCTTTTTGTAGCATTGTTAAATTATTCACCACTCCCCATCTTTCTGGGGTGCCATTGTGGAGCCGAATAGATGTCTCTGTGTGGAATAAAAAAATAAGTCAATGCAGAGTCAATTCAGGGAACAAACACGTTTTAAATAATAGCACATTACCATTATTTGACATCTATTAAACATCAAAAGATGGTCTAGAATATCTATTATTTGGTGAAATTTCCGAGGAACACTAAACTAAGCCCAGTTTCAAGACAACTCTTGATCTAGATTTGATAGAACAGCACAGAAACTGAACGGGAAGAAAGAATACCTGTGGGCAGAGAGGAGGAGGATGGTGAAGTCATAGCCCAGCAGCCTGTATTGTCCCTACATATTCTGTTTACAGTTTCTTTCATCTTAAGAGTCATTCCTCTTATAGGATGAGAAAACTGAGGCCCAAATGACTAAGACTCTGCTTGTGTGATGTGCATGGAGATCAGTTCCTTTCTACTCATCTCCCTGAGGCAATTTCAACCCCCAGCTTCATCTTGCTCCCTACAGAGCCATTCATCTGTGGAAAATGCTGTGACCTATCCACTCCAAATCAAAAATATTTTACTGCCTTGGAACACACAGGACACCCTCATGCGCCCCTGCTGTCTTCAGCTCAAAACAATTATGTAACTCCAAATGTTCAAACACACACAAATTGGAAGGAAAATGGGGTAGGTGATTTGTCATTAATTTCTGCCACCTGTTTCTGGTATTAGTGGCATTATAGCAATTCTGTGTATCAGAAAAGTTATTTTCAAGTAAAGTGAGTCAGATCTGCCTCATTCGTCTCTCCACGGGCCACAGACTCCTGAAGTTATTACACTGAGGCTTTGCTATCTGTGTGTTGATATCAGCATTTGGAGCTAACCCTAAAGTGATTAAAACTGAAGGCAGGATCGTCTGCCAGAGTTAATGAGCAGGCAAATAGAAGCCGGTGGGAGAAGCTTACCCAGTCATCTTCATTCCACAGGCACACAAAGCTGCCTCTCACTCTGGAGGAATCCGTAGCATGCACATTAGGACCAACCAACAGCTACATTTGATGTCAGCCTAATTTAGACTTGAACCTAACTCAAAGGAAAAATACACTTAATAAAAAAGATTGGGCTCTGTGCAGAGTGCAGGATACCTGAATTGTAAGCAGAGAACACAGTCACACAAATGACGGGATAAGAGGCCTCTGCCTTTCAGTATCTGTCTAGCAAAATCAGCTGCCCTAGTGCCTGGAACTCCATGATTGGAGAACCAGGCATGCTCAAGCATTGTCCTTCCCAGCATTCCTCTCCTTGCAAACACAGAACCTGGAGGCAGGGAGCATGATTCAGGCCAATGAAATACAATATGTAACTATATGGCATTTTGATGACTGGTAGAGAGACCTCAGAATCCCTACAACACTCTGAAAAATTCTGGTGGTCAAAGAAGTGTGAAAGAGGAAGAGAGAGTGGTTGAAGCTCACCCATTTTACTAACTTGTTGATAGAGTTCAGATGAAGAGACCCATGAGACACCTTGGCAGGCAAAACACTTGCTTCTCAAACCAGATGAGAAGCCTGAAATCATGCCTGAAATCAATGGTGCAATTAGAACCAATTCCCCAGAATGTTCTCTGACTTTCACACATGCACACCTGTACTTGAGGACAAACATCATGCATACACACAAAATGATAATGGTGGTAGTCATGGCAGTGATCAAATGCACACATGATGATGATGATGAGGATAATGAGGAGGGGGAGGATGTAAACATTTTTAAAATATGATATCAGGGCTGGGTATATGGCTTAGTGTGATGGTGAAGTGCTTGCTGTGCAAACAAAGAACTGAGTTCAGATCTCCAGAATCCATGTAAAAGCCAGACATCATAGCACATCTGTAATCTCAGCACTCCTGCAGAAAGATGTGAAGAAGAGAGAGAAGTATCCCCAGGAGCTCACCTTCCAGCTAGCCTGCTTTGTGCAGCAGTGAACCATGAACCTTGTCTCGAATAGGCTGGGGGTGAGAATCTGCATCCACAGTGGTCGCCTGACCTCCACATGTGACCTGTGGCACACATACAACTGCACACACGCGCACACACACACACACACACAGAGGGAGAGAGGGGGAAGACAAATAGAGACAGTGAGATTTTAAAAGATAAAAGTAACAACAAACAATGTGGATATCCATCCACAGGTAAGATACTAATTTGTAAAAAATATCAATATGACTGTGTATAAAATATTACATGAGTAACATTTCTCTTTCCTTGGCATCTTGTAACAGAAAATAAATAATTATTTTTCCTATGAAAGAAAGTGATTTTATGACATTCCCTTTTCTGCACACACAGCGTGACATTTGTAATTCACCAGGAAATCCTCCCTGTTTTGTTCTAACAGCTCCCATCTTAGCTGTTAAAATCTACTTAAAAGCACGGGATAAACTATATAACAGTTCCTCACAATCTTCTTGGAAATCATCCTTCCTGCTTGCTCAGCAGGCTTTTGTTGAGTCCTGAAGGGTCTGTCTTACAGCTGACAAAGCTCTTGTCACGCCCATCCAGACACTAACTTGTCCCTACTACTGTGCCTGTCAAACCCAGCTTTGATCCCAGGAACAGTCACTGTCTGGGGGATCCTAGGCTGAGATGCCATCAAAGTATCTGCCTCTTCATTTTCAGAGTTTGTTAGATGGAAGAATTTGAATTGTTCATCTGCTTTTTAGGTTCTGAAGTCAAGCATCTGGTGTTTGATTGTGTATTGCCGGGTAAGATCACAATCATCTTCCAACATTGTGATGGCAAGTAGATCTACGTGTGAGGAAAAGCGTCTTCCTGCTGGTAAATGTCTCCTTAGCTTTGATAAAAGGTGTGGAAGACACCTCAAATTGCCAAGGAAAGCAGAGGCTCATGGATGCTTTGGCTTTCTAAGGAGCCTGAAAGATAATGTAATTCAATTTCCAATCTAATTTGCCTCTTTCTGTTGGCAAATGAAAGAAATCTAACGCTGGGAGAGGAAGTGGATATTCCTAGCTACTGATCTGTTAGGTAGACAGCCTGAGGACCAGAATCACACTTCTAACTCCCACCGATGGCTCGGTGGCCTTATCTCGAGCAGATCAAGAGCTTTGGGGCTCTGTCAGTCTGAAGCTGCAGGGACACTGCCAATTAAAGGGAGTGGTGATCACTTGTACCCTACGCTTCATTATTTGTTCTCAGTCCACACTGTAGGAGATTAGTGAGTCAGTATCCTCAAATGACATCGGTTGCGGCTTGTTTTGTCTTGAGACCAATACAACTTATCTGAAATAACAGAAATTAAGTACAGATGTAGATCTGAAAAGTTTTCAAGTGAGGGAAGAAATTCTACCTCAAAATTAAAAGTTAGAAAGCCTATAAAAAATGAGTTAGGGTTTGAAGAGACTGTTTCATTGGTTACGCCAGTATTTTCCATACAGACAAAAGGAACTGAGTTTGAACTATAAAAAAAACCCCTGCATTTATTGAATGTGACTTGCAAGATTCACATGGAGGTGTGCTGTCTAGCCAGCCTAAACAATTTGGTGAGTTGTGAGTTCCAGTGTGTCTCAAAAACAAATGACAAAAACAAACAAACAAAACAACAAAAGAGTAGGCAAAGACTCAGGAACAACATGATTGTCCTGTGGTCTATATGTGTACATATGCTCATGTGAACAGATAAGGATACACACAAACACACACACACACACATATATACACACACACACACACAGAATGACTTAGTCATTGAGTCATATAGTAGAGTTTTGTGTATATGATATATGCATGCTGTACATGTGCATGTATTTGTATGCACATACATGTCTGTGAGTACTGTGAGTGGTATGGGTGGATGTTATAAACATTCCTTCTCACTTTGTATTTTATTTGGGCTAGGACCTCTTGTTCAACACTAGACTAGCTGGTCCATACCTTCTGGGTCTTCTCCTATCTCTGCCTTCTGTATTGCTGTAGCAATGCTGAGATTGATTATATGTGTATGCGACTTCATCTGTCTGGAAGTGGTTCTGGGGTATGAACTCTACTTCACATATGTGGGCACTACATGTACTTCACACTGAGTCATTGCTCCAGACCATGGAATAGTTTTCCTCCTAGTCAACCAGCACCTAATTAAGCATAAAAGGTGTCTTAGTTAGGGTTTGTATTACTGTGCTAAAACATCATGACCAAAAGCAACCTGATGGAGAATTTGTCTATTCCAGCTTAAAGGTAGTTCTACATTGCAGTTCATCACTAAGAAGTCAGGGTATGAACTCAAATGACATAGGAACCTAGAGGCAGGTACTGGTGCAGAGGCCATGGGGAGTGCTGCTTACTGGCCTGCTTTCTATGGCTTGCTCAGTCGGCTTCCTTACCCTGGGCCACCAGCCCAGAAGTGTCACCATGAGATGAGGTGGGCCCTTCCCTATCAACCTCTGATTAAGAAAATGCAGTAGAGACTTGCCTGCAGGTCAGTCTGGTGGGATTACTCTCTCATCTGATAGTCCCTCTTTCTGTATAACACCGCCTTGTGTCAGGTTGACATTAATCTGGGCATCACAGAAGGTATCCCATGATGGAGCTATGGGAACTCACATCATCTGAGACGCAGCCCCGAATTTGAAATGCCTGAGGTGGTTGGTCCATTAATATAGGAGTACCTAACTTCCACCAACTGAACCTCAAGGAAGGGTTAAATGGAAAAATAAAAAAGCTTGGCATGTAAAGAGATGAGGGAGAATAAAAGGCAGAATTTCCTGTCCCTATCAATTACCATGCTAAGGGCCTACCACCATCTAATTTAATCCTGATGAGGGGCCTATAGCTGTATTTCTTCTCCTTTGTTTTCCTTTCCTTTTCTGTTTTCTTTCCTTCTTTCTCTTTTTGTTGGAGGGGGTGGTATTTCAAAATGTGTGTGTGTGTGTGTGTGTGTGTGTGTGCGTGTGTGTGTGTGTGTGTGTGTGTGTGTATGCGTGTGTGTTGTTGTCTTAGAGATAATTATGCAGACCATGCTGACATCAAACCTCAAACTCACAGAGATCCTTCTGCCTCCTTAATGCTGGGATTAAAGAAATACAGCACCAGGCACAGCTAGCTCTATTTTCTGACCAAGGAAAATAAGATTCATGGTCATTAAGTTATACAAGGTCACAGAGATAATTAACAGCCGAGTGATGTTTCAAAGATAACTGTTCACATAAACTAGGCACCCAATATAAAAAGTTATAGCAATGAAAAGTTATAGCTACTATGGAAACAATATTTTCATTCTTCAAAAAATTAAAAATAGAATAGCCATGTAGCTCAACAAAGCACATTCTGGGTAAATAGCCAGATGAAATAAAATGTAACTTAAAGAAATGTTTGTACACCTACACTGATAGTAACATTATTCGTAAAAACCAAAAGAGAGCAAACCAAGTGTACTAACAGAATGGATAATCTCTGTCTGTCTGTCTGTCTGTCTGTCTCTCTCTCTCTCTCTGATGTATGTGTGCATGTATGTAATATATATATATATGTGTATATATATATATACACACACACATATATATATATATATTCAACATTATTTATGCTTAAAAAAGAGATTCTGACACATGCTACAATATAAAGGAAATGCAAGGGCCAACACTGTATGGTTTTACTTACAAATGTTACCAAGAATGGTTAAGCTCCTAGATGTGGGAGTAGACTGGCGTTTTCTAGGGAATGAGGTTGGAGTGAATATGAAATTACCATTTAATGAGGATTTCTAGTTTGGGAACACAAAATAGCTGTAGTGGTGAATGTTGGTGGTGGCTGCACACTGAGGTAAGTCTGCTCAATGTGTTGAAGTATATACCTACAAATGACTAAAACAATGCACTTTATTCTTATTTTATTGTGATTTGAAATGTACTTATCCACCCCTGCTATCACATTATTACAAGTTATATTATATGCCACCTGCTACTACAAAATACCAAGGACTCAATTATTTATAAGTAACAGGAATATATTGCTAAGCATCCTGGAGCCTAGTGGGGGAGGGGGCACAAGATAAAGGCATAGAAAAATCCAGGATTGTGGGAGTTCGCCACTTCCTATCAATGGCACTTTACTGTTGTGTCTTCATATGGTGTGAAGTTGTCAGTTGCTCTCAATCTGGTTTCTAAAGGCACCAATTCCATTCATGAAAATAGAACTCTCATGAATGGACTACTTCTAAAAAGCCACACTTCTTAATACTATCACATAGCTGTTATTTTCCAACATGTGGACTCGAGGGAATTCCAACATCCTAGGGACTGCACTGGATCATGGATGACCAACCAGTAACTACATTTCCCAGGTCACCTAGACTGGTGTAGGGTCATGTGAATAATTCTAATGTTACCGCATGGTACGGATTTACATAGGAACTAGGAAAGGGAAAACATAATAAGGCACTGTAGTTGGGGAATTTATTATCTAAATGATACAAAGAGATTAATTTCCTGTCGTATCTAATCTAAAATAAAAATAGAAGGGGGAACTCAAAGATTAAAAATAAAGACAAGGATCCGGGCAGTGGTGGTGGACGCCTGTAATCCTAGCACTCTGGGAGGCAGAGACAGGCGGATTTCTGAGTTCGAGGCCAGCCTGATCTACAAAGTGAGTTCCAGGACAGCCAGGGCTATACAGAGAAACCCTGTCTCAAAAAAACCAAATCAAAAAAAAAAAAAAAAACTTTAAAAAAAAAAATAAAGACAAGGGTAAGAAACATTGCCTGGAAATATCTAAAATCAACAAGATGTCCCTGGAAATCTACAGCCACCAGCACATGTAAAAGATCTGTGTGTAGATCTGGAGAAAAGGACAATTCAATCCATTGTGATATTCTAAACTTATTCAATAAACTAGCCACAATGAACTTCTGTGCAGAACTTTTAACCTAGAGGGAAGAAAACTAAGGCATAGTTTCTGAATTGCAAAGGAGAAAGAGGGTAGTGATGGTCCCACCGAGGAACTCCGCCTTCATAAACAGACAGTGCCAACAACCAAAAAAGCAAAAAAAAAAAAAAAAAAAAAAAAGCAAAAAAGACCAAAAAAGCAGCCTCTGGGTACATGCCAGCGAAGCTTTCGTGGCTGCATTCCTCACGTATTCAGCTTCTTAGCTGATTTTTAAGGTGCCTCATGTCTTGTATAAACCACCTCTAATCAGGCAACAGGGAATTAGAGAACACAAAAGAATTAGTGAACACTGATTTCATGTTATAAAAAGCTGATGTACATGACACATTCCCCATCCCCAAGGATACTTTGTTGGCCTCACAGCTTCTGCCAGCAGAATAGCATGTCCATTGATAGGCAAGCTATTTATAGCCTCTGCTCAAAGTGCTTATGGATTTAGCATAAAATAACAAATGAAGCATTTAAGTAAGGTAGAATTAGGAGAGGGACTGACTTCAGATAAAAGAGAAAGAGGCATGAGAGCATGATGCTGTAGGAGCCCTGAGCAAATCTAGAGCTGTTTTCTTATATATGACTCAACGGTGCTTGGGAAGGAAGCCGGAAGCATGGCGAAGCACATGGTACCACCGAAGGACATACACATCCAGCAGCTTTCAGAGATGGAAGTTGTGAAGTACACGAGGCTCTTGGCACTCCCGACTCTGGAGTGCAGTTCACAGAAGGAAAACTAAGTTAGAAATGGAGGCTCCCACAGCAACTGTTTTCTCAGACAGGTATTTACTGTAATAAGCAGAGGTCTAATATAAAAATAGACTTTGATCCCGGATTAAATCATCATTTTCACCTGAAGCAAGTTTTAGTTGGTAGCCTGTTTAGTAGACACTGGAGGAGCTGTACTCAATGAGTGGGCTGGTATTGGCATAGATGCCCAGATAAATCACAGCAGAATGATGTGATGTTGGAAACCCCGGGTTCTGCTCTGTGTCCTCATCCTCTGTAGCATGGGACTAAAAAATTCCCAGGGCTAAAACAGCTCAAGTTCTGCTAAGGTAAAGACACTCAGTAAGTTTGGCTGACGCACCAAAAGCATCTAAGTTTCTGAGGGGAACAGAACACCTCAGAGTGAGGAATCCCAAAATCAGTGAAACAGGAAGGTGTCACTCATCCAGTCTGTCAGGGTGCAAAACACACAGAATTTCTAGTTACAGCCCGACGCTGTTCTTGGTCCTCCTGTATTCCCTCTTCTAGGGAGAACCCTTTGGCCTGGGGGTAGAAAGGGCTAGAACAACACTCAAAATTCATGTGGGCTACATCTACCAATATTGACATTGCTCAAAGCTAGGAACAAATTGATCATTCAAATGTATGTATTTATTCACTCACAATAGTAATTAAGTACATTCCATGTTAACGTTTAAAACATTTTTAAATGATTTTAAAAGCTTAATATTCAACACCAAAAAAAATTTTCTGAGGAAAGTGATATGTTGTATATTTTGTGAATCTCTTTTGTGCTTGACTTAAGAGAAAACATTTAGATTGTCAAAACTGCTTCTACAGTCAATCTGTTTACATGGATCATCTAGTTGATGGACATGAAGGAAATAGAGCTCTTACCAATATATTACTATTTTCTTTTGGAAATATTATTAAACATTGATTTGATTTTACCCTAAAACTCACCAAATGACAGGTTCTCACAAGCTAATTGTGTGTGTAATGGGAAAGACGTGTCATCGTGCTCATCGTGCTTAATTGCATTAAAGTCTACACTGTCTTCTGAACACTGGGCAGGCCACATGCCCAGGCTGAGCCTCTGGTGCCGTGGACTGAATGTGTGAAAGATGTGAATTCCTTGAGATGTGAAGGTCTTCCAGGTGGTGACAGCATACCATTATCCACTCTCAGTCATGCTGTTTAACATCCCCACCTGCATATGACCAAGGAGCCAAGCCAGTGGCAGATAGGAGTCTTAATTTTCACATAAAAAGCTACATTGTTCATCACTGGCAACAAAGAAAACAGAAACTGTCAGTTACTTTTCCTTAAGACAAAGGCTTACCTTGTTCATTCTGGAAGGGAAAAAAAAAAAGCAAATATCTGCCAAATACTCAAATCTAAATCACTGTAATTAACATAGCAGCCACACTTTCAAAGCAAAAACATGTGTGAGAGCTCTGTTTCCTCAGAACCCAGTATTTGAAATGAAGGCACCAAACATTGGCTGAGGATTCGGGATGATTCCTCCACCTCTAACTCTGTTCCCTGCTAGTTTTGTGATGTGCGGAACACCATGGCTTCCTTCATGTAAAATGCAGATGGTGTGAAAAGAACAGCCACCTCTGTGGATGTTGGAAAGGGTTCATGAACAAATGCATGGTAACTGTCACACTGGCACACTGACGGCACTGTGAGCTCTTGATACCAGCCACTAAAAAGTAACAGTCATTTTTATCTTTTGCGTCAATGATGTATTAAGTGTTCATCGTATAATAAACATTTATTAAATAAATTGGAAGAAAATGAAATGGCTGGGGCTAGAGAGGAAGTTTAGCACTTAAGAGCATTGCCTGCTTACAGCAGAGCCAGGCTTGGTCCCCAGCGCCCCATGAAACCTCACAACGATCTGCAACTTCAGTTTGAGGGGGTCTAATGCCCTTTCCTAGTGTCAACATATCATATATACATGGCACACAGACATGCGTGCCAGTAAAACACTCATGCAGATAAAATAAGTAAATGTCTTTATTGTAAAAGACAAAAGCTAAATGCCTAGTTTGTCACCTAAAACAGTCCCTGTGGATTCTGACTTGCTGAGCTTGTGTTCAAAAGGAAGAAGCTGAACCTTAACTTCAATAATTAATGTCTATAGAAGTTGAGTTTACACAGTTAAATTAGCAAGGAGGTAGATGGATAGGGTGTCAAGAATAGTCTAGAAGAACAGCGAAGGATCCAGGCTCTGAGGACCAGCAAGCATGGACCCAAGTGTAAGACACATTATTTCCCCAGGGGATAAAGATAGAGCAGTTTTGAGGAATGCTGATAACTGATCAGAAACAGTAAATGCTCAGTGAAGATGTTGATTTCAGTTAGTGAGAGCACATGAGGACATGGGGGTACACATAGTGTGGATTGGGGAAGTGGGGGAATGGTGAGATCACTAGGATTTATGATCAAAAATAAGGAGATCTCACCTTGGGTTTCAATAGCAAGAAGACTGGAGACCTGAGGAAGGATGCAAGGGTAAATTCTCCAAGAGCCGCTGAGCATTGCATCTCCATGGGGGGTGGAGGGGGCTTCTGTGCTCTTCATGGAGGCATGAAAATGAGCTAAAAGTTAAAATAAAAATAAGTTAAATGAGGTTTGCCTGGTGAGAGAGAGAGAGAGAGAGAGAGAGAGAGAGAGAGAGAGAGAGAGAGAGAGACTTCTATTGTAACCCAGGAGTCTCTGGGGCATCAAGGAGAGACAGATGCTAGGGAATGCAATCAGAACTGGAGACTTAGTTCCAAGACTTGACAATTCATGAATCATCATGGCAACCACAAGTGGAAGGTGATTGCCTTGTGAAAACATTTGGCCACAACCAAGAACACAGCACCTGCTTCCCAATGGACAAGTTGAAAAAGAGATGCCTCCCTGAGAAAAAGGATGTGGCCCTCTTGAGGGAAAAGGATATGGTCCTTTTCCTAATGAAGGTGGTCCTCCCTAAGAGAAAATGATGCTGTCTTCCCTGAGAGAAAAGGATGTGATCCTCCCTGAGAGAAAAGAACATAGTCCTCCCTGAGGGTGAAATGATGTGATCCTCCCTGAGAGAAAAGATCTATCTCTGATAACGTCACATAGTCTTGGGACCTAACAATAGGCATATCCCTTTCTCCCTTTCTGGTCCTCTGCCTTATCTTCGAATCTCAAGCTTTGGGCTTGTGCTTCGGGTTGCCCTTGGAAGAGCAATGCCTTATCTTAAATCTCCCCTCATTCCCTTCTCCCCTCAATGCTCCCATTTCCTTCATGCAGATTTTAAGTTGCTCCACTAAGTTAAATCACAAGCAAACCCAAAGGCACAGTAAGTAGTGGCTTAATGCAGGCATCCACAGCAAGCAGCCTGGTGGCATCTGCGCCTGGCAGGCTGTCCTTCCCAGGGCACCCAAAGTCACATTAAGCCTTCTCCCATGTGCATTTGCAACCCTCCGTGGAGACAAATTGCTCCCTCCACCGAGGGTTGCAAATACAAAAGCAGAGATGACAGGAACAGAAGGGAGCGAATGGAATATAAAATGTGGCTCCTTCCCAGTTCCACCCCCTCTTCCAGGAGGAGGGAGGACTGAGGAGGTGGTGAGGCATTTTAGGGCAGATGATTCCCCAGATATAGGAAGTCTGGGAGTCCATTGTTCCCAACTAGTGTACAGTATTGTCCTGTTCTCCAGGCAAAGCAGTAAATTAAAAAAAAAAATACCTCAAGACAGACTAAACCATCTGTATGTGTGGGACACTGAAGATTCTCAGGTAGAACTATATATCTGTGGGGAGAAATTAAACCACTTACATATTCATCAGTTCCAGGATTTGAAAAAGTGTAGACTCCAACATGTACCAGGTATTCTGGCCATTTAACTAGAATACTTCTTCATGGTCTACTTTTGAAAGTTTAAATACAAAGCTTTGCAAATGGAAGACCCGGGTGACAACGTGTGCTTGAACTCAGAGAGGAGTATGTAGTCTCTAGTGACTCCAGAGGTCTAGAAGAGCTGTGGGCAAAAAGGCCAGAGTGGGTGTGGGTCCACGTGCAGGCCTGATGAGATTGTAGACCCCAACAGAAAACCATGGCTCTGTGAAAAGGATGTAACTGAGAGCAGCCAATGAGATACAGTCTCTTTCATAGACTCCAACATCGACCAATCAGGACTGCCCTTATGTATACGGTTAGATATTGCATGCATAGTGTCTCACACTAACCACACAGGACTGCTTCCAAAATGGAGACCAAACCCATCACCTTACAGAAGAGAGCTGTTGCTACCAGCACCACATTAGTATTGTGCTTTTTGGCACAACACTAAGCAAGCTTGCCTTTTCTTCTACCCTGGTGTCAATTTCGTAGTTAACCACAAACTGTAGGAAGGGAGCAAGATAGACACACAAAGGTACTAAATTTACAGCCAGTGCTGTGCTTCTGTAGTCTTTGGACTCTTTCATTGACAAACTTCTTTTATCGATGCTTCTAATCTGTCTGTATGTCTGTGAACACTGCCTGGGGGAGACCACAGACTCTTCTCTTGATTTGTGCCACTTGAGTTGAATGGATTGTTTTTCCAACTCCATCCCTATGGAGTTGGATCTCAGATACTCTATTAGAAAGCCAGCTGAGTACTGGCATGCATTGATGTATCAGATAAATAAGAACCATTATCATGTATTCGTGTAACATAAAGGTGTCTGCTCACCCTCAGTTCTCATTTCAGAAGGCTTACATACATTTTGGACATATAGAAGCCAATAGCCAACCTGATGTGCTACTGCAATATCTCCATGCTTCGTTGCTGGGTTTGCTTTCTGCTGCCAGGTCTATATTTAAATTTGACTAAAGCTTGCTGATGATTACTGCTTCCCCTGGTTCTCATTGAGATCCTGGCTCCTACTCATAAAGGCTGCAGTTCAAATTGCCACTAAAATTGCTGGGTATTAGCATTAGGAGAGGAGCAATTAAGACTGTGGATACACTGGCTTGCTTTTCATTCTCGCCTAGACCCTACTGATTCTGAAACAAGGGGACCACATATGCCGGATACTGAGGGCATACTTGGAATTCTAGGAATGCACAGAGATTATGATGGGTTTGTTCCTTCCTCTCCCTTCTGATTTTTCTCCTCAGTAACTTCCAGCAGTGATTACTGTGTGTCTAGAAGATATCAGGAAGTCACCATTCCAGCTACTGGGGTCATAGAGGTGAGCAGGGCCAACCAGAGCCCCTCACTCCAGGAGCTCACCTTCATTCAGACAACAGTAAGTGTTGTGAATTAATGGGGGGGGGGAGTGGAGGGGAATGAGAAAGGGTGGGTGAAATAGATAGGGTGAGAAGGGAAGGGCTCTCTGAAGATTTGACATTTAAACTGAGAATAGAATAGGAGGAAGGACAATGGGGCTGGAGAGATGGCTCAGAGGTTAAGAGCACTGTCTGCTCTTCCAGAGGTCTGGGTTCAATTCCCAGCAACCACATTGTGGCTCACAACCATTTATAATGAGATGTGGTGCCCTCTTCTGGCCTCCAGGTGCATATGCAGGCAGAACGCTGTATACATAATGAATACATCAATCTTTTAAAAAAAAGGACATGGTGATATTTGAGGGAATGAATTCTCCAATCAAAGACAATGAGGAATTCAAAGATCCTGAGGAGGGGAATTATATCTAGTGAGCTGAGGGAATCAAAGGGATGCCTGCATTCTTTTGTTGTGCTTTGCAATGAAGAGCAGCAGAGGAAGTCAGCTTGAGGGGAAGATACCATCTCACTGGATGGGCGTGGAAGCCAAAGACATTGATGGGTTTAAAATTTAGCCAGGCATGGGAGCTCACGCCTTTAATTCCAGCCCTCTGGTAGCCATGGCAGATGGATCTCTGTAAGTTTGGAGCCAACGTAGTCTACATAGCAAGTTAAAACCTAAGGAGCTGGGATGATATCTTGTGGTATATGACTTGTCTAGCATGCACGAGACTCTGGACCTGGCCTCTAGTACCCTAAAAAAAAAAAAAAGAAGAAGAAAGAATTTGCCCCACATTCTCATGGGAAATGACTGGGGTGCTTAAGGGAGGGAGCAATGGAACCTGACTTGCATTTGTTTTTTAACTAGGCAAAGAATTGTATTAACCTTTCCCAAACTTTATTCCCAGGCTTCTTCAGCCTAATTTACCACAAAGAATGAATTAGGTATAAGCGAAAACTGAAAAGAGCTTCATTGTCCAGGGGCTTGGGTTTAAAGTATTAGAGATCTAGATTTTTTTAAAGATTTACATATTTATTATATGTAAGTACACTGTAGCTGTCTTCAGACACCAAAGAGGACGCCAAATCTCACTATGGATGGTTGTGAGCTACCATGTGGTTGCTGGGATTTGAACTCAGGACCTTTGGAAGAGTGGTCAGTGCTCTTAACCACTGAGCCATCTCACCAGCCCGAGATCTAGATTTTATCAGATCCATAAACAACAACAACAACTAAATTTAAAAAGCAGTCATGATATAAGCCAGCAGCTCCTGAAACTTCTGCAAGTGTCACCTTCTCCAGAAGTTACCTCAACACCATTTGCCTTGTTCTTAGAAGCATCATCAAAATTCTCCAGCAGATCTGGAACTTCATCCGGTCATTCTCTCCAGAAGCAAGAGGTGCTTTTCCATCCACAGATTGTTTATGCAGAGCTTCAGCCAGTCTCCTTACACTAGTCAGACTGTCTGCACCAAGCTGGTTGAGGCTGCCGCGAAGCTTTTCTGTCCACTTCTTTGTCTCAGCGTGGCCTGTAATGGTGTGTCTGCTGCCAAAGACGCCTGAACTTTAGAGCTGTTAAAATGGATCGTTGCTCCATGTAAAAATGTTCACCTTGTCAATACCAGAGATATTGTTTACCCCTCACTTCCTCAAGGAGAACTACAGTCTTTTATCATCTGCTGCGGCTGTCTTGTGAACCGCCTTCTTTCTATGAGCAGTTGCTTTCTCATCAGTGCGAACTTGTGCCTGAAGTTTAGGGAGGTTTCCCTGGTTCATGATAATTCCTTTCATCTTACCGGAGTAGAAATGGGCCGCATGGGGGATGAGGCTCAGGGGGGTCTCCAGCTGATCAGCAGAGATGAGGCGCACACACATGCAGAATCAAAGATGACGGCTCCTGACTTGCATTTTTAAAGATAATTCTAGAGCTGGATGGAGAATGGAGTAGAAAAAGCAGGCTCATCATCTCATAGTCATTCTTAGTGCTAGAGCCAAACTAATAATGTGGAGAAACCTCGACCCTCTCACTTCTTGGTTGCCAAAGCTCATCTCTAACCTAAGGCATAGAGTTTGGTCCAAGAGGACAGCAGTAGGTCCTGATGACAATTACAGAGTGAGAAACTTCTTGAATGTGTGGATCTGGCATGTGAGCCCTTTTAAAATACTCCCATGTAAAACTTACCTGCATTTTAACTCCCACAACAGTATCAAGCCGCCCCCTCCTCTCCACCCACACATCACTCAAACTCAGTTTCGCATTAGAACCATACAAGAAATCTTAAAAGATCGATATCCAGTCTGTGCCATCCTTCCATTAAATCAAAATCTTGGGCTGGATCTCAGTACTTTTTTTTTTTAATGCCACTCCACACGATCCCACAGGGAAGCAAGGTTGCTACTGGCTCACAAAAATGGTCATGTCAGACCCCTCTGATAGTGATGACACGTGGCATGGGACAATGGGACACATGCTCTCCCACTGCCGGGTCCCGGGAGAGCCTGGGGGAAAGGCTGCGATGAGCTCTTGAATGACAGGCACACTGTGAAACCTGAGAGCACATCCGCTCACACACAAGGGTCCCTCTGCAGTCGGCAGCCAGCGTCTGGCTCTGCAGTGGGCTGCCCAGATTCGCCGAAGGAAGCCAGGGGACCATTGCCTCCTTAGGGAAATTTTGAAGACCTTGACAAACTCTAAATAATTTTTTTAAAAAAAATTAGAAACAAAGGATGATTTCATTCCGATAGGAAGCCTGTGCAGCCAGCTCCATAAAGATAGGTGCCACCCCTGCTCTGAGCGCCTGGCATCCCACAGAGCCCAAAATGTAAACGCTAACACATCTTGTCAAGCTCTAAAATAAGGGAAGCTGCTTGCCCACTCTTCTATTTAGTTGCTCTGCATTTGTAACGCCTAACTGCTAAGGTTTATTTTTTAAGGTAGAGAAAGGAGGGAGAGAAGAAGGAATGGGAGTGGGAATGAGGGAAAGGCAGCAAACTTAACTGTGATGAAGTCAAGGGCAGAACCTCGGTGAAGTAGAGCGATACCATCAAGTCTTCCATTTTGTCTGGAGTGTTGATTTGTTTTGATTTGTTTCTTCATAACACAGGAAAGCAGACACAGTGCCAGAGAACCAGGGGGAAAAATGAAAACCTTTTTATAGACTTTTCCAGACACTTAGCACTTAATTACGTTCTTTCTTATGTGATTTGATATCATAGCAGGTGTAATGATGTTTCTGAATCTGGAAATTTTCTCAAGAACACACTTGCTTGTCAGTCTCACTAGCACCTGTTCACAGGACCGTATTACCTCAATGCCACAGATCTGCACTCAATAGCTCAACTAAAGCTTGTGATTTTTCTGTTTGCTCCTTGTCCCCTAATCTCCACTCTTCATTTTCTCTGTGTGGATAGGACCCTCTAGAGGAAGCAGAAGGCCCAGTACCCACACCCTAATAACAATGGAATTGTGGGATTTCTAAAGCCGGTTGTCAGGAGTCTTAGTAAATAAAACCTATGGGTGGTTAAGCTTACCTAGGTTGATATTCCTTGTATCAGAATATAGACGCCTACAAGGAGCAGATGGCCACTGAGTCAGGCAGAGCTTAGTGAGTCAGGCCTCTGAAGCATAAGGAACCATAAAGTTGCTAGAAAAGAGGTAAAGGATGAATTTCCCCACTCAGGTTGGAGTGCTGGTGTACATTGGCTAGCAGGAATAGTTACAGCCCTGAGACAAGCAAGACAGCCTTCAGCAGGCAAAAAGCAGCATCCTTAGTAGCCTGGAGTGGGACATGGGAGACGCAAACACCATCAGCTCTAGTGAAGCAACATGGGAATGAGGTTTGTTTTTTTTTTTAAAGGTCTCCAAAGAGAGAGCACTTAGTGACTGCTAGCTGGAACTGTCTGGTGCTGAGGCTGGCCCCAGAACCTCCTGAGATGACAGAATGGGACTCTGAGATCATATGGCCTTCCTGGTTATGTACCTATGAGAGGAGACAAAAAGGGAGCTCTCTCATTCACAGTGAGACTCACTGCACCTATGAACCTGAGTTCCCGGTGAGGCTTAAAGCTTACATCGCAGCTTCTGCTACAACTACAAACTTAGAATCATGAATCACAAAATAAACAAACAAAAATGCTCAAAATAAACCAGAAAAAGAAAATGACAGCTATTGCCCTTTTTCTCTCATCTGAGGACTCTGAACTGCGCACGCGCGCGCGCGCACACACACACACACACACACACACAGATTCATGCATGCACACATTCATACACACATGTACACAATCACGTGTACACAATCATATCATATGAATATACAAGGGGAAGGGAGGATTCTTTGAAAAGGAACAGGAAAGGTAGAACAGGAAAAGTAATGGAAGATGAGTGTAGTCAAACAATATACAGGAACAAAGATACCATTACAAAACCCAATAGCTTATGCAACAAGAATGCAGCAGTATTTACTCTACACTATAATAAAATGTTTTAAAACGCCAGTTTTGCCCCTAAAACAAGATCATGAGAAGTCCCTAAATTAGGTAGGGTGTGTGTAATTTATTCCATGATAGTTCAAGACATATGTGGTCCTCCTTGTTTTAATTTTTAGTAAATTTGTGGGTTTTAGCAAGCATTTTAAAATCCACAAACACTTCTCAACTGCATTTGTATTTTCTGTTTTGGCTCTGTTGATAATCTCATGGTCCTGTGTATGTGAGGAAGGGGGTAGAAGGATGGTACCCTGTGGGCATCTGTGTCTGGTTCTGTTAATAACTATGTTCCATTTCTCATTACAGGCTGACATTTTCAATGCCAAAAGCTGTTCTACAGTCCATTAGCCTCTTGCACCAGGCTGGGACTTAGGTCTATAACAAAGAGAAAGTAAGATTGGAAAATTACGTGAGACCAAAATGGCAGGAGCAGGGTGAAAAGTTTAATAAGGTCAGCTCCTTTGTTTGCTATCACCTAGAACCTTAGGGGCAATCACTTGCCCAGAAAGATCAGAAGAATGCTACAAAGAGCTGAGAAGGGTCAGTTTGCCCTGGGTACTCTGCATGTTCAATATCTGGCTGGATTTCTAGTTATCAGCTATCAATTAACTCTGAAGTGTTTTGCATAATCAACAGCCAATAAATTTCAATGGCATACAAGAGTAAGGTGCTAAGTTCACATACATGGTGCTAGTGTGGGCTGGACTAGGGTTAGGGTCTCTAAACAGGTGCTTGGACATAGATTGCCCCTTGTTGGGGTCAACACTATGCAGAGTAAGACTTTTTCACGCCACTGTCTGAGGGACATGAGAGCCTGCCATCAAGCCCTGTTCACATGGCAAGCCCAACTTCAACGTCGGTGGAGTATGTTCTTGTCAGGGAAGTGACAGAGAAGGAAACCAACTTGGAAATGACCAGTCTGTAGCAATAACCACCTTAGTCTGGTCCATTTCAAGAGTAACAAAATTGTTACCAAAGTGGTCAAGGACAGGTGATGCTTCTTTGACCTTCATTACTTACCTTCATACATGTAGATAGAACAGTGAACTCATAGTACCTTTCTAAGATATATTTGGAATATTCATTACAAACTTCTTATCGACTGACCTTCTGAAAATTGTGGCGTGTGTAGATTGCTGTACAAAGTTGCCCATTTCACTTTTACATTAGCAGACTACTAACAACAGTTATAATGGATTGACTGGATAAAGTATGTGACCTCAGGATGATGGGGTGTGCCTTGCCATATTTAAAAGACATAAAAGCAGACTATTTCAAGACATGGAATAAAAACTGCCAGTATACTTGGTTGGTGTAAACAGCCTGTTGTGAGATAGTAGGTATGCTGTTCTAATTCTGTCTTTTAAGTGTGTAGTTGTTGATGTTCACAGTAAGATTTACTGGAGGGGTGGTGGGGGAGGCTAGGGAGATTTCCATGGTGAAGAGCATTTATTTCTCTCCCACAGTACTGAGTTTGGTTCCCAGGATCCATCTCACAACAACCTACAACTCCAGCTCCGAGGAGATCTGATATCTTCTTTCAGTTTCCATGGACACACACACACACACACACACACACATAAATTAAAAGATTATTCATGAATCTAAATATAAAATAAAATAGTAATCTATATGTAGACACAATTTCCATTTGAGATCCATTCAACTTGTTACGGTTTAATATTTGGGGTAACCCCAAAACTCTTATGTTGAAACTTAACACTTCTGAGACAGCATTATGGGGTAAGGGACTTTGAGGTGTAGTTAAATCATAAGATCTTTTTTCTCATAAATAGAGGATAAAATACAAAGGGATTGGCCTGTTCCCTTTATAAGAAGAAAATTAGGGGGCTCCTCTGGCCCTTTCACCACGTGAAGTGTAACAAGAAAGTCTAGTCTTAGAAACAGAGACCTGGCTGATGCTAATATCTTGACTTTGAACTTGCTGACTCTTTAAACTTTTTAAAAACATTTTTCACATATAAAATACAACTCCTGTCCTATACTCCCCACCCACCTCCTTATACCCTTATGATCTCTGTCTCTCTCTCAAAACACAACCCCCACCACACACACTAATAAAATCAAAACTAACAATCAAAAGACCATTAAGACAAAAAGTTACAAAACAAAAACTCCATAGACCAAAAAAAAAAAAAAAAAACAACAACAACAACAACAACAAAAAACCATGTAGTTTAAGTTGGCCAAACCCCTGAGCCTTGAGGGAAGGGTTTGTTTGATCCCAATTAGGACTGAGCACTCTGAGGTCACTCACTCTCTGCTCAGAGTCCAGTTGTGGGGGTCTCTGTGTTATTTCCCATCTACTGCAAAAAGAAGCTTCTTTGATGGGCTTTGAGCACAGCACTGGTCTGCTGGTAAAGCAGTATGTCATTAGTAGATTTTATTGCCTATGTTTAACAGAATGATAAAGTTTTCCCTCAGGTCCATGAGTCCTATCCATGAACTTCCTAGCTCCTAAAATTACAAGTACTAACTTTTGTTACTTATAAATAACCCAGTCTAAGGTGTTTTCTGGTAGTCACTTGAATAAGCTAAGATACTGCCCTTTCCCAACAGCAGTAGAAGAATAGATCATCTGGGATCTATTTCTCTGTGTCTGAATGGGCTTTGCTCTTTATTTAGACAACAGAAGACAATGGAAAGGATGTTGGGCCCTGGTGGTTTTGCAGTGTCTTTCTTCTCCTCGGGATGGCTAGAAAGGTGATGGCTAAAGTGAATTCTGATGTCACTGTGAATATAACAAAACCACTGACACTATCTAAAATGTCCTCAGAGTTCTTATGCCAAAGAGAAGTTAATTTTATATTCTCTGAATTTATTCTATTTTGGGTGACTCACCATACCTGTAAATTAATACAGTGGGGTTATTAATTTTCTTTTCTGTGTTTTCAAATTTTCTACCTTAGTTTCAGTAACAGTGTGGCATTATCAAAAACAAACAAACAAACAAACAAACAAACAAAAAACAGCAAATGGCCCTTACAGAGCCAGACAGCTAGCTTCCTTCAGGGCATTCTCAAAATTATAGGTTACAAATGCCTTGGGTGGATATAGTTTTTCTTTATTTGTTTCCATCTTCATTCTGACAGGCTTTACAGGGCAGGAAATCAACAGTGATTTCTGGACCTTGCCAGTTTTGATTCTGTCCCAATAGTTCTTTATAACCAGAGCAGGTTTGGAAGTAGAATATACAATTTGAGGCTCAGGTCAAACTGGTTTTCAATTTCCTTCTGAGACTTACTCCTTCAGGACAAGTTGCCTGGAGTCGTAAAGTTGAGTATCCATTCCTCTCATCTGCTCGCCCTGCAATATTACGTTGAGAACCAGATGGATATATGGAAAGCAAGAATCATCCCAGGGCATAACATGGCCAAGCAATTGCGTGCCTTACTTCTGTCATCTACAGAAATCCAAACTCTAAAATTAAACACATCATCCTGACTAGTCTTACACGTTGACACATGTACTTCACTCTCATCAGGACAAGAGCATCCCAGGAGAGCAGGACCGGATGTCCCACTAGGTTCCTTTCCCTGGTGGCTTTTCTGTTAGGCAGGTGGCCAGCTAGTTTATGAAGGGAATATGTTGACAGGTTTTTGAAAGTTAACACAGCATCCTCTTACTCATCCCCACTAGTTTATATTTTTCACAATATAGATAAGGCAGAAAATTGTGCTGTCCCTGGCAGAAATTAGAGCCTACTTTGTGTAAACACAATTAAAAAGTAAAGAGAGGGGAGGAGACTCATACAGAAGACAGTCACCGTCAACAGAAGCAGCACGGTATAAGAATTTTCCTGCATATGTTTTCTGAGAAGCCTAGAAATAACAGTGCACATACATAATCATGAAGGTTGGTTTAAACTCAGAAACTCCTACAGCTCCTGCTAACCTTTCCTTTATCCTGTACTTCTCTCCCATTAAATTTAATATGAAATCTACTTTTGCTCTTATATCTAGCATCTGTGAACATGACACAAATACATGAGGAAAGTACTTTTAGATGGTGAATCTTTAATGAAATATTTAATATTGTGACTTCAGCTCCTGCCCCTCTTATTCCTCTTTTAGGATTCTCAGAGAGGGGGGAGGGAGAGAGAAAGGGATGTTTCTTTCTGTCTCCGTTTCTTTCCTCCCACACACTTCTTCCTCCCCTCCCCTCCCCTCCCCTCCCCTCCCCTCTCCTCCCCTCCTCAATCCTTCCCAGATGCTGAGAGTCTGTCTTCTCTTCCTTGGTATTTTTCTGAGTCCGGGTAGTACATATCCTGCATTGCTGAGTCTTGTCAAGGTGAATTTGATGTGGTTATAAAAGATGTGTTCACTTACTGTTCTTTTAAACTTCTACATTGGGATCTGGAGAGACCGCTCAGTGGTTAAGAGCACCTGCTGTTCTTACAGAGGAGGTACATTCAATTCCCTATACCCACTTGGTTGCTCACAACCATCTATAACTCCATTTCTGATCTTTTCACAGGTATCAGACATGTACATGGTTCAATTACATGCATGCGGGGAAAACATTCATATACATAAAGTAAATAAATAAATCTTCACAGAAACTGCCCCTTTGCATTCTAACAGCCTTTTGCATAAGTGGGAGGGTTCAAGTAACATTTCTGAATTAGCTCCCACGAAAGAAGCACAACCAGCATCTGAAGAGTAGGGTTCCCTGTGTATACATGCCAGTACCTGCTTTGGAACAATAATTATAACTGTGCATAGGATGTTTTTCTCTTCACATGCATTTTTGTTCCTTTGCCAATCTGACTGGCATCATTATAATAAAAGCCTGTCACCATTCCTTCTCCTTGCTGGGTTTAGATCTAATTTAATTCCCAGCACTACTTTCAGAGCTGTGGTTCCCAGGAGCAAGCAGCAGCGCAGTCAGGTATGAAAACTGAGACCTGAGTGTCAGTTCAGCTCCCCAAGGTTCAGTGTCAAGAACTCTAAAAGGCATTCACGTTGGCCCAATTCCTATTGCAGCGGAAGTTCTCAGTGGAGTGGCTCAAAAGGAAGATGGCGTACAGCCAGTCATTAAAGAGAGAAGCAACCAGCAGGCAAAAGGATGCATGCTTGAGCATGGAAGGCCCTTCCTCCCTCAGTAGTCCTGAAGTGGAGCGAGAAGGTACACTCTGCAGGAGCCTGTGAGAAACTGGAAGAGCAGTGTAAGCACCACTGTGCTCAGGGAAGAGTCGGTGAGTGAATCTGCTCTGTAAAAAGGGAAGGCTTCAAAATGGGTGGAAGTTTGCAACTCCTACTATGCCTGCCATGGACAGAGGACATACCTTAAGCAGTGCCGCGCCTGAAATGTATTTGATGCATAATTTTATTTAAACATAGTCAGAAAGCAGGATGGAACAAAAATCAGAACTTTGGAGACGCTTAAAAGAAATAGCAGTAAGAGTTTTAGCCAGAAATTATTAAAGAAAAACATTTTTATCAACATATAGCAAGCCATTTAGGTAAACAGATGGCGATCTTTGGGGAAAATCTTCTTAAATAAATGTGTATGCATTACAGAAAATTATTCAGCATTTACTATGTTAACCCTTGGCTACACAGTGTAATTGTGTTAATTCTTTTAGCCACCATAAGTCATATATATATATATATATATATATATATATATACATACATACACATATATATATACATATATATGTATATATTGTGGCACATGCACATAAATATACACATTCACAAATACACACATATATGCATAATTCTGTAATGTCTCTAAAATTATAGAGCCAGTAAATAGACCACAGCATTAGCCAATTCCTTTTCCCAGGCTCTAGGCTTTGACCACTGCAATAAACCAACTCTGCCTTGTTCTTTCCTCTTCTTACCCAGATCTGTTGGATGTGATTGTTCTTTGACCCTCTGCCACAATCTTATCCTTTGCCTAACTGTGACTGCTAATAGGATCCATGAAATAAATACTTCAGTTATAATCTAAACTCCTTTGCTCCCAAGACACAATTTGACACCATCTAAAGTCAGAATAAATTCATAACACTCCTGTAACAAACTTATCCACACTTCAGATAAGATCAAACTCTTTTGGTGTCAAGTGATTAATGCAAAATCATATAGCTCGGTTCTGTGTCATCATATCAGCTTGCATTGCCTTAACACCTGTCATCCCCATGGATACCAAAGCAAATTACAAGCATGGACCAAAACGCATCTATATATAGGTGTTGCTTTACCCCCTGGGGACATAGTTTCTTAGACTTTTGAAGAATTTTCTGACAGTTCTAAAGAGGAATTTTTAAAAGAAAAAGAACTTGTGCTCTATATCCATTTTAAGCAGAATAAATTTGAACCTAGGGAATAGTATGTCTCTATCCAGAATTCTCAATGCCTTAGGGGTTAAATGTAGTGGTTAATATTACACTCTGGAGAT
This sequence comes from Apodemus sylvaticus, assembly GCF_947179515.1. Taxonomy (NCBI): domain Eukaryota; kingdom Metazoa; phylum Chordata; class Mammalia; order Rodentia; family Muridae; genus Apodemus; species Apodemus sylvaticus. Next base: position 76,754,353 of record NC_067478.1, read on the forward strand.
GAAAACATATTTTTCTTTGAAAAGTAGCACTGAGCCAACAGTCTCTCTGCTTTTGATATAGTGTACATCAAATGTTTATTTTCTTAATAAGCCTCATGTCTCTCTACACGTTCTTTTTGAATAAGATGGTTTTCATCATATCCTCAAAAGAAATCATCCCAACCAAAACATTCATAACATTTCTTAATACAAATAATTCTATACCCATCACATAGCAACTCTCATAGTTCTCATCTGGATGCTGCAATGTAAGAGCAAGACTATGGGAGATGGAATGGGGAACGTGGAGGAAGAATAAGTTATTCCTTGGGAATAGAAGCATCCAGCAGAGGAGCCAGCACATTTTCCTAACAATGATAGTGTTGAGGAAATTTCCCTGCAGATCTTTCCCTTTGCTTCACACCTCTGACTCTTCCCTGGGGCATTTGTAGAGTAAGCAGTCTGGGGAAAACTGGAAATAGTGTCCTCCTTCTACTCAAAGAACAAACTTAATTAATTTTCCAGTCTAATAAAGACAATGACAAGACATAGCTATGCTTCTCACCCATCATGAAAATCAGGTGCCCCAACTTGGGGTTCCTTGGCCATTCTGTAAGAGCTTACACCTGGACAGCTCCCCAGATATTTACACTGTGTGAAAATGGAATGAAATTATCTAAGGAGAGTGTTCAGGTGGGCAGCAGAAGCTAATAAAGGAAAGTGACAAAGCTTAGCCTGTGGTTATCAGGAAGCCAGAGGATACAGGACTGGAATAGGGCATTCCAAGAAGTCTTAGGTCTAGAAAGCAACAGGCCCCCACCTTAGAAACAAAGATTATTGTGGCATTCCCTGCAGTCACATGGTGGGATGGTAAACATAGCTACTGGGTTTTTAAAAAAGGAAAAGGAAATGATACAGACTTTTTCTAGTGATGTATTAATTAGAGAGTTATGACCTGGCAGATCTCATCTGTTGTTTTGTTGATTGAGATAGGAAATAACTGAACATAGAGCATACTCTGTGGAGTTGGGAAGACTGGTTTTTGTTTGTTTGTTTTTGTTTTCATTTGGTTTAGTTTTTTTGAGACAAATAACAATTAAAACACATTCTTAAAAAAGTAAGAAAGTATAAGATGGGACCAGACTACGGGACTAAGGAGACCCTTGCCAAGCAGGTCAGACAATAAGGCATTGGGACTCAGGCCTGGATTTCTCTTCGCTGGTCTATGACTCTTCAGAAACAGCATTGAAATTAATTTTATTCCCATTTTCTACAATACTGAGTATAAGAAGAAAAGGCTAAATGGTTTTGTGATAATTACACCACCCAGAGTAGATTCCAGGAGTAAAACACAAGCTACTTTTCAAAGAATATGCTTTGGAAACATAAATCTAATTAAAGGGGAGAAATCACAAGGTTTATTGAGCAAGGCTCACTATATCTTAACAATGGCATTTCACAATGCTCTAATGATAGAGGTAAACTCAGCCAAGCAAGCTTGGCAGTAGACTTGGGGCTCTTTGCCTGTTATAATTTCCCAGAACATCAGTCCTCCAGGAAGCTGAAAAATTTAGTTATTCTGCTGTTTTTGCCACCCCTTTCCATTATGGGTCTTATTTTTGCTTAGAAGCCTATTTTCCAGCTTCCTCCTCCAATTTCTAATTAATGTCAGGAGAACTCTACCAGGAAATGGAGAATAAACATGGGACACAGTGTCTGCTCTGATCCTGAAGCCTTTGTGAAGGACCAGACACCCCAGGGGTTGTTTTGTTTTGATTCACTTTGCTTATCATTTATATTCGAATTCGGCTTCATCAAGGGTAAATTGGGGATCACAAACTAGGCTGAGCTGTGTTCAGTGTGGGTTATGAAGGTGTATTTTAATGAATGTATAATGAACAACAATAAAAAACAAGATTAAAAACAAAAGATGAGCTCTATTCATTTATTCTGACGACTGTGATGGAGTTTTAATTACAAAAATACTTAACAGTACACAGATGAATTTGGTGTTGTACATCATGTAAAATTAATGGAATAGCCATAATGAAAGCTCTTGCTGTGACAGCTGGCAGCTTAAGTCTTGTCAATTTACAGAGAGCAAAATTTTCAGGTTTATATTTGTATAAGCGTGTGTATGTGTGTGCACATGGGTAATACTGTAAGATTCTAGTCTGGCACCAAAACAGAGATTAGCCCTTGCCTCCGGCTTAGCTTCCTAATTATTTAGCAGTGATTTCTACCTCTGTCTCTAATACATCCTCCTCACTGTCATCTTTTACAGAGTGTTCTGTATGCAGTTGTCACTTAAACACAACTGCTGCTGCAGCAGAAGTCAGAACCTGAGACGGTGATATTAGCAGACAGAAAGGTAGGGAAAACAATGTCACTATAGCTAAGTCAACAACTTATAACCAAAGGCTGGTGGTATTCAAAGCATCAATGAAAAATGATATTAAGACTTTATCCACCACCCATCCAAGAAATAACAAAATTAAATAAGATTTCATGTAATTTTATCTATTGTATACAGAAAAGTTTTCCAAAGGTAAATCAAGCTTTAAATTTGTTTTCAGATGAGTTATTGAGTTAAACAGTACTCTTTAAAGTCTGGCGTTGCTTACTGTGACTTTTCCAAGAAACATAAGGGAGCTGGATAATTAACACACAGAGCAGACCTAAATCTGGCAAGTTACATTTTCTTAAATGTAAAGGAGACTTCTCACTATCTCATCCTAATACAAAGCATTACATTAGGTACAATGTACCAGAGCTAAGTAAACGTTTGGAAAAAATGCAGTGATTCTCATCGTTCTACGACAGCTAGACTGCATTATAAACATTGGTTTTGTTAACCCATGGCTTTGATTGGAGTTGAAGGTCTTGATTCTCTACTGTCTGCATTTCTAGAGAAATGTCTGTCCAGAAGTTGAAAGCAGAGTCATTACAGATGTAGAACCCTTCTGAATGCAATGCTATGTTTCAATGATCAAATATTCGAAGTGGGGGCTGGGGTGGGGAGATTGGAGCATGATCAGCACTATATCATGCACTTTTCATACAATCCCCTCCAAATAATGGTGTGTATCATTCTTCTTTTTGTGGAAGCTGACCAGGCAAGTTTACCATTACTGGTTTCTAACTTGCTGCTTTGCCAGGTTTTAAATCTGTTGCAGTCACCCAATGCCAATAAACTATCTGGATTTTAAATGGACTTCACTCTATTGCCCATTAATAGTTTATCTAGTATAGAAACCAATAGAAATGAAATCAATGCCAGCCTTGACCAGAAGTTTTTGTTTGGACTTGGTTGGTTGGTTGGTTGGTTGGTTGATTGGCTGGTTGGCTGGTTGTTTGTTATATTTCAAACTCTGAAGAAGAAATAAATCATGTATAACTCAATGTCTATCTGGCTGCTCATCAAATTTTCAAAAAAGCTTTTAGCAAAGTTCTTTAGCATCCTGGCCCTCCTGAAAATATTATTGATACAATGCTCATATTTTATTCTTTCAACAGGGAAAATAACAGCAGTTTACTAGTAGTGTCTTTGCTATTAAATTTAAGTTGAATTCTCAGCAATCCCTAATTACAAATTAGCATCTCTTTACAAATTCCTTTGGCTTATTCCAGTTTGTTTGATGTTCTCCTCCAACATGTAAGCACCACATTGGCATTCTGCAAGAAGTCATTCCGAAAACTGAAAAATGGAATGGGTCTAGGCATGGATCATTCCAGGAGGGGAGATTTGCAAGATCTTAAAGATCTTACTGCCTCTCACACAAAATAAGTGGGTAATTTGTAGGTTGCCATCTGTTAACAATTATATGATAAATAATTGAATATTCAAGGGAACATGTCTTAAATAAAAATGCAAGGATATTTTGTGTTTTGTGGAAATTGTATCTATGTTTGATCTGATATTGAAATGTTAGCCAGTTGATAGTGGCAGATCCAAGTGTAGCATTAGGGAAAAGTTGAAGGTTAGATCTGAGTTCAGTACGAAAGTGTTTTTATGGTATTCTGGCATTAGCAGCAAACTTATTAAAGTCGTGTGTCAATAATTCACTACCCACAGCGTAAAATGTATAAAATGATAATGGCTTATGCTAAGCAAGAATAGGCAGCTTCCATGCTATCTAAGCAAAACCAAGAGAAATACAAGTTGCAGTTGTCTTAATAGTCAATCGACTGAATTATCAATATCAATACAGGCTGCTACACCCAACTTTACAAACCTGCAGTGTGCTGAGTAAGCAAGTAGAGAAAGTAAGTAAATACCCATACTGTTTATAATCTTTGTCCTTGGGAGAAATGTGGCATTGGCTTAATCAATCAGTTGCACTTGGTCAAAATAATTAAATAAATCCTATCTTCAATACTATACTATATTGAGCAAAGGAGGGAGATGGCTCAGCTAGGAAGAGTACTAGCTGTTCTAGACGGCCCAAGTTTGGTCCCCAGCACCCACATTAGGTGGCTCACAACCCTCTGTAACTCTTGATCCACAGGATCTAATGCCCTCTTCTGGCCACCCTGGGCACCCTTGTATATGTGGCATGCATGAGTGTACAAGTGTACACACACACACACACACACACACACACACACACACACACACGCATGCACGCACATGGAGCCCCAAATAAAAAAAAATTACTACATGTGACTTCTTTTATATTTCCTGAGAAAGCTTGAGATATCTTAATGACAAGCCTTACACATGAGAAGTCTATTATTAATGCATGTATTTACTTTTAATACTCTTAAATGCATATTTATACTTTTCTTTATAATAGTTAACATTGGTTTCCATTAATGCATAAAAGAGTCCTTCCTCATAGCTCTGGAAAATGTATCTGAGGATTTTCCATTCCTAGCTTTATCCACTGTATTATTTTTCCAACTATAAGAGACATGTGGAAATTCTAGAGTGATGATTTTGCTAGTTTAATTTTGAATAATGGGTCTCTTTTGAATGCATTCTCTCTGATTAACAAGTACAATGTCTTCTATTGACTAAGGTATCAAGCCCATTCAACACCTGAATATCCATCAAAAGTAAACCAAGTTTGATTCTTCATTGAATTTCTGAACTCCTGCTTCCAGTTTCTGTCTCTAGCTTGGGACCATCCTCTGCCACAGCCACCATGCCCAAGTGGTGCACAGAGGCAGCTAATCACCCAGGAGTGCAAAGAGGCCAAACAGCACAGGTAGGACCTCCCCAACTGCTCAAAGGAAACAGCTGGAAACCCTGAGGACACAAAAGCCTAGGAGCAGCCTGGGACAGGAGTCTTCCGATTTCCTTCTGTGCCCAGACCTGATCCAGGGCCACAGAGCTACATACATAAATAAAACCACAAGAGAGCTGGTCTCGCAGGAGTGCCTGCATAGCCATGTATACAGAGAGAAACAGTGAAACTAACAGAAGCTTTGGATCAAATGGATTAGATATCTATAGAACATTTCATCCTAAATCAAAAGAATATACCATCTTCTCAGCACCTCATGGTACCTTCTCCAAAACTGACCATATAATTGGTCACAAAACAGACCTCAACAGATATAAGAAGATGGAATTAATCTCATGCTTCCTATCAGATCACTATGGAGTAAGGGTGGTCTTCAATAGCAACAAAAACAACAGAAAGCCCACATATACATGGAAGCTAAACAATGCCCTACTCTGTGATAACTTGGTCAAGAAAGAAATGAGGTAAGAAATTAAAGACTTTTTAGAATTTAATGAAAATAAAGGCACAACATACCGTATTCATGGGACGCAATAAAAGCAGTGCTAAGAGGAAAACTCATAGCTCTGAATGCCTCCAAAAAAGAAGCTGGATAGAGCATACACTAGCAGCTTAACAGCACACCTGACAGCTTTAGAACAGAAAGAAGCTAATATGCCCAAGAGGAGTAGAAGGCAGGAAATCATCAAACTCAGTGCCAAAATCAAACAAGTAGAAACAAAAAGAACTATACAAAAATCAACAAAACCAGAAGTTGGTTCATTGAGAAAATCAACAAGATAGATAAACCCTTAAGTACACTAACCAGAGGGCACAGAGACTGTATCCAAATTAACAAAATCAGAAGGGAAAGGGGAGATATAGCAAGAGAAACTGAGAAAATTCAGAAAAAATCATCATATCCTACTACAAAAGCATATACTCAACAAAAGCGGAAAATCTAGATGAAATGAACAATTTTCTAGACAGATACCAGGTACCAAAGTAAAATCAGGATCAGATAAATGATTTAACAATCCCAAAACCCCTAAAGAAATAGAAGCAGTCATTAACAGTCTCCCAAAGAAAAAAATCCCAGGACCAGATAGGTTCAATGCAGAGTTCTATCAGACCTTCAAAGAAGACCTAATACCAATACTCTTCAAACTATTCCACAAAATAGAAACAGATGGAACACTACCCAATTCATTTTATGAAACCACAATTACCCTGATACCTAAACCACACAAAGTCCCAACAAAGAAAGAGAACTTTAGAGCTATTTCCCTTATGAATATCGATGCAAAACTACTCAATAAAAATCTGGCCAACTTAGATTAAAAAATCAGGAGACAGCAGGTGTTGGCAAGCATGTGGAGAAAGAGGAACACTCCTCCACTGCTGATGGGGTTGCAAACTGGTACAACCACTCTGGAAATCAGTCTGGCAGTTCCTCAGAAAACTGGGCATGTCACTTCCAGAGGATCCTGCTATACCACTCCTGGGCATATACCCAGTGGATTTCCCAGCATGTAATAACGATACGTGCTCCACTATGTTCATAGCAGCCCTATTTATAATAGCCAGAAGCTGGAAAGAACCCAGGTATCCCTCAATAGAAGAATGAATGCAAAAAATGTGGTATATATACACAATTCAGCCATTAGAAACAGTGAATTCATGAAATTCTTAGACAAATGGATGGAGTTGGAGAACATCATACTAAGTGAGGTAACCCAGTCTCAAAATATCAATCATAGTATGTACTCACTAATAAGTGGATTATTAGACTGGAAAACTGGAATACCCAAAACATAATCCACACTTCAAATGAGGTACAAGAAAAATGGAGGAGTGGCCCCTGGTTCTGGAAAGACTCAGTGTAGTAGTATAGGGCAAAACCAGAACAGGGAAGTGGGAAGGGGTGGAGGGGAGAAAAGGGGGAGGGAAGGGGGCTTATGTGACTTTCGGGGAGTGGGGAGTCTGAAAAGAGGAAATCATTTGAAATGTAAATAAAAAATATATCGGAAAAAAAATCTGGCCAACCGAATCCAAGAAGACATCAAAACAATCATTCACCATGATCAAGTAGGCTTCATTCCAGGGATGCAGAGATGGTTCAATATATGGAAATTCATCAATGTAATCCACTACATAAACAAACTCAAAGAAAAAACCCACATGGTCATTTCATTAGATGCTGAAAAAGCATTTGACAAAATTCAGCATCCTTTCATGTTAAAAGTCTTGGAAAGATCAGGAATTCAAGGCCCATACCTAAATATAGTATCTTAGTCAGAGTTTCTATTCCTGCACAAATATCATGACCAAGAAGCAAGTTGGGAAGGAAAGGGTTTTTTCAGCTTACACTTCCTCACTGCTGTTCATCACCAAAAGAAGTCAGGACCGTAACTCAAGCAAGTCAGGAAGCAGGAGCTGACGCAGAGGCCATGAAAGGATGTTCCTTAATGGCTTGCTTCCCCTGGCTTGCTCAGCTTGCTTTCTTATATAACCCATGACTACCAGCCCAGAGATGGTACCACTCACAAGGGGCCCTTCCCTGTTGATCACTAATTGAGAAAATGCCCCACACCTGGATCTCATGAAGGCACTTCCCTAACTGAAGCTCATTTCCAGTGATAACTCCAGCTTGTGTCAATTTGACAGACAAAACCAGCCAGTGCACATAGTAGAAGCAATATACAGCAAACCAGTACCAACATCAAAGTAAGTGGAGAGAAACATGAAGCAGTCCCACTAAAATCAGGGACTAGATAAGGCTGCCCTCTCTCTCCATATTTATTCGATATAGTACTTGAAGTTCTAGCTAAAGCAATTAGACAACACAAGGAGGTCAAAGGGATACAAAGGAAGGAAGAAGTCAAACTATCACTACTTGCAGATGATATAATAGCATATTAAGCGACCCAAAACAACTCCACCAGAGAACTCCTACAGCTGGTAAACAACTTCAGCAAGGTGGTTGGTTATAAAATTAACTCAAGCAAATCAGTAGCCTTCCTATACTCAAAGGATAAACAGGCTGAGAAAGAAATTAGGAAAATGACACCCTTCACAATAGCCACAAACAATATAAAGTATCTTGGTATGACTCTAACCAAACAAGTGAAAGATTTGTATGACAAGAAATTCAAGTCTCTGAAGAAATAAATTGAAGAAGATGGAAAGATCTCCCATGCTTGTGGATTGGCAGGATTAATATAGTAAATATAGTAAAAATGGCCACCTTGCCAAAAAATAATATGCAGATTCAATGCAATCCCCATCAAAATTTCAACTCAGTCCTTCATAGAGTTAGAAAGAGCAATTTTCAAATTCATTGGGAATAGCAAAAAACCCAGGATAGCTGAAACTATTCTCAACAGTAAAAGAACTTCTGGGGGAATCAGTATCCTGGATCTCAAGCAGTACTACAGAGCAGCATTGTTAAAAACTGCCTGGTATTGGTACCATGGAATAGAATTAAAGACCCGGAAATGAACCCCCACTCCTATGGTCACTTGATCTTTGAAAAAGTGGCTAAAACCATCCAGTGGAAAAAAGATAGCCTTTTCAACAAATGGTGCTGGTTCAACTGGAGGTCAGCATGCAGAAGAATGTGAGTTGATCCATTCTTATCTCCTTGTACTAAGCTCAACTGCAAGTGGATCAAGGACCTCCACATAAAACCAGACACACTGAAACTAATAGAAAAGAAACTGGGGAAGGCCCCTGAGGACATGGGTACAGGGGAAATTATCCTGAACAGAACACCAATAGCTTATGCTCTAATATCAAGAATTGACAAATGGGACCTCATAAAATTACAAAGTTTCTGTAAGGCAAAGGACACTGTCAAAAGGACAAAACACAAACCAACAAATTGGGGAAAGATCTTCATCAAACCTACATCCAACAGAGGACTAATATCCAATATATATGAAGAATTCAACAAGTTAGACTCCAGAGAACCAAATAACCCTATTAAAAAATGGGGTACAGAACTAAACAAAGCATTTTCACCTGAAGAACTTCTAATGGCTGAGAAGCACCTTAAGAAATGTTCAACATCATTAATCATTAGAGAAATGCAAATCAAAACAACCCTGATATTTCACCTCACACCAGTCAGAATGACTAAGATTAAAAACTCAGCATATCAAATGATTCCCATGAAGAAGGAAGAAGAGGGCCCTAATCCTGGAAAGGCTTGATCCATCATTGTAGGGGAGTACCAAGACAGAGAAAAGGGAGGGGGAAAGGTAGGAGAATGGATGGAGAGAAGAGGACTTATGGGACATATGGGGAGGGGGGAACTGGGAAAGGGGAAAGCTTTTGGATTGTAAACAAAGAATATAGAAAATAAAAATATATATAAAAAGCAAATAAAAAATCAAAAACTCAGAAGGCAGCAGGTGTTGGTGAGGATGTGGAGAAAGAGGAACACTCCTCCACTGCTGGTGGGAATGCAAGTTGGTACAATCACTCTGGATATCAGTCTGGCAGTTCCTCAGAAAACTGGGCATGAGACTTCCAGAGGACACTGCTATATCACTCCTGGGCATATATCCAGAGGATTCCCTGCATGCAATAAGGACACATGCTCCACTATGTTCATAGCAGCCTTATTTATAATAGCCAGAAGCTAGAAAAAAAACAGATGTCCTTCCATGGAGGAATGGATACAGAAAATGTGGTATATTAACATAATGGAATACTACTCAGCAATTAAAAACAATGAATTTATGAAATTCTTAGGCAAATGGTTGGAATTGGAAATATCATCCTAAGTGAGGTAACTCATTGACAAAAGAACACACATGGAATGCAGTCACTGATAAGTGGATATTATTAGTCCAGAAGCTCTGAATACCCAAGAGACAACTAACATATGAAATCATTCCCAAGAAGAAGGAAGGAGAGGGCCCTGGTTCTGGAAAGGCTTGATGCAGCCTTGTAGGGGATTACCAGGACAGAGAAGTGGGAGGGGGTTGATTGGGGGAAAAGGTGGAGGGAAGAGGGCTTATGGGACTTATGGGGAGGGGGCAACCAGGAAAGGGAAAATCATTTGGAATGTATACAAAGAATATAGAAAAGAAAAAAAGAAAAAGAAAAGAAAAGGAAAAAAGAAAAGAAACGGGAAGATCCTTGAGGACGTGGGCACAGGCAAAATTGTCCTGAAAAGAACACCAATAGCTTATGCTCTAAGATCAAGAATTGACAAATGGAACCTCATAAAATTACAAAGCTTCTGTAAGGCAAAGGAGACTGTCAATAGGACAAAACAGCAACCAACAAATTGGGAAAAGATCTTCACCAAACCTACATCTGACAGAGGGCTAATATCCAATATATATGAAGAATTCAAGAAGTTAGACTCCAGAGAGCCAAATAACCCTATTTAAAAAGGGGGTACAAAGCCAAACAAAGAATTTTCAACTGAGGATATCAAATGGCTGAGAAGCACCTAAAGAAATGTTCAATGTCCTTAGTCATCAGGGAAAGGCAAATCAAAACAACCCTGAGATTCCACCTCACATCTTTCAGAATGGCTAAGATCAAAAACTGAGGAGACAGCAGGTGCTAGTGATGCTGTGGATAAAGAGGAACACTCCTCCACTGCTGATGGGATTGTAAGCTGGTATAACCACTCTGAAAATCAGTTTGCTGGTTCCTCAGAAAAGTGGGTATAATACTACTGGAGGACCCTACTATACCACTCCTGGGCATAAATCCAGAGGATTCTCCAGCATGTAATAAGGACACATAGTCCACTATGTTCATAGCAACCTCTTTTATAACAGCCAGAAGCTGAAAAGAACCTAGATGTCCCCCAAGGGAGGAATAGATACAGAAAACATGGTGCATTTACACAATGGGATACTACTCAGCTATTAAAAACAATGAATTCGTGAAATTCTTAGCCAAATGGGTGGAAGTGGAAAATATCATCCTGAGTGAGGTAACCCAGTCACAAAAGAACACACATGATATGCACTCTCTGATAAGTGAATATTAACCCAGAAGCTTGGAATACCCAAGACATAATTCAAAGATCAAATAAAGCTCAAGAAGAAGGATGAAGGAAGTATGGATACTCTGGTCCTTCTTAGAAGGAGGAACAAAATACCCATAGAAGGAGATACAGAGACAAAGTACGGAGCAGACACTGAGGGAAAGACCATCCAGAGACTGCCCCACCTAGGGATCCAACCAGAATATAGTTACAAAACCCAGACACTATTGTGAATGCCCACAAGTACTTGCTGACAGGAGCCTGATATAGCTGACATCTGTGAGGCTCTGCCAGTGCATGACAAATACAGAGGGGAACACTCTCAGCCAACCATTGAACTGAGCACAGGGTCCCCAGTGGAGGAGCTAGAGAAAGGACCCAAGGAGCTGAATGGGTTTGCAGCACCATAGGAGGAACAACAATATGAGCCACCCAGTACTCCCAGAGCTCCCAGGGTTATAACCACCAACCAAAGAGTGTATCAGTGGAGTTACTCATGGCTCCAGATGCATAGGCAGCAGAGGATGGCCTTGTTGGACATTAAAGGGAGGAGGGAGGAGAGGCCCTTGGTCCTTGGAAGGCTCGATGCCTCAGTGTAGGGGAATACCAGGACAGGGAAGCAGGAGTGGGTCAATTGGGGAACATGGAGGAGAGGAGTGGGTTAGGGGATTTTTCAGGGGGGAAACAAGGAAAGGGGATAACATTTGAAATATAAATAAAGAATATATCTAATAAAAGGTGATAAAAAAGAAATTCTCAACTCCCCCAAACAAATCCTCCATCAGAAGTACACAGGTCTCCAGGGAACTAGTTAAATATAAACATACATTTTGCATATTAAAAAATTTGACCATGATATTTAATTCTATGAACTCTTTCAGAATCATAATATGTAGTTTTAAAATTTTCTAATTTACTGTATATCAGCCCTGATTTATGCTAATTATAATCATAACTTCTTTTATTTTTAATACCATTAAAATCTTTTTTCTTTTTTTTTATTCGATATACATTTATTTACATTTCAAATGATTTCCCCTTTTCTAGCCCCCCACTCCCCGAAAGTCCTGTAAGCCCCCTTCTCTCCCCCTGTCCTCCCACCCACCCCTTCCCACTTCCCTGTTCTGGTTTTGCCGAATACTGCTTCACTGAGTCTTTCCAGAACAAGGGGCCACTCTTCCTTTCTTCTTGTACCTCATTTGATGTGTAGATTTTGTTTTGGGTATTCCAGTCTTCTAGGTTAATATCCACTTATTAGTGAGTGCATACCATGATTCACCTTTTGAGTCTGGGTTATCTCACTTAGTATGATGTTCTCTAGCTCCATCCATTTGCCTAAGAATTTCATGAATTCATTGTTTCTAATGGCTGAATAGTACTCCATTGTGTAGATATACCACATTTTTTGCATCCACTCTTCTGTTGAGGGATACCTGGGTTCTTTCCAGCATCTGGCAATTATAAATAGGGCTTCTATGAACATAGTAGAGCATGTATCCTTATTACATGGTGGGGAATCCTCTGGGTATATGCCCAGGAGTGTATAGCAGGATCTTCTGGAAGTGAGGTGCCCAGTTTTCAGAGGAACCACCAGACTGATTTCCAGAGTGGTTGTACCAATTTGCAACCCCACCAGCAGTGGAGGAGTGTTCCTCTTTCTCCACACCCTCTCCAACACCTGCTGTCTCCTGAATTTTTAATCTTAGCCATTTTGACTGGTATAAGGTGAAATCTCAGGGTTGTTTTGATTTGCATTTCCCTAATGACTAATGAAGATGAGCATTTTTTAAGATGCTTCTCCGCCATCCGAAGTTCTTCAGGTGAGAATTCTTTGTTTAACTCTGTACCCCATTTTTAATAGGGTTGTTTGGTTTTCTGGAGTCTAACTTCTTGAGTTCTTTATATATATTGGATATTAGCCCTCTATCTGATGTAGGATTGGTGAAGATCTTTTCCCAATTTGTTGGTTGCCGATTTGTCCTCTTGATGGTGTCTTTTGCCTTACAGAAACTTTGTAATTTTATGAGGTCCCATTTGTCAATTCTTGCTCTTAGAGCATACGCTATTGGTGTTCTGTTCAGAAACTTTCTCCCTGTACCGATGTCCTCAAGGGTCTTCCCCAGTTCCTTTTCTATTAACTTCAGAGTGTCTGGTTTTATGTGGAGGTCCTTGATCCATTTGGATTTGAGCTTGGTACAAGGAGACAAGGATGGATCAATTCACATTCTTCTGCATGCTGACCTCCAGTTGAACCAGCACCATTTGTTGAAAAGGCTATCTTTTTTCCATTGGATGTTTTCAGCCTCTTTGTTGAGGATCAAGTGGCCATAGGTGTGTGGGTTCATTTCTGGATCTTCAATCCTGTTCCATTGATCCTCCTGCCTGTCACTGTACCAATACCATGCAGTTTTCAACACTATTGCTCTGTAGTATTGCTTGAGGTCAGGGATACTGATTCCCCCAGAATTTCTTTTGTTGCTGAGAATAGTTTTAGCTCTCCTGGGTTTTTTGTTATTCCAGATGAATTTGATAATTGCTCTTTCTAACTCTGTGAAGAATTGAGTTGGGATTTTGATGGGTATTGCATTGAATCTGTATATTGCTTTTGGCAAAATGGCCATTTTAACTATATTGATTCTACCGATCCATGAGCATGGGAGGTTTTCCCATTTTTTGAGGTCTTCTTCCATTTCCTTCTTCAGAGTCTTGAAGTTCTTGTCAGACAGATCTTTCACATGTTTGGTAAGAGTCACCCCAAGATACTTTATACTGTTTGTGGCTGTTGTGAAGGGGGTCATTTCCCTAATTTCTTTCTCAGCCTGCTTATCCTTTGAGTATAGGAAGGCCACTGATTTGCTTGAGTTGATTTTATAACCTGCCACTTTGCTGAAGTTGTTTATCAGCTGTAGGAGCTCTCTAGTGGAGTTCTTTGGGTCACTTAGGTAGACGATCATGTCGTCTGCAAATAATGATAGTTTGACTTCTTCCTTTCCAATTTGTATCCCTTTGACCTCCTTATGAGGTCTGAGGGCTACCGCCAGAGGCCTCAGGACTGAAGCTCAAGCTCCGTGCCACAGGAGCAAGCTGTGCTGTGAGCTCCCAGACTGCTTCTGGGTGTACACCAGGTCTCCCGCACTTCCTGGAGACCGAGTGCTGTGGCCCAGGCTGCCCAGATCCCAAAGCAGGCACCTGAAGGCTCCTACTGGGGCCCGCTAGATTCACCGGAGCACACCAACTTCTCCCCGCTGGCCGCCCGGGAGCCCCTCTTGCCTCTTGCAGGACCTGGAGATACCATTAAAATCTTAATCATTGCATATAACACAAATAATTGCCAAAACAAAAGCCATTATCTCTGTTAAAAATTCTCCTAAAATGTCCCTTATCACTAGTTTGATGACACTGCAGTTTGTTGGCTCATTGAAAATAGATCTGATCTCTCTGCTACCGGATCCAGAACAGCCTGAGTGGCAACACCACATCTCCAGGTCCTGCAAGAGGCAAGAGGGGCTTCCTGGCGGCCAGTGGGGAGAAGTCGGTGTGCTCCGGTGAATCCAGCAGGCCCCAGCGGGAGCCTTCAGGTGTCTGCTTCGGGGTCTGAACAGCCTGGGCAACAGCACCCTGTCTCCAGGCAGTGCAGGAGGTAAGCTGTGCACCAGAGGCCACCTGGGAAGAGGCAGCTTGCACTGGTTAGTCCAGCATTGTCAAAACCAACTAACACCAGTGAGAACTAGATGGCAAAAGGCAAACGCAGGAACGTCACTAACAGAAATCAAGGTGATATGGCAATATCTGAACCCAATTCTCCTTTACCAGCATGTCCTGGATACCTCATCACACCAGTAAAACAAGATTTGGATTTAAAATCACTGGTCATGATGCTGGTACAGGAACACATGAAGGACATACTTAAAGAAATTCAGGAGAAAATGGATCAAAACTTAGAAGCCCTTGCAAGGGAAACACAAAAATCATTGAAAGAAATCCAGGAGAATACAAAAGCCAATAATAAGGAAACGCAAAAAACACTTAAAAAAAATACAGAAGAACTTTGGTCAACAGGCTGAGGTCATGAAAGAGGAAACACAAAAATCTCTTAAAGAGTTACAGGAAAGCACAAACAAGCAAGTGAAGGAGCTAAGCAAAACCATCCAGGATCTAAAATCAGAAGTAGAAACAACTAAGAAAACTCAAAGGGAGACAACTTCGGAGATAGAAAGCCTTAGGAAGAAATCAGGGGACAGAGATACAAATATCAAGAACAGAATACAAGAGATAGAAGAAAGAATCTCAGATGGCGAGGATACCATAGAAACCATGGACTCAACAGTTAAAGAAAATGCAAAATGCAAAAAGCTTGTAACCCAAAACATCCAGGAAATCCAGGATACAATGAGAAGACCAAACCTAAGGATTATAGGCATAGATGAGAGTGAAGATTTACAACTTAAAGGGCCAGCAAATATCTTCAATAAAATTATGGAAGAAAACTTCCCTAACCTAAAGAGAGAGATGCCCATGAATATACAAGATGCCTACAGAACTCCAAACAGACTGGACCAGAACAGAAATACTTCCAGTCACATAATAATCAAAACACCAAATGTACTAAACAAAGAAAGAATATTAAAGGCAGTAAGAGAAAAAGGCCAAGTAACATATAAAGGAAGACCTATCAGAATCACAGCAGACTTTTCACCTGAGACTATGAAGGCTAGAAGATCCTGGGCAGATCTCATGCAGATTCTAAGAGAACACAAATGCCAGCCAAAACTACTATATCCAGCAAAACTCTCAATCACCATAGATGGAGAAACTAAGATATTCCATGACAAAACCAAGTTTACCCAATATCTATCCACAAACCCAGCCCTACAAAGGATAATAGGAGGAAAACACCAATACAAGGAGGGAAACTTCACCCTGGAAAAAGCAAGATAGTAACCTTTCATCAAACCCAAAAGAAGTTAACCAATCAAATTTAAAAAATAACGTCAAAAATGTCAGGAAGTAACAATCACTATTCCTTAATATCTCTTAACATCAATGGACTCAATGCCCCAATAAAAAGACATAGACTAATCAACTGGATACATAAACAGGACCCTACATTTTGCTGCATACAAGAAAGACACCTCAGGGTCAAAGACAAACACTACCTTAGAGTAAAAGGCTGGAAGAGAATTTTACAAGCAAATGGTCTCAGGAAACAAGCTGGAGTAGCCATTCTAATATCAGAAAAAAATTGACTTTCAACCCAAAGTCATCAAAAGAGACTCTGAGGGACACTTCTTGCTGGTCAAAGGAAAAATACAACAAGAACAACTCTCAATCCTGAACATCTATGCTCCAAATGCAAGGGCACCCTCTTTCGTAAGAGAAACTTTATTAAAGCTCAAAGCACACATTGCACCTAACACAATAATTGTGGGTGACTTCAACACTGCACTTTCCTCAATGGACCGATCAGGAAAACAGAAACTCAACAGGGACACAATGAAATTAATTGAAGCTTTGGACCAATTAGATTTAACAGATATATATAGAACATTCTATCCTAAAGCAAAAGAATATACCTTTTTCTCAGCACTTCATGGTACCTTCTCCAAAATCGACCATATAATTGGTCACAAGACAGACCTCAACAAATATAAGAAGATCGAACTAATCACATGCTTCCTATCAGATCACTATGGAGTAAAAGTGGTCTTCAATAGCAACAAAAACAACAGAAAACCCACATACACATGGAAACTGAACAATATTCTACTCAATGATACCTTGGTCAAGGAAGAAATAAAGAAAGAAATTAAAGACTTTTTAGAACATAATGAAAACGAAGACACAACATACCCAAATCTATGGGACACAATGAAAGCAGTGCTAAGAGGAAAACTCATAGCCCTGAGTGCCTCCAAAAAGAAAATGGAGAGAGTATACACTACCAGCTTAATGACACACCTGAAAGCCCTGGATGAAAAAGAAGCTATTTCACCCAGGAGGAGTAGAAGGCAGGAAATCATCAAACTCAGGGCTGAAATCAATCAAGTAGAAACAAAGAGAACCATACAAAGAATCAACAAAACCAGGAGCTGGTTCTTTGAGAAAATCAACAAGATAGATAAACCCTTAGCCAGACTAGCCAAAGGACACAGAGACAGTATCCAGATTAACAAACTTAGAAACGAAAAGGGAGATATAACAACAGAAACTGAGGAAATTAAAAAAAACATTAGATCCTACTACAAAAGTCTATACTCAACACAACTGGAGAATCTGGAGGAAATGGACAGTTTCCTTGACAGATACCAAATACCAAAATTAAATCAGGACCAAATAGATCATCTAAACAGTCCCATGATGCCTAAAGAAATAGAAGGAGTCATAGAAAGTCTTCCAACCAAAAAAAGCACAGGACCAGATGGTTTCAGTGCAGAATTCTATCAGACCTTCATAGAAGACCTAACACCAATACTCTTCAAACTATTCCACAAAATAGAAACAGAAGGAACTCTACCTAACTCATTCTATGAAGCCGCAATTACGCTGATACCAAAACCACACAAAGATCCAACAAAGAAAGGGAACATCAGGCCAATTTCTCTTATGAATATTGATGCAAAAATACTTAATAAAATTCTTGCCAACCGAATCCAAGAACACATCAAAACGATCATCCACCATGATCAAGTAGGCTTCATCCCAGGGATGCAGGGATGGTTCAATATACGGAAATCCATCAATGCTATCCACTACATAAACAAACTCAAAGAACAAAACCATATGATCATCTCATTAGATGCAGAAAAAGCATTTGACAAAATCCAGCATCCTTTCATGCTAAAAGTATTGGAAAGAACAGGAATTCAAGGCCTATACCTAAACATCGTTAAAGCAATATACAGCAAACCGGTAGCCAACATCAAACTAAATGGAGAGAAACTTGAAGCAATCCCACTAAAATCAGGGACTAGACAAGGCTGTCCTCTCTCTCCATATCTTTTCAATATAGTACTTGAAGTTCTAGCTAGAGCAATTAAACAACATAAGGAGGTCAAGGGGATACAAATTGGAAAGGAAGAAGTCAAATTATCACTATTTGCAGATGACATGATACTCTACTTAAGCGACCCGAAAACCTCCACCAGAGAATTCCTACAGCTGATAAACAACTTCAGCAAAGTGGCTGGTTATAAAATCAACTCAAGCAAATCAGTAGCCTTCCTATACTCAAAGGATAAGCAGGCTGAGAATGAAGTTAGGGAAATGACACCCTTCAAAATAGCCACAAACAATATAAAGTATCTTGGCGTGACTCTAACCAAACAAGTGAAAGATCTATATGACAAGAACTTCAGGTCTCTGAAGAAGGAAATCGAAGAAGACCTCAGAAAATGGAAAAATCTGCCATGCTCATGGATCGGCAGGATTAATATAGCTAAAATGGCCATCTTGCCAAAAGCATTCTACAGATTCAATGCAATCCCCATCAAAATCCCAACTCAGTTCTTCACAGAGTTAGAAAAAGCAGTTCTCAGATTCATCTGAAATAACAAAAAACCCAGGATAGCTAAAACTATTCTCAACAACAAAAGACATTCTGGGGGAATCAGTATCCCTGACTTCAAGCAATAGGACAGAGCAATAGTGTTAAAAACTGCATGGTATTGGCACAGTGACAGACAAGTGGACCAATGGAATAGAACTGAAGATCCAGAAATGAATCCACACACGTATGGTCACTTGATCTTCAACAAAGGAGCCAAAAACATCCAGTGGAAAAAAGATAGCCTTTTCAACAAATGGTGCTGGATCAATTGGAGGTCAGCATGCAGAAGAATGCAAATTGATCCATTCTTATCTCCTTGTATTAAGCTCAACTCCAAGTGGATTAAGGACCTCCAAGTAAAACCAGACACACTGAAACTAACAGAAAAAAAATGGGGAAAACCCTTGAGGACATGGGCACAGGGGAAAAGTTCCTGAACAGAACACCAATAGCTTATGCTCTAAGATCAAGAATTGACAATGGGACCTCATAAAATCACAAAGTTTCTGCAAAGGACACTGTCTAAAGGACAAATTGGCAACCAACAAACTGGGAAAAAAATCTTCACCAACCCTACATCTGATAGAGGGCTAATATCCAATATATACAAGGAACTCAAGAAGTTAGACCCCAGGGAACCAAATAACCCTATTAAAAAATGGGGTGCAGATCTAAACAAAGAATTTTCACCTGAAGAAATTCGGATGGCTGAGAAGCACCTTAAAAAGTGCTCAGCATCATTAGTTATTAGAGAAATGCAAATCAAAACAACCCTGAGATTTCACCTCACACCAGTCAGAATGGCTAAGGTCAAAAACTCAGGAGACAGCAGGTGTTTGCAAGGATGTGGAGAAAGAAGAACACTCCTCCACTGCTGGTGGGGCTTTAAGATGGTACAACCACTTTGGAAATCAGTCTGGAGGTTCCTCAGAAAACTGGACATGACACTTCTGGAGGACCCTGCTATACCTCTCCTGGGCATATACCCAAAGGATTCCCGGCATGCAATAAAGACACATGCTCCATTATGTTCATAGCAGCCTTATTTATAATAGCCAGAAGCTGGAAAGAACCCAGATGCCTCTCAAAGGAGGAATGGATACAGAAAATGTGGTATATTTACACAATGGAATACTACTCAGCAATTAGAAACAATGAATTCACAAAATTTTTAGGCAAATGGTTTGATCTGGAAAATATCATCCTAAGTGAGGTAACCCAATCACAAAAGAATACACATGGAATACAATCTCTGATAAGTGGATATTAATTAGCCCAGAAGCCCTGAATACCCAAGGCACAAATCGCATAACAAATGACTCACATAAAGAAGTATGGAGAGGTTCCTGATCCTGGAAAGGATTGTTCTAGCATTGGAGGGGAATATAAGGACAGAGAAAAAGGAGGGAGGTGATTGGAGAAGGGATGGAGAGAAGAAGGTTTATGGGACATATGGGGAGGGGGGATCCGGGAAAGGGGAAATCATTTGGAATGTAAACAAAGAATATAGAAAATAAAAATATTTAAAAAAAGAAAAGAGATCCACTGACCAACTAAGTGGAGTATATATGAATGCACATATGTATAGGTGTGTGTGTGTGTGTGTGTGTGTGTGTATCTTTTCACAATCCTTCTCTGAATAAGATGTAATGCCTTCCATTGGGATTCTACTTATTAATTTATAACCCTGGATTCTTTGCACCTTTACTGATTTCTCCTTCAGATGGCTGATTCCATTTATAATGCATGAACATTGCCAGCTTGATTTTCAAAGGAAATTATATTCTTTATTTTCAAACACCTAAAAAGAGCTCTATGTATTTCTCAGATTAACTAGATTTTTACTGTTTTGCCTTGGCAAACAAGAAGAAAAATGTCCTCTGTGCAGATGACGTGTTTTATCCTCCCAAAATTACTCCTAGTGAGATAAAAATAACCAGCAAATGAGGATTTTCTTTCTGGCCGTCAAACAGGACCCCAAGGTTCCCATCTTTACCTAAGACTTAACCATGATTAACTGTTCTCCAGTTTCTGTCAAAGACATGACCGACAGATGCAACATCTTCAAGGAAAGTCTACATATGCTACTGCACACAGCAGTGTTCATAACTCATAGCCAGAGCAACTCTAGCTGTCATTGAGAACACATGGCGCACTTCCTCACCTGCAAAACTAAGCTGAAGTAAGAATGGCACACATTTTTGTCCTAGAATCCTGAAACAAAAACAGGAGGCTGGTAGGGAAATACAAATATGGGCTATATCAATCACTCAACGCCATCCAATTGTGTTATAAAGCTGTTTCCCTCAGGCTGAAGCATTCCCTTCTAGAGAAAGCCTGGGTACAGCTCAGGAAGCAAATGAAACTTAAAAGGATCAGAGACCTCCTGAAACTTACAAAGCGCATAAGAATCCTCACCAAGAGTATATAAGCAGTTATATTTGCTGGAGAAAGGAAGCTCTCTTATCTGCTACACGTTATGCAGAAAACTCCCACAATGCAACTTTTATGAGGAGTCACCCACACTGGTATGGGCTCTTTGATGGCACACCTGCTTCTGAGTCACCCATGCTTCTCTAAGTAACCCCAATATATCCACTGGATCACTAATCTAGATCTTGGTAGTATTATACAGTCCAAATCCCTGGTTTCAGTATCTATTGAAAATAAAACCACCTGAGGCTTTATTGATTGGAAATATCAATGAGGGAAGATGTAGAGGACTTGAGTCCTGATTCATGCCTCATGACAAGAGCATCTTTTAAGAGTGTGTCCTGTAAGGAAGTCATATATTCATAACTGTTCTAAGAATTGCTCATACAACTGCTTAAGGATCCTTCTCAGGGCCACACTTCATGTGGAGAGCAGAAAAATTATATGACATTCCTGCATTCCTACCAAGTGACTGCAAGATGAGCTAATATGGTTCTAATATTATTGTAGTAATTTTCTCCTTGGTTCATGCCTCTGCCTCCACTGGGGTCCTGTGTACTCCGTGAGAACCGATCAGATGAGAAAACACCAGCACATTAGATAATCTTCTTTCCTTCATTCTCCTTTCTTCAGAGTGTCCTTGAAGTCCAGCTGTATTTATCTTCTGGTGTGGCTCAAAGGCCAATTAGCTGTACAAGATACAATGACCTATTTTATTCTTGCAGAAAAACTGTGAAATGGGCAATGATGTTGTACCCACATGAAAATAAAAAGTTCTCTTTGACTAGCAGGTTTAATTAGATTCCCATAGTCACACATCTAAAAGGTAGCAAAGCCAGGAATCAATTTCACATTTTTCTGACTCTAAAGCTTTACTTTAAGACAGTCTTCCAACCTATGGTCTCATTCGATCCTTATAGTCACCAGAGAAGGGGAAAACCAATCACATCCATAGAACTGTGAGAAAACATCCTCCTCTTGATGCTAGCTCAAGTAAATCCATTTTTCTTCCTGTATCTTAATGACACAATATTAATGTCTGTGAATCATCCCTGAGCATACAGCTTCTTAGATGTAGTTAGCTCAGCCTGTCATATTAAAGCCAAAATGCTTTGTGACTTGTGATGTCAAAGAAGTTATCTGTGATAAGCACTTTTTTGTCTTGAGTTTGAAAGTAACTGCATTGTCTCCCTGAATAATTTCTGAGGATTAATTAATGTTTGTTTATTTGTTCAGTTAAGAATGAGAATTCCCATGTGTGCTTATACTGCTGCAGCCAAAATACCAGACAGAAATAACTGGAAGGATTTATGTTGACTTGTGCCTTCAGTCTGTTATTGCTTGCCCATGTGCTTGGGTAAAATATTATAGCAGTAAGAGAACGTGTTGGAGGCTTACCAGAGAGGAAGTATAGAAAGGAGTGTCATATTATAAGGTGGTCAGTAAACTGTGTTAGGAAGTTAATAATGTCTGATCAATCATGTTTCTTAATCGTATTCATTTGATTAGCTTACAAATTACAAGGGTTTCATATGACTTATTCATAGTCATTTTTTATTAACCAACTTCTACCACCCCCACTCTTCCAAAATCTGAAAGCGTTTAAGATCTAATCATTTAGCAATTTTGAAATATACAATAACTCTTATTAAGTATAGTCAACCATACTATGGCAAAAAAAAAAAAAAAAAAAAAAAAAAAACATCTCTGGAGGAATTTGCTACACAGCCATTGCTGATCACTACACATACTGAAACATAAGGTAGAGATGTAATAGAGTCTCAAGAATAATGAAACCAGAACACAAGTATTGTATGGACCCTTTCATACTGCCCCTGCATTCCCCTGTGGGTACCCATCATTCTTAGCTATTGATAATGACAAGAACTTTCCCGTTTACTCTAAAAAAATACCTCTCACGTTTTCTGTCTTAGAGTCTCAACCAAGAGGTTTAAACTTCTGGGAACACTTAAGATTATCCATGCTGGTGTTGAATCCTCTCCACAATGGCTAGAGATGGGAAGAAGATGCAGAAGCAAGATTGTCATCAGGGTATGGCTGTCCTCAGTAACCACATGAGCCAGGATAGAAGGGCACAGAGTCTTCAGAAGCATGCAGCTTGAGCAGACCCAACCACGCTGAGAACAAGACCACATCAGTTTCATCCCAAGACTTCAGCAGATTCTTAGTTTTAAGGAACTTTTTATGGGCTGCTATGTGAAGTATGTGTAGAACATTCACTTCTGTACATTAGCTTAAAATAGGGGTTCTTGAGCCTTACTCTAAATTTATGACTTCATACCTCTGAGTACCGAGATTCCCAGTTTGCATTCTGAATCAGATGCTTACCTTTTCATAAAACTTAATATTTGAAAAAATATGTGCTCAATAATTATTGTATTTTCAGCAGAATCATTTCCTTCCTTCCAAAAATTTTCCCTGAAGATCTCTTATAAAATCAAATCTTGGAATTCTACTTACCATCTCTCTGCTTTACAAGGAACATTCTCCTACACACACTGGAAAAGACATAATTTATGCCCAGAGTACAGAAGAAGTGGAGGATTTCATTATGTTTGTCTTCCTATTTCTTAGAGAAGGACAAGGAATTTTTTAGAAAACGGTTTATTTTACTTCGGTACTTACTTACACAAGTGAATTATAGCAATGCAGAGGTTTTTGTGAGGCTCTGGCTGCTGGGGCTGTAAATCCATAACATATAACCTGTCTTTGAAAATCTGTTGTTCCTGCTTTATCATTATAGTTCCCATAATGCCACAAGGACACCAGGAATGACAAATCCCCACCTCTGCTCTTCCCCTGGGCCTCCTCTGTTCTTGGCTCCTTCAAATCTCCACTCCATGGACACAGCAGTCCTCTAGGGGCCTTTGTCACCTATGCTATTCTTCTGCTTGAGGCCTCCAATAGATTTCCTTCGGGTTTCCAAATGACACTTGAATTATTTTCCACTGCAAGGACTGGCCCACTTCCTGTCTCTCTGATCCCATCTCCCACACTATTTATTCTCCTGTTCTCTTGGCTAGTTCTCATACATTCCACCAGACTTCAGCCACCAGGGCATTTGCTTCTGCCCCTCCATCCCTTGTTCCTATGAAAGACATCCTCACACCATTCAGGTGCCTGCTGTAAGGATGCCTCACCAAAGGGACTCCATAACATACACCCGGCCCCACTTCCTCTTTCCAGATTACCTGTTTCCTGTTTTCCTGCTGCCGTACTCTTTTTCTTCGTGGTGCTTCTCAGTACAGAGCATCTATTGTAAATGGTTCTTTAATGAATGGGTAAATAAATGGATTTGTGTATTAATAAGTAATGGCCAGTTTACTTCGTTCTGTAGAACTCATAATTTCACTGTTCCTTAAAAACCCTGATGCTTTCTAGAAGGCAAATGTCTCTTTCAAGTTCAGCTCTCAAATGTTCTTGAAAAGAATATGACCAATAGAAGATGTGAGACATTCTGGCATTGCAAGAAGTCAATTGCCTTAGGACTGTTTCCACTAACCAAGTGTGGTGTCCTCCTGCAAGGAAGGAAATACATAAACCTGGAATCACTTCATGGCTAGGGCAAATTATGAGACAAATATGTTCATGATCAAATCTATAAGGTAAAGCTGAAATATGTAACACAAATGTTCAGAGACGGTCACATATATTGGAGCCTTCCTGGTCATTAAACCTAGATTCACTGTTTTAAGGTTCCCAGCATGTACATGCACATTGTGAATAATGCATCAGGCATTAGCCCTTATGATGATTATTGGGAAGCTTTAAAGCTTCTTCCAGGAAAGACCTGGAGTTTCTGTATTTCTAATTTAATATCTATTGCCTAAAAATAGCTCCTAGCTTTTTAAGAACAGGGGATGAACTCACTTTGTAATACCCTGGTTCCCTGTGGACGATTAAATATGGTGACTCCTTGCCATTTGAATGCTTTGACCATGCCCTGGTGTGATATAAATCTGATCAGGCTACAGAGCTAATGGGAGAAAACTGTCACTCTGAAGATGTGAATATTATGTTCAAGTCTGCCCTTAGTTCAAAACAAGCATTTTATAAACAATGCCACTGTAAAACAAAGGCACCTAATCACTTGAGTCAGTTAGATGTGGTGGACTTCTCAAAAGAGTTTGTTGACCCTTGGTTTGGTTCAGTGGCCCTAGGAATGCAAATATCCTGCTAGAGGCCCTCAGTTCAAGTCCAATTATAGTGATGTTGCTTCTTGTGCTCAATTCAGTGCCTTGGTACAGGTGAGAAGATGGGATCACAGCGATGGCAGTTGATATGTAATTTCAGAGAGAAATCATATCAGCAAATCTCTTTGGTCATCTGACAGGACAATAATGAGGAGGCTTGTACAACTGTAGCATCTATATACTGCTGCTAAAATACAATGTACTTAGAATAACTGTTAAAGAACCATAGAAATCTGTTGAATGGCAGGGACAGATAGAACATTCAAAAATATAATCTCTAAGGTTACAGCATAGAAATTAAAATTTAGTAATTCTAAGCTAGAAACACAACACACATGTTCTTAGGGGGCTTTGAAGGTGATCTCACATCCATTGTTGTTGGTTTGGGCATTTATTTGAATCCTGGGGATTGAACTCAGCCTAACATACCTTTGTTGGTTATTTTTTCTGTTGCTAGGATGATATAAGATGACCAAAAGCAATTTATAAAAAATGGTGTATTTAGGCTTAGAGTTCCAGATGGGGAGTCTAAATAGTGGAGGAGACATGGCAGCTGGGTCTAAAGCAGGTAAATGATAGAACACATGGTCAACTATAAACAGAAAGCAGATAAAGAACTGGAAGTGGGCTGAGGCTTTAAACTGTGAAAGCCTTCCCGAGTGGCATGCTTCTTCCCACACAACCACACCTCCTAGAGATCCCATAACCTCCCCAAGTAGCACCACTGACCGAGGACCAAGTGTTCAAGTACCGCACCTATGGGGGACATTTCTCTTTCCCGTTACCACACATGCCAATGGACACTCTACCCATGAATATTATTCCCAGCCTGATTAGCAGGCTAAACTTTAATACTCCCAGAAAAAATATTTATTTTAAAAGAATTTAATTTTCTTGTATTCTATTCCTTGACTATAAATAAACCGTATATAGCAATATTAATATAAAAGATTTAATATCTAAACCCAAATGATGATCTACTTAAATTGGAAGTTGGGGGATGAGGAGCAAAATTATAGGAATATCAGGGGCAGAATAAAGATTAGGAAGCCAAAGGCTAAAGAGGAAAGTAAAAAGAAAGAAGAGCCAATAGATAAATATGAGTAAAAATATATGGGTTTGTGTCCCCCCCAAATATCAGCTCAAGATGCTTAGAATGAATGAGGGGTAAGTACTGAGAATGTGGAAGGGACCAATTGTGACTTTTTATTGTACGTCCCTGTCTTACTGACTGAGGTCATGTGACTGCTTACAAATTAGCAGGAGGAAGGTTTCCCTTTCTTGTGTGAAACATCAGAAATAAGACAAAGTATGTAGACTCCAGGTAACACACAGCACATCAGGCAGTAAAAGTCAGTAATCTGTTGAGAGACTATCGAGATGGGTGACCCCGCAGTATCGTCCAGCTTACTACCTTAGTAACGGTTGTAAGTGGCAATGCAAGGCAGAAGTCTCAGGACAATCTAGAAGAAACAGAAACACACAGAAACAGAGTGAAGTCTCACCAGAGAGCAACTGCATCTCTAGGAAGGGACGCCTGAAGGGTACCAGTCCCCACATGCCTGTGAAGGAAATTGCCGAGGCTCGGGGAACAGACACTAACAGAGGAAAGCACACACCTCACTCTTATTTACCAATATACTGGAGGGTACAACAGGAAGGCCAAAAACAAATCAAGGAAAAATAAAAGCCAGGCAGGGCAGTGCACCCTACCGCTTAGAAGCTGAAGGAGGAGGATTGCCACAAGTTCAAGGCCAGCACTGTCCCATTTAAAAAAAAAAGAAAAAAGAAAACAACCATCCCATCTCAGAAAAAGAGAAAAGAAGAAAAGAAAGGGGAAAACAGGGATGGGTCACACAAGCAAAAAAGGAAGAGATAGAGAAAGACAAAAATAGAAAGCAAAGAAACTGGGAGAAGGTGAAGGAGGGAGAGAAAAGAAGGATCCAAATATGAAAACAAAAGCCATTTTATTTAACATTATATTCACAAAGAATATATTAGTCTGTGTGGACAGTCCAACGTAATCTATGAAGAAACTACTAATCGATTAGAAATGAAATTTGATAGTGTCAAACTACGAAATTCCAAGTAATACATCTAATCAAAAGTACAACAGACATAAAAAAAAAAGTTTATAAAATTACAATGCACTGCCCAAAGTAAAGAAATCCTAAATAAATGAAGACATAGAGGTTACAGACTGAAGAACAGTTGTTAAATGTGAGTCCTTCCCCAAAACTGTGATTCAGCATCATCATATTCAAAACTTTAGTAGGGTTTTTTTTTTCTTCAAAAGTCCCAAAGAGAGATGTCTCAGTAGTTAAGAGGCCTCCTCTTATAGAAGACGGGCGTTCAGTTCCCAGCACCATCCTTGGATGGTCACAGCTGCCTCCGCCTCTAACTCGGAGGGCGATTGAATGAATGTGCACACACTGTACTCAGACGCATACATGTGCACATAATTTAAAAATAAAAATAAAACATTATCTTTTTTTTTTTAACATTACAAACTTACTGAGAAAATCACAGTGAAATGGCAAGAGAGCTCTGCTACTGAAGAGGCTAGAGAAGGACTTCGGGGCCAATGCTGACACCGAGACACCAGGCAGTGCTGTCGAGGAACACGGATCGGTACAGTGCAGTGAACAGGCAGTCACGGGATGAGAGAAGCCTGATGCCTACATGCACGGGAACTCCTTGACAGTAGAAAGGAAATGGTATCTTGTCTTAGTTTTGTTTGAACACGGGGTTGGGAAAGATCCCTTCACAGCGCATGTGTGGAAGTCGGAGGACTCATTGTAGAAAGATTCAGTTCTCCTTCCACCGTGTGGGTCCGAAAGATCAAGCTCAGGTCATCCGGTTTGGTGGTGTCACTTTTACGCACGGAACTGTCTGTCTCACCGACCCACTGAACTATTGGCATTCACAACACAGGTGAGTCTCAAGATGATCTTGCTAAATGAAAGAAAACTGAGCACCTACTGTGTGTTTTTCACATAGTAGCATCAGAAAGACAAACTCGTGAGCAGTGGTGACAAGGAAATCAGTGTCTGGCCCCTGTCCCTATCTTGATCCCTGTCTTCACGTGTAATAGTGTCAATTTTAGCTCTGCAGTCACATAGCAAATACCCACCACCCTATGGATCAAATGACGGACCTTTCCAGCTCTGAGAAGGGTCATGCTTCTGGATGTTTCTCCACAGCAAGTTTATTTTGTACAACAGGCTTTAGGTGGGACCTGCTTCCTAAGGAATCCTCAGAGATTCAACAAGACCATGCATGTAAAGTACTGTGCTCGGAATTTAAATATTGTAGATTACTATTATTTCCTTCTAGCCCTCCCTAGAGTCATCACCCCAAGCGACTTTTCATAGAAACTGGGGTGACCAATTCCAACTCATTGTTCGCTCTTTTCTTAACCACCTGCAGCCATGTATTCGATTCCTACTCTTTCCCCCTCCCCCAGCTGGAACGTACCTACCTCTCTTTTACAGGCTGTGGACCACCCCAGCATCTGCACTGAGAACCAGCATAAATCACCTGAATTATTTAGTATTTGACAAACATATACTATTTGGAATCCTAATCTGGCTTCCAGATAAAAATTTCCCTTGAGTAATTCAATGCTAAACCCAACACTGGCCAGAGCTTGAATAGATAAATATAAAATTACCCTTGCCAATTCTTATGAAGACGTATGTAAATACACAGTTGGGCACAGCACAAAGATTGAATATTTAAAATCATGTTGCCTATTAGCAATGAATGACAGGCCAGAATGAATGGCATACTGGAAATCAAGAGGCTGAGAATAATCTCATTCTGAATTCTGAAGTAGAAAGGGGATTTATTTCCTCACAGTTTATTCTGCAGAGTCAGAAGATTATTAAGGGTCTGGTAAAGCAACATCTGAAAACTGTCAAGGACCAAGGGCAGGACCAGGACAGAGCATCTTGTCCCGAGCCTGAGGCCCCTGACTGGGGAGATCAACCACCTAAAGACACTAAAATGGACAAAGCCGTGGCCCAGCTCTCTCTTTAATGTGTTCTACTTCGTTCTGCACTTTTTCTTCTCAGTCCTACCTCTATCCTCCAGAGTACAGAGCTTTGCCAGCTATTCATTCTTTCTTGAGAAAAAAAAAATCTGATAGCATCCATTTAAATTCCAGTGTGAACGGGGCTTACTATCTAATTCTTCCTAAGAGAATTTACATTTTAACAAGAAAAAGTGTGTATGTGAAATTTTATTAAACAGCCTCCTTGGCTAGAAGATCATTTCAGGGAGAAACATGGTGACTCTCTTTCCTTGCCCAAACCACAGCATTTAAATATAAATGTCATATTTCTAAGTTGTACACCAGTCTTAAATTTTTCTTTTCAAACTGGTTGATTTTTCTAGAAAATTGTGGATAATTAAAAGTCTGATGAGGCTCCTTGGAGAATAGATACACAAAATGATAGAGAAAATGAAACATTAATATTAAATAAATATTAAAGAAACAATGGGTTTTTGTAATGTGATTTCTTTTATTAAGTCTTTGTTGGCAAAAATAGAGCAAAATATCCACCAGGGGTCAACTGAAAATATAAAGGTCTTGTTCTACAACTATGCCTGAATTTCATATTGTCCATAAGAGCAGTTAGTTGCCCAGAGCAATTTTAAATGGAATTGAATTACATTTAAATTGAAAAATGTAACATGACTTCAAATACAGCAAAAACATAGTCACAAGAAATCATTCTTGGTAGTTGATACCATCAGGAAATGTGTTTAAGGCATCTAGCATAAAACTCAGCCACATGAAAAACAGACTTGAACCTGAAAGTACTTAGGAATTTACTCCCTCACCACTAGGGCTAGGGCCAAGTGTATAGCAGCATCACAAGGGTTGCTGAGAGTGTCAGCTGGACAACTCTGTCTCTGCCTTCAGAGGGCTTGCTGTCAAGAGATGTTCACAATCAGTAAATGACAAGCCAGCACCGTACACTCTGGGAGAAAAACTGGAGGCATGCAGATTTCTGAGAGCAGAGTAAAAGCTCTTGGGGCCCAATTAGAGCTATAGTTTTCAACCTGTGGGTTGCGACCCCTTTGGGGGTCACGCATCAGATATGCAGCATGTCAGATATTTACATGTGATTCACAGCAGTTGCAAAATTACAGTTGTGAAGTAGCAACAAAAATAATTTTATGGTTGGGGAATCACCACAGCATGGGGAACTTTATTAAAAGGCCATAGCATTAGGAAATTTGAGAACCACTGAATTAGAGGACCAAGTTTGGGGTCACTTGTGTGTGTGTGTGTGTGTGTGTGGTGTCTAGGCATATGCACATGAACACAGAGACTAAAAAGGGACCCCTATCTCTCTCTCTAGTGCTCTCCACCTTATTTTTGGAGACAGATTCTCTCATTGAGCTTGAGGCTCTCTGTTTCAGCAAAGCTCTCTGGCCAGCAAGCCCTCAGGCTCTGCCTGCCTCTGCTCTGTTAATGCTGGATGCAAGCACCCTTGTGCATGCCTGACAGTTTTACACTTGTGCTGGGAATGAGTCCTCTTGTCTGCTTAGCGAGAGTGTTCACACATGGAGCTAGCTTCCCAGCTAGAAGCAAGTTCTAAAGGAGACCTTAAATTGGGAATACAATTCACAAAGTCTGAACAAGAGAATTCACAAATAATGTGACCGAACTTCCCAGAGCAAGTGCAAGGGCTAAAGGAGTCATTGAGTATGAGAGAGGACAGACACGTGAGGGCCAGAGAGATGGCTCGGCAGTTGAAAGCACTTGCTGCTCATGCAAAGGATCCAAGTTCAGTTCCAGCACCCATACAGGGGCACTCACAGCCATCTCTACTCCGGCTCCAAGGATGCCAATGGCCTCTTCTAGTATTGCACACATATCACACACACACACATGCACACGCACACGCACACGCACACGCACATGCACGCACATGCACGCACATGCACATGAACAGAAAAAGAATAGGTACAAAAGAATGAAAGAGTCCCTTTCCTAGACAAGGCAGATTCCTCCCCCAGAACTGACAGCCATGACTTCTTGTGACTCTGATATGAAGATGCCTGCTTCCATACCCCAGGTGTTTACTGTAGCTTCCTTTTTGTTACTTAGCCTTTTTTGTTTATTTTGTTGTTTTGCCTTCAAACTGTTTTAACTCTACAAATAAGAAATATTATTATGACATTTGTATGTGAGTATGTAATGTGCATGCTCAAACTAACTCTGACCACAAGCATCTCTCTTCCCTCACGCTTCTCCTCAGTCCTTGCTATTGTTTCCTTGCTCAGAAAGCCACAACCCATGCCTAGATCTTAACATACCCCCGTGTTCTTCTCTGGAAATTTCAAAGTTTGCAGTCTTATGCTGTGGCCTTTTTATTTTTGTCCAGCATAAAAGGTGGAGGTCAAATATCAAATTACCACATTTCATTTCCTTTGTGACATTCATCAGCAACCAAAATTATTTTATTCATTGACGTAGCTCTTTGATTTTGTTTTCTCCGTGCTTCTCGAAAGTTTTTTGTTTGTTTGCTTGCTTGCTTATTTGTTTTAAAGCCTGTTTCATGAAGGCCATCTAATAAGAATTTACTGACTG
The DNA here is from genome assembly GCF_947179515.1 of Apodemus sylvaticus. Lineage (NCBI taxonomy): Eukaryota > Metazoa > Chordata > Mammalia > Rodentia > Muridae > Apodemus > Apodemus sylvaticus. The sequence continues at coordinate 76,786,376 of NC_067478.1, forward strand.
ATCTTTTCATAGAATGTTAGGACTCACGGAAAGGACAAGACTATGCCGGTGAATTCAGCAAATGTGGTAGGTTGGCACGAGGGCCTGTAGATCACACAAGGTCACACTGAACATTGAAAGGAGATTCAATTATTTTAATAGATCATATTTTAAAGTGTGCTATTTATAGCTTCCTTATACAGAAGTTTAAAAATGTTTATGTTTGCTTTGGATTTTTCATTTGACTGTAAACTGGCCATCTTGAATTTACAAAATAGATTTATAAGTTGGCATTAGATTGATTCTAAAGTATCAACCCATTAACAGAAGTCCGTGTTGTTGATGTTTGTTTTTGTTTTGTTTGTTTGCTTGTTTAGTACTGTGTATGTCCTTAGTCTGAGGCATTACTGTTCTGCATCTGGTGAATTTGTTTATCTCCTTCCCATGTGCACATTTTAGGCGTTTGTTCTGCTCTGACTCAACAAGCTCCTCAGGACAGAATAAAATTCCTGCAGCATCAGCTGTCCCTTCTCATAATGCCAAGACAAAGCTTGTGTTCTCGAAGCGTCTGGGCTAATTTCTCAGTCTAGAAAATGACAGACCGGATTGAATTAGCTGTGGTTCTTTCATCACTAATTAGATGGCAAAGCAGACTCTCGCCTCAGGCTCACAGGCGTGGACGCTGCTCCCCTAATTAGTCTAGCGGAGGGAGTAAAGCCCTGACAAGAGGTGTCCTTGCCTGATCTTGGACAGTGAACTTCTCTCCAGGGCAGCAAGGTGGGCTGAGGGTGTGGTTCAATGGGTAGAGTGCTGGCCTGGAATTCGGCATGAGACCAGGGTCCAATCTCCAGCACAACAAAAACAGGCTTGGTGGGACATGTATGTAGTCTTGGCACTAAGATGTAAAGTCTGAGGAAGCAGAAGTGCAAGGCCATCCTCATCTACATGTTGAGTCCAAACTCATCAGCCTGGATGACACGAGATCCTGAGAAATTAAGCCATTTAAGGAAACAAAACAAACTGGTCTACCTAGGGAAGCAACTCCATTAATTGAGTTACTGCCTAGCATATACAAAGCCCTGGGTTCAATGCCCAGTACCTTATTTTACAAACGAGGAGGGTAAAACAACCCTATTTTTTTTATCTTATTTATATTCCTAGTGTAACAACAAGATGCGTTCCAGTAAATGCTGTTATCCAGAAAATATTTTCAAAATTGAATGTTCTTTTACAAAGGAAGTTCATAGATATAGAAATTAAGTTTGTAGAAGAAATAATGAAAATTTAGATAATCTTGACAGCTCATTTAATCATTTAACCTGAAAGGTGACACACCAAGACCCAGCTCTGCTGTGATCAGGGTCCAGGGCCCACCTACATCACGAGCAGAGGAAGAGAATGCAAATTACATGCTTCAAGATGGACGTTTTGTGGCCAAGGATAGGGAAGTGGGGGAGGGAGTTTTGTTGGGGACAGAATGAGAAAGTAAACTGTTTTTACTAGATAAGCTGTTTTTGGAACTACTTCATCTGTTGTCTGTTTTTGCAACCACCACCAGGTGTCTGGGCTTGAGGTCAGGTGCATGGAATCTCCATGAGGATGTGGTCGGATGCTTTCTTTCTGCAGTTCCCAAATAGCTGGCTTCTCGGAACTTTGATCTCATTTTAGGATCTTTGCTTTTTGGAGAACTGGGGGCGGGGCGGGGGGAGCTACAGGGGTCCTTTACTAAGGGAACATTATCAGATGATGTCCCAAAGTCTGCTTCATTGTAACTATTACCAGTGTCTTACATAGAGACACACTTAAGAGGATGCAAGCCGAGAAACGTGACGAACAATAGAAGCCAAAATACAGCATCACAATTATCCCAAAGATAAGAAGAGTGGCTTCAGCATCCAATGAAATGACCATGTGGTTTTGTTCTTTGAGTTTGTTTATGTAGTGGATTGTATTGATGGATTTCCGTATATTGAACCAACCCTGCATTCCCGGGATAAAGCCTACTTGATCCTGGTGGATGATCGTTTTGATGTGTTCTTGGATTCGGTTGGCAAGAATTTTATTGAGTATTTTTGCATCGATGTTCATAAGGGAAATGGGTCTGAAGTTCTCTTTCTTTGTTGGATCTTTGTGTGGCTTTGGTATCAGCATAATTGTGGCTTCGTAGAAGGAATTGGGTAGTGTTTCTTCTGTTTCTATTTTGTGGAATAGTTTGAAGAGTATTGGTGTTAACTCTTCTTTGAAGGTCTGGTAGAATTCTGCACTGAAACCATCTGGTCCTGTGCTTTTTTTGGTTGGAAGACTTTCTATGACTCCTTCTATTTCTTTAGGCATTATAGGACTGTTTAGATGGTCTAGTTGGTCCTGATTTAATTTTGGTATTTGGTATCTGTCAAGGAAATTGTCCATTTCCTCCAGATTCTCCAGTTGTGTTGAGTACAGGCTCTTGTAGCAGGATCTGATGATTTTTTGGATTTCCTCAGTTTCCGTTGTTATATCTCCCTTTTCATTTCTAAGTTTGTTAATTTGGGTACTTTCTCTGTGCCCTTTGGTCAGTCTGGCTAAGGGTTTATCTATCTTGTTGATTTTCTCAAAGAACCAGCTCCTGGTTTTGTTGATTTTTTTGTATGGTTCTCTTTGTTTCTACTTGATTGATTTCGGCCCTGAGTTTGATGATTTCCTGGCTTCTACTCCTCCTGGGTGAAATTGCTTCTTTTTGTTCTAGGGCTTTCAGGTGTGTCATTAAGCTGGTAATGTATGCTCTCTCCATTTTCTTTTTGGAGGCACTCAGGGCTATGAGTTTTCCTCTTAGCACTGCTTTCATTGTGTCCCATAGATTTGGGTATGTTGTGTTTTCATTTTCATTGTGTTCTAAAAAGTCTTTAATTTCTTTCCTTATTTCTTCCTTGACCAAGGTATCTGGAGGAGTGTTCCTCTTTCTCCACACCCTCTCCAACACCTGCTGTCTCCTGAATTTTTAATCTTAGCCATTCTGACTGGTGTAAGATGAAATCTTAGGGTTGTTTTGATTTGCATTTCCCTAATGACTAATGAAGTTGAGCATTTTTTAAGATGCTTCTCCGCCATCCGAAGTTCTTCAGGTGAGAATTCTTTGTTTAACTCTGTACCCCCATTTTTAAATAGGGTTGTTCGGTTTTCTGGAGTCTAACTTCTTGAGTTCTTTATATATATTGGATATTAGCCCAGAAAACCAAATAACCCTATTAAAAAATGGGGTACAGAGTTAAACAAAGAATTCTCACCTGAAGAATTTCGGATGGCGGAGAAGCATCTTAAAAAATGTTCAACTTCATTAGTCATTAGGGAAATGCAAATCAAAACAACCCTAAGATTTCATCTTACACCAGTCAGAATGGCTAAGATTAAAAATTCAGGAGACAGCAGGTGTTGGAGAGGGTGTGGAGAAAGAGGAACACTCCTCCACTGCTGGTGGGGTTGCAAATTGGTACAACCACTCTGGAAAGCAGTCTGGCGGTTCCTCCGAAAACTGGGCACCTCACTTCCAGAAGATCCTGCTATACCACTCCTGGGCATATACCCAGAGGATTCCCCACCATGTAGTAAGGATACATGCTCTACTATGTTCATAGCAGCCCTATTTATAATTGCCAGATGCTGGAAAGAACCCAGGTATCCCTCAACAGAAGAGTGGATGCAAAAAATGTGGTATATCTACACAATGGAGTACTATTCAGCCATTAGAAACAATGAATTCATGAAATTCTTAGGCAAATGGATGGAGCTAGAGAACATCATACTAAGTGAGGTAACCCAGATTCAAAAGGTGAATCATGGTATGCACTCACTAATAAGTGGTTATTAACCTAGAAAACTGGAATACCCAAAACATAATCCACACATCAAATGAGGTACAAGAAGAAAGGAGGAGTGGCTCCTGGTTCTGGAAAGACTCAGTGAAACAGTACGGGGAAGTGGGAAGAGGTGGGTGGGAGGACAGGGGAAGAGAAGGGGGCTTACGGGACTTTCGGGGAGTGAGGGGGCTAGAAAAGTGGAAATCATTTGAAATGTAAATAAATTATATCGAATAAAAAAATGTAAAAAAAAAAAGTTCTAACATAGTTATATCATTTCCTCATACTTTTTTATCTCTACATACTTTCCCATATACCCTTCCTTGCTTCTTTTTTTTTCTATTAATTCTTGTATATTTCTAAGGTGTTTCTATTTGTATAGACTTACAAAATGTTTCAATTTAAAATGTTTGCTATTGTGTACTAAGTATGTTGTGTGTGTAAATAAAACAGACCCTTAAAAAAAAAAAGAAGAGTGGCTTCACCTACCAGGGTAATGTTCAACCATGATGCCTGCCGGGCTCTCCTGTGGAATGTTAGGGTTGGAAACAAGAAGCAGCAAAACTGAGCCGTAATAGTTCATGTGAAAACTTCTCAGTCTTATCCTTCTTCATAAGCTTGCAGCAAGGCACCTTAGCTGAAGCATAAATGAATAAAAATAAGCAATGTGGGGAGGTTTAAACATAAGTACTCAACATGGAATTCACAGAGCATGCTAAACACTAGCACTGAATCCTGGGACCATGATGGCAAGATTTTTGTAGTTTTCATTGCTGTGTTTTAAGACATCATCCAACTGAGTAGAACAGAATATCTCAGCCTTTATCATTCATGTGGACCAGAGGATTGACGGGCAGCATGTACCACCAGCTCCAAGATCCTGCCAATATTGGAAGCACACAAATCACTGTAGCAGGAAACTAATGTTGGTTTTAAGCTCCCATTGGAAGGATCTGGATCCCAAGATCCAGTGTGATCCTTGCTTGGTGAAGGAACTAGAGGAGATTTGCAGAGTGGAAGCATATTACCCACCCATCCTTCATCTCGGAGTAGCTGCACCATACCAAGAACACTGGAATCCCTACCACTGAACACAAATGTATAATCAGAGGGAGTAGTAAGAGGAAGATTGGAACTAAGTGTAACAAAGTAGGTCAGTCAGGTGAAGCCATTTAGTCATGTGCATGCCACCTCATAGCCTTAGACACGTCTCTGCATTCGATACATTTAAGTAGGAACTGGTAAATGACCAGTTGGGCATGCAGAAAAAGTTCCCTATGTGAAAGATGAAAGAGCTGATGAAACTTAGATTCCTTTTATCTCCAAGACGCTGTGAATCTGCACCTCATCTCTCCCTAATCGTTTTCCTTTGGCCTATTGTTCCGGGTCCCTGAACTGAGGTATGAAAATGCCCTGCAAAATATATAGTGCCATATAAAATACAAGTTTATGTGGAGAACTTTATAGCACTCCATTAATTTTCTTTCATTTCTCTATATCTGCTTGTCACCTACTATGGAAGTTTCTTGCATGGAGACAATATTCAGCAAATGAGTGATATTCAATTATGGAAAAAAGTCGTATTTCATAGTAATGAGGATCATGAACGTTGTTAAGAAGCTGTGAGCACTAAGAAGCAACAGCAGCGCTGCCAGGATTTAGACATATAGGATAGATTCTGACTACTGGGGTAATTTTTTTCCCGTCTGCTGCAGAGTCTGATGGATAATCACCTGCCCTGTCAAGGTCCCTTTCCAACCCAGAGTTGGGGAAAACATAGGTAGATCCTTCAAAGTATGAATGTTTTTGTTTTCTACATCTGTGAGTTGATTGCCCAGTTCCCATATTTCTTAAGCTTTACATTTCAGGGCCATTTTTTGTGTGTTGGCATCTTGGAACATGGTGAAGGCACTTCATTAGACTTATTACCAAAGCTGAATCAATGTCTCTGTGCCCCAAGGCAGGCCTGCTGCACCATCTAATTAGTGATGGGGGAACCAAACCTAATTCAATCTAGACCGTCGCTTCTGAGACTGAAAGATTGCGATGAATGTTTCAGGAGCAAAAGCGTACTCAGAGAATTGGAATGTCAGAAACTGCCACAGAAAAGTCAAACCACCAGAGCCTGTGCAGACATCATCCAACAGCACTTTCAAATGCAGCAGATTCCATGGGAGCGATTGTCACAGCAGGAGGCTTCAGAAGAACAGTGGGTACAAAATAACAGTCCTTGTTTACCTAAACACAAGGTATCAACCAAACATTCCTCTCCTGCATCTGATACTCTGTTGCCTTGAACTGGTAGACAGGAAGTAATGTTGTATATTTATATCAGAATGTATATATAATGTATAATATAATGTTGCATATTCATATCATTTTATCATAATATGGTAATGGAATAAAGAGAATTTCAAGTTTGCAAATAAGTGTGTTTTCATGGATATATGGAAAGGAGCTAACAAAGGGGAAATTGCCTTATTTTACTGATGAAAATACTGAATTCTAGAGAATTTTTATGATTTGCTCAGTGTCAGAGAGACATTAGTAAATACGACCAAGATTCCTTCTGCCTCCTAAACTTAATTTTCTTGCCATTAAGGGAAAAGTTAAGTATCATGTTTTCTTTGAGAAATATAATATGCCATTGTATTATATATGCATATTGCTACAAACAAGATACTAAAATAGCTTTTCTATTAATATTCTTAATGGAATTCTGTGGTTCTTTAATATGTGATTACTTTAGAAAACATTTGTTCTATATCCATGTTTATTGACTTCCTGTTGTATACAATGTACTTCTTAAAATTCTTCACATGCATAATCACTTTTTCTTCACTAATGTCCCTGAAATGGGTATTAGTATATCCCCTTTGCCCCAAATGAGGTCTTCAGGCTGACCTTGATCTCATTATATAGCCAATAATGAGCTTGAACTTCATATTTTCCTACCTCTGTTTCTCCAGTCCCAGATTACTGCCACTAACAGCCACTCCCATTTTATGTAGTGATGGGGGATGAAACCCTGTGCCCCCTGCTCCTCAGCATTTGAATGGAAATTTCAGACCTCCTCAATGCTAGCCACTACTTCCCACTTAGGGTGGAGCTCTCAGACCAAGGCAAAGTTCACAGTTCTTCAAGGACCTGCAGTTCCCTGAGAGGGACCAGCCACCTACTGAGCAACCAAAGGAGTTTCTAGCCTTTGGTGGAAGGGTTCCCCCTCCCTCCCCCCCCCACCTTTAAATTCAGAGCTCCCCCATTAAACATTGAGCCTTGATCAAAAGACTTGTCTTGGCTCCTTATTTCTCTCACAAGCCTGTTTTATTTCAGCCCCATCTTTCCTTCCAGGTGACCTTGGTTCCCTTAGCCGCAGGTGGTTACAAAACCCAAGGCCTCATCATACATTGTAGGCAAGCATAGTATCAACATAGCTATGTTTCTAATCATACTAGGTCATTACTCTTGATAAAAGAGATAATTAGGAAAGATACCATAAAAGCTTCACATTTGGCAAAAGGAAAGGTTGCTTGCTCTATCACGCTGTGTCCTTCATTCAGTATAGGCAGCACGCTTAACTAAACTGACAGAGAGTAAACATACAGATCTCAGGGGAAAAATGGAAAGTCAGAAATGTATGAAACCAAAGATACTTTTAGAATGATGTCACTTGTCCATAAAAACATAAAATTATTATTTTCATATTTAGCTTGAAGGTATCATTGTCATTGTTCAAAAGTAGCTATTCAAGTTAGAATAAGCATTGAGTTTCCAGATGCCATGGGTTTCTGTATAAGGCCTTTAAGGTTCAGGACCAAAAATTAGCAAGATGCTGATGGTTAAATCTTCCAGGGGTCTTGTATTGTCTTCCTGCTTCGTGTCTAGCACAATAAAACCATGATGAGATTTGAATGATGTAATTAGAAAGAAAATTACTAGTGTGGCAATTGTTTCTTCTTTTAGGGTGACAGAAATCAAACATCCAAAGGGAATCATTGATGTTGAGCAAAGCAACCTCTTCAAGATTACTCTTCTCTCTTGCAAGAAATAAAATAAGATCAGTATAAGACCTATTGGACTTGCTGTTAGCTGCAAATGAAATGATGGACATAAAGGAGTTTAGAAACTAACAAAGCACCAATAGATGACAGAGTGCTGCTAACTTCAGATACACACATATTCTCATCTTTGTTAAGTATCTTCTCCGCTTGCCAAAATGAAAAATATGTGGTAAAACACTTTTAAGTGTGGCAGGTTGGCTGGGTTAGAAGATACCTGAATAACTTGCAAGACATCCCTTTGGTATGCATATCCAGGGATGTTTCTGGAATAGATTAGTATTTGAATGGATAGTCTGAGTTAAGCCTCCCCTTACCAAGATCAGAGGACACATCTAATCCCTTGCAGCCAAGCAAGATAAAAGATTGATAAAAGTAAACAACTTTCTGCACTTTGTGAACCAGGATATTCATCTCCTCCTGCCCTCAAGTATCAGAGCTTCTGGTTTGGACTCTTAAAACATACTTCGGTGGGCTACTGAATTCTTGGACATTGAGATTATAATTATATAGCCTAGGATTTCCTATCTGTCCTGCCTTCTATGGCAGATATCTGTCTAAAATCTGACTAGGATTTCCATGAGACAGCATGGCATAGCAGAAGAGAAATAAGCAGAGAAAATCCAAAGTAGGTAGAACGGAGACTGCTATCAAGCACTCACCGATCCACAGCAGTCCTCTGACAAGAGTAATCTCTTGACCTTGTGGCCTCCAAGGGTCTCCTTGAACTTTAACAGTTAAGATGCCTTCAACAGTTATGTTTCTACACAAGTTTTAGAGAGAACTTCCAAATAGCAGAACCCACTGGAAAATAGTGCCTGGGTTTTCAAAGAACAATATATGTTTCATATTGACACTTGAAAAATTTTCAACTGCTAGTTTCCCTACCGGGATTGCTCTAATAAATTATTTTTAAACCTACTCCAATTTGATTCTTCATTTTCTCTTTCCAGGTTGCAGATTACAAAGCCTTTCTAATGCACTCAATTTATTTTCAATGTTATTATTTAAAACTAGCATGATAACAATGCTGTATGCTATTTTTGACTACAGCTTATACCCCAAAGCCCACTGATGATTCCGAGACACATAAATCCTTGTATCTTTATCTAAACCAAGAGACTGGTGATAAGTTAATCCAATCCTTTTACCAGGGATTAGAAGAAAGTGATTCACAAAAGCTACAAAGATTGATGTATATAATGTAAATGAAAATTTAAATTGTAGTCAATAATATTAGAGTTTCAGCAAGTGAATTGTGTGTGAATGATCTATGTCTGGAGAAAAGTTTTGAAATTTCTCAAATTTATTTCTCCTTCTAACCCCTCTCCTCTCATATCGATGTCAATAACATGTGTGTAGGTTTTGTTTCTGATTCAATACATGCCAGCAATAAATAAAACAAATAAATACCAAATAAAGCAATATGGGAAGTACACCAAACAAACTTAAATGGAACAATATTGATGGTTTACAATCAACGTGAGAAAACAATGTGCTTGGCTATGGAAAGAAATCAATAGGTCTTAAGTAATTCGCTACAATAAGGAAAGACAAACTATGTGTGTGCTGTTGGTGGTGATATTTCTTGTTTTCTATAATTAGCAGAATGGTTTTAAAGCAGATGCAGTCATCAGTCTATATAAGTGACTTTTATAATTTATTGTAGTTCCATTACCTTCCATAAGGTAGACACATGGCCCTGGAGATCAGAAGATTATTAGGGCCCACTCTCCTTTTTCCTTTGGGTTTGGGTTTGAGGCAGAGCTTTAAGTATGCCAGGATGACCTTGAACTCCTTCTGTAGCTGAGAATGACCCTGAAGTTCTGATCCTCCTGCCTCTACTTCCTAAGTATAGGGATTAGGAACCTGGATCTTATTTGCTGCTGGGGAACAGAATAGGATTTAGGTATGTTAAGCAAGCACCTTCCCACCTGAGCTGTATCCCCAACCTTTCCATACAGCATTTGAATGGCTTCCTGTCTATTTTGTAAGCTCCAATGTAAATATTGATTTCTCCTCAAGTAGAACAAGGACACTGTACATCAATAGGAAGACAATTGTAATACTATCTTAAGCAGGTTTGGCCATTGGTCATCACAATGTGACTTCAAGGTAGATCTAAGATCCATCACTTGTCTGCCATAGCTCACAATATCGTTGTTGACCAAAGAGTTGTTGTTTTCCTCAGAGACAATGCAGTATGTAACTAACTCCTGCCTTCTGCATTGCCATCTATCACTCTAACCCTGCCTTTTTAGAGTTATAGCAAATCTTCTCTTTCCACCATGAGCACCTTCTCCCTATTTCTGTCTTTTATAGACAATATTGCCTAGGTAAACTCAGTGACTTCAAAGAATAATTTAAAATCAAGTTTTGAATTGAGACATGCTTAGGTTTGAATTGGACAGTTCCTAGTCCGCAGACTGTGGGTATTAGCAAGTCATTTACTCTCTAAAAGTCCCAATTTCTTCATCTTTACAGAGATGGTAGTGGTGCCCATTTGATTAGATTATTTGTGAATTTAAATGATCAGTGCACATGAAAAATCTAACATGACCCCAAAAATATAAACATAGAAACCATACAATACACAGCACCAACTTATTATATAATATATGCTGTATCATTTTTCACATACAATGTCTCTGCCAAAGAAAAAGAAAAACTTTGTAACTAGATGAGTGAGTGATGACAAAAAATACCTCAGTAACAAAATATATAATAGTGTGAAAGATTTAGAGTAATGAGCTTGAAATACTATAGAAATATACACCTGAGTTACATAGAGAAGAGGTTTTGTTTGTTCATTTGCTGTCCTGGTAAATAAAAATAGGACTTCACACATGCTCAGCAACTGTTATACCTCAGAACTAAAGCCCAGCCCTTTCTTTACAACACAATAGTAAGGTGGTCACTAAATTACCTAGGCTAACCATGGTCTTGTTCTGTAGCCCATGAAAACTTTGAATTTGTGATCCTCCCAATTCAGTCCCCTAAATAGCTATGATTGCACTGTTCCCAGCAGGCCTGGTTCTGTTATTCAGTGGCTTAAAGCAAGATAATGATTATGTATGACCAGAGAATCTGACTTAGTGTCCTAGTTAGGGTTACTATTGCTATGATGAAACACCATGACCAAAGAAATTTGGAGTGAAAAGAATTTAACTGGTTTGTTTAGACATTCACATCACTGTTCATCACAGAAGGAAGTCAGGATAGGAACTCAAGCAGAGTAGGAACCTGGAGCCAGGAGCTGATGTAGAGGCTATAGAGGAATACTGCTTATTAGCTTACTCCTCATGGCTTGACCAGGTTGCTTTCTTACAGAACCCAGGCCACCAGCCTAGGATTGGCACCACCTACAATGGGCTAAGCTGACTCCCATCAGTCCCTACTTAAGAAATTACATGCCTCCAGCCTGATCTAGTGGAGGCATTTTCTCAATGGAGGTTTCTCTTCTTAGATAACTATAGCTTGTGACAAGTTGCCAGAATATTTAGTGCTTCTTTTAAGAAGAACTGTACACTTTTGGCTGACTGTTTATTCCAATGTGAGTCAACAGAGTCACTAAATGTCTTCTTAAAGTCTATCTCTGTCATCTAATTTTGTTTCCTGTGGCTTTTATCATCTAAGAAGTTTAAATCCTACAAGTATCTTAACAGGTGGTATTTACAAAATCAGACGAAATGATTGTGTTGAATTCTACCCTGTAGCAGCAGACGTAGGTCATCTGTCTCTCACATCCAACCTCTCTTCCTCCTGTGGCCATGTGTCTTCATGAGCTGAGGCAATATTCAATAGCTCAGGGTCAGTCCATTAAAGAAGAATGTGCAGATGCTCCATTTTCGTCTTTTTAACCCAACTTGATGGAGCTGAGCACAATTGCCCTGGGGTCATAATGAAAGATAACATAACTGCAAAAGGCAGTTAATCTAGTTTCCTAAACCAACAGTGAGAGCCGCTGGCCAATCAGGAAAGTCTTTTGTATCACTTCTGAACCACTAAAGCCACTGTCACAAAATCAGAAACCACTTAGATTTGTTTCATTTTGTTTTTCACTTTGGAGATTTAAATCTTATTTGGCTTTGTTGTTTGATTTTCTTAAACTACTAACAAAATTTCAAAGACGAATTATGTAATTAGATGAATCTTTCCATCTCCCTTTTCTTCCTACCCCGTCTCCTATGCTCTTGTGAATATTAGTTTTCATTTTTTTGTATTTTCGTTTTTTGTTTTTCAACTTTATGCAAATAAAGTGTATATATTTTCATTTTTAAAACAGCAAAAAATCAGATGAGCTGAAGAACTTTAAAAGCACTCTTGTTACAGTACCAACTACACCCTAATTCGGCTGAGCCTTTTAGAATTGCAAGCTAAATTTTAAGGAGCAAGTTTTCAAAGTTTAGAGATGATTTAACTAAGGTCGCAATAGTATTCAAGCTGTCTGCCTGTTGCCTCAGAGTCAAAGAGAACACAGGTGAAAAGGCTCTGAGACCAGCTCTTTTCCCCACTACCATGAATATGCAAATAGTCTATCCCAGATCCCACTACTTCATTTGCATGTAAAATGACTGCCATCATGGGTAATATTATGCACCATAAAAAGCAGGATCCATCCCTTGCAAACAGAGGATACATAGAAACAAAGGTCAAATTCCTGAGTCAATAGCAAGGAAGAATATGTATATGAGTTACTGATGGAAATTACAGTTTGGTTCTTATTGTCTTTCTGTAGTATGAAGCACAGTGGGTTGGGCTATTGGACACCTCCCGTCTGACTTGAGCTGTGCTAGTCACTCTCTTGGAGGATTTGGTCAAATGACCTAAACTTGCTCTACTCTGACATTCCCTAGCCAGGAACCAGACAGTGGTTCTCAGGGGCAGGTGACAGAGGACACTCTCTGCCTTCCTACTTAAGGAATATGGAATGCTTGAGACAGATACATACCTAAGAAAATGACAAATTAGGGACTGGGGAGATAGCTCAAAAGTTAAAGCACTTGCCTCCTGGGCATCTGAGGACAGGAGTTGAAATCCTCTGTACCTCTGGAAATTTCAGGTGAGCATAACAGTTTACCTGTAATTCCAATATGTGAAATGCAGAGACAAGATCCCTGGAGCAAGGAATACAAGCCTGCATTGGTAAGCTCTGGGTTCAACTGTGAGACCATGCCTCAGTTTATACAGTGGAGAACTACTATCTATCTCAAAAGAGTCCCAACCAGTCCCTCAGCCTCCACACACATGTGCACACACACACACACACACACACACATGTACACACACATGAGCGTATACATACACACAGACATGCAGACCATATGTACACATACACACAAAATAAGGAAGTTAAAATAATAAAAAGATGAAAGCATTAAAATATGAAATCAGCAAAATTAGGTTTCAAGAAACTATATGTGATTAATCTCAATCTCTCTTTAAAACCTCAAAATTAAAAGAGATGAAAAGTATATATACAAAATGTATAAATGGCCATGACATGAACTGTTGTCTGATTTGCATCCCATTCATAAACCATGGGAAAAGAATACTTAAAACAAAACCATTTTATTCTGTTCATTATGACATTCCAAACTAAGTAGCATCTGTCTCTGCTTCTAGAAGTCACCATGTTTGTCCCTTGATTCTGTGTGTGTGTTCCAAGGAGAAGCTGGAGCCTCCAAGGGGAAGCTGGAGACTCCAAGGAGAAACTGGGGCCTCTAAGGAGAAGCTGGGGCCTCCAAGGAGAAGCTGGAGCCACTAAGAAGAAGCTGGAGCCCTTAAGGTACTGAGTCACAGACTCACTCAGCAAAGATGTTTTAAATGAGGTGAGATTAGACCTGTATATCAACAGAGACCAACACAAAAGAAGTTTATAAAACCATTCCCAACTCCTTTTTGTTTATCAAGGCTTCATAGTAGCATAGGATTATCTGAAGGCCCATAGGGAAATCAAAGAAGTTACTCAGTAAAGCTAAACAGGAAAACATAAGAATTTATGGTGTTTATAAAGGAAGACAATATGGCAAAGGGATAGGAAGTGGAATGTGGGGGTCAAGAAGTGATCAGCACTGAGCGGAGAGCAGAACGCACCACTAAGCATCTGTGGGGTCTGGCCAGAAATCTGTGTTTATTACATGAACTGGATGAAACAGATGAGCAGTTTCGCACTATCTATGGTCAGAGGAATTTCTGGGAAGGGGCAGTAAAGAACAGAGGTCCAGGGCTGCCAGTTGCCTTCTGGGTGATCCTTGTGTATACAAATGAATGAAGCCTAGAATTTACAGTCCAAGTGCTTCATCTCAGTTCCATCCATTATTGAGACAGGGATGTTTTCTGCCTAGAAGATAAAGAATTCTCCCTCCTCACCCTGAGAATCAGTAGATCCATGTCAAATAAATAAGTTCGGCCATTTCCTTTTGCCATTATAAGTCTCTCTGAAGTAAATAAGGCCGATGACTCATAAATTCTTAGCCCTTGCCGTGGGGATGTTGCTTCAACAGAGGAAAACTGACAGGAGAAATCTTTAAAGCCTGGTTCAGGTAGGATAAGCCACCTGTCCCCAGAGCCTTCTCTGCCCCAGGCTGCCGCTGTCAGGTAGGAAGTGAAAGGATAAGACAAGTTTCAAGGCCCAAAACCACAGTGAGTCAGCTATTAACAACTAGACAGGCACAGAATTCTCAACAGCCTCTGTGACCAAAGCTCAGTCAGACAGCCCTCAGGAGTTCAAACGGTCTTGTTCATATCTTGGAAGAAAACATGTTTACATCATGGGATGAAGGGAGAATGAGAAGTTAGTGTCAAATGGGTGTAGATCTTTAATGTGGACTATTGAAAGGCTCTGAAGACAGATAGTACTGATGGCTGGAACTGTTTTAGTAAACTTAAACGGTACACAGAAGATGGCTAAAATGATGGATTTTACCACAAACTAAAAAACACACTTACAAAAAATAATTTTGGCAGTGAACTATTGTAAAACAACAAATTAGAAGGTGGTTAAGAAATGCTGGTGGAGTTCTCTCATGTCTAGCTTTAACTGGAGACTGTGGAGGCTCTTGAATACTGTGGCACTTCAGATCCCGGCTTCTAAGCCTCGCTTCTCGTTAGTCCTGTGACATTAAGACAGTTACACAATTACCCCAGCGCTCAATTTCCCCATCTACTATAAGACAGGTTAACTACAGTCTGCAATTCATTTTCTGCTCTTATTCCAATTCCTAGGACTGCCAACTCCTAAACAAGATGATGCACCCGCACCGCCTGCTCCCGAGGACGTGTTGGGCAGCCTTCGATTTTACCTTTGTTGTCATTATTAGTGTCTCGTCATGGTCGATGGTGGTGGTTACACTCAGACATCAGTGTCCAGCACTCACTCATGTTACAGGCTGCAAGAAAGCCCTCAGGAGAGAAAGCTAAAGAGCACATATTTAACTCAACAGGAAATTTATTAAATGTGAATTGTAATTGCAAATTAGTACTAGGGAAATGAGTAGAGATCAAAACCCAAAGCTTGCCATGTGCTCTGAGGAAGGGCACCTTCTCATGGCGTCATGAAACAAGCACAGTAAACATCCCCCTCCCCCAGCACCCAGCAGATGGGGTATCTACACTCACATGTGAGAAGAGCAAGCCCTTCCGTGAGTGGTGGTCACAGGCAGGTGCTTGGGTTTCCCTTCTACCTCTGCACTGCAAGCAGATCTTTTCTGAGCCCCAGTATCCCCATCCACATAGTAGAGGTAACAGCATCCTCCTCAGAATATCTTTGTTAAGGGTATTGAACGAGTTAGATGCATGTTAGGAATTTAGAATAGGATATAGCATGGATAGCATGGATTAAGACATCTGTCTGTATGACCTCCTCGCTGTGTGTCAGAAAATTCAAGCTTCCGACTCAAGAATCTAACAAGAATATGACAGGGCCTGCCTGCCCTCCATCCCACACCACAGATTCCTAATCCAGGGTTCTTCTCACTATGCCAAAGCCACCTGTGTGATATCAATGTCACATGAGAGCTGAGAACACAGCTGAGGAGACACTAACAAATGTCAGTAGAGCATTTGAAAAATGGTCTTGAATAAGCTTTTAAAACTCAGTAAAAATCATGGGATGCTTTTCAAGCAGTGCTAATGGAGAGCTTATCTAACAGACATATTCTTAAGCACAGTATCTTTTTTCTGAGTTAACCTTTATGATAAAATCATTAGATACCTTCATATTAATTATGTATTATGGGTGAGGAAACTGAAACATAGAATAGCTTTAAAAGTTTATACCAGAAAATTATTTTCTGAGTTGCTGGAAGCATAATGTAATTATATTTAAATTATATTTAAATTATATTTATATTTACCCAGGAACTACAACATCTAAAAACCAATTCAAACAAAAGAAAACCTTGTAGGTTAGTAAGAAGTGAAGCTGGGATTTGAATACAATTCTGGTCACTCTTGGCCAATAAGGAGAGCCCACTGACAGAGGGGAAGGATGTGAATTCTATATGTATTTTATCAATAATAGCAAAGACCGGGTCTGAACAAAGTAGAGCACATTCAGGAAGAAGCTGTTCAGTGGAAGGGGGAGGAGAAAGAGAGGGATCAGGCATGTAAGCATGGGGATGGTGCTTGGACACATACAGAGAGGACATTAGTTTAAATGTTTAAAAGAGATTGTCACAATCCCTTGATCTCCATGACTTTTGACCTTTCAAAGTAATGTTTCTCTCTTTTTTTTTATTAATTAGATTTTAACTCTGTAGCTAACTTTGGCTAGATAATTAATATCCCCAGACAGCTCAGGAAAAAAAAATCACTTACGATCTCAAAGAATATGGCTTAACCCTAAATCTTAATGGAATCTGATTCACTGTGGAATAGATAATGGTGGTGACCAAAGCCATAATGGTGACTTTGATGGCCAGAGTCCTTGACATTGGCCATTAATAAAACACTAAGACCGAGGTTCTTGGAGACTACTGAGAATATATTTATTTAAAGGACTCTCTGGATCTATGAGGTCATCTTTAAAGATAGAAGACCTCTAAACTAAAGGACTCTATCCTTTCAATATCTAAAATTTAAATTCTATTGAATGACCAAAGCACATTTTGTTGTAGAATACAGAAGACATGTTTATTTAAATGGGAATTATAGCAGAGTTTGATATTTTCTAGGGGACACTTATCAACCATTCATCTGTAAGTCCCACCTGTTACGTTACAGCATACTAGAAAGGAAAGTCAAGACTCTGCCTTGTCCATAATGCTGAGACATTAGACTGAGCTGTCCCTGGGCAGTGGGGGTCAAGGGTAGGCTGAGCTCTTCAAAGAGCTGAGTTCCAGACTCCACCCTTGATTATTTTTTCTTGCTCTGGCCTCATCCTTTTGCAGTGACTGCACCAAGAAAAAAAATTTAAGCCCAAAAACTGCAAGAAATTCTATACCTTCCAAAGCTCAATAGACACACAGAGTCAAAAATAAATAAGACACAGAAAGATGAAATCTCCATGCTCTCACTTAAATGCAGAAGCTAAGTAATTGATTTCATAGAAGCAGAAAAGTAGTGGTTGCAGTTACTGAGAAGGGGAAGGGTGTAGAGGTTGGTGATTGACAGAAAAGACAGTAAAAAGATATGAATAAAAGCAATGAGTAGGAGTGTCAGAGTAATTGCAGTTAACAGTTATTTACTGTGTATTTCAAAATAGCTCAAGTACATGATTTTGAATATTCTCATCATAAGAAATGACAGATGTTTGAAATGATAAATACACTAACATACATCAAAGCTATACACTAAAAATGGACCATAGCATACAGGTACATATAGTTATTACATGTTGACTAAAGTAACTTTTAAAATTATTGTTCCCTGTAGAGTAGACAAATGGCCTGTATAGAATTAGTAGTGCCGATTAAAGTCAAAGCCCTGTTGCCCACTTCTGGGTGATATGGTCTTGGTTATATCCTCCAACCAGCAAATGGAAATAGTCCTGGCAAAGGCACAGTCCCTGAACATATGAGTTGCAGATCCAGACCCTTCTCATTGTATTTAATGTGATAAAAACAGGCAACAGGTTAACAGAAACAGGCAACCATAGTCAGGTTCTAGGTCTGAATCCAGATTTCCTTGGAAAGGCTTATGATGTAAACAAATCCTCATTTGACTACAAGTCAAACCGCTGTAAGTCCACGGAAGCCTTGGTAATGCAAAGTTATGTCATTCATATTGCTTCTTCCTTAGAAAGAAGGTGTGTGTGTGTGTGTGTGTGTGTGTGTGTGTGTGTGTGTGTGTGTAACATGAGTACTGTGACTGCTGGAGTACAAATGCTTCTGTTTAGGTAAGTTTTCTGGCTGAGATGAATAATTGGTTGAGGAATCTCTAAACATATTCTCAGTGATGTTTGAAGTATCTATGGTTATGTTCAGGAACCTGCTCACAGGTCCAAAATGGAGTTACACATTCTTAAACTATTCTGTACTAAAATGACAGCCTAGAGTAGAAAACCATAGGCTACTAGCATGATGTGCATAAGAAAGAACTGTCCCCCTACAGTTTGGGCCTATTCCTAATCACAGAGACCAACAAGTTAAGTTAGAATTATGGATTTGGGCTCCTCAGGAGTGGCGCATGCCTTTAATACCAGCACTCAGAAGGAGAGGCAGAGGATCTCTGAGTTTGAGGTCAGCCTGGCCTACAGCATGAGTATCTTGATAGCCAGGACTATACACAGAAACCCTATCTAAGAACTGTAGATTTGGGCTTCAGTGTTTTTGCCTTATTTAACGTTACAGACTTTCAGAAAATGTTCATGAAATCAATAATGCTGCATAAATGCATGTGTGTAAAGGTGTGCATGTATATTGTAGCTGTGTAGAATAGAATCCACATGGAGAACCAAACTACCAGTCACCACAGCTCAGTTGTCTTTCTCATAATAATTTGAATCTTGCAGACTTTGAAGAAATTTGCTCCTAAATTAAGCAGTGTTAAATGTGCTTTAAAGATGTACAGATTAAAAAAAACAATTTGCTAAAACTCAGAAAGATAATTTTGAGAATTTGTTCATTTGTGGAATGTTTATGTGCTAAAAAGGCTTTGGGAAGGTATTCTTCATTTTTGAAAATTTTCATTATTAGAGTTATATATCATCTCTTCACAAACTCACACTCACACACACATACATCCTCATACACACATACACACACACACACACACACACACACACTCATACATACTGTTTCTTCAAGCTAAGCATGGGTAAGCTATTCACTGGAAACATGGAGGGAGAAGGAATGCATGGAGGGAGAGTTAGACTACAGTGGGTTAGGGAAGACTCTCAGACTTGTCTAGAGTCACCAGGGTATATCAATGACAGAATTGTGTTTAAATCACAGCCTGGACCTGAAAACCAAAGAACACAGTTCACTGGCCAAAATGACAGCAGGAGCCTGGAAAGTTACATGCCAGTACCCCACATGTTTGGACTCCACCTTGATTAAGGTTGGGTTAGGTATTCAGAGAATGTAGAGGAGGTTAATAAGAAATGCATTCAAATGAATTTTATTGAACTTCCATGAGCTTTGACTTCGAGGAAGACATTTTGAAAACAGCTATGTCCCACCACAAAAGAATCAAAAGCAAAACAGAACTCTAACTTTTTGCAACCAAGAGATTTTTGAGCCCAAAGTACCAAATCAAAGGCTGCAACTTATCAGCATGTCTTCAGTGTCTGTGATGAGTTCAAGCACATTGCTACTCCAGAATGGTTATTAATTACAGTGAGATTTTGCTAAGAAATGTAATGCTGATCAAATCATTAGATATTGCTCCACATTATGTAATCCATTCTGTATGTTAATCCAAGATGAGCAATTGGTGGTTAGTTAGTTGGTTCATATACTATTTAGTCATGTTCATCAGTACTTGTGTTAAACGCTTTTCTGAAGATGGTCTTGCACTAGAAACCATCAAATGGGTTCCATGCTAGTCTCTCTCCATCAGCTACCAAGGGAACTACTACTACATTGCTGAGTTTCATAGCCAAAGCCTAGTGCAGTTGTTCTCCTGGCTCCAGCTATTTGAGATGCAGAAACAGTGTCTAAAATAAAATAAAACAGCACCTTGGAAAGTCTAGACCAAGGGCAGAGGCTCTTCCTCATACATACCTCAATTGCAGTTTCTCTTAAAGAGATAAACACACAGACAGGCCAGGTCTGCATTTCCAAATGATAACAACTCACAAGAGCAGAAGACAGTTGCACCTTCTAGAATCCACGAGAGTTCCACGTTCACCTCCATCCTCACAAGCCTAAATTATTATTACTGACCTGGCCCTGAAAACCCCTGAGTTTATGATTCTTGGTCTAATCATGCCAACTCAATCCAGAGTTCCAGAAAGCATGCAAAACTTAATGTTCTTATTCTTTAGAGAGAAGATTTATTTTTATTACTTTGGAATAGATTTCTCTTTGAAATGTGTTAGTCATTTCAATTTTAGCCAGAAAATGGGGTGCTGGCGGTTGTAATTTGTTTTACTGGGCTATCTTGCTCCATCAGTTTTACTGTACAAAGTAGACTTGAGAATGTGTTGAGTAAATTCTAATTCTTATTGCCCAAACGGCTTTTCTCTACCTTCTAGGATGACCAAGAAGGAAAGTCAGCACTGACTTAATGAAGAGATTGAAAAGTAATTTGAGAAATAACAATATATGTCTGATACATGTGACTGAAGAGATGATTCTGTGGGTGAGAATGCTTGCTGTGCAAACATGAAGAACTGAGTTCCAATCCCTAGACCCTACATAAAAAATGGGTGTGGTCACGCATGTCTGTACATGTACAGAGCCATATTGGGGT
This sequence comes from Apodemus sylvaticus, assembly GCF_947179515.1. Classification (NCBI taxonomy): domain Eukaryota; kingdom Metazoa; phylum Chordata; class Mammalia; order Rodentia; family Muridae; genus Apodemus; species Apodemus sylvaticus. The sequence goes on from NC_067478.1 coordinate 76,807,104, forward strand.
GTCATGCCACATGGTAGGAACTTGACATTGGCCAAGGACAAGGGCTTCAGGCAGGAATCTGACGTTAGGGCATAATAAGGAAGAAGGTTACAGCAGGAATTTTTATCCTAAGGTGGAGTGCTCAGAGTGTACTAGATATTGGTCAAGGTGAACTTCTCCCAGCCTACTTTGAGCAAGGATTTCCCTGCTAGTCAGGATCCTGCTCCACCTAGGGTGGAGTGCTCAGAGTGAAGGTTAAGTTCATTGTTCCTCCAGGTCTACAAATTCCTGAATTAAGCAGGTGATCCACCCAGCTGCCTGAGTAGTAGAGCCAAGGACCTCCAGACTACTGCCTGGGAACTCAGCCCAGAAGTCTGGGGGGAGGGGCTTGCCAAACTGTTAAATGGTCTGACCACCATTAAAGTTGGGGCCTCGATCAGTAAGCTATTGTCCTGGCCCTCCTTCTTTTCGCCCCTTCCCCATCCATCCCTCAGCTTCTCTTCCAGGAACCCAGTTCGCAGTAGCTGCAGGCAGCTACAGAATACAACATGTACACACACACACACACACACACACACACACACATGAAAGAAAACAATCTAATATACCCAGTTTATTATTAAATCAAGCTATCCATGAGATTCCTGAACTTATGGTATGACCTATATGTTGTTGGGAAAATTAATAGGATACATATTTTAACTAAATTTCATTTAGTAAGTCAAAAATGTTTTTAGTTCCATATCCTTATCCTCAACAAGTAGAATATGTAAGCTGGTAGAGTCCAAAAGAGAAAATGGAACCAATCCTTTAAGTCTATTGTTGCCCTGACTTTAGTGGCCCTGTCTCTGTAAGCTAAAGAGCTGTGATCTTTGGTGCTAGAGTGAAGGGAATCTTGTTGTAAAATGTTTTGGGGATTACGAACATTAGAATTGGTCATTTTCATTCCTGTAAATAAAACAAAACCTTTGCAAATTGTTCTAGCTTAAAGGATTAACCTGGTTTAGTTCACTAATTTAGGGATTTGTCGACCACTCTAAGCTACACTGTTAAGCTATAAAAACCACAAATATACAACAAATGTTTTCTCCAGGTAAGTAGTAAAGGCAAAAGAAAAGCTTCCTTAAAACATAACAATTGAGGATCCTTAATGACTGTTTAAAATCACTGCAGAGTCTTGAGGTTTGGCTTTGGAGATATCCCTGCTTCATTTTGATGTCTGACCGGGACATCAGTCCCACACAAGTTTCTCTCTCCCTTTAGTCCAGTGACATCTCTAGTCAGCAGACAGGAACAAGGAAAGTCACTGAAGCATTTTTAATGACCTCAAGTTGGGTAGCAAGAGCCTGGGGGCTTTTTCTGAGTCATCTGGAAACTGCAGCAGGGTGACAGTCAGAACCTTTCAAAGTCAGATACTGTGAGATGGTAACGCCAAAAGAGAGAGACTCTCACTGTTTTCCAAGATGGTGACCTTTCATCTTCTCCACTTCAGCTCATTTTGTGACTACAATGTCTACCAATTACAAGGGTCATTTGATCTCGGAGGAGGTAGAAAGAAAAATTGCACCTTGTTAAGTAAGCCTGAAACAGAGCTTTGAACAAACTTCAGAACAGTATTTCTTGTCAAAATAACTTGCATCCTTCCAAAAGACACAGGGCAGATCTGCCAAGGAGGGCAGTGGCCTGACTCCAGCCAGCTCAGTGGGTTTTCCAGGAGACTAGTCCTCCTCATTTCCTGTATCTGAAATATGAAGGTGCTCTTTAACAAAATGAAGAAAGAATGCCATAATGGAAAAACGAAAGCCAACATGAATATATATATATACTCCTAGACCCAAAATGGTGAGGGAATTTAGGTCGGAAGGTAAGTGAACTCATGACTGGGAACCACCACAGAGAGATGGATCCCTCAGCAGTGGGGCTCTTAAGATCTAAGGGGCCTTAAGATCTCAGTAATTACTCAGTAGAGAAAGATTAAGCCAAAACTCCAGGCTGAGGACTCAAATTTAAGACTTGCTCTGTTGCCTATGGCTTCATGCTTTGAATTACTTTAATTCTGGCACCTCAGATTTTTTTTTTATTTCTATATTCCTGATGATGATGATATCTGCCTTCAGAATTTGTACAGAACTAAGTGAGATTATGCAACCAACACTCCCAGGAACACATTAGTTAAGTGACAGATGGCAACATGACCATGGCCATTTGTGTTGTTGATAACTAAATGAGTGAGCTGTCAGAATTCCCTTCTCTTTCTTTGTTGCCCCTTTAACATTGGACGCATGTTTAAAACCCAGGTTCCTTTCCATCCAAGTTAAATTCTATTATACTCTGTAACTTTGGCAGGAGCAAATGAAGTATTGAATACTGTCTTACAGAATATACTGGGCACACCAAAAGCATGTATATCCAATCGGATAAGACCAGCTCTTGGAATTGAGCCTTATTGTGTGTGAAATAAAAATGGTTACTCTCTAAAATAAATGACAGTCTTGCCGAGGTGCTCAGTGAAGAAGGCGTTATGGCTTCCTGTGTTCTCTAGATCATGATTTGAGGTTTAGAGGAGAGATTTCTTCTAGGCCACTGCAGAAAACCATTAAGTATTCAGGAGGTTTTGAGCACCTCATCCCTTCTAGCATTTGTTACTTTGGGTTTGCTTAATAATAGCCATTCTGAGTAGGATCAGATGCAATTTCAGTGTAGCTTTGATCTTCATTTTTCATGGTGCATAAAGATGTTGAATTTTTATCAATGTTCATGGTCCATTTGTACTTCATCTTTTGAGAGCTGTATGTTCAGGTTTGTTGTTTTTTGTTTTGTTTTGTTTTTGACTTTTTTCCTCACAAATTGACTAAATAGTTTGAGCTTGGATGTTCAGTGTATTGAGTTCTTTATATATACTTATACAAACCCTCTTTCTGATGAATAAGTGATAATGTTTACTCCCATTCTGTAGACTGGCTCTTCACTTGGTCATTTCCTCTGCTGTGCAGAACTTTGTAATTTTATGCAATTCCATGTGTCAATGCTTGTTACTATTTTCTTAACTATCAGAGTCCTTGAGACAACTCTTGCCTGTAAAATGTTTCTTCTAGTAGTTTCAGAGCTCTAGGTTTTTACATTAAAGCCTTAGATCTATTTTTAATTGTGTTGTTGTTGTTGTTGTTGTTGTTGTACAGGGTGAAAGAACTATTTATATTCATTCACATGATATGAACAAAAATTACTGTAGCCACCATGGGACATCGATACAGAGGGTCCTCGAAGCACTAAATGAACTACCACTTGCTGAAGATACACTACTCATGACTCTATACCAGAGGGATTTTAAGTTAGCATACAAGAGACACCTGCACACTCACATTTACTGTTGTTCTATTGACTAATCACAAAACCAGTCTAAGGGTTCACTAAGACAGGAGTGGATTAAAAACAATGGGTATTTATTTTTAACATAATGAAGAAGTAAGTTATGTCATTTTCAGAAAAGCAGCTAGCAAACAGATAGCAGCAAGCCTCCAAGAAGGCAAGTAAGAGAGCACATCCCCCCTTTACAGTGGCTAGGACCAGTGTGCTTACTATGAAGCTGGAAAACAAATCTAGATCCTAATATATATTAAATACAATAATTACAGTTTAATGATAAAGTAGTTATGGGATGTGAGAAGGAGAGACACATGCATGAGCCTAAACAGCTTTAAGAACATTTTGAGCAGGTTAAGCTATCTGGTCTATCTTATTTAGGCATTTGAGCTCCTTTTGTCTCTCCCGGGCCTACTAGGTTACCATATACTTGCATGGAGTGGCTGAAGGTGGAAGGGAGAAAAATAGGAAAAATATCTCCAGGCTTTTATTTCTGATTTGTAGAATTGATGAATTTCTGTCACTCCTGCTGCTTGGAGTGGGCTCCAGTTTCATAAAGGGATTCATAGTATTCCCTGGGTTGATCTCACATGTCCTTTGAGACTAGCGACACATGGAGTCAGATTTATCTTGTCTGCTTATCTCTAGTGAGCAGTAAGACATGCTTTGGAAGAAAGGATGAACACTGACAACAGCAGCTTCTCCTCCTTTACATTCTACCAGGTATAGTCCAGCAACTTCTTAAGCATCAGAGGAGAGAGAGCAGTAGGACCCACCATGTCCAGCAGGAAGAGGTGAGGTAGGAGAACTACCTGAGTGGGGTTACTGGTGGGGAAAGGAACAGGGAAACATGGTTGGCTTAGGCAACTCTAGGATGTACAGAATTCTTTCTCTTCTGGATTTACCTCAATCTTAAGACATCTTTAAGTGGTATCTGTGTTTTTTGCTTCTCTAACTCATTACCAAAATTAATTAATACTATGTGTTACTAGAGGATTCATTCATTTAAAAATTATCTTTTGACATTTTTATGATATATGCACTCAATTTTTGATCACTTTTACTTCCCATTATCCTCTCCTTCTCACCTCTGGACCATTTCTTTTTCCCAAGAAGCCTCTTCCTTCTTTGCTACCTTTTTTCTTTTACTCACAAAGTTTAGTTATTGAAGTGTGCATGAGCTGGCACAGGTGTTATTTACATAGGCATCTTACCAGTGGCTACACTACTGAAGAAAAACCTATCAACTTGACCCAAAACTAGTAACTGCATACTATCCCTTAGTGAGGGGTAGAGCTTTATAAGTCCCTTCCCTACACATAATAAAATGGTGATGGGCCCAATCTTGTGCAGGCAACAATGAGTTCATAGGGCACCTGCTTTGTCATGTCCAGAAGACAGTGTTTCATAGCAAGGCTTCCCAGCCTTTCTGCCCCTTCTTTGAAATGTTCTGTGAGTCTTGGAAGTAGATGACATAACTGCCTGCCCTGTTTCGGGTTGGACACTTCTCTATCATTTATTTTCTGCATTTTGTCCAGCTGTGGATCTATACATCAAGAGTAGCACTAATCAAGGGTGCATGCTTAAATATTTAGACGGTAGTTTTATGCTGCCAGTCCCCAAAACAAGAGTCTCAAAGCCTGTGACTTTGCCAGCCACAGGTTCTATGGTCAGTTTTATAGAATAAGACATGAGTTCTCTCCACAAGACCCAATCTCAAAACAGAAAGCAGCTAGATACCCCCATGGTAGTCTTGCCACTATTCTATCAGTTAACAACTCGTCTGGCAGGACATTCTGATAGTCTGTGAAATCACTGGTGGTTGGGATCACTGATTTTTTTTTCCTTGCACCAATTTATATAGCTTCCTCTGGACCCAAGCTTTACTCTACTGATTCCTTTCCTAACTAATAACGTCTTGCTTGCCCTTCGGTCATAAGTAACTGATGGATTCTACCTGACATGAACTTTGCTAGAAGGCACCCTTGAGAAAACTGTCCTGTATGGCATGCATCAATCAAGCTGTTCTGAGTGGGCTTATATTATGTGGCCTCCCCAATCCTCAGCCCCTACTTCCTATTTCCACCACCTCATCTTTCCAAAAACAAACTGACCAGTATGATTCAGACGTCTGATACAAATTCAGTCTCTTTCCACACATTTCAAAAGGCTCACTGATATCTTTGTTCCCATCTTTTCACTGATATTGACATTAATGGGCATTTTCTTCTTTAAAATAGCTCAACAGCAAAATTCTTTGTATGGTGTCATTGTTGGTGACACTTCAGCGGTGTCTGGGCAGCACATTTCTCTTAAAGATTCTCTTTGATGTAACAAGGTTTTTATGTGGCCCAGCCCCTAACTAAGGGACAGTTGACAGCTTCTATTTTCTTTATCTCTTTTTGAGAGCCATTGTTTTTTTTTTATTTTAAGGATGTGGCTCCTGGCAGACCAACTATACACCAATGTATGTCCTCATATCCAGAAGTATATGGGCATCACCAACCATGGGTGATATTGTTTTTTTTAAAAAGAGAGATAGGACATTAAATCTGTAGAGGATAGAGAATTGGAGACAGATCTGAAGTGAGTTGAGGGAAGGAGCTGGGGGTGAATATGATCAAAATATATTGTATGAAATTCTCAGAGATTTAATAAAAATGGTTTTAAATTCTCTTTGAATAAAGCTTCTTCCTCCCCCCACCCCCAATTATACTTCATGTCATTAGATTGTGAAACCAGAGGTTGCCCTGAATAAATCACATCAACATTTATGTGATAATCTCAGTTTCCCCATAGGAATGGTCACCTCTGAGACCTTTACAGATCTCCCTGTAGTGTGCCTACAGAAGGTGAATCAGTTTATAGATCTCCTGTAGTGTGCCTACAGAAGGTGAATCAGTTTATAGATCTCCCTGTAGTGTGCCTACAGAAGGTGAATCGGTTTGAGAAGCTTTGCACTTGAGCTCTCCTGGGACATTCTTGCAAATATATTGGTGTTTGCTGTGCTTTGGGGTATGCTAAGCAGTCAACCTTTTATCTCCAGCAGCAGTTTGCTTTTAATGAAATGCTGAGGTCTTAGCAATACCTTGCATGACTACATCCTAGGGTATCTGTCAAGAGTTTGACAGCTATTTAGGAAAGCAAAGGAAATAATCTGCCTGCTATCTATCCTGCCCTAAGTTTTCCTACACATTGCTATACCCTTGAAATTAATTTTAGTTGACAATGCAAAATCAATACAAATAAAAAGAGATGGCTTAATCTCTTTAGGGATGTTATAACTCATCTTACCACATGCACAGACATTCCTTTACTAACACATATGGAGATGTTTGATATTCTGTAAGGAAGTGCAGAGCCTGATGAAAATTGCCAGCATATAGATTTAAAAAAAACAGGAATTTTACTGGCCAAACTAAAATGGCTTTACCTCTGTCAGTCAGACAGTACAGTATACAATAACATTTAGATAATTTGTTAAACTGTACATACAACAATTGCATGTATAATGTTATAAACTTGGATAATAAAAGAAGTAAATAACCAGGTTACTTGGGCTGTATTTTGAAGTATGCCTCCAAGTACCTTATCCGTGTTAGGAATCTTACACTAGCAAAATATGGAAAGCATCAGAATCTATATACTTTTCTTCTATAACAAAATGTGTTTTCTTGCTTCAATGAGAATGTTTTGACATAACAGCTCTGAGACCTAGACTACTCAGCCACCATTGTTGCTTACAGACTTGTAGACCGAGCCTTTTTTTTTTTTTTCTGGTGCCATCAAGTTTTTATATGGAACAAATACTTGAAGACTCATTTTCTAACCCTTTTGAAAATTTGTCTCTGGCCTAGAGAGCTACAGAAAATTGCTGAAAGATGCATTAAGACATATAAAAGAAGCGAGCGATGAGAGGGCATTGTGAATCATCTGACTGAGCTAACTAGGTAAATTCAGAGTGGGAGAAATGATAGAAGGAAGGTATCAGCGGCTGTTTAGACGGGGGTAGGCAGTTGTTTAATACGTACAGAGTGTTTGTTTGGAATCACACAAAGGAAAGAAAGCTAATTAGTGTTATTGTGAGCGCACTGAGTGCAATAGAATTTTACATCAAAGATGATTAAGATGGTGAAATCTTTGTTTTTTATTGTTACAACAACAACAAAAATAGTTTGAAAAGTAACCTAAAGAACTGGGGTGAACTTTTCCTTTCTACCTTAATTCATAAGGGTTTCTCCTCTAACTTCCAAAAACTAAATTATATAAGAATATGAATTGTGGTACAGAAAAGATGCTTTTGCCCTAATTGGGTCTTCATACTCCCTTTTATAGACTGGGAGGAAACATGGTTCAACAGCTTCCAGATGTAAATTTTACATATCCATACATAAATCACTTAGCACCATCAGCCCATAACAGAAAACATTAGTTATGGGTTCATCTGTCCTCATTGTGATCTGTCTCCCTTGAGGAAACTGTTATGGGCAGAAGTCATCCACAAACCTCTAAAGAGTGGTGGCTGCTATTTCGTGTTGTAACACCTTTACTTATTATTTCAGCTCTCTGCCGTAAAGGATGAATGATAACTCATCTGTGCCACCTCCCACTGGCTTTCTCCTCTGCCTCCCAATTTAGATACACCACCATTCTCAGTTCCTCACACCAACCATCACAGAGACCTTAGTCTTCAACTTCCGTTCCTCCTAGCAACAATCCCAGACCTTCTCTCTTGTCTTTCTGTTTGAAGCTATGGATGAAAGAGCCCCTTCTCATCACCCTCCTGCTCCCTTCACCCTGTTTCTGTCAGCTCTGGATTTACCTTTTTGTGTCCTAGGCTAGTAACAGTCCAAATGGCAGAAGCATCTGTAGTTCCTTGACAAGGTCATTTCACGTGTTCATTACCAACACACGTCCTAAGATCTTATGAGAAACATTATATTCCAGGACCCTGGGCATGCTATATGTATTCCTCCTTCTCTCATAGCATTAGAGGCCTAATGCTATGGCCTCTAACAGTTGAACAAGAATCCGACATTTTAGTTCAATGACAAATATCATGCTTCATAGTTACCAGTTGGTAAAAGTCACAGTGACTTAACTACAGTTTTGGATCCTGATTGGTTGATTGGCTGGTTGGTTGGTTGGTTGGTTGTGTTGAAGTTCCTGGCAGTCTTATCTTTCTTCCTTGCATTCTGTGTCTTGCTCATTCACTGAAGTTGCTAGAGTTTTCAATCCCCTACTTTAGCAAGCCTGCCTTCTGAACCCTCTGTATTTCTGTACTTCTGAAGAAAAACATCTCTTTTCTCAGCATGCTGCACAAATACCTGTTCACTGACTTAGATACTTCATTTGTTTATGGAAAGTTTTCACGTATTTTCAAATTAAGTCTAATTCCCATTGGGGCTTTGGATTTCAGACTATCTTTTTCTTCTGTAGGAAGCTGAGGAGTCCCATTTTCTATTCTTTATTGCTTAATATGTCAAGACCATTGTTAATCTCTTCTTACATAAGAAGTAAGCCTTTTGTAATAAAAAAAAAACCCTCAACAAATCAGACTCAAAAGTACTGTAGTTGTGCATAAAAATTACATAGGACAAGTCCAATGACAGCAAATTCAATGATAAAAAGCTAACAGAGTTTACTCTTAGATCAGGAACAAGAATGTCCACTCTCACCATTTCTGACCAAAATAGTGATAAAACCTTAACCAGAACAACAAATAAGACATTCAAATTTGAAGAGAAACAGTATTGTCTTTGTTGTAAAGTGGCAAAAGTTTTAGACAATACTTTAAAGAATCCAAAAAAAAAAAAAAAAAAAAAAAAAAAAACTTCAGAAGTCAAAAGCAAAAATCAGTTAAGTTTCAGAATGCAAAATCAAAATACAAAGATTAGTGATAGTTGTATTAATTAACTAACCAGAATTAACTAACCAGGGCTCATAGACTGAGCCAACAGTCACAGAGCCACAATCAAGGAGCCTGTATGCGTCTGATCTAGGTCCTCTGCATGGATATTGTGATTGTGTATATTGGTCTTCTTGTGGAATTTCTAAAGTGGGATTGGGGTGTGTCTCTGGCTCTTTTGTCTGCTCTTGGGACCCTTTCCATCCTACTGGGTTGCTTCATTCAGCCTCGATATCAGGGTCTGTGTCTAGTCTTCCTGTAACCTGTTATGCCATGTTTGGTTGATATTCCTGTGAGGCCTGCTCTTTTCTGAAAGGAACAGAAAGAGTGGATATGGGGGAAAGAGGAGGTGGTGGGAGGGGCAGGGAGTGGGAGGAGAGGATGGAGTGGAAAATGCAGTTGAGAAGTAATATTAAGAGAAGAATCAATTAAGTAATTTTTAAAAAACTAAAAAAGAAATCAAGTCTCATTTACAAAAGGTAAAATGCTGAAGAATAAATTTAAGAATTGTGACAGATCTATATATTGAAAACTACAAATATTGATGAAATAAACTAAACAGAAATATATATGCAAAATAAGACTATTAAAATATCCTTATTATACAAAATGATTTATAAAATCATTGCAAACCTTCTCACAATGGATTGTTTTATAGAAATATAAAAAGCGATTCTAACATTCACATGAAGCTATAAAAAGACCCAGAGTGGTCAAACCTCTATTGAAAAAGAACAACTCAGAAGTCAGAACACTAACTTGCTGCATATGAATTATGGATTACAGTAATGAAAGCAGTATAATTCTGGCATAGAACAGACAGACACATGGTCTAGAGCTGTGATCCAATAATTAACGCACACATTTATGTTCTGTTGATCTTCAAAAGCAGGGCTAAAAACAGATAACCAGGAGAGAATGGTCCTTAAGAATTGGTTTCTGAGGGGCTGAAGAGGTGACTCAGCAGTTAAGAGCACTTACCCAACAAAAGGCTGAGATTTGGTCCCCAGCACCCACATAGCAGCTCACAACCTTCTGAAACACCCGTTCTAATGGATCCAGTGGCCTCTTCCTGCCTGAATACATGTTGTGCATACATGCAGCCAAACATTCACAACAGAAAACAAAAGTACACAAATATTTTAATGGTTTTGGGAAAACTAAATACCTCCACATGAGATGAAATTGGACCTTTATCTTATACCATATACAAAAATCAGCTCCACATGACTTAAAGACCTGCTAGTGAAGAACTAATAAAAAATAATAAAGGGAGAAAAGTCCCTATAACTAGGGTTATAGACCGACCAGTGAATGACACACCCCTCCCGAAGCCCAGGTTATAAAAGCAAAAATGGACAAATAAACTCTATAAGACTAAACTCCTTTATATAACAAAGGAAATAATCTACACAACAAGGAGGCAGCCTATAGAAGGGCGAATGTACCAACAATTTAAAGAATTCCTATAGGTTAGCAGTAACAAGAAAACCTGACTTAAAAACAAACAAAAGATCTTCAAGGACACTTCTTCAAAGAATAAATAGAAATGCACACACACACACACACACACACACACACACACATATATATATATAAAGCAAACCTTATGTTACTAATGATCTGAGAATCATATCAAAACCACACTGAGGTGGGTGATGCTACCCTATCTGTTAGGAGGACTACTGTAGCAATAATCAAAAGATATAAAAGGTGGTGGTAAGAATGTAGAAAATGGAATCTTTGTTGTTTATGAGAATATGTACTGTACAGCCATGTAAGAAGTCAGTATGACATTTACCTACAAGTTAACAGAGACCCGTTATTACATAACCCAGCAGCCCTCCTACTGGTTAGGAGCCACAGGAGATGCAATCAATATAGCAAAGAAACATTTGCATGTCCGTGTTTATTGAAACACCATTCATCAACAGCAAGATACGAAATAAATTATACTGCGGCTAAGCCAATGAATAGATGAAAGGATGGAATTATATTCAGCCTTTTAAAAGATGCCAATCATGCCAGCTGAAGCAACAGAGGAATCAGGGAGGCAGCTAAATGAATATGTTAAGCACACACAGCCAAATGCTACATGATCCCACTTAGGTGTGCAATCCTTGTTTAGTTTACAGAGAGTGAAATGGTGGCTACCTAGGGATTTAAGTGGGCAGAAAATAAGGCAGTGATTCAAGCTTCACAGTGTATAAGTTCTAGAAGCACTGCCCAACCTGGTGATAACAGCTAGGAACAATTATTAAACAGTACAGAAAAAAAAATGACCTTAAGGGTTCTCATCCTCCAAAACTAATAATCACATGGGTTGACAGATATATTGATTGGTAATTAGCTTGGCTGTCATAATCATTTCACAGTGAGTACACATACATATAAAACACCACACTGTATGTCATAAATTCTTGGTCATCTAAAGATAAACAAATGGGATAGCAAGGTCATTGTGAACATGGACCCACATATTGCTTCAAGATTCACCTTGGTTACATTACTGAGCAAGAAGTCTCTCTAACAGGAAGTATAAGGGGTAGGTGCACTTGGTGCTGCTTCACATCTTTTTGAAAAGTTTTCATGAGAGCTTGTTTCTTGTTTTCTACTCAATGCTGTAAGTCTTTCCATAGCCACCTTCTACAGCATAACCACTGCACAGCAGTGCCGGGGGCTCTGTCTTGCAGCAGCTCTGAGTCTTTCCTCAGTATCACCACTCAAATTGTCTAGTTTGTCCATGACCTGTCGGTCCACTCCTCTACTAGTCACAGCTCCCCATCTGCCTTTTTTCTGTTTCGTTCTCCAGACTCCAGTGTTAATGGAAACATCCTAGTTACTCGGTGTCACTTGCACTGATAAATTCATTATTTAATGACAGATGGCTAAAACTTTTTATATAACTTACCAAAATGCCAAAAACAGAAGTTACTGGGTCACAGAAAATGAGATACATTCGCTATGTTGTCAGAATTCTTTTTGAGACCAGAGAAACCCCAAATCCTTGGGCTGCAAATAAAACAATGGAAACTTTTCGCTGGATTTGAAGTGACCACCAAAGAAGGCTAGGTCATCTCACTATCTCACCTTTGGGCAAGTAGAGCTGACCATTAAAACCATATCTGTCCTCAGGACTTCACAGTGAAAGAATGTTCCTGTCTTTCCTGCCCAGACGCTTTGAACTTTTGAAACAATCAGAGGAGGCCAGGTATATACCCCAGCAGAGAGCTGAGGAGTAAGAACAACAAAATACCAAGCAATTGCTTAATATCTTAAATTACCAAATCACCAAAAAAATATCTGAAATGGTTGTGTTGATCTCTGAGTGCTACTTAGAATTTAAATTTTTCACTCATTTTATAATAAAAAAGTGGCTGCCTTCCAAGCATTTGTATTGCCCTAAAGCAATGCCTATCCAATTTAATAATCTAAGAGGATGTCCTGAAAACAGTCACTCCAAAGCATCGGTCTTCAGAGGGATGACATAATAATTGCATGACTTCTTGTGTCAACGTGTCTATTACTGTCTACACATAAGTCTAATTCCAGAAATCAATCCATTTTGTGTTTAGCTCAACAAGCATTCGTTTTTCACCTCTATTGCATTGCTATGAAATTACCCAATCATTCCACTCCACACACAACATATCTCAGGTCTTTTATTTTCTACTTCTACTTTGAATGGCTTATGCACAATCATTTCCTAATCATCTCCAAAGAGTAACATATAAAAAAATTCCCTGTGGTACTTCCATGAAATGGAATATTATTCAGCAGGAAGACAAGAACTGTCAAGGCACAAAAAGACATGAAAAGACTTTAAATGAATGTGGTTAAATAAAAGAAGGCAACCTGGAAGGCTGTGTACTATATCATGTCAACAGTATGGCATCATGAGAAAAGGCAAAACTAGGAAGAGCAGGCTGCCAGGGGCTGAGATGAGAGAGGGTTAAATAGGCTGAGGGAAAGAGTTTATATGGTAGTGAAAATGCGATGTACAATACTATGATGCTGAACACATGTCACTAAACACTGTAATACCCTCAGATTGGGAACACCAGGACTGTGCCCTCATGCATAATCTGAGCATGGCATACAATAGGGCCTCCCTGGAGGTTCACCCAGTTCTAGCAATGAACCACTCTCAAATGGAATGCTCGCCATATGAAAAATTATGCCTGCGTGCTATCAGAAAACAAAACAAAATCATAAGTTTTCCTCTTTACAGGTTTGCTGTGAATCTAAACCTTCTATGGCATGTGATATTATTTTTATTAAACTCCAGTTTTCTCAGAGTTAAATAAACCCACTGTATGACTTTATTTAGGACATGGCAGTGTCAGAAAATGTTATCTATGATTTGATCTTGATTTAGTTTAAATTCACTTTCATGAACACACACAGTGCAAATGTGCCACGTGGATCTTAGGCTTACTGCTCAGTGCCCCCACTGGCTGCCAGAACATGCTATGTAAGGGTTTATGACCAAATTTGTGATTCTAAGCTTGGTGACAACAAACTTGCAGTTACCAAAAGTGCCTGTAAACCCTGACCTCTTATTAGTTAATGCATAGAAAAAGCACCACCTTTCAAATGTGAAAAGCCTTTGAACTGTTCTCCTGACTAAGAAAAACAAAATAGGTGCTTAAGGCGGTGATTAATCAATAAACCAACTGACTGAAACTGCACCACATTACTAAGTAAATAAATACGTGTTCTAAATCAGAGCTGTAGCTCCTTGGGACCTAGAGACACATCTGAAAACCAACTGATAGAAAGATTATCAAAAATAAGAACATAATTCTTGGCAAGCAGTAAAGGTGGACACTCTATAAAATACAGTACTTTATTAGAGGAGAAAGAAGCACTCACTCCAAGATCTCAGATAACCAGTCTAGAAAGTCTTAGTGGAGGTTGGAATTGCGGGATTTCCACACCCAGTTCTGCACATGAGCTGTACCATGAGTTTCCTGTATCCAGTTCCCCAACTTCTGTCAGTTTCTGTGGCTTAAGACGTCATTAATTCCTAGTATTGTGACTCCTAAGAATACTAAAGAATTGTTTCTACTTACTACAGGCAGTGTCAGGAGCCCCACACTGGGTCAAGAGACTCAGGTAGCACTGTATTAGTGTCTCTTGTATCAGAGACATTTTGGTTGAGTTTTGTTTTGATTCTTACTTGTAAGTAATAAAGACTCATTACTTGAAGCAATTGAGGATGAGAATGAGAGGGGAGAATTGGTACATCTAGAAGAGTAAGAACTCCGAAATTCAGGAACTTATAAATGACAGTAATAAAACCTGGGGAAGTTGGCAATATCTGATGCAGGGGGAAATTGATCACACACACACACACACACACACACACAAACACACATGGAGAGGGGACAGACAACCTCTTTGAAGAATCCCTTTCTGCTATCATGTCTCAATTTCTCTTGAGACTGTGGTGGAAGGCTGAGGTAGGAAAATGAAAAATTTGAGACAACCTGGCCTATAGCAAAATCATGCCTCAAAAGTGTCACATACACACACATACATATGCACAGACACACAGACATACAGACAGACGGATGGACGGACGTACAGACAGAGAGACAGACAGACAGAATTCCTGTAGCAGATATTTCAAGAACTGAATTTTACTTGAAAACAATCACAGCACATGGAAAGCACCATTGGTAGCATGAGCAGTTGTGCATAGCTGGAACTTTCATAGCCTGCTGATTGGAATCTGACACGATACAATTCTGGAGAACTCTTTGATCTTTTGCTATAAGGTTAAATACACACTTACCATAAACCCTTCCAAGTGCTCTCTGAGGCACTACCCAACAGAAAAGAAACCAAAAGACTTCATATTATTCACAACAGCTCTGAGCTGCAAATTACTCATATGCCTATCAAATGGGCCAATGAATAAGAAAGAGTTTAGTCCCATGAAATACAGCAACCTTCAGGAGTTGGAAAGGAATGAATTATGGGCGAACATGATAACATTATGTTGAAGGGAAAAGCCAGAACAAGAAGAGTACATCCTGTTTGATTCCATTTCTATGAAATTCTGGAGCAAGTAATACCAATCTAGACTGTAAAAAGTGTAGAAGAGAAGTTGGTTTGGGAAAGGAAGGGGTGGAGAATTCCATTTAAATAGACGGAGACCTTTTAGTGGGATGAAAATATGCCTTAGCTAGATGTCTAGTTGGGTTTATGTATTGGTCAAAATCTATCAAACTATAGTGCTTAAAACAGCTGCAATTTTTGGTCATGTTTTCTATTTGCCTTCTAAATACTTATATTTATGTCCATGTGGGGAGCAGGCACGGAGGCCAGTCTAAAATGGCGCCTGGGCTGGTTGCCAAGTCACATGACTCAGCAACGCTCCCCCACGGTCCCCTTTAAGAGTCACGTATGCACTGGAGAAGTGCGCATGCGCCCTGTGACATCATATCAGGCCACTCCCGGGCCATCATCTCAATCCTATCACGAGCCTCTACATGGCGGTCGCTGATTGGTGCAGGCTGGGATATATAACTGGGGCTAGGATGGGGGCTTCCTGAAGTAATGTTCCTGAATAAACTGCATCGAGAAGAGTCTCCCGTATTGTCTCCCTTATTCGGCTAGACAGATTTGGTAGCGACACATAAATGTGTATTACTTTCCCAACTTTGGTCAGGGAAGCTTCCTACTGTGGTGAGCACTGTTTAGTGTAGACTCATATCCAGTCAAAGTACCAAGTGTAAATAATGGTTGGTGCTCACCTCTGGAGGGGTGTTCCTCTTCAGTCTGCCCCACCCAAGGCCCAGGAAGCATCAAGGAAGAAGAGGCTGGCAGAATGCAAAGGCAGGAGGATGGAAGGATGGGAAGGAGAGTTGTTAAATGCAACAAGCTGCTAGACAACTCATGGCTGTTGTACACAGCAACTCATGATGGCTGTGGTTACCTGCACAGGACTGCGCAAGACCTGCACCGGACCGGGGCAGGAATAATTCCAACATAGATGCAGTAAAGGCCTCCCTAAGAGTTCCACCCTTGGCATAGGAGCTATGGGCAGTTGATAGTTTCTGAGAGAGGGAGAGAAACATTCCTGTGAAGATTTGTCTGACCATAGTTTTCCCACACCCCAGGTGGATGGCCACACATTCATGTGCATAGGACAGCACCTTAGATGCACAGATTACTAACAACAGTAACAAAGGGGGACGGGAAGTTGTGAGGAAGATAGATAGAGAAACACTACGGTGTGTAAGAGGGAGATAATAATGGCCCAATATGATCAAAATACATTGTGTAAGTGTGCAATATTTTTCAGAGAATAAAGAGATTAAAATTTAAAAGGTTAAAATTGGCTGCACTTTTTCAAATGAAAAAGGTTTCTTTTTAATATGAAAGTCTCAAAGGAAATAAAGTTAATTACTTTGTCCTTTCTGAAATAATGTATTACAGGGCCCGTGGCTCTTTTTAAGATTTACTAGATGATGTGTATACACTTTGGGTGAAGGCAAGAAATTTGTTTTGTTTTTAATTAACTTTTTTTTTTTTACGTTTTAAATATTTAGTGCCAAGATTAGTGACCTTTGATGGCAATCATGCATGTCTAAGGAATAAGCTTTTTCCTGAAAACTAGGTCTTAACTTCTTTGTCATCAAGGGGTTCTTTCCTTCCTCATATTTCTTTCTTTCTTTAGGAGAAAAATTAGAACAGCAAAACACAGAGGTTATAAGAGCAAATCTTGGAAAAAAATTCAGAGTCTTTCAAACTGCAAGTAGTATTCTGGTGCACAGGTTTGAGAGACACAGCACATGTGTGGAGCCCTGACCAAAACAGAGAAGGAATTTTAAAATTTCTATACAGTTGATGATGTGTGTAGATAATCATGCATATTTATTGAGTCTTTCAACAATCAAGATTTTGTGTCTCAAATAGGCCAATTTCTATGCCACACTGGGTGTGGAAAAGGATCCTTAGTACCATTTACTTTCTGTCATTGTGAATGTTTTAGACTAATCCCTCCTCGATAGCAGATGAGAGGAAAGTGTATTTGGATCATTAATTCCTAATCTCTGGTGCTCAGAAATTCAGGGTCCCAAGGAAAGTATTTTAAAGGCCTGGTTTATAAGTCTCCCCCAGAAGAGCAGTTTCCAGTCTGCTGTGTGCTGACATCAAAGTACACATATGACCTCTGTGTGACCGATGAGTCACAAGGCAGCTTTTGGCTTGTTTGTTTGTTTTCCATAATGGTTCCATTAATCCACATTCCCACCAACAGGTGTGCAAACATTCTCTTCCTCCCTCCCCTCCTCATCCTCCCCTTCCTTCTTGGCTATTGAAGCTTTTTTTAGAGTTCCCTCTATCTTTTGGGTATTAACTCCTTGTCGGCTGTGTAATATTTACAAGTATTTCCTCCCATTGTGCTTGCCGCCTCTTGGCTCTCCAGTGCTTGTAGTCTGTGAAATCGTGTGTGTTCCTGTTTACATTTGTCCCTTTCCCTGTGAGTTCTGCTCTAAGAACATTCCAATGCTCCCTGACACCTTCATCTGATAATCTCACTGTCAAATGTCTGACTTGTATGTTCCATCATCTTGGAGTTGATTTAAGTCTGGCTTCTTTCTCCATGAAGATTTCTAGTTTTCCCAGCACAGTTTATTGGAAAGTCTCCTGTAATGTGTGCGCTTAACTCCTTGTTTAAGACCAGCCACCTATTTCTTCTAGGTTCATACTTCCTCCCTCTTGAGAGAGTAATTGCCTTTATTTCACCACTAGATCTTAAGTAAGGATAATGGTCCCTCAGTATGAATCTCTTCCTTGGTTCTTTTAAGTGTGGCTTCCATCTCAATTTCTTTTTTTTATTTGATATATTTTTTATTTCCATTTCAAATGATTTCCCCTTTTCTAGCCCCCCACTCCCCGAAAGTCCCATAAGCCCCCTTCTCTCCCCCTGTCCTCCCACCCACCCCTTCCCACTTCCCCGTTCTGGTTTTGCCGAATACTGCTTCACTGAGTCTTTCCAGAACAAGGGGCCACTCTTCCTTTCTTCTTGTACCTCATTTGATGTGTGGATTATGTTTTGGGTATTCCAATTTTCTAGGTTAATATCCACTTATTAGTGAGTGCAAACCATGATTCACCTTTTGAGTCTGGGTTACCTCACTTAGTATGATGTTCTCTAGCTCCATCCATTTGCCTAAGAATTTCATGAATTCATTGTTTCTAATGGCTGAATAGTACTCCCTTGTGTAGATATACCACAGTTTTGCATCCACTCTTCTGTTGAGGGATACCTGGGTTCTTTCCAGCATCTGGCAATTATAAATAGGGCTGCTATGAACATAGTAGAGCATGTATCCTTATTACATGGTGGGGAATCCTCTGGGTATATGCCCAGGAGTGGTATAGCAAGAAGCATCTTAAAAAATGCTCAACTTCATTAGTCATTAGGGAAATGCAAATCAAAACAACCCTGAGATTTCACCTTACACCAGTCAGAATGGCTAAGATTAAAAATTCAGGAGACAGCAGGTGTTGGCGAGGATGTGGAGAAAGAGGAACACTCCTCCACTGCTGGTGGGGTTGCAAATTGGTACAACCACTCTGGAAATCAGTCTGGCGGTTCCTCTGAAAACTGGGCACCTCACCTCCATCTCAATTTCTATAAAAAAAAAAAAAATTGCTTTCCCAGAGATGCTGAGTGAAGCGCAATGGTTTGTGCGAGATTCGAGTGTGCTTTGATCCTCTTCAGCTCTGTGCACTGTTAGTAAGCACTTCTTTGCTTCCTTGACCTTTTCCCCTTATCTTTACCCTGTGGTCCTCCCTTCTCCCTGAGGCCATTGGCCACCAGGCCATGAGGATGAAGGGAGCAGAGTCAACAAACAGGGTTTCCCATGGCCTTCAGATAGCTGGTGAGTACAAGGGAAGTGACTACTTTTGGGATCAGCTCCAGAGAGGACACTCAACTTTAATCAGGGTGAATCAAGGGCTATATGGTATTTGAGATTTCTAGGATAGGTACCTATCATTGGCTACAGCTTAGGGTACCAAATAATTCTTCCTGTGCATGGAGAGGTATTCCAGGAATTCCAGGTGCTTGCTGGACAGGGTCTTATTGGGTAAAGGGAATACTCCATTTTCAATGGTAGACATCAACTTTAATTAGCTGGAACCAACATTATCCCTTCTCTATCTTGTTATTCTATCTAATCCTTCCTTCTCCCCCTTATTGCTACTCCTCCCCTGTCCTTCTCTCTTCCTCTTCCTCTTCCTCTTCCTCTTTCTCTTCCTCTTCTATAATACATACCCAAGCTACAGTTCTTCCACCTCTTCTTTTTCTATCATATTCTCTCATAAGCTACATCTATGAATCTCACCATCTCGAGAGGAGCAACAATTGATGGCCACCTCTGAGAACACTGGATGCAGAAGATTCACACTGAGACGGCATTTGTGTTTCCTTTTTCTTATCTACTTTTATTTTTTTGCATCCAAATGATTTGTTTTTAATGATATTTTATTTTGTAAATAGTACACAGTACTATATATCATTGCTGGGGTAAAAAAAAGGTATTTTAGTACATTATTCTTCCTTCTCATCTCCCTGACCCCTCTATTATCTCACTGTCCCCTTGCACTTTTATCCTTTCTTCCCCTTTAAGAGAAAATAAAAGTCAGTGTCCCTGAGCATTCAAGAATCAAGAGATTCTCCATCATAACCACAGTGACAGGATGGATCGTATCGGTAGATGGTAGATACAGCTCATCCTTTTAGAGTGAAGAAAGCAAGTGCAGAGCTCTCTATGAACACCATCCTAAGGACACAGAAGGATGTACTTGTCATAGTCTCTCCATCCCTGCCTTGCACTTTCCTCACAGTCGAACTCTAAAACCTGCCACAGCAAGCATCTCCCCTGGTTTCCTTTCCCAAGGAAACAATATCTACTTTAGATTCTGTTCTTCTCTGACCAGGGCCATGGCTAAGGATCTTTTGCTGGGTTTTCTATTCTTTTACATGGTGTTTTGATATTCTCTGTGAGTACATTCGTGTTTTGAGACACTCTATGGGTACACTTGGTGTTTTCAATACTCTATGGAACCACGGGTGTTTTGAGTATTTCAGATACTCTGTGAACACACTTGGTGTTTAGGATCCTTTATGGCACACCCGGTGTTGTGGATACTTTTAATGGTTATAGTCAGTGTTTTGAGATACCCTGGGTGTACCTGGTACTGAGTGCATTCTGTGTTTTGCTCTGCTGTTCCCATGCTACAGCTGCTGAAATCCTATTTACTATTCAAATACCACTCCCTCCACGGAGGTTTCTTCTGGTCTTAATGTTGTTGCTATTTTGTTTTGGCTCTGTCACAGTATGGCTTGTTTTGTTGTTGTTGACATTTCTTTCTTAACTGTGCCGGGAGCTTGTATAACCCTATCACAGGGTCATCTTGCTCATATTGCATTTTCCATGGCACAAATAGTTTCTTATATACAAGGGTAAGCTAAGGTCTTTTATTTTTATTCTTTTCTCATATATTACATCCCTACTGCAGTTTTCCTAGCCTTTTCCTCCTCCCCTATACCTCCAATTCACTCCTATTCCATTTCTATTCAGAAAAACTACCCCTCCCAGGGATATTAACCAAACATGGCATATCAAGTTGCAATGAAACTAGGCATAAACCGTCACATTAAGAGTGAGCAAGACAACCCAGTAGAAAGGAAAAGGTACCACAAGTAGGCAAAAGAGCCAGAGACCATTCCCATTCCCACTATTAAAGAGTCCCACAAAAAGACCAAGCTACATGAGCATAAAATCTATGCAGAGGTCCTACATCAGATGCAAGCAAGCTCCTGATTGTCAGCTAAGCCTCTGTGAACCTCTATGAGCCCAGGTTAGTTGATTTCTTGCAGTGTCATTGACCCCTCTGGCTCTTACAATCTTTCCTCTGCCTCTTCCACAGGATTTCTCAAGTTCTGCCTAATGTTTGGCTGTAGGTCTCCGTGACTATTTTCATGAGTTGCCAAATGAAGCCTCTCTGATGGCAATTAAGCTAATCTCCTGTCTACCAGTATACCAGAGTATCATTAGGAATCACTTAATTGACTTTCTTTTTCTGGTCAGTTTTATTTCTATCCTATGCCTCTGAGTGATACAGCCTCTGGTTCCTGGTCCTCCAGGCAGTGTCAGGGGTAAGCTCTCATGGTATAGTTCTCAAGCTGAACCAGCCATTGGTTGGCTACTTCCATACGTTCTGAGCCACCTTTACCCCAGCACAAATTGTAGGTCAAAGATTTTGTGTCTGGATTGGTGTCTCCCTCCCTCCCCTGGAAGTCTTGCCTGATTACAAGAGAGGGCCATTTCAGGCTTTGAATCCACATTACTAGGAGTCTTAACTAGGGTCATCCTTGTAGACTCCTGGGAGTTTCCATTATACTAGGTTTCTGCCTCACCCCTGAAATGTTCCAGCTGCCTCTCCCACCTAAGCTCTTTTTTAACAATTGCCATTAACAACATAAAACCGTAAAGAAAATCCTTTGGCAAAATGTTTATGCAATCAATAACCTACATGCATTTCTATGGCTTTCAAGTTTTTTAGGTCAAAGGCCTTTGAGAATTCATTCAAAGCAATGGACTTACATGAATTTCAGGTCCCAAGAAAGCTATTCATGAACTCCAACTGAGGAACAACGCTGGTTTTGATGCAAGGAGGAGAGGTAGTCAGTTATCTCTATAGAAAGAAAGATCAAAGTGTCCCAGGGGTTGGAAAGAAGGTTGTCTCTTGAGTTCCATGGGAAGAAGAATGCCCTTTGGGAATCATATCTTCCTTCAGTTGTCACACAGATCAACAGAGAGACAGAAGGGATTAAATCTGAGCATAGGCTTTGCATTAACCCATTCTTCATGATCACTACTGTGGTGGGTAAAGATGGCTCAATAAATAGCTGGCATCCCAAGAAATCAAAGGCAGAATCTCTGAGGACCATTTCCCAAAACTGTGTTCATTTATTAAATCTTCTGATTGAATTGTGCATCTTCATGCCAGTGTAAGTTTTTATTTAATGCAGTACTGGACACGTAGCCAGTGTGCAAGAGTAATGAACAGTAATTAAGGAGACCAGAGTGGCAACGCTTTTAATTGTTCAGTATCACTGCATAAATCTGACATTTATTACAAGAAGAGCTCTGCCCTGGAAGTGTTTCAGATGTGTTGGTGAGGGTTATTAGTGATATTTAAATCCTATTATGATAGTAAATTCAGCATTCGTGTGTGAATCGCAATTTATAAGTGGTATAGGATATAATTATTGAGTATCCTAAAGCTAACTACTTATATAGAAACTAATATTGCATAATCCATTAAAATGATTACACATTTTAAACAGTAGCAGACTTGCTTTGGACTTTCTAATAGCAGATGTTGTCCTCATCTGCTGAGATAGCCATTAGTTTCTTCAGATGTCTCTAAATAACTCAGAAGTCAACATATATTATTCTCTTTTCTATTTATTGTATATTCCCTCAATGTTATTGTCCTTAACAATCAATATCTTCCATTTACATAGAATTCCATAATTTACAAGGAACTTTTACATACATTGAGTCTCTGATAACCAACTTAGGTACATAAGATGCTATTAAGATAACTTTAGATTGACCCTCTCCACCCCCACCCCTCTCCCCTGCCTAATGTGGTCAGACACCACTAGGATGTGTGATGGAGAGGTAGGAAAGATGGAGCAGCAGCATAGTGTGATCACTGTGGAGAGAGACAGAACTGAAGATCTGATAGCAATAACAGTGTGAGGGCTGAGGTCAACTGTGGAGCAAGTCATGGCCTAGTGGGGTTAGCTGTGTGGTATGTAGCAGCCAGGAGCTTACACAGATGCAGCTCAGCAGACTCAGCCCCAGAACATGACACCAGCTTGGAATCACCCTGGCTCTGGGCAACTATGGAGAGCCAAGATGAGAAACAGTTCACTTTCTGGACTGAACCTCCTCAAAGGACCACTATGGTCTGTGATTCTGCTGATGGCCATCAGTGGTTCTGATGTTGTCGTGACTCTTGTTACCACTGAAGGCCATGAGGATCTGTGGTCTGTGTTGCAGCCTGAAGCCATGTTAATGTCTGTGGACTGTGCGGCTGCCAAAGCCATGTTGATGGGAGTGGCCTGCTCTGCCTTCTGAAGCCATGGTGACATCCAGGTCTGCACTGCCACTGAGGGCCATGTCTGGGTCTATTGTCCTACTGTATCATCAGAACCCATGTGGATGTGGAAGCCCATGATCTGTGCTTGCACTGACTGTAATAAGCAAGGAAGCTACTTTGACATCAGTGATTGCAGACACACAGTTGAGAAAGAGGGACATGGAAGGCTAATGTGAGAAATCCCACCCTCCAAACTCACATACACACAAAAGCAGCTGCCTAAATGGAAAACCATCAAAGGGGACTCTTAAGAAGTTTGATGGAGATGCCGAAGTATACAACTCTCCACAGTTGATGGCTTCTGGTGAAGGTGCAGGTGGAGAAGAACTAAGTTCTGTTTAGGGGCTGGCCACTGGGAGTGTGACCATGTTCCAGTGAACATATGGACCACACAAACTAGACTTGGCATTTGGGGGGTCACAAGTGGGAGGGAGACATAGAAGGACTAGGAAATAAGTGGGTTGGGTATATGAAGTTAAACAGTACCAAAAAATCAACAAACATTGTTTTGAGAAAAAAAAAGAGAAAGTTTTAGATTAAGAAGTGAAGACACAGTGTGCTATAAGCTAAACCATGTCTACCTAAAACATATCTGTTCAAGTCCTGCCTCCCATGTGACCAGAACTGGGAGCCCTAAACCAATAGGATTCGTGGTCAGATGAAAGGTAGGGGAGAAAGAAGAGGAGGATAGGAAGATGGGGAGTAGGAGAGTACAAAAGAGAAAAAGAAAGAAGAGAGATAGAGGCAGAAAGAGAGAGAAAAGAAGTACGTGTTCACACGTGTGTGCACAAGCAGAAGATGCTTGCCAGTTTTAGGTCAACTTAACACAAGCCAGAGTCATAGAGAGAACTTCAACTGAGAAAACATCCCTACCAGACTGACCCATGGGCAAGCCTGTGGTGCATTTTCTTCACCAATGATGTGAATGGGTTCACCTCCAGGTGAGAGGTGTCACATTGGGACTGGCGGCCCTTGATACTGCAAGAAAGCAGGCTGAGCAAACCATGAGGAGCAAGCCAGTGAGCAGCACTTCTCAGTGGCTGCTGCTGTACAGCTCCTGCCTCCGGGTTCCTGCCTTGATTGAGTTCTTTCCCGCCTTCTTTCGATGATGGTCTGTGATGTGGAAGTGAAATACCCCCTTCTCACCCTGTATTGCTTACAGTCATTGTTTTTCATCACAGCCATAGAAACCCTAAGGCAGCAGCCGGCTCTAAGATCAGGGGAAAGGCCTTCCCCAGGACCGAGCTATGTTGCTTCTTTGAGCTTGACCTTTCACTCTCCAGTAGTATAAGAAAGAATTCTGCTGTTGAAACCACTAAGTAAGTAAGTGTCGAAGATTTTGTCATGACATCTAGATCACTAAGGAAAGTTTCCCTTCTTTATCCACCCCCTATTTACCCCATCCACCCCCATCTACCCCATTCAGCCCCCATCCACCCCATCCAGCCCCTATCTACCCCATCCACCCCCTATCTACCTCATTCACCCCATCTACCCCATTCACCCCCTATCTACCCCACCCACCAAGTCAACCCCACATTGGTTTACCCTCCCCCCCCCAGGTATCTTAACTTCGGCAGAGAATTCAGACACATGACCCCTTTTTTAGTCCACTGCCTTTTTTTGGCTAAAGCATGTCACCCTTAAAGAGATCATTGCCAAGTTGGACTAGACCTTTTTTCTCAATGAGTTACATGAGGGGAAAGAAAGAAATTTATGTATTTATTTAAATGAAGAAGTCAATTCACAGGAAAAAAACAATATTATATGTGAAGGAAATCTCACAGCCTTGATAAACATTAAGGTGGGCTGGAGAGGTGGCTCAGAGGGGCTGGAGAGGTGGCTCGGAGATTAAGAGCTTTGTCTGTTCTTCTTAGAGGTCCTGAGTTCAATTCCCAGGGACCACATGATGGCTCATTGACCATCTGTACTAGGATCTGATGCCCTCTTCTGGCAAGCAGGTTTGCACACAGGCAGAAAACTGAATACATAAGAAATAAAAAGAAAGGGGGGGGAGGAAGGAAGGAAGGAAGGAAGGAAGGAAGGAAGGAAGGAAGGAAGGAAGGAAGGAAGGAAGGAAGGAAAGGAAGGAAGGAAGGAAGGAAGGAAGGAAGGAAGGAAGGAAGGAAGGAAGGAAGGAAGGAAGGAAGAAAGGAAAAGAAAGACAGGAAGGAAGGAAGGAAGGAAGGAAGGAAGGAAGGAAGGAAGGAAGGAAGGAAGGAAGGAAGGAAGGAAGGAAGAAAGGAAAAGAAAGACAGGAAGGAAGGAAGGAAGGAAGGAAGGAAGGAAGGAAGGAAGGAAGGAAGGAAGGAAGGAAGGAAGAAAACCCAGTAATATTCCTTGGGAATTTCATCTTACTTTCATTATCATCAGGGGAAGAGAGACTATTGAATAGGCTACTATAATTTTTGTGGGTTCTGGGGCCTCCCAAAGACCCTCTCCTGACTCTAAGGCTCCATCCGACACAGGCTTCCCACCTGAAACACCAGCAGTCTTGGCCTAATAATAAAAGTGAACGGAACCCCTAAGAGAATCTCTGTTAGTGATATAAAAGATAAGAAGCATGTTCACGGGTCAAGAATGAAAGGATGTGTCAGACCCACCAGAGGGTCTGTGAAGTACTCGGGCCTCTTTTGTGTTTATGAGAACAGGAAAACAGAGGTGTTTGAAGATCAGTGTGGGTGGACCAAGCCTCTGAGTCTGTAAAATCTTTTCTCTTATTCTTAAAATGTCCATGGTTTGCTTCTATGTGGGCAAAAGCTCTAAACAGAACATGAAGAGGAGGAGAGGAAAAGACAGTGGGAGCAGAAAAGCTGAGGGGGAAGAGAACCAGAAACATGGAGAACATGCTGGGCTTTGGATAGGGTTTGGGTGTGGGTTGGGGTTTCCAGGCTAGGAAACTCTTTGTTGGCTAAGATGGTAGATTCTCCAGGAGGTGGAGCCCAGGGGGCAGTCAGTACGTCATGGGAACGCCACCCTCAGCGTGTTAGTGATCATCCTGAACAGTTAATACCCTGTCAGTCCTCTCCTTTCAGCTCTGAGCACACTGGCCACCAACCAGCCAGTGTGTCTTCTTCTGACTTATGTAGAATCTGCTCCTCACTCCCCTGTCTGAGTAATCTTTATTTACTCAAACTCACTTAACACCAATTCTTCAACACCTGCTGCTTAAGTAAGCTTCCTGTTCTTGCTGTTCAGAAGATGTGGGGTCTGGCGATTTAAAACTCTCCCATCTTGTTTGAAAGCTGTTATCTCTGTCCAGAGCGTCAAATATCTGTTCTGACACCCAAATACTGAGCAATGAGTTTGCCCCTTCTAAATCTTTGCTGTGACTAGTATAAGCATGGTGGTTTGTCTTATTAACCAGAAGTGAGATGATCAGAAGGGTTGTACAGGTGGCACTGGAGGACAATGGAATTAGCGCTGGATGTACTACCCTGTTGCATGTGTATATTTTAGAATAGAATCATCTCACTCTTTCCTTGCCCAGAGTCCTCTAAAGCTCCCTTCTCCTCTCTCATGATACTACAAAAAAATTGCTCTTCTAAGATAACTTTGTCCTTATGCAGAAAAGGAAAGGAGTTACGTGCCTGCTCTCCAGGTCTTTGCTTACTCTGATCACTTTTGCCAAGGATGCAAGAATTTGTTTTTCTCTTGTCCCTCACCTTCTCCACCCCACCCTTGCTGCTCTTTCGTCTACCTCAACCACACATGAAAAGGAAGTCTAACATTGACCAGTGTCTCTGAGTGTCATCCTTCATGACTTGCTCTCTACAATATGATTTCCATTGCCTTTGCTCAAGTTTGTCCCAGAGAGTGGAAGCAAACAGCAATTATTCAAGGATGATTAACCATTGGCTGACCGATCTGGAAGAAACCAGGGCACAGCATCACACCAGACCCAACCTAGAGCTCAGTTTGGATTCGGATAAGCCAGAATCCCAACGCCAAGCTGGTAGGAATCTAAACCTTAATTACCAAATTAAGGCAATGATTAAGAATGGTTTTTGACCCTTAAAGCTTTTAGTCATTCAAAATACATTTAAGTGCCCCCTCTGTGATGTGCTAGAATTAAAAAGCTATCACATATGCAGGACTCAATTTTCAGAAGTTCTTAGAAATTATTGTAGTATTAGGTATATGTATGCCATCTACTATCAAACAGGAAAGTAATCATTTTCATCTAAACAATGCTTCCCAACAAGATAACACTAAACTTGTTTTCCAATGATTATTTCGCATCTCACAGAATTAATTAGTTTTCTTATTAAAAAGTGAAGTTCTGGTTATTTTGACATGATATGTTAAAGGTTCCAGATCTCTTATATCATTTGGCCATTCTAGAAACATTCAGGGCAGAGCAAAATTCAGTGAGTGTCTACCTCACTTCTAGTTGGCAAGTGATGGAAGGGCCTTGTCCTCGTGGACATAGATTTCATGACTTTCCAGGGTTTCTTGTTTGGAAACCCTGTAACTAGATTGTCTCCAGGGACTTTTCAAGTGAATAAATTAACAAGCACTAATATTAGCTAAAATAAAGGTAGGAGTTGTGTTTATTAAAACTGCTGATGTCTGGAGGCTTGCAATTACACTCTCTTTTGCAAACTTTTGTTTGCTAAAACAAACATCAGTCAACAATCACTTCTCTTGATTCCACTAATGATGCTTGGTGTGCATCTTCCATAGAAGGCCAAAAGAAACAACTTTCTTAGAAACCAATACCGTAATTAAAGTGGTCTCCTGGACACTCATGCCGAGCAACTAAAAACATCTCCCCACCTTTTAACTTTATGAGCCGATGCTGTGATGTCCCCACTTGGTGGCACCTCTTAGATATATCATTTTACCATCATCAACATAAAAAATTTTCAGTAGCTTTGTTACAATAATACCAAGAGTTTAGCTTTTGATTTTTACAATTACTAGTCAAACTGTATGTTCTAAATTGATTTTATTTAATTCAATAGTAAGTATAAAGAAACTTGGAAGAGAGACATGGAAATAAACCTGCTATAAAGAAAAAAACATCCAGACTGCTCAAAATGCAATGTAATATGCTACAGAGACTCCAGAGACCCAAAGGTTCACTCAAGGTCTGATTTGGCTTCTCATAGCCTGAGTCAATTGTCAAATTTTGAGAGTGTTATTGCTCTTGTTAGTTTGTTGGTTTGTTTATATGAATACACTGTAGCTGTCTTCAGACACACCAGAAGAGGGCATCAAATCCCATTACAGGTGGTTTTCAGTCACCAAGTGGTTGCTAGGAATTGAACTCAGGGCCTCTGGAAGAGCAGTCAGTGCTCTTAACCACTGAACCATCTCTCTAGCCCTGCTGTTGTTTTGTTCATTTGAACTTTTCTTTGCTTATTTTTTTGTTTATTTTTTCTGTGAGGTGGAAATGACAACTATTTCCACAGGACTGTTGAGGGAATAAGCAAGCTCGTTGATTAATGAAGGAATGCATGCGGCAGAACCCAGCACTGCTCCAGAAACTTACACAGTGCATGCTAGACTCTCATCCCTACCTCTCCCCCTTCCTTTCTTGAACTATGTACAGTAAGTAGTTAAAAGACATGGAGCTTTATTTCAGTCCAGAGAAGGAAATGTTTTCAACAAAACAATAGAATTTGCAGACACTTATTGGAGCACAAAAACTCTGGGTAAGTGCTGGCATTTGCCTTGAGGAAGAGTAGGGATTAAACCTGGCCACCAGAAAATATGTAGGGATGAGCTCGACCTCCTGAGAGCATGGTGACTTGGTGGAAAACAACATAGGGCCTAATTTTAGAAAGTTCACACCATACAGACAAAAACCAACGCAGAATTCTAGAAATACATCTTATGATACTTGAAAAAGGTATGTCTTAAGGATAAAGAACATGCTGGCTACCATAGCTCAATATGAAGAAAAAAATCAGAACACGAGAATAGTTTAGTAACCCAGACATAGAAACTGAATGATCCACTTAGGTGTGATTGGTGGCTGGGTGACTCAACACCACATCCCACGATATACTGCTGGGCCTGCGAGAAGGAGAGGTCCTTTTTCTAGATTAGAACTTAAAGGTAGTCTAAGACCAAATAATATTCGTTCAGGTGATATAAGACACCATATGAACTGATTAAAATGGATATGCCCAATCCCTCCCAAAGACTTACTGTGAAAAACTACAGAAGACAATAATATCACTGTAATTGTAGGCAAGAGAATTACTCATCTGTTGACCAAATGAGTAAAGAATATTTTTAAAATGTACCCCTCTAGAGAACACTTTCTATAGCAGAGCAGCAGTGAAGAGGAGTTCTTGAAGGAGGTAAAGGTTTTTAGAATGATTGAGACAGCATTACTGGAAACCATAGAGAGAATGGTGCTCTTTAAATATGAAATATGTGCTGAGAAAAAGAAGTAATACATGAAAAATATTAACTATGACAGACACTAATTGGTATAAAGACAACGGATATAAAAGATGTAAGAATCGAGATAATACAGACACCAAAATGTACGTAGAATGAGCCCAAGGAAGTAAAACCACAAACGTCTTCAGCTTTGATTTTTTTTTCCTGGACAGATGAAAACCTAGTACTTTAATAACAGCTACAGCTCTCAAGTTCTTCCTGTTAAGCCTTTAAAAGGCAACATATTCACAGGGGGGATGAAAATAATAAATGATGCACTTTATACAAGCCTGGTGTTTAAAAATGAACAGAATTATATTTTAAGCCAATTTTGCATTCATTCCTACAAAAGTAGATTCCAGAGGTATGGGTATTAATGTACTAATTGGTTGGTTCACAAAAATGTATTCATAAAAAATTATTCAATTTTGCAGTACTATATGTACTTATGTTTAAAAAAATGACCTCTTAAAAAAGATATATAGTTATGTTAAGAAAGGTGAGCAGTTCTTGGTTAAAGGATGGGATTTTTATCGCATGTATTATTCTAGCCAGGTACATGAAATAAATTGTGTTGAAATCTATTGCAGGCTTTCCCTTTGGGTTCCATAAATAAGTGTGTAAGCAGGATGTTTTTCTGGGTCAAAAGGAAAACACTAGACACAAATTTAAAAACAAAGGCTTTAAACCAAAAGCTTGTAAACCTAAAAGTCTGATTTCTGACAGGATAGCTTCTCCTTTTTCTTATTTTTTCAGTTCTCACAGCCCTTTGCAAATCATATGAATTTTAGCGCTTAATGTGTCAGCCATCGACTTGACCCCTAGTATGTGACTCACATGACACCTTGAGCATCTTCTGTGGCCTTGAAAAGATACTTTTCAACTTTCTATAAAACACATTTTACCACTTGCTGTTGAAAAGGAAAGATCCCGTAACATATAAATTCATTAGCATTTATATTCTGTTAAAGATATAACAAATGACTTTGATTTTATTAGTGTGATTCAAAATTTTGAAAGCAGATTCTGCTAGGATCAGAAGTGTGATATATAAGAGTTACATCTCCAAACATAAAAGCACAAAGAAAATCCACATTTTAGTAGTGTGCTTTTAAAGTATGGCAGACTTGTATCTGACTGTCACACAAATACATGTTTATCTTTTGCATGCTTATCTTCTTATTTCTTTTCTATATGAAGAACATTTTTTAGTTCATACCTTTAAATGCACTAAATGGATAGAATTATTCTTAATGCAATTTTGCATTCATTCCTACAAAAGTAGATTCCAGAACTGTGTGGATTAATGTACTAATTGGTTGGTTCTAGAAAATATATTCATAAAGATATTGCTTCAATGTTGAAGTAGTGTGTTTATCAACGTTTTAAAAATGACTTCTAGATACTATAAGAAAAAATGAGCAGTTCTTGGTTAAAGGATGGGATTTTCATTCTGTGTATTATTATAGCCAGGTACATGAAACACACCCTTAATGCACTCTGAAAAGAAGTAAAGACCTCAGTCTTCTGCCACCATTGGCAGCAGGGAGCTGGGAGACTCCACAGCCTTCTGTGCTCAGCCCACTAGGAGAGAGTGATCTCCCAGCAGTGCTTTCACTTCTGAGTGCAGAGGTGAGATCTCCACCTTCTCTTTGGAGGGGAACAGCTAGAAGCACACAGGGACTAAGATCAGTGGAGCAGCTGGGATGGAAGTCTTCCTGCTGCCATTGGCACCAGGAGCCAGTAGACTCCACAGCCTTCTGTGCACAGCCAGCCAGAAGAGAGTGATCTTCCAGAGGTGCTTTCACTTCTGAGCTCAGAGAAGTAAGGACACAGGCTTACAGGCCCACAAAAGGAACAAACTCCAGGCAGAGACAACAATACCAACTAGCACCAGAGATAACCAGATGGCAAAAGGCAAGAACCCTACCAACAGAAGCCAAGGCCACATAGCATCAGGAGATACGATTTTAAATCTAACCCTTGCTTTTCCAGTGTGTTAGGGTGTCTGGGACTTGCTGTGGTGGAAGAACTGGGTTCTGATGTTTCTGATAGAGGTCTTCAAGAAAGACTTAAATCGCTTCCTTAAAGAAATACAGGAGAACATCGGTCAAAAGGTAAAAGCTCTTAAAGAGGAAACACAAAAATCCTTTAAAGAAATATAGGATATCATGGGTCAACAGACAGAAGCCCTTAAAGAAGAAACACAAAAATCCCTTAAAGAATTACAGGAAAACACAAGCAATCAAGTGAAGGAACTGAACAAAACCATCCAGAATCTAAAAGTGGAAGTAGAAACAATAAAGAAATCACAAAGTGAGACATCTCTGGAGATAGAAAACCCTGGAAGGAGTTCAGGAGTCATAGATGCAAGCATCAACAACGAAATATAAGAGATAGAAGAATCTCAGGTGCTGAAGATACCATAGAAAACATTGACCGAACAGTCAAAGGAAATGCAAACTGCATAAAGCTGGTAACCCCAAATATCCAGGAACTCCAGGACACAATGAGAAGACCAAACCTAAAGGTTGTAGGTATAGACGAGAGTGAAGATTTCCAACTTAAAGGGCCAGTGAATATCTTCAACAAAATTATAGAAGAAAACTTCCCTAACCTAGAGAAACAGATGCCCATGAACCTACAAAAAGCCTTGAGAACTCCAAACAGACTGGACCAGAACAGAAACTCCTCCCAGCACATAATAATCAAAACACTAAATTCACTAAACAAAAAAAGAATATTAAAAGTAGTAAGAGAAAAAGAGGAAGTCACATATAAAGGCAGACCTATCAGAATTACACCAGACTTCTCACCAGAGACAATGAAAGCTAGAAGATCCTGGGCAAACCTCATACAGGCCCTAAGAGTACACAAATGCCAGCCCAGGCTACTATACCCAGCAAAACTCTCAATCATCATAGATGGAGAAACCAAGATATTCCATGATAAAACAAAATTTACCCAATATCTGTCCACAAATTCAGCCCTACAAAGGATAATAGATGGAAAATGCTAACACAAGGAGGGAAACTACACCCTAGAAAAAGCAAGAAAGTAATCTTCCAACAAACCCAAAAGAAGACCCACACAAACATATAAGTAACATCAAAAATAACAGGAAGCAACAATCACTATTCCTTAATATCTCTTAACAATAATGGACTCAACTCCCCAATAAAAAGACATTGACTAACAAAATATTTCTCATGTAAATCTTCAATTTTATCAGAAAATGTTTGTAATTCCCCTTTTAATTAATTTAGTAATGTTTTTATGTCTACCATTTTATCTGCATTATTTTTCATGATAATCTTCAATTTTAATATCTTTCCATATACTTCCTCTATTTTATCAGGAATGTTTTCATGTAAATCTTTTTATCACAAATGTTTCTAATTCCACCTTCAATTAATTTAGAGTTTTCATATCTACCATTTTATATGTAAAATTTTCCATGAAATAGTCAATTTTAACATGTTTTTCTATATATTTCTTGAATTTTACCAGAAATATTTTCCATGTAAATCTTCAATCTTATCTGAAAATGTTTATAATTCCACCTTCAATCAACTTAGAACTATCTTTATGCCTATCACTTTATCTGTATAATTTCCATGATAACCTTTGATTTTAACATGTTTTTCTATATAGTTCTTCAACTTTATCAGAAATATTTTCCATGTAAATCTTCAAGTTTATCAGAAAATGTTTATAATTCCACTTTTAATCAACTTAGGAATATACTTTTATGCCTACCATTATAAAATTATATCTATATAATTTATCTATATAGTTTATCTATATAAAATTTTCCATGAAAATCTTCAGTTCTAACAAGTTTAAAATTTTTAGCACCTAAAATTTTTCTACAGTTTTATCAGAAATATTTTCCATGTAAATCTTCAATTCTATCATAAAATGTTTCTATTTTATATTTCAATTAATTTAGCAATGTTTTACATGTCTACCACTTTACTCTTTAATTTTCCATGAAAATTGTCAATTTTAACGTGTTTTTCTATGTATCTCTTCTTTTTTATCTAAAATATTTTCCATGTAAATCGTTGATTTTACCATAAAGTGTTTTACTTCCCTTTTTAATAAAAAAGTGTATTGTAGATTTTAAACTAAAAAACGAAGAAGTAGAGACCTCAAAGCTTGCAAAATTTTGAGAAACTAGAATCATAGAATGAAGAGTAACTGACAGAAAACCAAGAATTGAAACCCAGGAGATTACAGAGGGTACTGCACAGAATCGAAGTACCCAAGATATCCCAAGGCATTGTAAAAGGTAGTGCCTATGGCTAAGGGACCCAAAAGACCCCAAGGCATTATGGAAGGTAGTGCACATTGCTGAAGGCCAAAGAAAGCAGAAATTGGAGCAATGGCTCCAACTCTAGAGGAAAAAATAAGTTAGCACAACTCCAAGTGATAAAGTCAAAGCATTCCTTTCTCAGCTAAAATAGAAAGTAGGTTATATGTTCTCTGGAAATAATAAAAGCCAGAGTCCTGTGCCAGAACCAAAGCATGGCTGGGACTGGGGGGGTGGGGAGGGGTTGAATATACAGCTCTGTTCTCAGAATGCAACCAGATAGAGTTATACTGCTCTGGGAAGAAAGGAAAGAATTCCACGCACCAATACAGATGAAAGCATCCTACAGATGCAGACAGATATAGCTGTCCCCTCAAAGAGCCCACAAGCCAGTGTGACTCAAAGGTGACCGTTGAGGGCCATCAGCATCTGAAGGCTGCCTTTAAGGACATATAACTACTAAAGAAAAGAGCAAAGGAAGAAAAAAATTATTAGAATCCTCAGAGAAATTATTCTGACATTAAAATAATATCATAACTAAAATGAAAGATAGATTAGATAGATAAACTTTAATAGCATATTAAGAAAATCCCTCAGAGCCAGGTGTGGTAGTATACATCTTCTGTTCCAGTACATGGGAGGCAGAAGCAGGTGTATCTCTGTGAATTCAAGGTCAGTCTGTGCTACAGAATTGCAGGACAGCCAGGGCTACACAGAGAGACCTTGTCTAGAAAAAATGAAAAAAAAAAAAAAAACAACAACAACAACAACCTCAGAAAGAAGGACAGAAAACTAAGGTGGGGGAACAATATTAAAAAGTGGATCCATCAGAAGAGAACCTTTAATGGGGTCCCAGGAAGGAGGAAATCATCTGCTTTTCCTCTTTTCATGTGCATGTGGTATGCATACATGTGTGTGTACGTGTGTGTGTAGAAGCCAGAGGTTTTTGTCAAAAACCATTCCTATCATTCTCTACCATATTCTTTGAGGCAGGGTCTCTCATTTAAACCCAGAGCTCAGTACCTGGTTTTGTTTAGTTGGTTGGGATTTTTTTATTCTTCTCTTAGATAGTACATCAGGACTACAGTTTCCCCTCCCTGCTATCCTCCCAGATAGCCCCCCACCTCTCCTCTCCCCAAATCCACTCCTCCTTCTTTTCCCTTCAGAAAAGAGTAGGCCTCCTGGATGCCATAACAAGTTACAGTGAGACTAGGCACATAACCTGATGTCACGGCTGGATGAGGCAACCCATTGGAGGAAAAGGATCCCAAAAGCAGGCAAAAGAGTCAGAGACAGCCCTCATTCCCACTGTTATGAGTCCCCCAAGAATAGCAAGCTTCATAACCATAACCATATGCAGAGGACTTAGATTAGACCTATATACAGTCTCCCTGATTGTCAGTTCAGTCTCTGTGAGCCCTTATGAGCCCTGCTTAGTTGATTCTATGGGCCATGTCTTTGTGGTGTCCTCGACCCCATCGGCTCCTATAATCCTTCCTCCCTCTCTTCTGTGGGATTCCCCAGAGTGTACTAATTGTTAATCTAGATACTTACTGTAGACCGGGGTGGCCTGGAATTCAGAGACTTACCTTCCTCTGCCTCCAGAGTGCTGGGAATAAAGGTGTGTGCCATTACTGCCTGGTTGGAATTTTATTAATTTAAGCTGATTTTACTAGGTATACATTTTTTCAGTGTTTGAATAACATCAAGTAACTTCTTTATACAAAGTAACTGGGTTCTGTGTTTTCTCTGAATTTGTATATAGAAGAACATAACATTACCTAACAGGAACTTCAGATGTGCTTGATATATTCCAGGATTTGGTTTTTGTTGTTTGGTTGGTTGGTCTGTTTTGTTTGCTGGCTTGTTTTCCTCTCGTGCTTGGACATCCATTTCTCCTTAGAGTGTATCATACTTTATTGTTCTCTTCCGAGAAAGCCACTTTCACCTGCCCCCAAGGGTGTTGTTTTTCTCTATTTGAATTCTAACATTTCACAAGGCTATGTCTATGTAAGACTTTCTTTTCTATATTTTCCATGGGACCTAATATACCAAAACTTTAAAGTTTAATATTTCAAACTTTCTGGCCCTTCACAATAAAATTCATGACACAGAATCTGTAAAACTATTACAGTTCCCAATACCAGTTCCTAGCAATCCCCCTTGCCATACTGACTCAGCATATCCCTAACCTCAAATAGCTGTTGGCAACATAGATGTTGCATCTATTTGATATAGTTGAAGTTTCGGCAGATCATCATCCCCAATAATACCCTAGGAGATGCTATTTTAGAGGCATCAATTTATATAATGTGAAAGTAGAAGGAAGACTTTGAGATGGGAAAAAAACACATCTAACAGAAGCAGGATGACAAACCACAAAAGATGGAAGTACTCTCATTCCCTCTTGATCAATCAATAAACCAACAATAAAGAAAAAGTAAGGTGCACAGTTTGTAAGAGGGTGGAAAGAAAGACAAAATACTAGCCAGTTCTTTTACATGCCAAAACTAGATTTTAACCACATAGCTATAAACATATATATGTATTACACACACCTATGTAATGTGAACGTAGAAGAAGGAGGTCCAGGGGTTGTTGCTGCTGACTTATTTTATGTCTTACAGGTGTTTTGGCTGCATGTGTGACTGTAGCACTTGCATGCCTGGTGCATGCAGAGGTCAGAGGAGGACACTGGATCTCCTGGAACTGGAGTGACAGAGTATGAGTTATCACACAGTTGTTGAAACTTGAAATCTATTTCTCTAGACCACTGAGTTGTATCTCCAGCTCAGGAGGAGGAGTTTTTATGGTGAAGAAAAAGGATCAAAAAGTGTTGGAAGAGGGAGAGGGAGAAGAGAG
Organism: Apodemus sylvaticus; assembly: GCF_947179515.1. NCBI lineage: Eukaryota > Metazoa > Chordata > Mammalia > Rodentia > Muridae > Apodemus > Apodemus sylvaticus. Next base: position 76,844,132 of record NC_067478.1, read on the forward strand.
AAACAGGATAAAATCAGTAACATACAAAGATGCATGTATGTGTGAAAATGTTAGAGGAAAATAATGCTATTCTTCATGCTAACCAAAAATATACTTTTAATATAGGGATGCTTTTCTCTTAAACCACAAAAGATGGAAGTATTCTCATTCCCTCCTGATCAATCAATAAACCAACAATAAAGAAAAAGTAAAGTGCACAGTTTGTAAACACACACACACACACACACACACACACGGGCAATCTGGGTCTAGGGCAACAATATTGACATCTAACATCAATAAAAATAGAAAGAAACAAGAGGCTGTCTGATTTTTTTTTTTTTTTTTTTTTTGGTTTGGTTTGGGTTTTTGTTGTTTTTGGGTTTTTTTTTTTTTGTTGTTGTTGTTGTTGTTGTTGGTTTTTTTTTGGTTTTTTGGGGTTTTTTTTGTTTGTTTCTTTTTTGTTTTTTCGAGACAGGGTTTCTCTGTGTAGCCCTGGCTGTCCTGGAACTCACTCTGTAGACCAGGCTGGCCTCAAACTCAGAGATCCACCTGCCTCTGCCTCCCAAGTGCTGCGATTAAAGGCATACGCCACCACGCCCGGATGAGGCTGTCTGTTATTATTAGTAAACCATTGCTCTCTATAACAACCCCACCACACACAGGGAAATATAAGTCCATCTAGAGATATTGGCAAGATTTTAGAAAGGGTTATCCCCCAACCCCACCCTCACCACTGGCCCCACCAACCGTAAGTTTACAGATGAATGAGGGCTTGCTGGTACAAAGGTAAGATCTTTCCAGGCAGAATGAAAGTGAGCAAAGGTGATTGTGTGGACTGAGTCTGGCACTGAATTCCGGAAGCAGCAAGATGCAGAACCTTAAAGTTACAGGATGGCAGAGTTGGGTTTTCTGGGCTGTCTAGACCACTGGGGAAAAAAGTGAGTTTTCTCCAAAAGGCGTGTGGGGGTCAGCAGAGTCCCTTAAGCAGTAATGTGGCATAATCAAATAGAAGGTGCAGAAGTTTTCAAAAAAACATTAAATTTGCTTTTATAACAAAATATAGATTAATATTTGGAATACTTCCAAACAAAGTTCAAATTTCTTGTTTCTTGCTCAAGGCTGCTCTTTGATGGACACTCACAGGATTTTACCAACTTTACAGCTTCGTCACTGAAGCCCCAGAAGAGTGTTTTCCTCTGTCCAGGCATGGCAACTTCTTGCATAATTACTTTTATATAGTTACTATATATTTTATTATTATTATTATTATTATGTTATATAAACGATGTATACATAATAATATATTGCATAGCATATAAACACATATACTATATAGTATATAGTATAACATTTTTATATAATAATATAATATTTATTATATAATATAATACATTGCCTATGCAACGTATGGGTTGGAAATTACATAATATTACATAGTACATTATAATATAATAGTGTATATTATGTATGCTATATATTATATAGTATATATATGTAATTATATGTTAAAAATATAAATGTATATTTATATAGTATATATATATATATTATAATATATTGTTTTATTTAACATATACTATACATCCAACCCAGTGAAATGGCATCTCTCCCTGTGACATTTGATTAAATGACTTGCTTCAACTCCTCTCCTTTTCTCCAGATTATGGCTTCCATAATCACTTAAGTGAAAAGTCCAGTATTTTTAAATTTGTCTTACAGTTTTTAGGGAAATAACTGATTATGTGGAGATAACTTTAAAGGGAGACCCTTGGGTATCTCTTTTGACTTTCTGACTTATATACTTCACTACAGACAAACCAGCAGAAGCAACCACGCCTGCCAAAGCCAAAGCTACTCATAGCCAACATCTCAGGTCACAGGGTTGGAAACACCGTCCTGACAGCATCTGACCTTCCCCCACCAGGCTCTACATTCTCCTCGACAGACTTGCGGGTTCTGATAGGGTCCAGGGCAGGCAGTGAATTGAACCGTCTGTGTCCAGCGTGGAAAGGTAGGGTGGCACTTTTTCTTCTGTTACTGTGACAGAGCCTGGGAAGTGCCCTTGCTTTGCTTTCATTGTTGCCTTGAAGTATTTTACTTGCAAAAATATAAACCAGGGACACTTCTTAAAACCAACCTGAAATACAGAAGGGAGCTACTCAGGAAATACTGGGGTATTGGTAAATTATGAATAATCATGAGTGCGAAGTTATTCATAATGGCTTCTTTGGTCATCATTTAAGGATTTAAAATATTCTTTGGAGCATAAAATATGGTGCGTTTTATGGATTCATACAGCACTGTATATAGTGTAGAAGAGAATTAAGGGGTCAAGGGTGCTCCAAGGCTTTGTCCTGTGCAAAGTATGGGTTGGAAATTACAGAGCATTTAGAAGCTCTAAGAGGAGAGAAAGAAGGGCTGAAGTGATAAGCTGCCATTAAAGTGTGAAGTACCACATGCATTTCACTCTGGATAGCAGACTCTAGGCACCAGAAATGTGGTAACAACTTTCTGTATTATCTGAAAATAGCTCTTGGGGCCTGTATGTGCTGGAACCAATGAGGTAAGGCTCTGTCTAGATGAGATGTCATTTATGGGAATATTATAACAGACCGGGTGAGACATGATGTGAGTGAGAGCCAGGAGAAAAGAGGAATGACCCCTGACCTTAGTATCTCCTGTCTTCTAAGTGAGTTTCCTGTAAAACGGTTAGGGAACAGTGACCACTCAGGACAAGATGATGTCAAACAATAGATGGCGCCATCAAGTCCTGATTTATTCCAGAAGGAATACGATAATACTGTTCCCGGATGCATTTAAGCTACTAACTAGATCATGGGCAGGTTCTTTGTCCAATATGATTTTACATTTTTTCCAAATGGGAATAAAAGTAATTGAGTGCTAGCTATTGTTTGGTTTCCGGAAAACTAGCTTCACTGTTTTGATCCTGATGTTCTCAAGGGGGAATTTTTTATTATAGTGCCCTCTATTCGTGACCTAGCACCTCCCCAAACAAAATAAAAGGCTTCACTAAGATATTAATTGGTTAACAACCTTGTACAGTATGGCCATTACATCTAGACTTCTATCCAGTAAGCATTTCCAGACATATTGTATATGTCAAGGCTGAACACATTTTGAAATGAACCTTTTATTTAAGAGTGATGAGGTGATAAATTGTTTTCACATTACAAATTAATCAGAAATATTTTGTGCTTGTGTTTTTCTGAACAAAAATAAAAAAATTCTCTAATCATGCCGCTGACCCTTAACTCTTTATTAGAATACTTATACAAACAACTCAAATCAGTGACAAGTACTATCAAGCAATGGAACCCCATGCTTCTTTCTGTATGTTGGATGAGTTCATCATATCTTTCCTATAAAGATAAGGCCAAAGACTTCCTTAATTTTTTATTAATTTCTTGTTTTTTGAGAAGTTCCTTAATTTTTGATTAGTTCATTACCTTTGTGTTTTTAAAAGACAGGTTTTGGCAGTGTCTTAGGATTACTATAGACTTGGGCAAATTGTATCATGTTAACCCTAGTACTCCTGGCATCTGTGCTTCATGACTATCATTAATAAAACACTATATTTAGGGAAAGCGCTAATAGTGCATGTGATGTATTCATGCCACAAGAAAGGATGTGTTATGCAATATGTGTTCACTAGCTAGATTTACTGATTCCACAGTGTACATGAACTTCAAAACATAGTGAATTCATAACATTTTATTTATATATTTTGAAAAGTCAAAAAAAAGAAAAGTCAACTTTCTGTCTCTGTCTCTGTCTCTCTCCATGTCTGTCTCTGTCTCTGTCTCTCTGTCCCTCTCTGTCTCTCTCTCTCTGTGTCTCTCTCTGTCTCTGTCTCTCTCTGTCTCTCTCTGTCTCTGTCTCTCTTTCTCTCTCTCTCTCTCTCTCTCTCTCTCTCTCTCTCTCTCTCTCTCTCTCTCTCTCTCTGTGTGTGTGTGTGTATGTGTGTGTGTTTTGGTTTTTCTAGATAGGGTTTCTCTGCTCTAGCTGTCCTGTAATTCCCTCTGTAAACCAGGCTGGCCTCAAACTCTGCCTCTGCCTCCAAAGTTCTGGGATTTAAGGCATGCACCACAGTCACTCAGCCAGTGTTTTCCCTCCATTGATACAATGACTATGGAATGTTCCAGTTGAAGAAACCAAGTCCGTGCTGGTATATCATTGTCACCCAGTGACATAATGCACCCAGTGACATTGTGCACTCTTTGGGGATAGTGGGGATAGACAAATTTATAATGCCTTGTATCCACCACTGTAGTACCCCATGGAGCAGTATAACTTCCCTAAAATCTTGATGTTCTATACATTCCTCCTTCCCTCTCTCCCTCCCTCCCTCCCTCCCTCCCTCCCTCCAGCCCCTGGTAATCTAGGATGCCTTTGATGTGTTTGTGTTTTTCCTTTTCTGGAATGTCAAATAGTTAGATTCATAGTGTGTAGCATTTTATATAGTTTTCAATTCTTTAAACAATCTATGCCTAAAGTTCTCCCATGTCTATCCATAGCTTTGTAGTTCATTTTCTCTCAGCACTGATCTATATCTCACTATCTGTACAAACCATGGTTCATCCACCTCCTGAAGTTCGTTCTAGTTGTTTTCACATTGAGGTAAATTATGAACAAATCTACTATAAACATTTATGTGTAGGTTTGTCTGTGTACTTAATTCTTGAGCTTATTTCAGGAGAGAGTGCTGGATCATATACGTGAACACGATAAGTATGTGCTGCCCAGCTGTCCTCTTGCATAGCTGCACCATTTTGAATTTCATCTCAGAAGGCCCCCAACATTGTTCATTCTCTCTGACCTTTATTAGAGTTGTATGCATCTACCAAAATGTGTAACGGTGTTTGGGGGTTTTATTTTATTTCCCTGTTACAGGGTTGAGTTTCTTTTTCTATGTTCTTGCCATTCTTGTATCTTCTTTGAGGAGACATCTATATCATAGGGCCAATTCATTAATTAAATAGACTTCTTGCTTGTGTCTTTCAGGCATTCTTTGTATGTTTTAAATATTGTTGCATGAATGTTGCATGTACGTGTGCATGCCTATTGCAGCACTATTAAACCAGTCAGTACATGGAAAAATTTAAGTATCAATGGAAAAAGAAAATCCCATAAACACATCTGTGTGTGTTCATATTTCAAAAAACAACAAAGAATAAAATTCTTTCATTTGGGATAATATGCCCAAACCTGGAGAATATGGTCCTAAGCAAAATAATTCAGGTGCAAAAAGACAAATATAGCATGACCCTCTCTGTAAGTGAAATCTAAATTCTTGATCTTCTAGCAGTTGAGAATAGAACAGTAGATACAAGAGTCTGTCTGTAGAGGAAGAGGTTGGACAAAAAGAAAAATATTACTTATGTAACAGAACTGAGTTCAAGGGGTCTATTGTACAGCACTGTGACAATAACTGCTGAAACACTGTAGCCATGGAAAACATCAGCAGTGCAAGTGAGGCGTTCACAGCACAAAACTGAAGACTGTTGTGTCGTGTATGTTAATTACCCTGACTGTTGTGCCATGTATATTAATTACCTAGACTGTTGTGCCTTGTTTGGTAATTAATTAGATTTATTAATTCCACAATATGCCTGAATTTCAAAGCGCACTGTATACAGTAAATTCATAAGATTTCACTTATATATTCAAAAATAAGTCAACCTGATCATTTTTCTATCATCAGTACAATGACTGTCACGCACTGGTATAGTTTTGCTACATCTCTGTGCATGCATGTGCTATTCGCTGATCAAATCCACCATTTTTAACCCCTCAACTTCCTCAAACCCATTTCTAACCCTCAACAGTCCTTCTTACATTTTCACTTCATTTCTTTAAAGTTACCATGTAGAAAACGTTTTCTGTTTAGCTTATTTCACTTAACACAATATAATTACATTCTATATATTTTTCCCACAAGAATGACATAGTCTTATTTTTTCTGGTGGAATAAAACTCCAATGTGGCAAAGAGCTTCAGAATCTCAGGTCTTCACTCTATTTGGAGGGTTTTTTTGTTTTGTTTTGTGTTTTATTTGTTTTGTTTGATGTTTTTTATTATGGTAAGAAACAACAGTATAGTTGTCCCATTTGGGTGGCAGACTATAATATGGCTTTTTCCGTATCCTTTATTGTTTTTGCTCTACAAGTAGATTTTTTTATGCCAATACCATGGAGGTTTTGTTGCTATGGTACTATTGTTTGGTTTTGATAGCTGGTATCATAATATCTCTAGTATTGCCTTTTGTTTTGTTTTGTTTTGTTTTTGCTGTGGGTTGTATTTGTTATTAGGGGTCCTTAGTGATTCTATCTGAATTTTAGGAATCTTTCTATTTCTGTAAAGAATTTCATTGATATTTTATGGGTACTGTATTAAATTTGTACATCTACTTAATACTATAGGCATTATAGCAGCATCAGCTCTGCTTATAGACCTCTCCTCTCCACGGCCACGGGAGGTCTGTGCACTTTCCAGCATCTCGCTGCTTCTTTCTTCAATGTCTTGCAATTTTATTTCAAAGGTCTCTTACATCCTTAGTTGGATTTTTTTCCTGAGTATTTCTTTCTTAGCTATTGTGAGTAGATCATTCCCCTGCTCTCTCTCTCTCTCTCTCTCTCTCTCTCTCTCTCTCTCTCTCTCTCTCTTCTTTTCTTTTCTGTTTTGTCAGTAAGTTCATTATTTGTGTTCAGGAAATCTATTGACTTTTTTGTATTGTTTTTATGTTCTGCCATTCTACTGAGTTTAATTCTAAAAGTCTTTGGTTGTGTTTAGGGCTTTTCTTTTTAGGGATTCACATCCTTGACAAACAGGAGTAATTTGATCTCTTCCTTTCCAATCTGCAACACTCTTCCCATCCCTTGCCTGATTGCAATGCCTGCAATTGCATTGACCTGAATAGCAGAAATGGAGACCTTTGATTGCACCTGATCTCGGGAGAAATGCTTTAATCACATTTGATTTGATATTGGCTATAGGTTTGTCCATAGGTGACATTTACTGTTATTATGTTCAGGTGTGACTTTTCTATACCTTATTTCTTTTTTTAAAGATGTATATATTTATTTTATGTATGTGAGTACACTGTAGCTGTCTTCAGACACACAAGAAGAAGGCATTTCTTGTGAGTTTTTCATGTACTGATGAATTTGACGTGAAATTACTTGAAGATGTTTGCATCTATGTGCTTCAGGGATATAAGCCTGTAGCTCTCTTTAGGTCCTTATCAGGTTTTGGTATCAGGATAATTCCATCTTCATTAGATGAGCTTAGGAAAGTCCCTGTTGTTGCTCTATTTTAGGGTTTAATTCTTGGTTTGATGTTGGTGCGTTACATGTGTTCAGGAACCTTCCATTTCTTCAAGTAGCTCCTCCAACTTATTAGCATAAGAATTTTTAGAATATTCACTAATGATTCTTTGGGTTTTAGTCATATATCTAGTGTAGAGTGTTGTCTTGATAATTTTTTTAAGAACCGAATTTTATCTTGCGCATCTTTCATTCAGTCTACATATAGTCCACTCGTTTCTGTTTTGAGCCTTATTATTTCTTTACTTCCTCTGATTTTGCATTTTGTTTCTTCTTTTGTTAACTATTATTGAGATGCTCCTAGGAATTCAATGCCAATGCCCACTTCTGGCCTCCATGGGCATACACACACATGTAGCACCCACACAAATGTAGTGCAAACACACACACACACACACAAACATTTAAAAAATAAAATCCTTAAGACATAAAGTAGGCAGAGCTTAGCAAAATACACTCAGCCTTCATATCCTTCTAGCATGTGTATGTATGTGTATGTGTGTGTATGTATGTTGTATGCACATGTGTGTCCAGGTTGTATGTTCTCATGTATTTGCCATGAGGAGGCCAGAGGAAGGAGCATGTTGGATGACTGTGGTTTCCTGGCTTATTTTTTAAAACGGAGTCCTCACTGAACCTGAAGATTACCATTTCCATGTCAGCTGGGTTAGCTAGCCAGCAAGCTCCCAGAATTCACCTGTCCCTACCACCAATGCTGAGGTTACAGCACACGTGACTATGTCTGGTTTTTAAGTTGGTGCTAGAGATTCAAGCTCAGGTTCTCACACTTGGGTCACACACAAGCCAATTCTCCGTCCCTGTTGTTTCTGTATTATATTACATTAAAAACCCATGTTTATACATGCTACTGCATAAAAACCAACTGAGGACTTAAAATTAAATTAGGGTTATTTCAAGATTCTTAGAGCTCCAGCAGGTAATTTTGCCTGGTAGGTTTCATGAAGATGTAGTTTGAGGTGGGCCGGAGCTGCAGAGCTGAGTGTCTCCACCTGTGCTGGAGATCCAAGAGGGCTCTGTCATATGACTGTCAGACAGAAGCTCAGCCCTGGTGTCAACAGTACAGCAACAACCAGGCTTCTCCATGTGGCCTGGACTTTGTATCTGTGTCCCCTCAATGAACTCTCCAAGAGGCCCAAATGGAAGTAATGAAGGTCTGATGATCTGACATTAGAAGCACCAGAATGTCACTCCTGCTACCACCTCCCAGTTGACAAATTACTAAGGTCAACTCAGATTCAAACTCAGACACAGCTCCCTTTCTCAGTGAAAACAGAGCAGAACATTGGTGACAGTATTTAATAGACATTTCATTCTGTTGGTTTTGCTAGTCTGTAGTTAGTAGAGTCAGATAAGGTAATGTGTCTCTCTCAGTTCTATCATTTCTTAGATCTGCGACTTAACATTGATCTCATGACAGACAGTAAAAGCTACTTCTTTGTTTCTACTTGGGAAGAGGCAGAGGGAAAGGCAAGAAGTGTGGCGGTGCTTGATGTCGGGATGTCTACAGTCAGGCTCCTGCCTAAAAGGACATCACAGTTTCTATGCTCAGCTCCTGCTGCTCCAGTTGAATCTAGGTAACCTGAAAGTGAATGATTTACTAAAGAACCATGCAGAGTATGATAGGACATGTGTGAAAGTCAGCAGGGTCCAGCATTGGCCAGTGTTCCTTGTGGGACACAGAGAGAGTTATAAATCTTCAAACAGGCTGAGACTAAAAAAAAAATCCATTAAGAATTATGCATGCTCATTAATGTCTCTCCCAGACTTCAGTGCCTATGGAAACAATATTCTGAGAAAAGCCTTATCACCTATAAGCTATTCCAGAGCAGCATATTTTATAGTGCCATGTCAGAGCATAAATGTCTATTATGATCTCCATTTTTAGGGGCTGTCTATTGAAACTTCAGGAATACTTGCAACAAACCAATTTTTAATCTTTGCTTCCAATATAAGCCTGAACAGAAGACAACACAACTATTATGGGGGAGTTCGAACCCATGGAGATCACTTCCAGTAAATAGGCATGGCCCCAGGTAGAACCATCTCAAAGATTTTTAACTCAGAAATGTTCTTGTCCAAAGGAAGAACAGGGACAAAAAATGGGACAGAGATTGAAGAAAGGGACAACCAGGGAATGGCCCCACCTGTGGAAACATCATATCTGAAGACACCAAACCCAACACTGTTGCTGTGGTCAAGAGGTGCTTTGCTGACAGGAACTAAGTGTGGCAGCTCCTGAGGAGGTCCAGCCAGCAACTGGCCAATACAGGTGTGGATGTATGGAGCCAACCATCAGACTGAGCTCAGGGAACCTAGTGGGGAGCTGGCAGAAGGACAGGAGGAGCAGAAGGGCATTGCAACCCCATTGGAAGAACAACATTGGATTGCCTGACCAACTAGTTCTCCCAGCGACTAGAATACCAACCAAGGAGTATACCTAGAGGAATCTATGGCTCTAAATATATATGTAGGATCGCCTTGCCCAACAGCATTGAGATGGGAGGCCCTTGGTCCCAGGGAGTTTTGATGCCCCAGAGTAGGGGATGCTGGAGCAGTGGAGCAGGAGAGTGTGGGTGGGTGGGGTAGCACTCTCATATAGGCAAAAGGGAGGAGGGAGAACTGATGTGGGATGTGGGGTGCCAGAGGGGTAACCAGGAAGTGAGATCTCATTTGAGATGTAATCACAAATGGAGTGATTAATAATAATAATAATAATAATAATAATAATAATTGTTAAAAAGAAAGACATAATAGGGAGCCAGAGGGGTGGAGTTAGTGAGATGTCTCAGTGTATAAAAGCACTTTCCACCAAGCCTGATGCCCTGAGCCCAATTCCTACAATCTACACGATAGGAAAAGAGAACTGACTCCACACTTTTTTTTTAATTCCATGTATTTGTTATGGCATGCACATGCACACATACACAAAGAGAGAGGGGAGAGGGAAGGAGGGAGGGAAGATAGAAGAAGGGGTAAAAGGAAGAAGGGAGAGGGAGGATAAGACATCTGGTATGACATTGACCTCTGGTCTCCACACACATGTACACATACAGGAATACACACCCACATACGTGTACACATACATTTACAATCAAAAGACAAAGGAAAGTACTGGCCAGCAAAGTGGGACTCTGTATGCCTCTAGACTTGTGCTCAAATAAGTCATTTTGAGACTTGACCTGCAGACTGAGGTGAGCATCTCTGAGAAGGACTTGGTGGATCCAAATGGTACCCATGCAGTTAACTGCATCACAATTGTATCTCTCAAGGGGAAGAAGTAGGAAGGGGGAAAGGCTCTTATTCTATAATTTAATTCTATTGGGTGTTACAATGTGCTCCTAAATGGACAGACTTCTCAGTGACCACATAATCCCCAGCCCTGCATGGGAGGAAGAGGTGGAAATAAATATGCAGACACTGTTCTATTTCATGGTTGCACGACTACCAAGCAGACAGCTCCATAAGCACAAAACTGTTCTTTATAAACATTGAGGACCTCCATCAATCCAAACTGGATCCATCCACCCCAGCCCAGATCTGTCCGAGAGAGATGGCAGAGAGATCTGTAGGGCTAATCACTACCGCATGAAAAAATTAGCTCCTTGTCACATGAGCTCTTATATATGAACTTCAGATGCTGAAGATCTTTGTGTAATATATATAAATGGCCTGTTTAATATTTCCAACATGACTTGCTAGCAACTACTTCACATCTATCTATGGAATGGGCAATTATATGCATACCACATCCTGGGGTTTTTAAAATGAACTGAAACAGTTTTTGTAAGACTTGGTATATAATTTCTGTCACACCACAGATGTCCAATAATTATAAAAATAGACTTAATAGTTTTACTGGGATCATTGCCTTACAGCTACTTGTTCTTCCTGGGAAAGAAAATAAATTCTGCTTTTTTCTTTCCTTCTGTCTTCCCGGTGTCGTCAATACTGTGCTCTTCATTGTTTTTGTTTTGTTTTATTTGTTTTTCCCATTCTGTAAAGCGTCATTGCTCTCTACAGGGAGGATTGTTGACTTTTAGTCAGAAGAAGAAAACTGATGACAATGTCACACAGCATCTCTCTGAACAAGGTCACCTCTCATCCTGCCCTCCCCACCTATCAGAAGTTGTTGTGGCCTCAAACGTTGTTGGATAAGTGTTTTTCAATAATTACACATTGCTTATTTAAATAACCAAGACTGAAGTTATATCCAGCTATCTGCCCTCTAATTTAAGATAATTTAGAGATCACAAGACTCATTCTTTCCTCCGCTCACCCTTGTCCATCACCAGCTTGTTCTCAGTCATGCTTCCCTGAGCCCCAGGATTCCACAGAGAATTCCCTCCCATGGAACTCAGGGCTGTGGCAATGCCTGCCTGCTTTGACCATTGCCTTTAGATATGGATCTCAAACTGTGGCAGGTGTCTTTTAAAAAATGAGTGCCAACCTCAGTCCACTCCAGTAGCCTTCTTTCTCACTTCTGGAGTGTGGGAGAGATAGAGGGAAACTTCTAACTTCTGCCTCACACACTGGCCTTCCAGATACTTGCAAACATTTTCTCTGTCTTCCCTTATGTTAACCCAGAAGTAACATATTCTGATTCCTCCTCTCACATGTAAGACAATTCCTCACCATTTTATATCCCTATTGCTCCTCCCCTAAGTGGACATTTAGTTACAGTAGATATGTCTGCATGACATGATAGTGTGCATGAAGACGGGAAGGGGTGTAGGTGAGCAAGGCAGAGGAGAAGAGGGAAGACCAGGGATGAAGGGGTTTCAGAAAAGATGCTGGTGGATAATTATTGGTGCTGGGTTCTTCCTGACATGAGACACAGTGGGGCCATAAATCTAATGGCCTTCGCCATTCATTTCTTCTCTTCTGCTCTGGATTCCAAACCACATCCCATGTGTTAATCAACTTAAGTGGCTGTAACTAAGAACCTTAAACTGCATGGCTTTGAGAGGCTTGGCAGTCCCAGATCAAAGGATTATTGGGTCCAGTGTCTCTTTCAGGTTTAATGATGAATATCAGTCATATTCTGGTTAGATCCTAAGATGAACAGAGAGAACATTGTACCTCCTCTCTTGTATCTCTCTTTATGGGTACATTGGTGCCATCATGGGACCCCAACATTAAGAGTTAATTCTCTTTCAAGGGTTTCATTTCCAAATACCATCGCATCGGGGACTGTGTGTGCAATCTGTGATTGAAGTAGACACAACAAATCTTGACACTATCATCCTGTCCACTGCTCCTTCTCAAAGAGCCCTGTGTTTTTAGGATTTGCCCAAGATTTCCTTTTTCATGTCCTTTCTTGATCACTTCCTGATTTCAGAGACTTGGTGACTTTTTTTAAAAAAACATTTTTTTTTAATCTTTGGTTTTCTACTCTGAACAAAGGAGAGCTTCTAATACCGTGTCTTCTAATCCTACCAGTCATCCTCAAGTTGTGGGAATATTCCAGAATATCTCAAACACCCAGACTAAGCCCAGTCTCTGATCCTTTCTTCTCAAAGGAGAAAGCAAGAACTGTCCTCTTGCATTAGCATAGGCATTTGGACCAACCACATTTACTCACCCACCAGAGACTTCAATCTTGAAGAGCCAGCTAGGGGAAAGTCTCTAGTGGCAATCATCTTGAGGTTGATGGAAAAACATAGCATTTCAGGGCTGAGTGGCAGCAAAGTTGAATCCCAAAGTAACAGTGTCAGCTGTGATTATCACTCTCCTGCTCACTGGGCCAGCTCACACTCTGCTGTTAGCTATTGCTCCCACAGACTGTATCTCCAGCCTGGACCTTCAGACTGACTCTGTGTAATATCTTTATAATAAAACTTTCTTCTGAAGAATCAGTCTGTCTTGTGATCATGACCCCTGACTAATACAATAACATCAAGTGCTTAAGAGCAGCTCAGCATAGAGGTGTGATTGTGATCTTTATGCCTCACATACTCTGTCAGTGTCACTTACAGAATAAATTACTTCTGCCGTTAGTTTTCTGTGACTTATTCTCTGGCAGTTAAAATTAATTTCTAGGCTCTTTCTGGTGTTCTAGTGATCTTTGGGTCTGGTTCCAATAACATTCTATTTCAACTATTTTAATCTATATCCAAGAACAAGAGGTCTTTTCCATTAGTCCTTGTTTTTCTTTTTTTTTATTCGATATAATTTATTTACATTTCAAATGATTTCCCCTTTTCTAGCCCCCCCCCACTCCCCGATAGTCCCGTAAGCCCCCTTCTCTTCCCCTGTCCTCCCTCCCACCCCTTCCCACTACCCGTTCTGGTTTTGCCGAATACTGTTTCACTGAGTCTTTCCAGAACCAGGGGCCACTTCAAAATTGCCATTATGTGTTCTCAATATTCTTATATATGTTTGAATTCACTAGGATTTCATTGAAACAACCCAGCTCTAAATCAATCTTTAAAATGAACGTCTTTACAACTTGCACCTAATTCCTTGCACCTAATGTCTTGACATATTCAATTCACATTTTATATCACTTTCTATCATCTTGTTCTGGTCACGTAGGTTCTAGTTCATTTCTTGGGAGCAGGCACATCATCACAGTGGGCAGAGGGCAGCAGTTCAAAACAGTTTCCAGCTGTTCACTTCTACTACCTAGATGTTTATTTTATATTAGAAATCTCCCTTGCCGAATTTTTTCCCTATATTTAATATTTATTGGACATACCTCCTTCATGACATCATGAGTCCCAAACCATGATTATATTTCCCCCTGAATGTGTACAAACATTGTGTTTTCAAAATGTACTCCAAAATCTCCTGCTAACCTATATTGTAAGTTCTTATTAAAGATTCCAAGCCAGACTCATTCTCCTTTCTGAATCCACCTCATGATCTTTTTTTCTCATGCAGGTGCTGTGATTCTTTCATAACTTGATTGTCTGCTTTGCTCGCCTGTGTTGTCCTCCTATTTGATTACTGGGGGAGTCCCGATTCATTATTTAAAGACCAGCTCAAATGTCACTTCCTGTCTGCATCTGGCTCTGACCACACACTCAGACAGAATTAATTTCTCCCATCTGTATTCCCGTAGCAGTATCTACACACTTCTACTATAACATAAGACACATCATATCACCTTTTGCTCCATGTTTCTGTCTCCTGCAAAGAGACTGTGAGAGATCAATATCCTCCTCATCTCTATATCCCCAGTAATCAATATGTTTTGTAGAATAAACAGTGGGATGATTAATCAGTAACCATTTTTATGATTTACATAAAGCCAGTGATTTGTTGTTTCTGGAAACAATCATTTTCCCTATTTTATCTTGTTTTCTATCCATTTCCTCAAGGTACCTGGCAGTCTCTGCAATTTCTAAAATATTACCCTTAGTAATTCTGATCACGTGTAGTCTTTTCCTTGGTCTATAAAGCAATGTATTTCAAATGAGAACTCACCTTGAATGAGAGGCTAAATACGTTCTAGCCTCTTCTTCCTCCATCTTTGGTTTAGGCATACTGCTTGTGGTATCTTTTTCTTAATAGGAAAATCATTTCCCATGCTGAACTGGATGTCCAAACCAACAAATTCCTTACTTCTTCAGTAAAAGCTACTAAAGTCTAAGCAAGTGCCACGGTGCAGGCAAAACTCCACAGAAGCACATGGCGCCTATAGTTGCTACCATAGGCAAATAGGGAAAGCTCATCTCCAAAACTGGAAAAACAGGGTGATTTCCTAGGGACAACAGGTCAGGTTGGAAAAATATGGGCTAAAAATAATCCAGGAAAAGCAGTTGGGTGTTTCCTGCACTGAGATTTCATTTTCCACAAACATTTTTATTTCTAAGCAGACTGGTACTCCTCCAAAAAGTCATCCTTAAAAATCTTCTTCCTTTAGGTCTATTCCCAGTCAGCCACCAAAGCCTGCTCAGTCTAGCTAAGTACCTCTGAAAATCACCAGCACTTGAGCCTATCTCTTGGTCCTGAACCCCTGACAGTTCCACATAGCTAAAAACTAGACATTGTTCCTTGCTGACTCCAAACCGCTTCCCACACTGTGACCACTATTGCCCTTGGAAAATGCCCAGTGAGCTGGCATCTTTCTTCCGTATACACCTCTATGCTTCTGTCGATAAATGAAGACAATTTTTAGCCAAACTGCTTTTGAAGGCCATGAGAAATCGTAAAAAGTTCCAATGCTTTAAAGTAAAAGATCCTAAACCTATACCAACATTTTCTCATTTAAAATAAGGGCAAACATTGGGTAAGATAGTTAGCCTTTCTGCTCCTCTATTTTTATCAGTAAAATGGTCATAATAAAAATTATTATTATTATTATTATTATTATTATTATTATTATTATCATTATATAACATATTATGATAAAGAATGGCAAGGATAATAGACATGAAAAATCTGTCAACTATAGCATGTTATGCAAATAACAATAAGAATTTCACCCAAGTTTAAGTACAGAAATATTAAGTATATTTTGATATACTGAGTACTCAGGAGGTGCGCCAGTTAAGACAATGAGGAAGGTTAGGGAGTGAACAATGGAGCAGAGTGATGGCTCACTCCTAAAGAAACAGAAACTCCACCTGCTTGCCCTTTGCAGCTTTGTTTTATGGCTTATTTAGAAGAGAGGCCGACACCACCGGCATTTTAGAATTACCTGTAAATACTTACTTACAGGTCTGTAGCTTGGATCATTGTTATTTTCCTTTTCATAGTCGACTTTTAAAAGATTTGATGCCTTCCTAGGGTGTTGGAATAATATCTAAGGACAGGCTCCTGTTTCTGGAGGAATAACCACCTATGTAAGAATGGAATTTCATAGGAAAATCTAGAGTTTAAAGAAAATTAATCTCGTGGCTAATAATGTGGTTTTGCTTCCTCAAGTAAAAACTTAAGGTTGTGGTGCTGAGATGAACAGATGGAGAGGCTGCTATAGTTGATCCTCTTCACCATCCTTTATCTCCTGTACTACCAGAAGCTAGACCTCAGACATTCCCCCTACATGGTACAGATGCGCTTTCTCCTCGGAGAAGAACCTCAGGCACAAAGAAGAACCTCTGCTGCCATCTAGTGCTTGTCGTGAAGAGTTCAGCCAGATGAGCTGGATAGAGGGATGTGACACCGAGGGTGGCAGAAAGTTTTAGAAACTTTTAGAAATACTTTGGTGGTTTTGTTTTTGTTTTTGTCTTTTGCTTTTTCAGTCTCTGCATTAATTGGTAAGACATCAGGGTCACATCCTGAATTAAATGTCATGGGATAGGTTGCAGAAAATCCAGTATCAGGGACTCCCTAAGCTCCACTCAGTTCTTAAACTTTCTGCAGGAAGGTTTCCTTTATGATGATGAAGAGTCCAACTGAGCACGGAGGGAGAAGGGTGTGTATTCAGTTGCCTTGCTACAACCTCATTCTTGAAAAACTGTGATACATCCCTTCTAGGACCCGCAACAAGCTGTTCCCTTTATCAATGAAGAGGCCTGCCTCTGATACCCGCTTGCTGCATTTTCTCTTCTCCTCCATCTCCGTTTATCACCAGCAACACTAAGAACTCTCCTCCAGACTCTGTCCTTGACAGTATTCAGGGTTCTTCTGAAAACGCGTGGCAAGCTCAGCTACACTAGATTCTTGGATGGCATGCCTGAATACCTATCTAAAGACTAGTGAAAACCAGGTTCAAAAGAAAGACTAGGGAAGCTGAAGTTGGCAACCATCCATTTCTGAAATCATTTCAGATAAGCATTTAATCACAGATGAATAGATAGCACCCAATGATAGGGGCTCCCAACCATCTGTAACCAGTTCCAAGGATTCATCACACCGCTGCTAAATCTAGAAACTTATATCATCTTCAACTGTGTCTTCTCTCTTCTGTATCCATCACCCAACATACTACACTAACACACTACACACATATACACTACACAACACACTATACACATACACACATATATACTACACACTACATATATACACACACTATACACACACTACACAACACACACATATGTACTATACACTACACACACACACACACACATGCACACGCACGCACACGCACACGGAGTAGGTTCTACCTTTTAAAAGTCTCCTAAGTCTATATAGTTTCCCTATTACCATTGTATTATATGTATCACATGTTAGGTAACATACATGGGTTATATGAGTTACAGCCATTGTGTAGCCTCCTCTTTTATCCCCACATCCAATAGTCATCTAAGCATTGGAATGAATTTTTAATTAATTTAGTAATGTTGCAATCTTAATAATGTTCATCAGTAATTCTCCTTGGTGTTTAAGACAGTTGTACACATTTCAGTGTACAACCTGAAATGCCCTTGGTGGTCTGTGCCTACCATGTCGTGTGTGTGTGTGTGTGTGTGTGTGTGTGTGTGTGTGTGTCCTTCTCCTCTTCAGTGCTTTCTTATTACTATACTGACCACACATCATTTGTATAATTAGTTACACAGCATCTGTCCCTAAGCCCAAATTTTAAGTGCTATGAAGTCAGATATCAAGCTATCTTATTATACTTGGGTCAAAAGAGGCAATCAACAAAAACATGTACTGAATGAATGAATGAATGAATAAGGTTAATATTGTCTCCAACATTTTTTGGTTGTCAACATTCTCCTTGTTTAAATATTAAGCTTCTTTTTAAAACTAATTTGTTCTCTCTGTCTCTGTCTGTCTCTCTGTCTCTTTCTGTGTCTCTCTCTCTCTCTCTGTCTCTGTGTGTGTGTGTTGTGTGTGTGTGTGTGTGTGTGTGTGTGTGTGTGTGTGTGTGTGTATGTGTGTGTGCAGGTATCTATAGAGGTCAGATGACATTGGGTCCCTAAAACTAGGGTTACAGATTGTTGGGAGCTACAATGTGGGTACAGGGAATTAAACCCGGGTCTTCTGCAAGAGTAAGTGACAGTCAAGCCATCTCTTCAGCCCCAGACACTAAACATCTTAGAGGTAAAAGAGTCCTCAAATGTTACAGCACCTAATGTTCAGAGGGAAAAGATTATTCAGACATCATATTACAAGAGCAATCAATACACTTGAAAATATCATTCACAACAGGGCTTGCTTTCTCAGAATCATAGAGGAAGGTGGTCACGATAAGTTCCTGGATCTGGGTAGACCAAGAAAACAAAAATTGTAATGGTTTGGTTAAAAAAAAAAAATCCAGCGAAAAGGTAGGTGAGCTTTCTCTGCCCCGCCACAATAGAAAGCTGCATCACAGTTAATTAAATGTGCACAGTAGACATTTAATGATTCGACTTTTGGAAAATGGTTGGAAATGTATATGGTATCTTGCTAGAATCAAAACAAGAAATCAAGTGGAGGTTTCCTCCATCCTTGTTCTTGGGCAGCATTCAATTAGTTATACTTGATACTATTTGTGAGCTGGGTCATCATTGGAAATGTGATTGCATTAAGACTCACCTGAGAGATAAAGGAAAATCTGCTAGTATATCTGAGACCATTTCAGAGGGGATTAGCAGATGGGGAAAGACCCACCTGAATGTAGGGGCCACCATCCTGTGTGCTAGGAGCTTAGACTGAGGGAAAGAGGAAAGGGGGGAGCTGAGAGCAAACGCTCCCCAGTGTGTGCCTCTCGGTCCAGGGAGACGAGGAGTCTACACATATGTTCCTTCTTTCCCTAACACGGTAAGCCTGCCTTCCAAACTCCCTACATGTCTGACTGAATCAGCCTCTATTAGAGGCCTGCAAAGGAGAACTCTGAGCCCTGCTGAAGATTTCCTCATAAAGCTGAACCTAAATCTCTTTTCAGCAAATACCCTTCTCTAGAAATCTCCTCAAGTTGAAATAGCTTTCTTTCCTACTCTTCAGTCCTCCTGATCTGAGAGAAGAGATGGTGCCTTCTCCTAACTATAAAACATTGGTCAGCCACTCTCCTTTGAAGGTTTGTTCCTGCCTTACCTAAGCATCCTCTCCTGGGTGTGACTTTACTCCACCACAAGAAAAACACACATCCGGCTTCTCTATTGTTCATGACAAGAGATTTTTTTTTCAGTTTATGGGAATACTTCACCCTTTAGGCCACAATAAAAAGAAAATGAGTTTATTCAGTACACTTGAAGAAGAGCAGCAGGCATGGCCATAACTGAAGAGCCACCTCTGTGTGGTAATGGAGCGTGGTGGCCTGCACTTTGAAGGGGCTCTCTGCTTGGTTAGTGCCAGCCATTCTATGGACAATTTCCCCTGGTGTGAAATTCCTGCTATGTAAATGAGGGGAGGCTTCATTAGGCTGGTGGGGCAGTTATGGGGAGCCACTACGCATGTGATTTCCTGTCATAAGATTCCCTCTGTGGTGCCAGGCGGTGGCTGGCTAGTTCTGATTGGCCTGCACTCTGCTCCCCACTGTCCTGCTGTTTGGGGGTGCCTTCTGATGCTTTCTAAACCAGGCTTAGGTCAGAGAACTGTTCCCTTTGTCTATCAGTCATGGTTTACCACTCATTCTCTTGACCATTTTTGTTTTGTTTTCTCTAAACACAAAGCAGTTAATCGCCACATAAGAAACCTTGCCTCCTCTTAAATCTTTTTGCTTAGAATTAGGTTCCAAGAAGTCAGTGCCTCCTAACTTTCAGAGAATTGGCACAAAGGATATCTCATGTTGTCAAGTTAGGACGGAGGAAAATCATGGAGTTGTTACATTCTGTTACATTCAGGGTCGAGCGCTTGCTTCTTTGCCTCCTGATAACACAGTGGCTTGTTCCAGTCCCTGTCCTCTAAACTGAATTAAAAACCTTAGCCTATTAAGGTTACCTTGTATCTGTCTGTCCCGACTCTCTGCTGAGACTTCGGACCTGAGGGCAGGGTGCACCTGCTCAGGTCTTGACATCCACAGCATACTCCCTTTTGACAGGGATTTCTCTCAGAATATTGAAGGAATGTCAAGAGGATAGCTTGAGGAAGTCGCCAGCCATCCATCTCTCAGAGAACAGCTTAGCGCGTGAGGTACGTTCAGACTGTCGTAGGCTCAGCCTACTACATCCGGCTGTGGCACTTTGGGTAAATTCCTTCAGAAATAGAAGGGACGGCTCCAGCACTCTATGCAGCATCAAACTACCACGCTAGGAAATACTTGTAGAGTCGGGATTTAGCCACCAGCTGGAACTGATTGGACTGGATGGAGAAGCATTTTAATGATTTAAGATGTTATTTGCTTGTAATAAAAAAGTAATTTTTGTTTCTTCCAAACCTCTGATTATTATGGAGGTTCTTCTGCCACGTTTTATTCTAAAAAGGCATTATGAGCATCACGACTGACATAGCCATAAGGAATTGTGGAGAGTTTAATATCTGTTGATGGGGATGAGAAACAAAATTTTCCATTTTTAAAATCGTCAGATGACTTTTAAATGGATAACATTAAATTACTGTCAGAAACGTTCAATATCTTCTCATCTGCATACAATTGTTTCCTGGTGGGTGAAAGCTGCAATCTGGCTCACTAGGCTGGCGCGGCCATTTTTCCACTTTGACCTTAGCTTGCTACCGAGCTTCTACCAAGACTAAGGAGATGGTGTTAAATGACGTCTGGGATAGGGAGTGCTCGGGAAGTGGAATAAACCAGATCAGACAACGTCTCTGAAAAGAATACTTTTAAAATAACATTATTGGGTTGAGAAGTTGGCTCAATCAATAACGTGCCTGATGGGCTAGCAAACAGAGCTGAATTTAGATTCCCAGCATCCACATAAAAAGCCTGGCATGGTGGTTTTTTGCCTGGAACCACCCAAGCACTAGGAGGAAGAGGAGAGGGAGGCGGACCCACAGTATACTCCTTTGACCACACTTCTTTGCTTGCAGTGACATGAGGCCTTTGGCTTCCTCTACTCTATCAACACTGCACCCTCACTGGGACTCCTCTCAGAAATCCTGCCGTTGCCCTGTGTCATGGAGAGCCTGTACTTTTGGATCTGTAGGACTGGCAGCGTCTTCATGCACTCCAGCAGCTCATCAATGAGGGAGATTTGGGGTGGGCCCATTCAAAGGCCTGGATCCGCCCTGAGAGGTGTGAGTGGTCAGCCTGCCAACTATCCTGTTCTCATGCCTTCAGGGCCAGCTCTACCCTGCTGCCCAGGCAGCCGAGAAGCAGAGAGGGCTCCCCTACACTCTTGTCCTGTGGGCTAATGCACCTAACACGCATCCAGTTCTACTGTTCTACTTCTCCTGTCTACAGACAGTTCTCTGTGCTGTCCAGGAGCAGAGCCAGCTCTCCCAAGTGCTATGGCTGGTGAGAGGCAGGGTCAGCTCTCCTACTCTCAAGTCTCCCACCTACCACAAGAGGTAGGGGGGAGGGGAAGGAGGTTCTCTCTCCCTAGTTTGTGTCACTGCTCTGAAAACAAGTGGGGGGGGGCTGGGGGAGGGGTCAGCTCTAGCCCTCAGACCTCAACACTTAACAGTACCTTACCTTACCAGGGAGAAGCCCAGAACAGGGATGTCTGTTTGGCCTTTGGAGTTAACCGATCCCTGCTGCTTCAGGGTCACGGACCTAGACTGTGCCCTCCCCACCCCCATCCCCCATTCCCCACCACCTAATCCCACCCCTACCCTCCCATCCCTCTCACCTCCCCACCCCCCCACCCCCATGGCAACACAAGCCAGGATCCCACCAGGGTCCCTGAGGACAGTTCCCTGTCCGAATCCCCTGGTACAGGACTGGTGTTTGCCTCAAACTCAATTTTTTCAGGGAATGTTTGGCTACTAATGGTTCAGATGTTCATTGGTCAGAGCACTTAGCATAAGCATAGCCTTTCTCCTCTCTGCCACCTACTGACACACACTCACACTCGTGACACAGAAGCCATGCATGCCATGCCTCTAGGAGCAGGAAATTTTAGTTTTTGGTTAATAAAGCTGGTAGAGTAGCAATGTTGTGGAAGAGGTAGGAAGGGGGTCGAGATGTACAGAAGCTCTTTGTCGAATCTGAGAAAACAAATAAGGTAGCTTTGTGTTCCTGGGTTCAGGAGAACAGAAATAAGAGGAAATAGCACGCACTGAGTGCCTGCCGCGTTCCAAGCACTTGTTAAGTTAGTCAATGTTTTTAAATGACTTGGAGCTATTTTTAACCTCTTCCTGGTGATGGATTGCCTTAGGAGAATGCTTAAGGGAGAAAACAGGAGGAAAACGGCTCTCCAACCCCAGACAGGCAGAAGTCTTGCTATCAAGTGAGGCACAGTCCTTAAAGCTTTCAAATTTTTCTAAAGAGCTTGACACCAGTGTTCACTTTAAACAAGAGCCAACTACTCTTTAATTAGGAAGCTAGAGAGGTGGCTCAGCAGTGGTCCCTGGTCTTACGGAAGACCAGGGTTTGACTCAAAGGACCCACGTGGTGGCTCACAACTATCCAGAAGTTCATTCCCGTGGGATCTGATGCTCTCTCCTGGTCCCTGATGGCACCAGGCGCATGTGTGGTGTGCATTCGTATGTGTAGGCAAACACTCATACATATAAAGTTTGTAGAAATTATTGAACCAGGCAATTATTTAATGTACTCTTGAAGTTAAACAAAAAAAAAAAGAAGAAGAAAGAAACATTATGTAGTGGCAGACATGTTTAATCTCAGCACTTGGGAGGAAGAAGCAGGTGGATCTCTGTGAATTCAAGGCTGGACTGGTCTACAAAGTGAGTTCCAGGACAGCCAAAAAGCTATGTAGAAAACCCTGTTTCTAAAATATATCTAGAGAAAATATATAGACTTTTATATATTGCAGTGATATACACATAATATATGTATCACAGACTAGTATATATTTTCTAAGTCATACAATTTCTTTTCTTCTTGACATATAGTTCTTTAAAAGTGAATCTGTGCTGATAATTTTAAAGCCAAAATCTATTAGCAAATTTTGCAACCTATAAAAATGAGGAAGCGCTGACTTCCTTAGCCAGTCCGCCTCCTGTCACGGTGCTCTCTCCCTGACTGGTGGTAAATTACATAAATTATGAGGGAAAAAAGACTAAAGCAGAGTAGAGAAGGGTTTGTGTACATTAACACGATAATGTTTATTTCTGCACAGTGGGCTATTTGGCATTTAATAATTTTTATTTCACTTATCTGTATTTCACAATAAGTATGTATCACTTGGGTAAACAAGAAAGATAAACATAAGAAATAAATAGAGAGCTAATGTTGAAAGAAAAATATCATCCAACCTTCTTCACCCATGGCCTAGTGCCTGAAAAACAACAAACTGCAAAGTTTTGATTAAACAGAATAGACACACACACACACACACACACACACATGCACACACACGCACACACATGCACACACACACACAGAGACACACAGACACACAGACACACACACACACACCAGAACCCGAAGAAGAAAAACACAAAAGGATAGATCCAAATGTTTATCTTGCCACACTAGGAAAAGGCAGCAGAAGACTCTCGACAGTCGGTGTAAGAGGAGGAAATGCAGTGTGGTGCTCCTTCACCCACACTGCCTCATGAAATCCCCTGCTGCAGCCTCTTACCGCAAAGGCCCATGTGCTCTCTAAACTCTCTTATTCTCTCTCTCTCTCTCTCTCTCTCTCTCTCTCTCTCTCTCTCTCTCTCTCTCTCTCTCCCTCTCTCCCCCGCCCTCTCTCTCCACACACTTTGATGTCCAGTAGCTTTGCAGATGAGCCCACGCCAGTCTTCTCTCAGTTCACACAAGCATAGCTCCTTTTCTCTGGACCATGTGACTTTCGCATATGTCACCCTGGGTGAGAATGTCTTGTCCCCAGTGTTTCTCCATGGAAATCGATAAGTCACTCTTCAGGTCCCAATCAACACGTTGCCTCCTGAGCTTTGGCTGATCAGCCCACATCTCTTGAAGAGTAACAGCAGGCACACCACTGTGTACCCTTCCTGTCCTCAGCCTCAGCCCCAACATGGCCGCCATCACTGTGAAATCTGTCACGACTTGTCTCCCGATCGCATGTGTGTTTAAGGGCACTTTGCATTGTCCTTTCTTCCTTTCTCATTATGACACAAGGCCTATGAAGGAAAGAATGTATCCATTCCCACAGTTGTATCTCTAACTGACACATGGTTAGCACTCAGCACATATGCAAATGGGTGACCTAGCACGGGACACAGAGTAGGAATGGTCCCCATTTCTTGGGTGAGGCAATCTCAGAGGTGACTTGCCATAAACACACAACCAGAGCACGACTTCAGTCTTTCCATTTAAATCTGAGATCTGAGTGGGACTGCCTTCCAGTTAGGCAACACTGACACTCCGGATAATCACTGTGCCTCTCTTCTCCATCTGTAAAGTGAGGGTAGGAAAGAGAAGATGTTGAGATTGCTGAGAGGATTGCATGTGTTACTATGTAAAAGGACTTAACACAGATCTTGCTTTTGTTTGATCATTAGATGTCCCCTAAACATGTATGTCTTAAAGTTTCAGTCCTCAGAGTGGAGCTACTGGGAAATAGAAGCTTTAGGAGAGAAGGCCTGGTTGGATTGAGAGTTTGTTTTCAACTGGGACTACGGCATGCGTGTCTGTCGCTCTCAGGCGTAATGAACTTAGGGATCACCTAGAGCTGCTACCATGGGCTGTGCCTCACCCACATGGCACAGTCGAGGTTCATCTCTTAAGAGACTGACTCCAAGACTAGGGGCCCAAATCACCTGCTCTAAGTTGATTGTCTCAGCATGTCTAACTGAGTAGCATCAAGATTCACACAGCAAGGACCATGAGGATGACCCCTGGGCAGCTATACTGCACCCAGGACTTCAGCTAAGGTCATCTCCATGATTTGGATTTTTCTTTTCTTTTTGGGGGGTGTGGTGGGGAGGTTAGACTTGGGTCCTTTTCTTTTCAGAAGTTTTCTTTTCAGAACCATAGGTGTCTCGTGCATCCTTTATAGTATAGAATTCTAAAAGTATTTTGGAAAAGACTGTTTTTAAGTCACTTTAAAGCCATTTGAACTTTAAACTCTGGTTTCTCGATGCCCCTGTCTACGGGCTAGGGACACTCCACTTTCCCTCACATTCTCCACACACTACGCCACAATCTCTACGGAACATCTTTACCTAACAGAGAGAATTCCAGAATGTCAGAGCCATAGCTCCCTGAAGGGTGTGGTAATCTGCATACATTTTCCAGCAAAGGCGAAATAGCAAAAGAAGAATCTAAAGATAGGTATAAATGTTTGGTGTGAGGGAGCCATTGTGAAGTGGGACTCTGAGGGCAGGGGGACAGAATGTTACCGGCTCTCCCTTACCACAGAACAATCCAGAAATGAGTAGCCTGATTCTATTGAGCAAACGTCCCTAAACAGTTTTCACTTCTCTCCAAAGCTTGTAACAGCTTTAGCTCCACATTAGGAGCTCCAGAGATTCTAATGCAATTCTAGTGGGAAATATCTCATTCCACAGAAAAGACCCAAGTTGCTAAAAGATCACACACCTTGATGGACGCTAGAGACTGTTCTTAATGAGTCTATGATGAGCTGAGCTCAGAAAAATCAGGAAGCTTTACAGTACAGAGGATCAAGAGGGTCGAAAGAGAGGCAGGAACAGCCAAAGAAACAGACGCTCCACCACCAGGCATCTGAGTGGCTCTTTACCCAGGCCCCTTCTAAGAGCCATGGAAGCTGACCTGTTCCTTCAGTTCTGAACACACCTTATGATCACTTAGGGATGTTGCTGCCAAGCTTACAGCTGGTACTAAAAGGCCATTTTCTTTTTAACTTGTCTTCATTCGGCAAGGCAAACTCTGACCACTAGATGGCGCTGCTCCACAGATTTGTAATGAACCGGCTTCAGGCTCCCACACTTTATGACTTCAAAAGTGTGCTTTTGGCACCTTTTCTCTTAGAAGCATAAATGGATCGTCAACCCAATAATTTCGCCTTCATAGCCTACTTCGTATACTCTGCTGGCTTTGGAGCTGTGACGTTGGAAACAATTCTGTGCGCAGAAATGTGCTCTCAGAGACCTGGTCCCTTTTTGCAACAATCATGCCTACCAGGCTGCAGAGACTGCCTCTAGCAGTGGGGAACTGAATCCTCCCTGATAGGTAGTTCCTACAAGCAGGTCAGAAGTATGACCCTCTTCTTTCCTCCAACAGGAAGGGGTGAGGGGATGCATTTCCAAAATGTTCATTGGGTGCTAGTTTACAAAAACACAGGAACCCAGTACCTTAAATTTTGTGCTGGCTAAGATTTGGATCTCAATTATGTGTCAAGCTGGACAAAGTGTCAAATTGTCACCCACAATAAATAAAGAAAAAAAGTGAAAAAATTTGGAAAAAAATGAAAAATTTCTGTTTCTGTGAACACTTTGGTATCTCAAGAAAACATGTTTTCTTTAGTCGTTGAAAGCACCCTGGACAAATAAATGTACAAAACCAAACCAGAAGTAAGGGGAGAAAGTGAGCTATCTACAGGTCAGGAGGCAGGAGGAATACTATTCTCCACTGCAAGTTTTAGGATAACGAATCCTTAATAAATATTTCTATATTTACTGTTGGTTATTCAGGCCACTTAAGAGGCAGGGAAGGCTTTCCCCGCTGTGAACTCCCTTTGTAAACTTTATAAACTTTGTAAAGCCTCAAGACAGGAAAGGTCCCAGTAGCCAGGCCCCTCCCCAGACCTCCCTGTCAATAACTGTCACAAATAGCATCTCTAGGCCCTCACCAGGACCCTTCCCAGATTATGCTAACTTTATGTGAAAAGTCTGAACAAAATCCACCAATCCCTGAATAGAAAAACCCAGCAATCCCTGAACTTCCCACAGAAACACACCAAGATAAAATTCACCAATCTGGGAACAGGAAAACGCACCAATCCCTGAGCTCCCCCGAGGTCAGGACTTGAAATCCCACTAATACTCACCCTCAAACTTTCCACCCTAGAAATCTCCACTCCACCCCCACCCGCCGCGCCGCACCCTCCCCAACACTCCCTAAGCGCTTGGTCTGATTCCCTGCTCTATCCGCGCCCTCTCAGTAGCATAGCCAGCCATTCCTGGACTCATCCTTCCTCTTCCTGAACTCTCCAATAAATCTCTTTTTGTGAGATTTGCTACCTGGTATGACCATCAGGAGAAGACAAGAAGCAATGAAGGAGAGAAGGGAAACAAGGAAAGGGGGAAGAGATGGAGCAGGGCCGAGGCTCCTGAGCGCCTCAGCTCGGCTGGGGGTGCCCTGCCCGGGAGCTGCAGCACCTCTGCTGAGGAGGCTTCCTCCCAGAGCTGTGTGGTTCCTGGGCTCCAGTGTCTCAGGATGCCTTTCCACTGGGACACTGTTCCACCTCGGAGTTGCAAGGCTCCCGGGCTTCTGAGTCCCAGGACACCGTCAAACACCAGATCAGAAAGGCCACCAGTTAGAATTCTTATTCATCCAGGAAAAGGAAGCGTCTTCTCTCCACCCAAAACTGGTCTGGTATGATCTCAGGTGCTGAACAGAGGATCGCTGCCGCCTTTTAAAACCTTTTCTACTTAAGTTTTTTATTTGTGTTTATTGTAGACTCAAATCCAGTTGTAAGAAATGATGCCGAGGTCCCTTGTATCCTGCCTACGAGAATCTCTTATATTCGTGCCTGGCAAAACCAGGGCACACCAGAACAGCCAGGATAGTGGAGTGGCACAGGTATTTGTTGACGGCTTCTTTCTTCTGGAAGCATCACAATTCTCCCCCCCACTCCCCCCCCCCCGACACACACACACACACACACACACACACACACACACCTCATTCCTGAAACATACTTTTGCTGAACAAGGAATTCTGGGTTAATAGTTCTTTCTTCTAGGACTTGAAAATTGTACCACTTATGACTACATCGTAGGGTAGGGTTGTCAGCTTGGAATGAGTTATCCCTTGTGAGTGGGTAGTAGGGTCAGCCTTTCTCTCATGTCACCAGTCTTTTCGCTTTCTTTCAGCAGTTGGCTGTGAAGTGTCTTGTCAGAGATTTCTTTGCATTTACCCGTTCTGGGTCTTCCCAGCCTCTTGAACCTGTACTGCTACATTTTTTTTTAACCAAATAAAGTGTCCAGCTGTTACTTTTGTTACTCTCCAATCATGCCTAGTCTCTGTCCCTCCTTAATTTCAATAATACAAAGTTAAATACTTTAATATCCCACAGGCCCCTGATGCATTGGGTAGTTTATTATTCTGTATTGGCTTTATTGTTTAAGATGGGTAATTTTTACCTTGTAGCTCATTGCTTCTTCACATGTATGTATCCATTGCATGTGGATTTTATGCCAGATACTCTAGTCTTAGTTCCAAAATGTCTATTTTGCTTTATTGTATATTTTACACTCCCTCGGTATGTCTAATTTTGTGTCTTTGCTTTAAGTGTGTTTCTTTTTTCTAAGATTTACTTTGTGTTTATGACTGCTCTATCTGTATGTGTACCTGTGTGCCAAAGAGGGCATCAGATCCCTTTACAGATGGTTGTGAGCCACTGTGTGGCTGCTGGGAATTGAACTCAGGACCTTGGGAAGAATAACCAGTGCTCTTAACCACTGAGCCATCTCTCCAGCCCTCAAGTGCATTTCTAACTACTCGTAAATCATTGTGATTTTCACAAGCTTTTAAATTCTTACCAGATAATAATCCCAAGATCTCTGTCATCTTAGGGCTGGTGTCTGTTGAGGACTTTTTCCCATTCAGTTCATTTTCTTATCTCTACTCAAGGTTAGCTATTTTCCTGGATGAATAAGAATTCTAAATGTTGGCCTTTCTGCTCGGATGGAAAAGGGGCCTGGGATTTGAACTGTGGGACATTTTGAGTCTTGTGTTGAGATTCCAATTCTTGTTCAAGCCTTCTTCTTCCGTCTGACATTCTGTGGCAGAAGGAAAGTTAGTGCTGACCGGATTCATGGGCTCCAGGTAGGAGCCGCAGTTTCTCCTACTTGGCCTTAATAACCTAGGACAACAGTGCAAGCTGTTGATTACTGCTGAATGGTCAGCAGAGTTCAGTGTCCCCAGAATCTAGTGTGGATGCCACCGTGTCTGCAGGTGACAGGTATATTTTATCACCGCTACAGAAACTCCACATCACTGAAGCGTAGAAGCTAAAGCTAGTTCCCACTCTGGGCTCCACTGAGGAGCGTGTGCCAGTGACCAGGCCTTGTTTTTGCTGGCCTTGGGCTCAGCAGAGGTGTTTCCAAGTGCCCCCTCTTGTCTGCCTGACACTCAGCTTTAAGATTCCACACTTTGGCAAAGATCTTTTCCCAATTTGTTGGTTGCCGATTTGTCCTTTTGATGGTGTCCTTTGTTTTACAGAAACTTTGTAATTTTATGAGGTCCCATTTGTCAGTTCTTGATCTTAGGGCATAAGCTATTGGTGTTCTGTTCAGGAACTTTCCCCCTGTACCGATGTCCTCAAGGGTCTTTCCCAGTTTCTTTTCTATTAGCTTCAGAGTGTCTGGCTTTATATGGAAGTCCTTGGAGTCGAGCTTAGTACAAGGAGACAAGGATGGATCAATTCGCATTCTTCTGCATGCTGACCTCCAGTTGAACCAGCACCATTTGTTGAAAAGGCTATCTTTTTTCCATTGGATGTTTTTAGTCCCTTTGTCAAGTGGCCATAGGTGTGTGGGTTCATTTCTGGATCTTCAATCCTGTTCCATTGATCCGCCTGCCTGTCACTGTACCAATACCATGCAGTTTTTAACACTATTACTCAGTAATATTGCTTGAGGTCAGGGATACTGATTCCCCCAGAATTTCTTCTGTTGTTGAGAATAGTTTTAGCTATCCTAGGTTTTTTGTTATTCCAGATGAATTTGAGAATTGCTCTTTCTAACTCTATGAAGAATTGAGTTGGGATTTTGATGGGTATTGCGTTGAATCTGTATATTGCTTTTGGCAAAATGGCCATTTTAACTATATTAATCCTGCCGATCCGTGAGCATGGGAGGTTTTTCCATTTTTTGAGGTCTTTCTCTAGGGCTAATATCCAATATATACAAATAACTCAAGAAGTTAGACCCCAGAAAACCAAATAACCCTATTAAAAATGGGGTACAGAGTTAAACAAAGAATTCTCACCTGAAGAACTTCGGATGGCAGAGAAGCATCTTAAAAATGTTCAACTTCATTAGTCATTAGGGAAATGCAAATCAAAACAACTCTGAGATTTCACCTTACACCAGTCAGAATGGCTAAGATTAAAAATTCAGGAGACAGCAGGTGTTGGAGAGATTGTGGAGAAAGAGGAACACTCCTCCACTGCTGGTGGGGTTGCAAATTGGTACAACCACTCTGGAAATCAGTCTGGCAGTTCCTCAGAAAACTGGGCACCTCACTTCCAGAAGATCCTGCTATACCACTCCTGGGCATATACCCATAGGATTCCCCACCATGTAATAAGGATACATGCTCTACTATGTTCATAGCAGCCCTATTTATAATTGCCAGATGCTGGAAAGAACCCAGGTATCCCTCAACAGAAGAGTGGATGCAAAAAATGTGGTATATCTACACAATGGAGTACTATTCAGCCATTAGAAACAATGAATTCATGAAATTCTTAGGCAAATGGATGGAGCTAGAGAACATCATACTAAGTGAGGTAACCCAGACTCAAAAGGTGAATCATGGTATGCACTCACTAATAAGTGGATATTAACCTAGAAAACTGGAATACCCAAAACATAATCCACACATCAAATGAGGTACAAGAAGAAAGGAGGAGTGGCCCCTTGTTCTGGAAAGACTCAGTGAAGCAGTATTTAGCAAAACCAGAACGGGGAAGTGGGAAGGGGTGGGTGGGAGGACAGGGGGAGAGAAGGGGGCTTACGGGACTTTCGGGGAGTGGGGGGCTAGAAAAGGGGAAATCATTTGAAATGTAAATAAAAAATATATCGAATAAAAAAAAGAAACAATGAATAAAAAAAAATGCTCAACTTCACTAGTCATCAGGGAAATGCAAATCAAAACAACCCTGAGATTTCACCTTACACCAGTCAGAATAGCTAAGATTAAAAACTCAGGAGACAGCAGGTGTTGGCGAGGATGTGGAGAAAGAGGAACACTCCTCCACTGCTGGTGGGGTTGTAAATTAGTACAACCACTCTGGAAATCAGTCTGGCAGTTCCTCAGAAAACTGGGCATGTCACTTCCAAAAGATCCTGCTATACCACTCCTGGGCATATACCCAGAGGATTCCCCAGCATGTAATAAGGATATATGCTCCACTATGTTCATAGCAGCCCTATTTATAATAGCCAGAAGCTGGAAAGAACCCAGGTATCCCTCAACAGAAGAATGGATGCAAAAAAATGTGGTATATATACACAATGGAGTACTATTCAGCCATTAGAAACAATGAATTCATGAAATTCTTAGGTAAATGGATGGAGCTGGAGAACATCATACTAAGTAAGGTAACCCAGTCTCAAAAGATCAATCATGGTATGCACTCACTAATAAGTGGATATTAGCCTGGAAACCTAGAATACCCAAAACATAATCCACACATCAAATGAGGTACAAGAAGAACAGAGGAGTGGCCCCTAGTTCTGGAAAGACTCAGTGTAGCAGTATAGGGCAAAACCAGAATGGGGAAGTGGGAAGGGATAGGTGGGGGAACAGAGGGAGGGAAGGGGGCTTATGTGACTTTCGGGGAGTGGGGGACCAGAAAAAGGGAAATCATTTGAAATGTAACTAAAAAATATATCAAATAAAAAGAAAAGAATAATAAAAAAAAAAAGATTCCACGCTTTGCTTCAGGGGCTGTCTGGTGTTTACCTTGCTTCTCTCCTGCACTTACATGGCCTCTCCAGGTCGCAGGCATCTCCAGATTCAAGCTGGGGACATAAAAGGCAAAATAAAAATGTTAACACAAGGAAACCACCAATGGTGTTTTTTTAGTTCTTGATTCAGAGAGAGAGAGAGAGAGAGAGAGAGAGAGAGAGAGAGAGAGAGAGAGAGAGAGAGAGAGAATGAGAATCTTTTGCTCCTGTTCACCTTTTAGAGTATTCTTTTGTCTGTTTCATATAGAATTTCAGGGATTTTTTTTTT
The DNA here is from genome assembly GCF_947179515.1 of Apodemus sylvaticus. NCBI lineage: Eukaryota > Metazoa > Chordata > Mammalia > Rodentia > Muridae > Apodemus > Apodemus sylvaticus. The sequence continues at coordinate 76,876,457 of NC_067478.1, forward strand.
TAGTTGGCTTTAGTGGGAGAAATAAGGGAAATGTGTCTTTCCATCTTCCCAGAAACAGAAACAAGTGAGCATTTTAAACCGTTTTGGCACAGTAGGCAGCATTGGGTTTCTTCTTGTTACTTCTCGATTCCCTTGCCCCTCCCTTCCTGGAAGCCGTACGTATTCTGGCACAGCAGCTAGCAATGGGGTAACCAGGTATTTTCTTTCTCATTTGCAGAAGCCATACTTGCTTTAAAGGCACAAAACCCTTTTGCAGACTAATGCTTGCTAAAGAACCCCCCACGGATAGCTACCCACAAGCTGCACAGGACTCTATTAATGTAGGTTTGTGGAGGTCGCTAGCTGGACTGGGACGGGGCTTTCTGGTAGTGCAGCTGTCCAGAGTCAGTCATACTCCTGTAAGTAAACACAATCAACTCTGATTCATTAAACTGAGCTCGAATGCAGTCATCTCTTCAGCATCAGTGCCCACTGTGGGGTGAAGGAATGTTGCTTCACAGCTCACCAGAAAAGGAAAGGCATCACAGGCATTGTAATTGATGGAGGAAATCGCTGGGCTCAGTAGATGTTGAGCATTTATACACACACAAAGCACGCTCATGCTTGCACACACATATGCACTACACACACACCACACACACCACACATACACACACCACACACTCACACACATACCACACACACACACATACCACACACAACACACACACTTGCACACATATACACCATACACAACAAAAATACACACAGTCACATACACACATACACCACACACACTCACAGACACATACCACACACACAGCACACAGACACACACACCACATAGACCACACACACTACACACACACACACACACAAAACACACCCACAGTTGCACATATATATACCACACACACATACCACACATATACACACCACACACAGACTCACACATACACACACACACACAAACATACTCACACACACACACATATACACTCCTCCTCTGCTCTTAGGACCACCAACCGGCCATCAAGTGACAGTACAACTGTTCCCTTAGCTCCCTCTCACTGTGGTAATTCCCTTTGCTGTGACATTCAATTTTTGCAGTGCCAGCCAGTCGTGACTGGTTGTGCCATCTTCGAAAAAAACATCTTTGGATTCTGTTGTAAAGTCTCGTGGTTACATTGCAGTCCTAAAAATAGAACTGCATTGTATCAATCTGGTATTTTCAGATGATTGGTGACACCACTCCCCTCTTCTCTGGAAATAACAGAGGTGGGTTTTAAAATTCTGCTACCTAAGCAGGCCAAGTCACCGGCCACTTGTTTCACAGGCAGGCTTGGGTTCCCCTGCGTGCGCTCAATTCTTTGCTCCCAAAGCACTGCCTTTCTACCTGTCTGTAGCAATATTCCTTCTCTCTTGTCTCCATGAGTACCTTTAAGTTTTTTATTCTATTTAATTATAGGTGGGTGTTCTTGTGTGTGCAGGCACATATATTAGAACAGGTGTGTGCGCACGCGCGCGCACACACACACACACACACACACGAGTGTGGAGACCTGAGGACAGCTTCGGGCAGCCGCTGTCACCTAGTTGTCTTCCTGTGACAGTTTTCCAAGCACTGAAGCAGGTCAGGTCTGTTAGAATGGCCGCCAGCAAGCCCAGCTCTGCTTCCCCAGCTGATACCACAGGTGTAGCCACCATACCTGCCTATTTTTTTTTAAGCATGGATTCTGAAATTAAGTTCCTGCCCTCATGCTCACAAGAAAACATGTTTACTGTTGGGTCTAACTCCCCTGCCTAAATGTGTAGTTGAGTAAACCAGATTAACAAGATGCAGGACATGAATCTGTTTTCTCCCTTTCACTGGCTTCCACTTCACTCATATTCAAGTGATGTGCTCGAATTGTATCTGAAAGGCAAATGGGAATAAATAAGAGAAGACCTTGTACTGAGAATGTAAGGTGCCTCTCACATAACTAGTAAGCTTTTAATTTTATAGGCTAGCTATCAGCATCCAATAGACACATCAATGATGAATGCTCTTACTCTGACTGTGCAGTTATGACTCCAGCATAAGGAGTCTTGTGAAATGAAAGGGAGATTCAGCTACAGAAAACTCAGCTTTTGTTTTGAGCTTATTTTCATTCAAACCATCCTCTTTGCTCCGCCCCCCATGTGTGTGTGTGTGTGTGTGTGTGTGTGTGTGTGTGTGTGCATGCGTGTGCGTGCACTATGGAAACCCAGACAATACATATAATTCAAATTATTTTTAAAAACTTAGAGCAACTCTAAGCAACCTGGTTGCTTGCACAAGACCATACCAGTGGATATTTCAATGTGGATGAAGGAAAGGTTCTCAAGGCCCTCCACTAGTTGAAGAGCTATAATCAGTCAATGGCTATTGCCTGAGGGAGAGTCCATTTTCTTTAGGGACCAGCATCTTGATATGTTGTGCAAGAACTCTTGGGCATATACCCGGAGGATTCTCCAGCATGTAATAAGAACACATGCTCCACTATGTTCATAGCATCCCTATTTATAATAGCCAGAAGCTGGAAACAACCCATATGTCCTTCAACAGAGGAATGGATACAGAAAATGTGGTATATTTACACAATGGAGTGCTACTCAGCTATTAAAGACAATGAATTCATGAAATTCTTAGGCAAATGGGCAGAACTGGAAAATATCATCCTAAGTGAGGTAGCCCAATCACAAAAGAACACACGTGGTATGCACTCACTGATAAGTGGATATTAGCCCAGAAGCTTGGAATACTCAAGATACAATTCACATATCAAATGATACCCAAGAAGAAAGAAGAACAAAGTATGGATACTCTGGTCCTTCTTAGAAGGGGAAACAAAATACCCACAGAAGGAGATACAGAGACAAAGTGTGGAGCAGAGTCTGAGGGAAAGACCATCCAGAGACTACCCTACCTAATGATCCGTCCCACATACAGTTACAAAACCTAGACACTATTATTAATGCCCACAAGTGCTTGCTGACTGGAGCTGGATATAGCTGTCACCTGGGAGGCTCTGCTAGTGCATGACTAATGCAGAGGGGGACACTCTCAGTCAGTTATTGAACTGAGCACAGGGTCCCCAATTGTGGAGCTAGAGAAAGGACCCAAGGAGCTGAAGGGGTTTGCAGCACCATAGGAGGAACAATGATATGAGCCACCCAGTACTCCCAGAGCTCCCAGGGACAAAAACATCAACCAGATAGTACACATGGTGTTACCCATGGCTCCAGATGCATAGGCAGCAGATGATGGCCTTGTTGGACATCAAAGGGAAGAGAGGCCCCTGGTCCTGGAAAGGCTTGATGCAGCAGTGTAGGGGAATGCCAGGACAGGGAAGTGGGAGGGGGTTGATTGGGGAACAGGGGGAGGGGAGATGGCTTATGGGACTTTGGGGGGGGGACCAGGAAAAGGGAAATCATTTGAAATGTAAATAAAGAATATATCTAATAAAAATAAAGTTAAAAAAAGTGATCAGCACTTACTGAACACATGCACATACCTACAGTAGTGACTGGACTCAGAAGGTGTGTGTGTGTGTGTGTGTGTGTGTGTGTGTATGTACATATGTATGTGAGAGAGTATATGTGGGAGTATGTGTGTACATATGTGTGTGTATGTGTGAGTGTGTATATGTGTGTAGAAATGTATATGTGTATATATACATGTGTAAGGGTGTATGTACATATGTGTATGTGTGTGTGAGTTTGGCTGTATATGTGTGTGAGTGTGCATGAGTATGAGTGTGTGTACATACGCATCTGAGGGAGTGTAATTGTGAGTGTGTATACATATGTGTGTATGAATGAATTATGTATGTGTGGGGACATATGTGTGTGAGTTTGTATGTATATATGCATGTACGTGAGTGTGAGTGTGCAGATATGTGCATGTGTACCTATGATCATGGGTATGTGTACACATGTGTGTGTGTATATATATGTGTGTGCACATATGGGTGTACATGTGTGCATAATTATAGAAAAGGCATGGTTGAGAGGGGGATATATGAGGGTGGAGGAATTAGATGGAGGAGAGGTGGGAGGGAAAATACCACAAATCATTATACTCATGTGAGAAATTCTAAAATAAATGGCTCATGGATTGCAAAACACATCTACCACCAATCTAAAACCAGGAATGAGATCAGGTGTGAGATGGGATAGCTCTAACCTGAGTAGCTCTCTTCCCTTTTGATCAGATCCACAGCTTAGGGGCCTTGCTTGGACAGTGTTTGAACAAGATAAATGGCATTCTCTAGAATGTAAGAGAAACCAACCATTTCTCTTTTGTGATTCTTCACACTAAAATGACAAGCTCCGGTGCCCTTTTCAATTTTGACCACTCTGTACTTTTTCAAAGAGCCCTTCTTCTTTGGCTTTTCCTAATCAAGGAACTAAATTGATATCTTAGCCAGAGGGGGGTCTGAGAAAGATTGCAAGCATTATACTGTACTCTGCTGAGCGGGTTTAGAATAGTTTATAATGCATTATCATAAAGCAGGTCGGCATGAATAGCATGATTGCTGCATGAATAATCTCAGAACAAGAGAGACCTTCCAAGGCCTTTCCACTGTAAACAATCATTACGCTCTCGCTGCATAAAACAATGTTCCCTGGGGAATTAAAGAAAAGAGAAAACAAGTCTTAGCTTTCTGTAGTTTATATTTCTTGGTATCGAGTGAGATAGCTAAAGGGTGGAAGATGCTGGCCAGTCTACATGGAGGGATAAAGTTGGACAGAGCCAGTAGTTGTTGGTGCAGTAAGCCCATGGGAAGAGTTGTGCAGTGACAAAGCTTTGGTAACGGCAGCCTCCATTACCATCACAATACCTCGCACCCAGATTCTATTGCTCTGTCTTTTAACCTTATTCTAATGTAACGAGCATCTTAGCACTATTAAGACCCCAGGATGGTACTAGATGAAAGGAATAATGCTGACTCAATTTTACATTCAAGAAACAGACTCAGAGAGATTAAGAAAATGACCTAGGCAGATTTAAAAAAAAAAAAGTATTCATAAGCCACAATATGTCAATGGTAAAATGCAAAATAGGCGCAGGCTCCCAGCTGCGCTGTGCTTGGTGCCTCGTGACCAAGAAGAAGGAGTCTCTCGTAATTAGAGCTTCTGTTTTGTGCAGATGTTTTTCTTCACTTTTCTGCCACACATTCCCTCCACGCTAATTAATTCAGTATTAATTTGCAATTAATGATTGAAAAATAGAAAGCTTTTTCAGCTCCTTTAGGCCAGAAACCAATTCTTGCTTTGTCTAGTTCTCGACATTTTTCTTGCTTATTTCCATGAGAGGCACAAGGAAAGCACGCGCGCGCGGTCCTGGATTGGATGGAGCCTTTGTGTCTTCTGAGAGCTCTGAGTATTTGGTGTTTGGAAATGTACATTGTAAAACTCTGAGACAGAAATAGGATGCTCAGATTTATGTGGTTACAAACAAAATCTCTGTTTCCAGGGTGTGATGGACAGGACACCTCACCACTGCTGGGGCGCAGGGAGAATAAGGGGGCAGCAGGTGAAGTTAAGATTGCTTGTTGGTGATCCTGGATCACTTGGGTGAGCCCACCATGATTCCAAAGGCACTTAAAATTTGAGTTGGGAAGGAGGGAAAGCTAATTTTGTAAAGATACAGAGATGAACTCTGCAACATTGCTGATCTGGGAGAAGGCAGGAGGCAAAGAAGTGTGGTCCCCAGAGTGAGGAAGAGAACGAAAACAAATTCATCCTGATAGCCCTCAGAAGGTGCACAACCCCACCAAGACACCAGTTCAAGCTTTCACCTCCAGAGCTGTTATGTTAAAACATTGAGACTGTGACAATTTATTCCAGTAGTCAGAGACACTAATTCTAATACACCTTTTCATATCCGATAAGCATTGCCCTGAGTTTTAGTTCCTTTTAAGACCTTTTAGGAAAGTTGCTGTTCTACCTTGATGAAGAGCCCACATTAGACATTAGCCAGTACCCATGATGGGGTGGCTAGCACCTTTCTATAACATGAGATTGGTACTCATAAGTTTCGCTATCTGCCAATCTTAGCATCGTTTACACTAATAGTTTCTAGCAGCCACTCTGAGTCAGGAAAAAGTATATGATGTCTTTTATATGGTGGCAAGGCAGGAATGGTGTAAAAATGGAAAATGAGTCTTCTTTTCTTGATTTGTTCTTTGTGTATGTGTATGTATGTGTGTGTGTGTGTATGCCTTTGGGTGATGTTGATGACAGGAAGGAGGAGGTTCTTCCCTATTAAAATCTAAAAGGAGGCAATTTCATGAGACTTAATACTCAAGTATCAATATGCGCTACAGTATGGTGGTCCATTGCATGTACACAATGTGTAACAAGTTAAATCAGAGTGACAAGCCTTTTCATTTCTTCAAACATTAATTAATCATTTTATGAATTCAGAATTTTGTACTCTTGCTTTCTATCATTTGGAAATATATTTTTGCAGCCAGTTATTACCCTACCATTCTAGGGAAAATCCACAATTAAACCCTCATCTCTCAGTGGGTATTGGGTCTCCCTACTGAGTTTTGTCCCAACCTTCCTCCTCCTCCTCTTCCTCCTCCTTCCTGTCATCATCATCATCGTCGTCGTCGTCATCTCCATCCTCCCCATCCTCCTCCAGTTCCTCCTCCCTTTTCTCTTTATCCTCAAGAGCATTTGTTGTTTCTATGTCTTTTTTGTGAACCTCCATCTAACTGGAGGGAAATGGTGACTCGCAGTTTTGCTGTGTGTTTCTCTGATGCTTGCTGAGACTTTTGTTAGCCATTCCTCATTCTCCTTTAAGCAGGGTCAGTTCAGATTCTTTGCCTGTTTTGTGATTAGATTGATTTTTTCTTTACTGTTCAGACTTTTTTGGTTTCTTATCTATTCTGAATCCTGATACCTTGTTGGATAAATAATTTAAAAATATTCAGCTAATTTGTAACTTTTTTGATTATTCCCTTCACTATGCAGAAAATTATTAATTTTCTCAATCCAATTATCTATTTTTGTTTTTGCTGTCTGTGTTTTGGGAATGTTATCCTTAAAACACAAAACACTGCACCTGAGAAAGCAGATTAGCAGCAGCTGAATCACTTTACCATGCAAGGACCCAAGAATGCATGTAAAAGCTGGGTGCAGAGGCATGCACCTGTAATCTCAGCATTGCTACTGAGAGATGCACCTCCTAAAGGGAGATGGGGGGTAGAGCTTGAAGCTCATGGGCCAGCTAGTACTGCATACAGCAGCAAAAGCAATACAGTGGATCAAGGGTGGGGGGGACCTTGGAGCAATGGGAGATAGACATAACGACATACAGTGTGTGTGTGTGTGTGTGTGTGTGTGTGTGTGTGTGTGTGTGCATGTGTGCAATGTTCAAACAATATTATCTCCAGGTCTCACCTTTCTCAGGAAATACACAGAACAGGTTGCTTAGGGTAGCAAGTAGGCTGCACTATACTGCCTTGGGAAATAGTCAAGAGAGGATTTGGATCCAAAAGAAGCTCCCAATGACTGGTGTCAAACAGTCACAAGGAGAAGATGGGAGATTTGGGGAGCTACACTCAGGAAACAATAATGAAGTTAAATCCAAGTACATTCCCTTCCCCATGGTTGGGAACCTGCAACATTTACTTACCTACCCAGACTTTCCAGCGGCCCTAACTCACGACAGCTATAAGCATCTCATGCTTCCCAGTTATGGTAGCGAATGTTAATGGGGTGTCTTGTTTCTGTCCCACTACTGTTTCTTGAGTGTGTGTGTGTGTGTGTGTGTGTGTGTGTATACCTGTGTGTGTCTGTGTCTCTGTGTGTGTGTGTGTGTGTGTGTGTGTGTGTGTGTGTGTACCTGTTGTGTGTCTGTGTGTGTGTAGGGGGTGGGGGGAAACAGGTACCTTTTCAGTTTAAATAGAACCAGTAAAAAGAAGAACCACATCTGGAGCTGTCATAGATCCCAAGACACTCTTGTCTACTCAGGTGCTATCATCAGGGAATCAGATGATTGAGGATCTTGGGGAAGACCAGTGTGGGAGAGAGAAGTGTGATATGGTGTAAAAAGATGGAGAAGAGATTGATAAATTGGATTGTTGGTTCTGGTTCCTCATTCCTTTGCACTGGAATCATTCTTAACACAATGGTGTAATTTTTCTTGTAGCAAGGGAAGGGTGCTTCCCTTCTCTGAGCCCTTAGGTTGGCTAATGGAAGGGTAGACATAGCAGATGCTTGTGGGGATACATAAGTAAATACAGCTCTCAGCTTAAGATTATATTCAAATTTGGAATGATTTTTACTCTGGGTGATGTGAAAGTTGGTGAGCATCCTATAGAAACTGTACTTTGATTCTTAAACTTTTTCTAGCTTCTCAGTATGCAGTGAGATACTTTCCTGAGTGGTTAAGTTGTAGTAATAAACTGTAAGTGGCTCCCAGTCATTTGCCCATGATAGAAAAGCATCACTTCCCCAGTGTACTGTCAGTAAGGTAACATGATGGATATATTAAATGCATCTTTGGCTTACAGTGAGTTTACTAGGACATGACCCATCTTCAGTTAAGGATCGTCTGTCTATACAGTACAGTAGGTCTGAGATCAAATCCGCAGCAAAGGACATCTTACCTGAAGCCAAAAGCATAGCCACACACACAGTAACAAGCAAGAATTTGCATAAGAAATAAACGTGCTTTGTATTGTAATCTATGGTACCTCAATTGCATGTTTTTTAGCCTGTAATATGTTCAAATCTCACTCCTCCAAGTCTCGGCTCCATTGCCTTCTCCAGGTTTCACATCCTCCCAACTCATTTCTATGCTGAGTCCTCCTATCTGACACTGCACGTTAAAATTATGAATTCCTGCACGGAAGAGCAAATTTAAACAGAATTTTAAACACTGTGTATTTTTAAAGAATTACACTTACCGTTATCTAGATGCTCACATTCTACTTATATGTTATATATAATATGCATTTATATTCTATTTCAAACGATGATTCCTGCAATAGTGAGGTAGTTATTTTTATATCATGCCATTGAAAGAGCACAAACATTCAAGCCTCATAAGCAATTTCATACATTGTCAAATCCCCCTGCCTCTGCCCACACACCTTCCAATGCAACGCTGAATCCTCTCACCCACATCAGTAAAGACAAAGGTTATGCTTCTGACTGTTCTAAATGTTCTACTGTCTGTTCTCTCCATTACAGCACCAGTTAACCAAAGTGACAAGATATTTACTCATGATTGCTGAGGTTTATTTTAAGTCTAGACTGAGGGTGAGGTACATGTGGGTTAATTTAGCCTGAAAAGTGCAATTTAAAACCTTTACCTTTAGTAAAGGTGACGCAATAAGACAGCTGACAAGAAAAGGCAGTCTGAGGATGAAGACGGGTACAGACACTAGTGTGTGGTGCTACCTGGCCTGAATTCATGATTATAGAACTAATTTGCCTCAGAGAACTGCATATGTCACTTCTTTAATGAGAAGTCAGGGCTCTACTCCTTCTCAGCCACCTCCCACTACACCCAAGGTCCTTGGAGAATTCAGGACAAGTTGAGATGCGAGCACATAAGGTTACAAGGGCAAAAGGGCCTCTAGTCAGCAACACCGACTGATGTCCTCCCTGCAGCTACTCTCCCTCTTGCCTTTGCAATGCACAACGCTGCCTTGGAACCAATTAACGGTTTAGCTCTATCACTGTTCACACTAGTAAAGACCCCATGTCTGAGGGAAATACAGAACAAGATGAAGGAAAATTCCTTCCTTCCGAGACTCAGAGAGATGCATACTCAGTAGCCACATTGGACAGGCTCTGAATCACCATGTTTTCAAAACATTAGTTATTCTGACAACAGAGTTCCGTGAAACCAGCTTTTATTCATTGCATCAAAGTCAAATAGAGATTTTCCAAAAATACATTCTGATCCCAAGGAGTAAACAACTATCGCCTTGTTTCATGCATATTAGAGATTTCTATGGAGATGCCTAAATATTTTGATTAATTTGAAAGTAGATGAACTGATATGTAGGTATTTACCGTATCAAAGTGTTCTTCTGATTGAATCTGTTTCATAAATGCAACATAAAAGGTAAGATTTTCATCTTAAGTAGCAATCTGGAAATGGTGCTTCAGTATTAGGAGGCTCCCAGGCTCAGACTGAAATACCAGAGTGATCAATGTAGTGGGTGTGAGTGAAGGGCCTTGCTCTGGATTTAAAAGCCATGCCAAATGTGAAAGCGTCGCCTGGGGCTCCGGGGTACCTGATTACCCTGGAAAAGGTCAGTGCCTGTCTGAATGGCAGGCCATGTTCTTTGGCCCATGCAGTCTCATTTCATCTCCAAAGCATACGCCTGGGAGAGAGAGATCATTAGTGCTAATTGTTGGTGTGGCTGAGGATGAGCTTTCCTTCGCAGTTGCTTATGAAGGCCTAAGAATAACTCATCCTTTTTTGAACCGAGCCTTATCCTTTGGGGTCAGAATTTCTGCAAATTGAACTAGAGCTATTTTTAGGTGTGGTTCCAAAAGGCAGCTGTAATTCAAAGTGCCACCGGGTGTGTCAGCTGACAAATCTAGTTCGTGTCCCTCATCTCGAGACTCCTAGTGCAGTGCACAGAGGTATTTGTGACGTTACTGTGCTTGGAGTCTCATTAGTGACCCAGAGATCCGTATCGGAAAGGCCTGGTTCCCAGTAAGGTCTGTTGAGAGACAGTACACCCTTTAAAGGGTTGGACTTAGTGGGAAGTCTCTAGATCACTGTGCTCCTGAACAGGATAGTGGGACCATACGTAGTTCTCTTCTTTCTCTTACCTTGCCCAGTGGCATGGGCTGTCATGATGTAATGCATCATTATGGGCCAAAAAAAAGCAACTAAGCCAATCAGTCATGGATTGAAGGCTTTGAAACTGTGAGCCACAACAACCTCTTGCCTTTAGAAGTTGATTCTCTCTAGTGGGATTTGTTCATAGTAGTGGAAAACTGCCCACTGTAGCCATGCTATGCTGGGCGTTTTGTATCCATACTGGATCTGCCCAGTGTGATTGCGCAACTCTTGGGTTTTGTATTCGAAACCTTAGTGCAAAGCTCTGATCAACCACTATGAACAAAGGTTCACTAATAATGAGCTTCTATGAGATTTCAGAGGCTTCTGCGAATTCTGTAATTCTAACCTAAAGACCAGAGAACATAGTCCTGTTGAGCTATTAACAGGAAAGACATTGGAGATGAGGAACAGTTAGACCTAGCCTGACTGAGAAGTGAAAATTCTCAAGTGGCTAAATGTTTCAAGATCCAAGACACAGTCAATACATGTCAGGTTGTAGTTCTCAGTTTGGGTCACTATTATTTCTTGAGAATCTTTCCAAGTACAGAAGACCTGAGCCTTTCCCCTCTGAGTCTGAGTAGTCACTACTATTTTCCTGGAAAAGAACCCACTTGGCTCCTCTTATCTTTACAGTACAAACCTGATCTTGCCAAGCAACAGCAGGATGGTAGAAACTTTAACTGGGAAAGAAGCTTTAGGGTACATTTCCAAAATGATGTCCAGTTTTCAAATGTTGTTGCCCAAGAATGAAGGACGTTATGGGGTTTTGGTGAGGTAGTTTCATGGACCCGTTTTCTCCTTGCCTTTCACCACTCACAGGTATACCGAGCAGTCCTTACTTAGCTTGTTGCCTCAACAAGGCAATACAGCTGGTCAGAAAGCAGAAATTGTCAGCAACCACTTTTTGTGTCTGTGTTTGAAAATGGGGAACTCAGAGCTGGGGGGTGGCACTGGGACAAAATGTGTGGGTGGTGTGTAGGTTAAAAAATATTCATTTCTTCTACTCCCTGCCAAGAATAGAAGTCTCTAGGTCAGAGGGGAGGAGTCTGAAGGGGAGTTAAGAAGAACCCGCACAAAGATGGGCCCAGTTCCCTTCTTTCTGGGAAGGTTCCGCAAAGAGATGGCTTCATTGCAAATCTAGACATACTAGTCAATTGCCTCATAAGGATTACTATCTAGGAAGAGAACCAGAAAATGTGTTGAGCTTGCCTCATGAGGATCCAAAGGGTTTTGGATAGTTAAAGCAGAATGCATTACCCAACGACCACTGCCCCCCAATTCACCATCCAAGGCACTTGGACAGTGTAAGGCCTTCCAGGGCCTTTAAAAGTCCCAAAGTGACCTGACATTGTTAACCGTAGCCCACTAACACCAGTTACACATCCAGCTGAGTTAAAGGAAAAATGACCGCCAATTTCCTAGCTCAAGACAGTGGGATTCACAGATCTACTATGTAGGGAAGTTTCATAAGAAAAGTGGTCAAAATGCTACCTTGATTATAGTTGGTGGTGATAATATTAGCAAATTTAAAGTCAAATGAAAACCAAAAAGTCATTTTTCACTATGTAATGCTCAGTTCACTTGTATGAAGTTATATCAAGATGGAAAATAATGTTGTTTAGGCTCACTCTACCTTAAAATTTTTATTAAAAATTCTCACTAAAATATGATCACTTAAGGGGAAAGAGGAAAGAGGTGAGGGCTACCTAGGCCACAGATAATTTCTTGGCAAAGCAGAGAAAAATATATGTGACCCTGCTGAACTTGCCAGCTGACTAGATTTTCCCATCGATTCCAGCTCTGCTGTGTTGCTTCTGAGCCTCAGCGAAGACAGCTCATCTTTTAACTGCCCATGCAACATCATTTGATCTTCAATTCATAAGTTTACTCTCCTAATGCCTGTTGCTGTTACTGCCACCTTCCTTATTTTTCTGTCTTCCTGTGTGGGCAAACTTCTTACTTTTAAACCATTCTTTCTGTCTCTCTGTCTGTTCTTCTGCATCCTGGTAGCTAATAACTGCAGCAGAAATGAAAAAAATTTTTCATCATTCATCATACCCCCACCTGTGAAATCTCAGTCACTGAGGGAAGTGCCACAGCTGTATAAGCTAATGATTGCCAGGTCTATGTTTCCAGTCCAGAGCCTACATCATTGACTCCTTCACCTACATCATTAACACAGTTCACTCAGAAGTCTCTAAAATATTGATTTGAGTTCTTTAACTCCACCTAACAACCTGTGGGTTTTCCGTTTTAATGAAAAATATTACTGGTTGTTGACTCTGACTTGATCAGGTCTCTGCCTCAGTTTCTCTAAGATGTTTGCTTCCAGCCTCCGCTCAACAGTAAGGACCAACAGCTATGTCTCTGTCAAAAAAAGAAAAAAATAACAAGTAATATGTTTTCCCCAATCCTTATGAAGCAGCACATCCACACATGTATTTACTGAATGAGTAAGCCGTTTCCATGACCTCTGGGCTTAATAATCTTCATCAAAAAGGAGCACACTGAAAAGGTTTCCGTGTAATAACTGACCCCCACCCCTTGTGTTCACTCCTTTCCCTTCTTCATGCTATTAACAGCCTGCTTAAGACTCCACTTAGGGTAAATACAAATCATAAAAATCTGTAAAAATAGGTACATTCTCTGTGTTGGAAATTAGACTAAAGATGAAATTGTGTTGTCGGGACATTTCTACAGACGGTGTGGCTCCTCCTAGATTCTTATTTGTGGCTGTGAAGCCACACCTGCCCTTTGCCCCTTCCGCAGCTTTTGGCTGTTTTAGATAAGCATGGCAGGTAGGCACTAGCTTAGATAACTCTCTTCTACTAATATGGACTCACTTGGCTGGCTGGCTGGTTTTCAGATTCCTCTAGATATGCTTCGTATTCTCTTGTGACTAAAAATTCTTCTCTTTGACACAGAAATAAAACATTACACTGATCCAATAATTTAGGGTTATTTTCCCTTAACATTTCTTGATTTCCTTAAGTAGAAGTCTCGATTTTCTTACTCTGATAGTGACTGTGAGAATACATTTTTGTTGTTTGTATTTTTTGCAAACCTCTACCCTCTGAGTTTTGCCTTCTCTTACTCAGCCTTTCCACGTTCCTGTTTCTCTTTAGATTTTCCTCCATGCTGACATATGATTGCTTCATTTTAAAATCTTCTGTGAAATGTCAGTGATCATTCTGACAGATAACAGTGTCTGAGCATTCATCAGACACTTCTATGCATTTCGTTTGATGTTGCCATTTCACATTAACCCACCAGAACAGATAGCACTGAGATCCCTTAGACATGAGAAATGAGACTTTTCCCCTCTGTCACAGAGCTACTAAACTCCAGATCAAGGGCTAAACCCAAGCCTGGATGGCTTAAATCCCAAGTGCCAATGCCCAAGTTTAATCTTATTTCCTATGAAAAGTGCCATAGCACCGAGTACTGGCTTAGAGGTCTCCACGGGCACAGAAGGAGCAAATCACCATGCATTCTTTGCTTGCACAACAATGTAGGCGTTTAGCCTGTGCTGTTTATTTGTTTTAATTTTTGCTGGCAGAGGTTATAGGGACATATCTCTATCTTCATGAAATATATTTTTGTGTCAGTAATGTTGAATGTGTATGTGTGTGTGTCAAAGATTTTCAAGATCAATAAATCCAGGTCTATGTTTGAATCAACCTTTTAGAATCTGTTATCCTATAGGGTGATTTTGAGCTTTTATCACAGGTATCCAGACCTGGAGTAGGTAAAGGGTTTATATCTCTCTCTAAATAATAATAATGTGAGCTTGGTGATGAGTGGCAGTGGGTGGTGCCCACAGTGGACAATTTGGGAGAAGTGCCATGATGAACCGGATTCAGAAAACACGGTGAGACCCTCTAGATGAGCATCACCAAGTAGCACACATGAACCTCAGGTCACCAGAGTCTGTTACATCTAAAGGTAAGTGGATGTCTTAACTGTTTTCATTATCCCAATTTTTAAATACAACCTCAAATAATTAGAATTAGAAATATTAGCAGAACATTGTCTAGATGGACATGTTTTGAAATAAAATGATCATTTGCAAATTCTAAATCAGCTAATAACCATTAATTCAACCTATATTGTTTTGTATTAGGGTCTAGGTCTTATGTTTTTACCCCATTAATTTAGTGGATGAAATGTGAATCAGAATTAAGAATAGAAATGGATACGATGATGCATGTCTGTAATTTCAATACCCAAGAACCTGAAGCAAGAGAACCATATGGTTTAAGGTCAGCCTTGGTTACCTCATTATGCCTTGTCTCAAGTATCAGAAGGAAGGGCAGAAGAAAGGAAGGAAAGAAAGAAGAGTTGTGTAAACCTGTGTGATGGTTTATGCTTTTTCATTCCCAAACTCATCTATTTGTTTGTGGCATCTTCTGACAGGTAAGACTCAGATCCATGTGGTAGATGAAATGGAGTTGCCATGCAGACAGACTTAGTTCAATAAATTAGTCCAGTCTAAACTTCTAAGCTGTATCCCAAAGCTTCCTTTATTCTCCCAAAGAACTGTAGTCATAGAAAGAGGACAGACAAGAAGAATGGAAGGAGACCTGTCCTTCGTGTTTGTTAATGGTACTGCAGAAGTAGTATTTGGTGAGATAGGTTATTGCCCAAGCCATTCTGGTAATGGTTATCTAGTAAGAAAAAACATCCATCTAACAAAAATGCTCTTAAATTCTCACAAGAGACTTTATACACATGCCTGTAATTTGAGAACTTGGAAGGAACTGTGTAATTCCAGAACTGAGATGAGAGAGTTGAAGCTCAGGGCTTTCTGACTATCCTTGGAATTCATGAGAATACTCTGCTTCGAGAATGAATAGGAAACACAACCCTTCTTTGCTTGTGGGGTATCGTTTCCTAGAAACCTAGGTGGAGCTGCCCTGCCTTAACAGGGCTGGAAGCCAAGTGGAAGAAAGTGTCAGTCTTCATCCATTCCCAGGTCAAAAACAAGTGACCATGAGTTTTATTCCTTCTGTAGTTTCTAGGGTTATTCAAGCAAAAAGACTTAGTACTTAGAATGAACATTATGGCAGGGTTTTCCTTATGATAGATACACTTTGATCTTCTAGTCAGTGTAATAGAATACTTGACAGAGAAACCTAAAGGAGAAAGGATTTACTTTGGCTCATAATCTAGTGTTCCATTCTATCACAGTAAGAGAGGTGTGGTGACAGGAGCATGGACTGAAGGATCTTCACATCATGGGTGACAAGGATTCAGGCAAGAACCAGGGGTAGATATAACCTTCAAAGGTCTGTCTCTGGAAATCTAGTTCCTCCCACTATGGCCTACCTACTAGAGGTCTTCAGCCTTCAAAATGGCATTACAATCCCAGGCCAAGTAAGTATTCAGAACACAAGCTTATGCAGAACATTTCAGATTAAACAATACCACTGTTTCTGTGCTAAAGGTTCATGGTCATTTCACATTGCTAAAGTGCATTTTGTCCAACTGTAAGAGTCCAGACAATATTCACAAGTTCTATATCATTTAAAAGGTGAAAATCTCTACTGAAACTCAAGGTTGTCACTTAGCTATGAGCCATGGTGAAATGGAAGATAAAATTACATGCTTCAAATACTCAATGGTACAAAATAAATATTCCCATCCCCCTCAAAAAATGGAAGACTGAAAAGATATCAAAGAAATATTAAACCAAAATAAGATCAAAACCCAGCAAGCTAGACATTAAATCCTGCAACTCTATGTTCAGTGTATGGTAGCATGATGTAAGTTCAGATGGACTCAGTCTTCCCCTTGCAGCCCTGCTGCCTGAAAACTTGTTGGTTTTTCTCTCAGGCTTGCCCCATTCGGTGCCTGCCGCTTTCCTCTGAAGATAGTCCTTATTCCTGGCATCTTCAATACCCCAGAGTCTCCACTGCAATTCAAGCTCCAGTCTTATTGTCTCATGCACCAGTCCCCCAGAGCAACCCTCAATGAATCATAACCTACTCCATTTGGCCTGGCCTCAAAGTCCTTTCTTGAAACAACTGGCGTGTGACTTCATGATTCCGTAACTGTTACAGTTGTATACCTTGCAAAAAGCACCACTTGGAGATGACATGTTGCCCTTTCAGTTCATGAAGGAGCGAGGTTCCCTTTTACAAATGCTGCAGAAGCCTCTGACACCTGCAGGCTGAGCCCAGACGAGGTTTGCTATTAGGCCCTTTACGGATGGGGCCCTGGCTGCTCTCTCCTCTCAGGCCCTCTTCATTCAGGCTTTCTCCTTCCAAATGAATTTGTGATTTGATACCCTGGAACTTTCTGTGGGTGGTTCCCCTGAAGTGCCTTTTCTATTGGCCCAGTGTAACGTATATGGCTTCCATTAATGGTAGAAATCATTTTAACAACTAGAGCTACTTTGCCTATAACTTTTTAACACTATAACATATAATCACATAGCTAGTTTAAAGAAGTCCTCAAATGTGTACAGCCCCAAGTCCTGTATGTCTCAGTAAATAGCTATACAGTAGAATAACCATTCTGAAGCAACGAAGATTCACTTAAGGTCTCACACTCACTCCATCAATTACACTTTGATTCACCTATCCACTGTGAAACGGGAAAAACCATGAGGTAGTTGAAAGTACAGGGCAAACCTTTCATATCCTCTTGGAGTCTCCTCTCCTTTTGTCTACATTCATCTTTGCACATTACCTCCTCTTACCTTCTCTTGGTCTTCTTTCTAAAATGTGTACTATGTCTAAACTTACACTTGTTTACATATATAATTATACGATAGAATTGGCCTGCAAGAAAGAACATGCAGGATTTTTCTTTCTGAGTTTGAGTCACTTTACTTAGTATACATTCCAGGTGCATCTATTTTTTTTCTGAATTTTTGTGATTTTGTTTTTACCATACAGCTGAATAATATTCCATTTCTATGTGAATCATATTTTCATTATTCATCAGTTGACAGATACCTACTTGGCTATTATTTTAAATGCAATCCCTTTGGTGAACTACACCCATCTTTCCACTCTGGTTTTTTTTGTTCACTCCCAAGGCAAAGATAGGGAAAGGCAACGAACAGTAACCACACCAAAGCCTGAGTGTCATGCTTTGTTAAAATATCATCTCCCAAATAAATCAATCCATTACCTTTGAATTTAGACTCACTGAAATCTTGAGAACATGGCAAAGTATACCCCGATTCCTCATCTAAATGTCATATGACTGGGTGCTAGCCCAGTTCTTGATGGAGCCCTGTTCTCCTGTGGGAGAAGATGCACCTTTCTATTAACATAGTCATCGTCCATGAATCTCTACTCATACTGCTCCTTGGCTTCTCTTCCCTGCATCTACCAAGTGTTCTGCATGTCCCCAACCAGTTCGAAAGGCAAAGAAACATGTGGTTTGGCTTATCAGATCATAGCAACAACTGCACTCCTCTGTCTGAAACTTAGGGCAGGAAGAATCTACTCAAGCTTCCATTCTCAGAGGTTTCAGCCCATCAGCATGGAGCAAGGTGATGAGGACATCCCTATCTGTGGTATGAGGTGTAGAGTCCAGATAATGTATCAGACTGGGATGTAAGAGAAGCAACCTGGAACCAAGAGTGTGTATAAACCCTAAAGGTCCATTCTAAGTGACCTTCTGATACAAGTCAGGCACCTTCTAAGGATCCCACAACCTTTGAAAGATTGTCACCAGCTGGTAACCAATCATTCCACACGTGAGCCTAGGGGTGGGGCTTCAGAATCAAAGCATAACAATATGAAACTACATAAAGATGAAGAAATGGGGGGTAAGGGGGCAAAAATCATCATCTTTGTGTACTCAGTTCCTTAAATAAACCATCTTTGGCTACTACATCATAATCAGTAACCATAGCAGCATATGGATTTGAATACATGCTTCTAGATTCCATGTAACTGTCAAAATCTGAAGCTGAATTAATGTTACTTTGTTATTTCTATTTCTCAGCAGGGGCAATTTTGTATGAAGTTTGACTACTCTCTAAAACAGAACTGGAAATCTTTCTTTTGCAAAAGAGTAAAAAAAAAAAAAAAGAACACTAAACAAAGAAATTGAATTTCAGATTTGAAAGAGTTGGATCTAACATGTAGCAAATATTTCAAAGGTTTTTTTTTATATATAAACAAAAGTATGTCATTCTCCCCAGACCATCAGACTCATAGGAACCCTTGCTACTACTTTGCAAATAAATTAAAGATTAGAATTTAAATAGATAACCAAAAGCTATACTGGTGCTAGTGAGTGCTCCATGCAGATCACAAGCATAGGTTCCTACATTTCACAGGGACATTCCAGATTCCAAAGTCAGATGCCTTCCTAGGACGATTTAGTTATCATCTAGGCCATTTTCAAGATAAGGGAACCAGTAATCAGTTTCCTCTGACCATTTTCACCTGTGAGAAAATATGAGCTTGGAGTAACAATGTGCCATCCAAGTCACAGAATTATGTAATGTCACAGATCTCAAACCAAGAATTTTTAAATTATTCTCCAAGAGTCTCTTCTCTTCTCCTGTGCCTGTGATGTTCCACCAAGGCCATTTGACATTCTTTATGTCATATGTAGTTTTTGTTAGCCGTATAATGTAGGTGACATCTGTGGTTATGTCTTAAAACCCAGAATAACACTGATTCTCATTTCCAGCCCACCGGGTATGGATTCAATTTCCTCTCCAAAACTTTGATGTGTTTATCTTTGATGAGTGGTCTCTTGAACCCTCTTCCTTGAATTGACATCTGATTCTCCACCTGACATCTTGCAATTATTTTCATATTGCCAATATGATCCTAAGTAGTATTCAATCACTATGCTCAGTTTTAAATACAATCCACAAACACACACACACACACACACACACACACACACGAACACACACACGAACACACACACAAATAGATGTCGCAGAAGTTAGAGACATTATGAACTAAATGTTAATGAATAATGGCTATGCTGCTCTGTAGATTCCATTGCAGGTCTCTCACGTTCTTCATTCTTTCTCCTATCTTGTTTCTCCCTAATAGTCAATGTTGTCTTAAATGCACAGCGCCTCTACCCTTCATTTGTTCCACACTAAAATTTCCAAATCCTTTGTTGAATGGCATTTTCATTTTTCATTCCCAAGTGCCTCATCATCAAGATCTTTGTTTTTTCTTTTTCTTCAAGACCAATTATTCCCAAAGTAAGTTTACCCAAAATAAAGTCTACTGACAACTCTCAAAAAGGAGATTCACTTATTATCATACAGCAAGCAGTCCACATTTGGTAAGGACCACTACTCAAAGAATAGCTCACCTAATAAGGAAATAAATAAGCATGACTCTAATTTCTCCTGAGCTGTCTAGCCTTTGGAATAATGAGACCACATAGAATTCACCAGAGCTGCCTCTTGAACTCTCCCACCTAGTTGGGACCCTCAGGCTCATATCCTCACTGATTTGAGGAAGACCAGTCTAACAGATATTCAGCCAACACAACTGTGAAAACCATCTAATCTACAACTGTAGGGGCAATTTTTTCTAAAGGCTGACAAAAGCAGAATAAGCAGATAACCACAGGCCAAAAATGACCACAAGGTTTCAGTCAGCTATTTAGTAGGTCTCTGAACTTGAGTCACCAGCATTTAATGGTAATGGGTTGTAAGTGTCTGATTATCTATTTTGGTTTACAAAAAAACAGAAAGGAAAAAAAGAAAAAATATCTAGGGTTTTCTGGGGTTTCCATTTCTGACCAAGTGGAAAGTATTAACACTCAGAAAGAGACTGGCAGTGGAAACCTGGTTTGACTTCTTGCTTAAGGTCTGTGGAAAGCAGATTGGCAGAACCAATTGCAAAGGCTATTGCTACCATGTCTGACACCCTTTGTCCGTAACCCAAAAAAGCAGTGGCCTTTGAAATTTTAGAGTTCTTGACTCATGTAGTTTCTAGGAATGCTATTTGGTTTCAGAAAGTAAACAAAATAGGCATGAGACTAATTGTAGGTTTTATTTACCTTGTTTCTGGAAGTAGTCCCATGTTTCCCATAGAAACACAAAACATCTGATTATAGAGTACTCTTCCAAATAAAGGACTCTGACAAGTCCACGTGTGCCAAGTCTACCTTTCTAAAATCTAAGGCACCTTGGAATTGCAGAACTCATCTGGATCCCAGGGTTTCAGATGAAAGATTATAGATCTGCAGCCACATGTGCTGGGAGGGCAGGGAGGAAGACTGGAGCAGAGGGAAATGGCTCCCAGAGGCATCTTTTCAGAAGCACCAATTGGAACATGCAGTCTGTCAAAGAGCAGAACATTGGGCATGTGTTGTAGACACTGTAGAGCCGTGGAGAAGTGATGACAAGACAAAATCCTGAGGAAATGGCCTGTGAGAAGCCTGCTGCCCATCCATCCATCACCCGGATGGTGGCTCACAGTCATCTATAACACCAGTTACAGAGGATCTAATGCTAAAACTACACATATATGGTACACAGTCATACATGCATGCAAAACACCAATATATATACAATAAAATAGAAATGTTTGAAAATTTTCCCAAACTCGACTGCACAGCCCAAACATTCCTATGTCTGATCCCAATTGGCACCATTGAATGAACCCCTCCTGATCTGCTGCCTATGCATCTGAGGTTTTAAAGGGACCCAGCTAACAAGGTTCATAACTCAGGGCTCACAAACATCTTATTTTGTTTTAACAGATGGAAAGGAAAGACCTTTTCTCCACTCTTATACAGAATGAAAGCCCTTACAAATCAGAAAAGCTCAACCAGGATGCCTTGTTTAAAGCAACGTGGTCTAGTCTCTGACCAGAACGGTCTGTTTCCCTGTGATATTCCTGTTTGTAATCACAGATACATAGAGGCATTTGTGGACAACAGTGTAGTCACCACACTTTATGTCACACATGCTTCCTACACTTGCATGCCATCAAGGATTAAGGACTATCCTATGTCAGGAGGAAAAGCGGCTTCCAGAGCATTCTTTGATGTGTTTAGTGGAACTTAGCAGAACCTGTGCCTTGAGCAGGAAGTCAACTTTTTTGTTCTCTTTTCTGTAACGTATGCGACAGAGTCCGGAGTTCCTTCCTACATGACTGTGCAGTTTTGTTCTTGCTCCTTTATTCCGAGCCACTTCAAAGTGCAGAAAAGATTGGTAAATCAGTCTCTTATCTCTAAACGATGGCTTCACAGCTGCTTTCTGTTTGATGTGACCATCCTGCTTAATCACAGTATGTGCTTGGCAGCTCGTTGGTAGCTGATGATTCCAGATCAGTATCTTCTACTAGAGGGAGATCATATGCCAAGCAGGACTCGCATTCTCCGTGTGTTGCCCAATCGAACTGCCCGCCCCCCCACCAAGCTTTCAGCCCACTTCTTTCGCCATTTGGACTGGAAATTTCCATTTTCCTTTACTCGGATCTCCTTTTTTGGAGAGGTGGGTTGACCCTCAATTTGAATTGCATTCTCTGTAAATTTCTCAGAATACTGTATTTTTCTTCTTCACACAGCAAATATTACAATATCTCTGGGCTTTAATATCTATTTTCCTATTAGATAATATAGTATTTAAGATCAGGATCCAAGACTGGCTTTTGTTGTCATTTAGTTTGATGGAGTTTTCAGATTTATTTTTTATCTTGTTTTGGGTTTTTTGTTGGGTTGGTTGGTTTTGTTTATGTTGTTATTTGTTTGTTTGTTTGTTTATTGGTGGTGTTATTTCTATGCACCCAGTCAGTGTTTCATGCTGATACATGGAGATTGATTAAGACATGTCTATTATTCCAATGCATTAAATATGCCCAATTCTTACTATGCTGAAGCCACGGGATTTTTAACTGGGCTGTTGGGGATTTTATGAAAAGTGTCAGTGAAAGCAGAAATGGCTGTAAAGCAGGAAGCATCAACTGAAGGGCGGGGCCTAGAGCAAGGAGATCTAGTACACACACTTTTCAGAGTGGAATTTGGATTGATCACGGTAAAAAGGAAAGTGTCCAGAATGCAAGCCACTGGTCCATCACCGGTGCACTTGGCCCTTACAGAACTGTGCTTCAGAATGCACACCTTGACAGCCATTTGCTTATTATGGCAAATGCTAAATGACAACTTGTGTTGTTGAGATTTATTTAAATATCAGTAAAACTCTCTCCCACCGATACTAAACATTATAATTCATCATTCACAAAGCCTTCTTTAGTCAGCTTTTCTTAAGTACTTTAAATTGTTGACAGACCCATTTCTTTCCTCTGAGGATGGGTTTCAGGTGATATATTGACTGTGTTCTCTAAAAGCACATTCTTCTTAAGATCTTGAAAACATTTGTCTACGTTAAATCTGAGTTATCACACAGAGAAGCCCAAGCCACAGTAAACACAGAATAATGAGTAGCATCTGTCACCCTTAATGGCAAGGGATCTCAAGGACTCTCAAGCCTCTGTGAATTTTTATGACAAATAAAATAAATTGACCCACACGCTCAGTCAGTCACTCAACCAACACTTGTATGGGTGCCAACCATGAGTTACATCAGGCAGTAAAGCAACATATATCACATTATGTGCTTTCATGGAGTTTATAGTTCAAGCAAAGGAACAAGCATGAAAGCAAATAGAAGCCATAAAGAATTATGATGACTAAGACAAAAGAAGCACATATAATTGACCAAAGAACACTTTAGAGTTTGGGAGTAAGGGAGTCAGAATGGTTCCCTAACTATAGTTTTAAAACTGAACAAGTGAGGGTATGGGAGGTAGGGAAAATACCAAGGAGACAAAGCAAGACAAGTATGGGGGTAAGGAGTAATTGAAGGTTGGGTTAGTCAGATTTCCATTGCTGTAACAAAATACTTGTGATAATCAAGTTATAAAGAGCAAAGGTTTATCTTGGCTCAAACTTTGAGGCCTATGGTGAAGCCCTATATCATGGTTGGTAGCATACAGTAAATCAAAGTTTAATCATATGATCAGCATGCAAAAGAGGAGAGAGGGAAGACTCCAGGGTCCCACTATCTCCTCTAAAGTCATGCCTATGCAGCATCCTACTAAGGTTTCTATCATCTCTTAAAATATCTCTTAAAGTTTCTATCAGCATCTATCCAAGCTGTTTTGAAGCCTTTAACAGAGGGCCTTTTGGGAAGTGTTTCAGATTTAAGATATGGGGAGATAGCACAGTCGATAAAGGGGTGGTCAACCAACAAAAGGACCTACATTAGATGCCCAGAACCCATATAAAAACCAAGCATAGTGATACAAGCATGTAATCCCAGCATGGGGAGCTGGAGACAGGAATGCCTAGCATTGGCTGGCTAGCCTAGGTACCTGGTGAGTTCCAGGCCAATCAAAGCCATAGCGCTGGCTCAGAGGCAGATCGATAGACATATGCACATCTTCAGGCTCAGAAGGGAGAACTGGAAGACCAGCTTGAGATACAAGCAAGGGTCGAACAGTGGAGGGCCGGCAGTGTGCCATGCTGAGCAGTTTTGATTATATTCTCTTTCTATTGAGGCTCTAGAAGTATCCTTAAGTGTAGAGTGTCTTGATTAGATGCATGTTTTAGTTCACTCCAGCTGCTATTTAGATCTTGGATGATAAACTTTGGGACCTGATCCTCAGGTTACTGTTTGTATGGGGTCCCTAAGTGTGGGAATGAGCAGAGTTTCTGACTCTTGTGCCTTCTCTTGGGCTCTTTTCCTTCTGTTGGTTTGTCTTGTCCAACTTCAATGTGATAGGTTTTGCTTTATCTTATTATATGTCATATATTATGTTATATTATAACAATAGTTACTGTATTTTTAAAAAATGAATGCATGCATGCATGAATGAATGAATGATGAATGAATGAAAACCTAGTCACTAGGGTAAAGGTTAACTGCTGAATTGTCAATTATACCTCTGGGAGAGGGAAAATCAGTTTTCTCTAGTTGAGTGACACTGCCTATATCAACCATTCCAGGGCAGGCCTCATGTTCAGGAATAGCTGACCAACATATAATAGACTCTATATTTGTGTGCTTTTATTTATTTACAATTTGGTGGGTTGTTTTGGGTTGTTTGTTTTGCTAGTTGGGTTTTGTTTTCTTGGTTTTGTTGTTGTAGTTGTATTAAGTTTTGTTTTTTGTTTTTTGAGAAAGCTTAAAGTTGGACGTGTGGGAAGACAGGAAGAATATGGAAGGACTTCAGGAAGGGGAAGAACATGATGATATATATTTAAGTCTAAAATTGTTTTAAATTGCTGGGCAGTGGTGGCCTTTAATCTCAGCACTTGAGAGGCCGAGACAGGCAGATTTCTGAGGCCAGCCTGGTCTACAGAGTGAGTTCCAGGACAGCCAGGACTATATAGACAAACTCTGCCTTGAAAACAAACAAACAACAAAAAAATGTTTTAAATCAAAAAATATAATAATTAAAAATAAATAACCTTGGGACATGGAAGTGTGTTACTCAGGCATCACAGTGTTTGAAATGCCCTGTGAGAGCTAAAGACTCATCTAAGCTCTGTAAATACAGCAATGAGCCGGAGCCCCAATTCTCTTCTCAAGAAATATTCTGTCAGGGCTAAATGGACATTAGTCAGACAAGAGAGGAGATTTAAAAAAAAAACATACTAATACCGACTATCATGCAAAACATCAGTGGGGCTGATGTGTTCAGTGGCTTTAAACTGCATGCTTAGGAAGATGTCTCTGCAGAATCTGAATGACAAGAAAAAAACAGGCACTCTGCAATTGAAAGGAAAAGAATTCAGGAGTAAAATCAGTGAGTGTTAACACACATAATCAACATGCCAAGGAGAGATCAGAGGTAGAGATAAAGACCTAGAAATTACCACTGAATATTTCTAAAGTCATGGGACAGAGAGGAGCATTAGGAAGAAGGTAAAACTAGAAAAAGAGACCGGTGACCAAGAATACGTTATTTTCATACTGAAAAAAAATGCAAATACATTAAAAAAAAAAAAAAAAAGATGGCCTGGCACCATAAAATTCAAGAGAAGGATGAACGGCTTCAGAATGTGATTAAATTATTCATGAAGATGAGCAGTGCCTGGAACATGATCACAGGATGGCTAAACGAGTGCTGCAGACAAGAGAAGACCCTGGTAGTAGATGACAGAACAGTAGCCAGAAAATCTGGTGACAGCAAAAGGAGGTAAGAAAGGAATAAAGCAAATGTGGAGCATTCCTTCTGGGAAGGAGAGATGTTGAAAAGTTCAGGAGCATAGGAAAGGTGTGTTTGTGGGAAAGAGCCAACAAAATAAAGAGATCTTAAAAAACAAACAAACAAAACACGTGACTATTGGTAAGACTGAAATTGTAGTCACTATGGGTAACACCATGGCGACTCCTTGGATATTAATCATATAATGACTGCATGATCCGGCAATCTCATCTCTGAACCCCAAAGAATCAAAAGCAATGTTTTGAGATATCTGTATGCCAACACCGATAATCTTATTCTCAGTAGCCAATAGGTAGAAGTAACCGAAGTCCATCAACAGATGGAGGAACAAAGTGTGCTACCTAAGGACGTGCATAGACAGCTAACCGCTCGGATGAGTATGCTGATCTGAGAGATGGAGACTAACCCGTCCTCACAGAATGATGCTGTAGCAGGAAGGGTGGGGCGACCAGGAGACATTGTTTAATAGATACAAGGTTCTTGTCTGCAGGGGTTCAAAGATGGCTTTCACGATCATGTGAATGGTCATCCTAAACATTTTTGTTATGACCATTTTAGAAGGAGTCATTTTTTTATGCAAGCAAACAGCAAAAGGTTAACATTACAAGAGACATCTCTTCTGAGGCTGGAGGGAGGGTGGATCTTATGCTGAAGAGGGTGATTTTTCAAACACGTGAGAAGAAAACTGATGGCAATGTGTCTGTGAACCTGTGTGCTCTCGATTTTAAATTAAGAATACGGAGGTGACGGGGCAGTGAAAGTCTTTCCATTCTTAGCTATCCACGGGAGATCATTTCCACAGAGTAAGCAAATCCCGTGTTTGCTTTCCTAGCTTCTGCTGCCCGTTTTCCCCTGCAGGTCCAGTGTGTTATCAACATGAATAATTCATCTCACTTCACAAAGAAATACGGATCTTTATGTTTGAGAACATTCAGACATGAAATTCAGCATGCAAATCGCTTCTTTCATCCCAGCTTTATAGTGTCTGTAAAATCATGAGAGTCCATCTTAAAAGTGGTTTACTTGTTGACAGCTCACGTTGTAATCTCAGACTAGTTAGAAGAAGCATGAAGGGAGAGCAGTGCAAATGTATTTTGTCATCCTCACAGATGCACACTATGATGGAGTTCTGCGATCCCAGCACTTAGAAGACTACGGCAGGAGGATGCAAACCTGAGGTGAGTGAAGTCAGACAGGAATACTAAGGACCCTGTCCTGAGAAAACTAAAAGGGAAAGACCTGAATCGTGATATTTAAGAGTGATGTCCTTCCTTTTACAAACACTCCTGATTCACAAAGTGTACCCAAGGCAACTACGGTGTAGTGGGACACCACGGTCACTCTCTGCCACTCGCCTGCTCTTTGCATCACTGAGAACAGAGATGGCCTTTCCTGGTGCACGCTTTATCCCAGCGCACAGGGATGGCAATGATGAACCTGCTTGTCAAATGTAATGGGCTTCCTTACACACAGGTGTTCGCTTTTCAAAGGAGCAGTTGGAGGCCCTGACATTTTAATTATGGAAGTGCTACATTTCTTTAATTTAGAAATATTTCTCTATCTGTGTAAAATATGTGTTAAGTTTTGTTTTGAGAGTCTAACCAAGACCTTGCTAACCAGCCCTGGCTGAGCTCAAACTTGTGAACCCCCTACTTCTATCAACTGTGTGCTGGGGTTATAGGTGTATACCACTACATCCAGCCTCACATTTTAACATTCTCAAATGTTAGTAATTCCATAATAGCATCAAATGGCTCCTTAACATTTGAGCTTCTTCTTTTATTTATTTATGTATTTATGTATTTATGTATTTATTTATGTATGTATGTATGTATGTATGTATTTATTTATTTATGTTTTTGTGAAGGCCCAAATAGCCTCCAATCTATAATTGATTCATGTGTGTGTGATAATTGTGTTCTATGGATGTCTATCAGTCTGTAGGCTCTCTCTCTCTCTCTCTCTCTCTCTCACACACACACACACACACACACACACACACACACACACACTTTCTCTTCCTCCTTTCTCTCTCTGCCTCCATGCCCAGGCCTACCCCCACCCTGCTCCTCTTTCTCTTCTGTTGAAATTTACTAACGGGGTCCGGACCTGTGCTGGGGCCTTGGGTTTACTTAAGCTGCCACTAAAAAGCTACCACAAGTCAGGGGTACCTGCAGCTGTCACCTGCAGTCGTAAGCACTTCAAGTCAAAGATCAGGGAACTCAAGGAAAACCTCAGCTACACAAACAGGGGCTTCCCTGGGCTACAGGAAAGCCTGACTCAAAATAAAGCAAAACAAAATCAGAAATAAAAAATAACAACAGAACCCCAGGAGCTGGGTGGTTTAAACAGCAAGAAATGTGCTTATTTTCTGGGTGACCGATAGAATTTACTTGTAAGACGGATGTAAGACTGCATTTATAAACTCCCAGGCTGGGTGCTACTTTGGGGCAGAAACTAATGGCCAGATTTACTCACATAATGTGGTCACCAGGCATCGAGTACACAGTTTTTAGGTGTCTGCATGTGCTAGACACAGTACTGGGCACTGCGGAGAAGAGAGAACAAGCATGGCCCCTCCTGTAGAAATGGCATTGGCTGGAGAGAGAAAACAACATGAGGGAATGCTGTAGCTCTGCAGGCCTAACTAGCAATCAGGCATTCTGTACCGGGAGAGGGCAAGACCATATCACTCCTCCTCTCAGCCACATTGTAGCCCGGGGTGCTATCTCCACCCACCTCTGGGGCACAAAGCACATAATGCATGCCAATTAGAGTCTCAAATCTAAAAAAAGAAAAAGAAAAAGAAAAAAGAAAAAACCTAAATTAGATCCAAACAAAGACTCGCCAGATTTACAATGAATAAGATCCCTGCACTGGGAAACGTTTTTTTCAGTATTCACTATCCTTTCCGACATTAGACCTAAGGTAATTGTACTGTGGACTGATGGCACCAAATCTGGATATTTCAACTTGTGTCTGCTGGGAATCTGTCTTAGAATGACATTACAGGCAATACTGGGTTTTTGTAAGTAAAGGTGTAAGAGAAATTAAACCTTGTAGCTATTTAAGCACCCTGCCCCTTGCTAGTCTCTTTAAATTAAAAACTGTGTGACCAGGTCCTAATCCTAAGTGAAATAGGTAGAGTATTGGTGAATCATTGGCAATATAATATTTAAATTAAATTAACAAGCTGAAGGGAAAATACAGAAAATGAATAATCGTCACAAGTCTGCAGAGGCAAATGACTATTGAGAGGAACAGGTAGGACCTTCCAGAGGCTCAGGGTTCCTTAAATGGAAGACAGAAAGTCTGCTCTCTTCTCATGAAATGCCCAGGGCTCATGGGATCCGTGCAAGGATGCTGATGTCTATGGATAATGGAAGCAAACATTCTCTAGGTCCTAAGCTTTAGCAATTTCTCTCTCCTAGCCTAACTCTTCCTGTTAGAAAACATTCTTCAGGGACTTTTTGTAGATTACAGTATGAAGTGGTTCTGTGTTGATATGAATACAAGACTAAAAATGGGAGTTTCTCTTCATTATAGTTTGTAAGTATTCTTACGATTGGCATTGGTGTCTGGGGAGATGACTCAATAGGTACGCTCAATTGTGTAAGCATGAGGAACTGAATTCAGATCTCGAGCACCCATGTAAAAAGCCAGGCACAGGCCTGCCTGTATAAAGACAGGAGGATTCCTGGGACTTGTTAAGGTCCAGATTCAGTGAGAGACCCTGTCTCCAAGAGTGATGGAGGAGTTCAGCTGACCACAAACCAAATGCACACACATATATGCACACACATGTACACAACACATACAATCTACACACATACACAGGTGCACACATACACAAGTGCACACATGCACATATGCACACACATATGCACACATGTATACAACTCACACACTCTAACACACATACACAGGTGCACATATTCACATATGCACACACATACATGAACACTCATGTGGAGGGGAGAGGGGGGGTGTTTATGCACAAGTTACCCACAAAGGCAGCAAGAAAAGCAAACAGAAGAGGGGTGATTTAGTCCATCTCTGTGACTTAGAACGAAAGACTGGTTTCATACATGCAGTTATTAAACAGGCCAGAAATTACTGCAGGGATGTTCGCTTCCTTGTCCCATGTCTTTTGGCATCTATCGATGGGGTCTTTCTGGCCACACATAATGTATCACTGTATGCATCTTTGATGGGAAACCTCTTGAAAGATATCAACATACACTGCCTCCAATCTTCTTCTAGTTTTCTCTTACCGCAACCTAATTTGATTCTCCTGATGACTGTTTTTTCCAAGTCCCCCAATAATCTCCATTGGCAAAATTCCACGTCACTGGTTAGGCCTCACTTACCCAATCAATGTACTGGACAGCTTCTGATACATTTATTTGGTCATGTTCAGCTTTTTGCAAACATTCTTCTCAGTTGCTATTCGTGACTGCACACGGACTGCCAGCTTGACTGCTGTGTTCTCCTCTTTGAGCCAAGGGCTTTCCCTTTGAAACATTTCAATTTCTACGCATTCTTTTGAGATCTAAAAGTTTTACATAACACCATCAAAGAGTGACCCTTCCAGGTTTATATGTCTTGAGATCTTGGCTTCTGTAGCCATCTACTCGTCTGTACTGAGAAGATGTCCAAAGGGTCTTTCAAAGGTAATATGCCCACACTGAGCTCTTGATCCTCTGAGCCTCCTCATCTTCAAACCTTGCACACATCCGTCCTTCAACAGGCTCAAGTCAAGAATCTCAGGCATAGTGTTTAACTTCCTCCAAGTTGGGAGGGATCTTTTTCTTTTCTCCAATATAAAGGGATCCTAGCCAAATGTCACAGACTCATGTGAAGAAGGACCTCAGGAGTACCATGAATATTCTTCCTCCTACTTTTCCCTAAATGTAATGTAGCCACCAACCAGATTGTCTGCTCTATATAAATGGAAATACCCAAATTTTTCTTGGATTGCTGAAAACTAGGTTTAAACTGACACTTGTTCCTGAGAACTCAAAAATGTCACTGTGGCCTTAAAGGGCAAGTGGGGGTTTATGGAAGTCAGGGCATAATGGGA
This sequence comes from Apodemus sylvaticus, assembly GCF_947179515.1. Classification (NCBI taxonomy): domain Eukaryota; kingdom Metazoa; phylum Chordata; class Mammalia; order Rodentia; family Muridae; genus Apodemus; species Apodemus sylvaticus. Next base: position 76,907,553 of record NC_067478.1, read on the forward strand.
TTTTAGCTTTAATCTCATAGTAGGTCCATAAACCTATTCTGCAATGTATTTTCATATTGCCTTTACACTTAGATGGAATCAGCATTCTTAACATTCATAATATATGACATTTTTAACTAACATGAAAGTCAATAAAATAAAATGCTAAGATAATAAATTCTTTTTAATTGGATATTTTCTTTATTTACATTTCAAATATTATCCCCTTTCCAGATTTCCCTCCCAGAAACCCCCTATCCCATCTCCCCCTCCTGCTTCTATGAGAATGTACCCCCACCCATCCACCCACACCTGCTTCCCTGCCCTCCCATTCCCCTACACTGGGGCATTGAGCCTTCACAGGACCAAGGGCCTCTTCTCCCATTGATGGCCAACAAGGCCATCCTCTGCTACATATACGGCTGGAGTCATGGGTCCCTCCATGTGTACTCCTTGGTTGGATTAGACCCTGGGAGCTCTGGTTGGTTGATGTTCTTGTTCTTAGAACTAATGTGCCTAGTCCTGGATTTCACAGCACTTGTGTGACTTTGGGAAGACAGTCTAGTTTTTCTGTGCTCCCTTTAATCTGTACAATGAGATAATAGCCCCCTTGTGGGTGGCACAAGGATTAAGTGTTTGTCAATTGCTAAGAATAGCAACTGTTCTTTGTAAGTGCTACGGGAAAGCGCTGAAAGCTTTGCCTTATCTTCAAGTATCTCTCAATAAATTAGGAAACCCCTTTCGGGAGGCTTTGCCTTCAAAACATCATCCTTTTCCCTGTTTCCCTTGCTGTGCCCCTGCTCCGCTATGTCCTGTCTAGTCACCACAGCAATGCCTTAGCTAGGCCGGTCTTCATGGTCTTCTGACACAATCTCAGAATATCCTCTTTCACGAGTACTCAATCCCAGCCGTAATGGTTTGAATGAGAAATGCCCCCACATAGTCTCGGGATTTTGAACACTTGGTCCTCTGATGGTGGGGCTGTCTGTGGAGGTTTAGAGGTGTGGTCTTGATGGAGGGGGTATGTCTGGAGCTGGGCTTTATGAGCCTAGAAAACAGTAAACTATGTTTTCTGCGCCAGTTCCTGTGGCTGCTGGCTGCTATGTAACCTGCCAGGATGGTGAGGGGCTCCTATCCATCTGGTTTGTAAGCCCAAAGAAGCCCTTCCTTCTCCGTCATGTTGTTTTCACACTGAAACAGAAAAGTAGCAAATGAGCCAGCCCTAGTTGTCACCGGCTACTTCTTAGACCGCAGTGCCTTCTCCTAGAGGGCTCATGCCTTCAGGATCGTTCAACCCTCCTAATGTTTGCTACTTTGTTTCCAGATACCTCCTTTTTAATGTAACTATTCTGGCCTACTCTATTTAAACCACACCTGCGGCCCCATAAGTCACCCCAGGCACCTCTCATTCCTGTTGCACTTGGAGAACACCTTTCACCTTCCAATATGTTTATTCTACCCCTGATCTACCAGCTCCAATGTGTCCCAAAGGATTTTTAATCCTTTTGATGAAGTCCACTTGGAAGCATGAAACAGAGGCATCCCAGAGGTAGAGTGTTTCTCAGAACTGATTACTGGACAGCACTGAAAACAGACTTGCTTCTATCTGGCTTTGCAGTCACTTATGTCCTCCTCTGCTTGGATCTTAAAGACAGCAAACAGGGAGGGCCCTGCACAGGGAGAAGAGCATAACAGCCCCACCCAAGGAGCTAGTTACCAGGTAAAAGGGAAATTAAGCAGAACAGTGACCCAGAAGGCAGCTGCTTCCAGACTAGGGCTGCCACCAGTGAGAGAAACTTGTTTCTGAGTCAGACAGCAAACAACAGCGAAGGGATGTCCAGCCCCAAGATGATGACAGCAGGCTCTGGGTTTCAAAGAGGCTTGGGGTTATTTCTGTTGATATGATTTTTTTTAACTTCAGAGATTCCAGAAATAAGTCCAGAGGGCCTATTGGGTACTTGGAGGACCAGGCCAAAGACACCTACCACAGAAAGAAAGACACAAAGGGATGAGAATGATGAGGGAATGTTTTCTGACTCAGAAGACAGAGGCAGGGCATCCAACTGGGACTTCCCAAGAAGGAAGGGAGCTGATGCAGAGATGTCCAGGGAAGTCATGAAGAAATCTTCCCTAGCTTAAAGAAAGACTCAGTTCTGCAACTTTAAAAGTGCTCATTTAGTTGTATGCGGTGTCTATGGAGATGAGGGGGGGGTAATTTTTTTAAATGCACCTATTACTTGGGTATACACTAGCAGAGTTTCTAAATTCCAATATAAAAATATGCTTAGGCTGTTCAGCACAAAACTATGCTACATGCAAAGAAAGAACCATCATGAATTGGACTGACACACAAGCCAGGAAAATCAGAATACTCTCCCAAACTCTCAGGATTCCAACCACAAACCTCCTACAAATAGAACCATAATACACTCACTGGCATCAAAGACAAGTGCATCTAAACATGGAAGGAGTCAGGGATTACATCACCTACCTATTTCACCCAAGGACATACTCTAGGAAGTTATCTGCCACAGACGTGAGTCAAAAGAGTCCTCAAAGGGCACAAGGTAGTGAAAAAAACAACCGTGAAGAGAGACTGCATCTTCATTCTTATGTTTATGTGTGATTTTCCACTTAGACAATTACATGGATATGTGTGTGTGTGTGTGTGTGTGTGTGTGTGTGTGTGTGTGTGTGTGTCTGTGCATACACACAAATTTAGATCTAAATTTGAAATAATAGTGTGGTTAGAAACATATAAGAACTAACATTTATACAAATAGAAGACACTTACCAAGAAAATCTAGAAATATCTACAAATATTATTTTATAAAACTTTATGGAGGAGAGGATAGAGGCAGGGAATAAAACTTTCCTTAAGGTTCTAAGTAAGTATAGGGAAATGAGCGCATTACTAATATGGAGGGGCAGGGAATGCGAGGCCCTGATGGAGGGATGGAGCTGGTATCTGTGGTATTTGGTTTTGATAGTGAATAGTAGGGACAGAAATGAGTGCTCTTATAGCAGTGAATTGGATAGGTAAGACTTAGAAGAATGGGGTAAGGTCTCTGTTTACCACAGAAAACACAAATGACAGTATCCCAGCGAGTATAAAAAAAAATTAGGTAAGAAGAAAAAATAACCATCAAAGTCAGCTGCTCAAATACATAAAGGTTGGGTTCATCTTTCAAAAACAAAGATTTCTTTCCTTTTTTAAAAGTTTTTGTTTTTTGGAAATGTTCGTACGTGTGTAATGTATCTTGATCAAATCCGCTCCTTATGCCACCACCACCACCACCAGGACTCCCCCTCATCCCACACCACTTTCCCCCCCCAATGTCATGTGATCTTTGTTCTTAAATCCACAAGTCCACTTTGAGCTGCCTGTGTGCACGTGGGTGTAAGGCCATCTACTGAAGCACAGATAGTCTCTCAGGGCCAGCATCCCTAAAGAAACCGACACCTTACACCTTAGCAGCCATCACTTGCCAATAGTTCTTCAGACAAGTCGGGCTCCATGAGTTCCCCCTGCCCCGTCCTTGCTGGGTTTTCAGCTGCTTTGACCTACTGGAGGCACAGCTGCTGAGTGAATGTGTGGTACAGCCCTGCCTCGTCTGATGAATACCGTGTCACTGCAGATACTCACTGCGTAGATCTCAAAGGCCTTCTGCCCACCATGGTGTGAGCCCTGGGGAGAGGCATGTGATAGAGATATCCCATTCTGGTGGAGACTAAGAGCTGTCTAATCTAGAGGTACAGAGACACAAACCGAGCGAGAAGCTTATTACTAAGTCCTTCGAACAGACTGATCCTAGTAGATTCTAATTTAGGGACTGTGGCTTAGTCAGACACTGGTTGTTAGCCCAGTTAACAATATCAGGCGTGTTTCCATCTTGTAGAGTAGACTTTAAGTTTAATCAGAATGTGCTTTGTTAGTCTGATAACATTTATGCTACTATTAAAGCAGTGGGCACAGCAGGCCAGGCAATCCATTGTTGTGCCACCCAAGGTTCAAAGCTGGGTAATACTGCTGACTACTTTTATTCTTTTGTTTTTTTCATTTTGTTGCTGTTTTGTTGGGGCTTCTTTCTTTCTTTCTTTCTTTCTTTCTTTCTTTCTTTCTCTCTTTCTTTCTTATTCTTTTGGTTTATTTGTTTTTGTTTGTCAAGATGGTTTCTCTATGTAACAGAAGTTTTAGTCTTATAATCTCCCTGCTTTACGAATGCCAGCAAGTAGAGACGAGGTTCCAGGTTATCACAACTTTATTTCTCCGTGTTCTATGATTTATATATGTGATGCCTTTAGCAGCAGGGTCTTTTTACATTCCTAAGCAGAGCAAAGCTTCTACAGCAGTAGTTTTATGGGCTGTTTTCAAAGCTCTCTAGTGTTAATTATCACACACACACACACACACACACACACACACACACTCCTCCTTTTACCCTCCCCTCCCACCTGTCACTCCATTAACTTTCAGATCTGACTGGTTTAGCAAATCAGATATGAATTGTTTTCAAAACATTATTTAAAGTGCTTCTCTCAATGTTGAAAAAAATGAAAAAGGCAAAAAGGCAGCAGGAAAATAGATTTCTAAAGAAGAAGGGACAGGAAAGAGGGGTCAGTGTTTCATAATTAGCCAACACAGCATTGAAGATTGGTCCATTAAAGAGGACAAACAGAGGATGGTGAAACACAAAGACATGGCCGTGAAAAGGACATCGCAGTCGTGAATTTGTTGCACCAAGTACTTAAAAGCTAAACACAAAAGGCAAAACCCATCAGAAACCTTTTCAGGAGTTAACACAAAAAGCCTCAGCTGTATAGTGAGCTATTTGAAGAATCACTTTCATAATGTTATTTTATGGTTTGGTTTACTCATGTATTCAATTCAGTTGGTCAGGCTTATATTGAGAAACAGACCCCCAAGTCCATCTGTTCTCAGAAGAATGCCTATAGATATTGAGTCTAGTTACAAAGATTCCAAGCTGTTGTCTGTCTTCAAAGATGGCCATCTTAACACATAGGACTTCTTCCATGAACCAGGTAAACCCACCAAAGCAGGGAGGCCTGGGACTCCTGCAAGGTGATGTTCAGCCATTGTCTGATGTGATCTGAGTGGATCCTTCCCACAGACCACCAGGGAGAACATTTGGTTTGGGAAGGATGGGCTTCAGACCCTCAGAAGAAGCCCCTTTGTCTAAAGCTATGCTGCAAGAAGATAAAGAGGGGAGACCTAGACACCCCACCTCTGCCACGCCAGTCAGCACATGATCTAGAAATAATCATCTCAACAACATGTTTTAAGAAATATCTACATGCTTGGCTTAAGATGACTGAGATTTCCCTCAGGTCAGAGAGTAAACCAAGGTACCAGGTTGGCCTCGTAGTGCTGCACATTCAAGGATTGTCAGGCAAGAGACCCATCAGGCTGAGAACAAAGCTAAAGACAGATGCAGTAGAGTGAATCTTTAATGTTATTTCCAGTCCATCTTATGTCATTTTTACATTGGTATAATCCCCTTCCACTTGAAATGGTATCTCTTTTGGTGATAAAAACAAGTTAAATAAATTTATTATTATTATTATTATTATTATTATTATTATTATTCTCTGTGTACATGTGGGTATGTGCATGTGAACACTGGAGCCTGTGGAAGCCAGAATATTCCCTGGAGCTAGAGTTATAGGTATTTATGAACCATTGGGTGTTGGGAACAAATCTCTGGTTCTAGGCAAGAGTAGTGTGCCCTATTAACTACTGAGCCATCTCTCTGGCCCTCATTTTTAATTTTTTTAAATATGTTTCCTGAGAAAATTAGACTCTGACAACCCTATGACTCCCAAATAAATCAAAGCATGTAAAAATATGTGGTAGAACCACTCTGTGGACTCAAACAGGTTTTTCTTTCTTAGATACTAAAGACTACCTAAATGATGTATGATATAATGCTGTCTCTGCAATCACCTCTTTCTCTTTGCAAATAGACTCTGACCAGTGAGCCAGTGGTGAAGTCATTCAAGGTTCCAGACTTACTGTGGAAAGAGGCCCATGTCTACACTGTACAGTCTCGCTATGGAGCCTGGACAGACAACTCTCTGGCCAAGTATCACAGAGCCTGGTGCTCCCTAGCCCTCTTTAAATACTGGCAAATTCTATCCTCACATTTCCAGCTGGTAACATAAGCCTGGGTTCTTAGTCCTGCATATAATCTCACTTTAATCTAATTTCAGTTTAAGGGAAAGTGTCTCAGATACAGGTTTAACAATGATCACAAACATTAACAAATTTGAAGGGAATCTGTCTTCAAATTTCAAATTAAAAAAAAGAAGAAGAAAAGAAAGACGGGGGTTATAATTTTACTGATATCAGATTACAAGAAAGCAAGGTTCATCTGCACATACATGATACTTTGAGCCTCCAAATTTTTAAAATGATTTCTGTTTTCTTTATCTTTCCCCACTTAGGATGTTAGAGAATCTACTGTAAACGGAAGTGTAGCTTGAACATCTAGTTATCTCAAGTAGCTCGGGTAAGACCTGAGGTTTACTGCTTTCCACTTGGGCATGGGGGGTTGGAAACCTGGGTCCATCTGACAGGGATTCTCTAAACCAGAGTTTTAACTAAAAATTGTTTCAGGCTGTGCTCTTTTCAGCAGCCTTTCACATCCTGAGCCTCAGAGTTAGTTACCTCCTGTAAAATGGGCTTCGTAAGACCAAGGGCTAGTGCTTAAAATGGGTCAGGCATGAAGTTCTAAAAGGTGCTAATCTTGGGTTTTCTTTTTTTTTTTCTTTTCTTCAGAAAAAAAATCTAAACTGAGAACATAGCTCATTTAGCAAAGTGTCCCTCTAGCATGTACAATGCCCCATTGTGGCATTTGGTCCCTCAAGAATAAAAGCAGGGTGATCAAGAATTTATGGACATCCTCAGCCACATAATGAGTTTGAGGTCAGGCTGGACTGCCTGAGACCTTGCCTTAAGACAATAAATAAATAAATAAATAAATAAATAAATAAATAAATAAATAGTCCCAAACACCACGTTTTAATTTTTTTTTTTTTTTTTTTTTTGTCTTTTTTTTTATTTGATATAATTTATTTACATTTCAAATGATTTCCCCTTTTCTAGCCCCCCCCCCACTCCCCGAAAGTCCCGTAAGCCCCCTTCTCTTCCCCTGTCCTCCCTCCCACCCCTTCCCAGTTCCCCGTTCTGGTTTTGCCAAATACTGTTTCACTGAGTCTTTCCAGAACCAGGGACCACTCCTGCTTTCTTCTTGTACATCATTTGATGTGTGGATTATGTTTTGGGTATTCCAATTTTCTAGGCTAATATCCACTTATTAGTGAGTGCATACCATGATTAATCTTTTGAGACTGGGTTACCTCACTTAGTATGATGTTCTCCTGGGGGCAGCAGGGGGAAGGCAGGGATCACAGTCTGCTCCTCAGATTTTGAAGAGGTGCTGCTCTGTGATTCCAGAGGAAAGCCCAGGATATCAAACAAGAACCCCGGGCGGGCTCCACTTCAATCCTGCACTGCTGTTGCTTTAACCAAGCAGTCCCCTGAGCCCCCACTTGAGAGCTGATTCACTGCTGACTCAGGTTTATAAATACCACTTCTTGAATCACTTGGAGTTTTCTTTAGTGTGGTTCCCTATCTCCATTTCAATTAAGTCTGACCCTGCAGAGGAACTGATATCTGACAAGTTCACTTCCCACATTAGTGAGGCTGCTAAGACTCTATGACGTGCATGATGCACTTATAAGAAAGAACATTCTAAAAATAGGCTTAATGTATTCTTGCTCAACTCACTAAATAACTGATGTAAAAGACAGCAGGCTACACTCATCAGCTTTCTCTAAAGGCTCACTAAATGTCAGAAGAAACGGAAATATTCCAAATAAAGATAGCACTCTAATCCCTTACAAGTTAGAAAGCATACTGTTACTGGGGCAGGGGGACTGCTTTCTGGGGCTAGGGAGATAGCTCAGCAGCTCAGAGGGCTGATTACTTTTGCTGAGTTCCTGGATTCCAGTTCCCACCTGGTATCCCACAGCCCTCTCTAACTCCAGCTCCCCGGGGATCACATGCCCTCTTCTGTTCTCCACAGGCACTTCGTGTGCATGGTACCTACAAACTCACACAAGCACACACATACATATTTAAAACAGCAACAACAGAAACCTGCTTTCAAGAGATGACAGATGTTCAAAATCTGAACCTTCCTTGGTGGGATGATTTAGATCTACTAGTTAGAGGGGCAGCTAAGGTGCTCTGTGGCAAGCAACTACAACGTAGCCCCACGTGAGAGTGAAATCATTTCAGTGAGAGCCTCACAGAGTAGCACTTGAGGAATTACAGATGTGGTGTACCAGGAGTCAACAGTGTCGCGGCCATCAGCCAAGCTAACAATGGCAGCATCAAGGTCATCCAAAAGTCCTTTCCATTTTCCCTTGTATTTTTAGTAGACTTTACCTTTCCAATTAGACATGACATTTATTTGCTTCTAGTGGCTGTTAATTATGATATGGATGGAGAGAAATACCAAATAGTATCCTCAAGGCCAGAAAAACCAGGAAGATGGAATCTGCCTAACATCATTTACAAAAGAAATTGAGTCTTTAAAAGAGTAAGAGGCAAGAGGTGTGGCCTGCACGTACCCTGGGACCAATGACAGAGCAGTCACATGCTCTGCACTCACTGTGCTGTCTCCCCTTTCCTTCTACAGGGCCACCAAGAGATGCTGTGGTTAGAACAGTGGGACAGTAGGACTTTTTGTTGTTCACTACCCACCCCAAGCCATGATGGAGCGGCTTTGCTAGAGGCCCACAGCCTAATCTTGAATTGTATCCAAAACTCAATCAAAATAATCTCTCCTTTCCTCCTCCCTCTTTCTCTCCCTGTCTCTCTCCCTCTCCTTCTCTTTTCTGTTATCTTTTTTTTATTTTCTAAATTCTTTGTTTACATTCCAAAACGCTTCCCCCTTTCCCAGTTCCCCCTTCCCCATATGTCTCATAAGCCTTCTCTATACCCATACTCCAATCACCTCCCTCCTTTTTCTCTGTCCTGGTACTCCCATACAATGCTGGATCAAGCCTTTCCAGGATCAGGGCCCTCTCCTTACTTCTTCATGGGAGTCATTTGATATGCTACTTGTGTCTTGGGTATTCTGGGCTAGTTAATATCCACTTATCAGTGATTGCATTCCATGCATATTCTTTTGTGATTGGGTTACCTCACTTAGGATGATATTTTCCAGTTCCAACCATTTGCCTACAAATTTCATGAGTTCATTGTTTTTAATTGCTGAGTAGTATTCCATTGTGTAAATATACCACATTTTCTGTATCCATTCCTCCATTGAGGAACATCTGGGTTCTTTCCAGCTTCTGGCTATTATAAATAAGGCTGCTATGAATATAGTGGAGCATGTGTCCTTATTACATGCCGGAGAATCCTCTGGGTATATGCCCAGGAGTGGTATAGCAGGGTTCTCTGGTAGTGTCATGTTCAGTTTTCTGAGGAACCTCCAGACTGATTTCCAGAGTGGTTGTACCTTCTTGCAATTCCACCAGCAGTGAAGGAGTGTTCCTCTTTCTCCACATCCTCGCCAACACCTCTGTCTCCTGAGTTTTTAACCTTAGCCATTCTGACTGGTGTGAGGTGAAATCTTAGGGTTGTTTTGATTTGCATTTCCCTAATGACTAATGATGATGAGCATTTCTTAAGGTGCTTCTCAGCCATCTGAATTTCTTCAGGTGAAAATTCTTTGTTTAGATCTGCACCCCATTTTTAATAGGGTTATTTGGTTCCCTGGGGTCTAACTTCTTGAGTTCCTTGTATATATTGGTTATTAGCCCTCTATCAGATGTAGGGTTGGTGAAGATCTTTTCCCAGTTTGTTGGTTGCCGATTTGTCCTTTTAACAGTGTCCTTTGCCTTACAGAAACTTTGTGATTTTATGAGGTCCCATTTGTCAATTCTTGATCTTAGAGCATAAGCTATTGGTGTTCTGTTCAGGAACTTTTCCCCTGTGCTCACATCCTCAAGGGTTTTCCCCAGTTTCTTTTCTATTAGTTTCAGTGTGTCTGGTTTTACTTGGAGGTCCTTGATCCACTTGGAGTTGAGCTTAATACAAGTAGATAAGAATGGATCAATTCGCATTCTTCTGCATGTTGACCTCCAGTTGAACCAGCACTATTTGTTGAAAAGGCTTTTTTCCACTGGATGTTTTCTGCTCCTTTGTTGAAGATCAAGTTACCATAGGTGTGTGGATTCATTTCAGGGTCTTCAATTCTATTCCATTGGTCCACGTGTCTGTTGCTGTGCCAGTACCATGCAGTTTTTAACACTATTGCTCTGTAGTATTGCTTGAGGTCTGGGATATATGAGAATAGTTTTAGCTATCCTGGGTTTTTTGTTATTCCAGATGAATTTGAGAATTGCTTTTACTAACTCTAAGAAGAACTGAGTTGGGATTTTGATGGGGATTGCGTTGAATCTGTAGATTGCTTTTGGTAAGATGGCCATTTTAACTATATTAATCGTGCCAATCCAAGAGCATGGCAGATTTTTCCACTTTCTGACGTCTTCTTCGATTTCCTTCTTCAGAGACCTGAAGTTCTTCTCATACAGATCTTTTATGTGTTTGGTTAGAGTCACACCAAGATACTTTATATTGTTTGTGGCTATTGTGAAGGGTGTCATTTCCCTAACTTCTTTCTCAGCCTGTTTATCCTTTAAGTATAGGAAGGCCACTGATTTGCTTGAGTTGATTGTGTGACCAGCCACTTTGCTGAAGTTGTTTATCAGCTGTAGAAGTTCTCTGGTAGAATTTTTTGGGTCACTTAAGTATACTATCATATCATCTGCAAATAGTGATAATTTGACTTCTTCCTTTCCAATTTGTATCCCTTTGACCTCCTTACGTTGTCTAATTGCTCTAGTGAGAACTTCAAGTACTATATTGAAAAGATATGGAGAGAGAGGGTAGCCTTGGCTAGTCCCTGATTTTAGTGGGATTGCTTCAAGTTTCTCTCCATTTAGTTTGATGTTGGCTATCAGTTTGCTGTATGTTGTTTTAACTATGTTTAGGTATGGGCCTTGAATTCCTGTTCTTTCCAAGACTTTCAGCATGAAAGGATGCTGAATTTTGTCAAATGCTTTTTCAGCATCTAATGAAATTATCATGTGGTTTTTTTTTCTTTGAGTTTGTTTATGTAGTGGATTGCATTGATGGATTTCCTTATATTGAACCATCCCTGCATCCCTGGGATGAAGCCTACTTGATCATGGTGGATGATCATTTTGATGTGTTCTTGGATTCAGTTGGCAAGAATTTTATTTAGTATTTTTGCATGGATATTCATAAGGGAAATTGGCCTACAGCTTAACGACACACCTGAAAGCCCTGGAACAAGAAGAAGCTAATTCACCCAGGAGGAGAAGAATACAGGAAACCATCAAACTCAGGGCTGAAATCAATCAAGTAGAAACAAAGAGAACCATACAAAGAATCAACACAGGAACTGGTTCTTTGAAAAAAATCAACAAGATAGATAAACCCTTAGGCAGACTAACCAAGGGGCACAGAGACAGTATCCAGATTAACAAAATTAGAAATGAAAAAGGAGATATAACAACAGAAACGGAGGAAATTTAAAAAAATCATCAGATTCTACTACAAAAGCCTATACTCAACACAACTGGAGAATCTGGAGGAAATGGATAGTTTCCTGGACAGATATCAAACACCAAAATTAAATCAGGATCAAATAGACCATCTAAACAGTCCCATAACCCCTAATGAGATAAAGGGGGGTCATAGAAAGTCTCCCAACCAAAAAAAGCACAGGACCAGATGGTTTTAGTGCGGAATTCTATCAGACCTTCAAAGAAGACCTAACACCAATACTCTTCAAACTATTCCACAAAATAGAAACAGAAGGAACACTACCCAACTCGTTCTACGAAGCCACAATTACGCTGATACCAAAAACACACAAAGATCCAACAAAGGGACAGTAGGACTTAGAAAAGGAATACTTCATCTTGAGAGGAGGAGTCCATGAGACATCTGTATCAATGTCAGGCAGAGCTAGAAGGGGATTGGCAAAGGAAGCTGTTCAAGGGGCTACCGTGTTTCTGATTCTTAGGATGGAACTGGAATGCAAAATTTATAATTTATGCTAAGTTCTCCATAATCTCTGGAAATTTAAAGAAGAAATATGTCTGTTTCAAATTTCTCCCTCAAGTGGACAAAATCAGAAAAGTAAGACACTAACAAATTCTCAGTACTGAATACAGGTCACTTCCAACACCCTACCTACCAGCAAGAGGATCTGACCCTGGAAGCAGCCTTATTTATAATAGCCAGAAGCTGGAAAGAACCCAGATATCCTTCAATGGAGGAATGGATACAGAAAATGTGGTATATATACACAATGGAGTACTATTCAACAATTAAAAACAATGAATCCATGATTTTTTTAGACAAATGGTTGGAACTGGAAAATATCCTAAGTGAGGTAACGCAATCACAAAAGAATACACATGGAATGCAATCATTGATAAGTGGATATTAATTAGCCCTGAAACTCTGAATACTGGAGATACAATTAGCATATCAAATGATTCCCATGAAGAAGGAAGAAGAGGGCCCTAATCCTGGAAAGGCTTGATCCAGCATTGTAGGGGAGTACCAGGACAGAGAAAAGGGAGGGGGAAAGATAGGAGAATGGATGGAGAAAAGAGGACTTATGGGACATATGGGGAGGGGGGAACTGGGAAAGGGGGAAGGTTTTGGAGTGTAAACAAGAATATAGAAAATAAAAATATTAAAAAAAAAAAAAGGAGAGACAAGTTTAAAAGATCTCAAGGGAAGACATGGCAGTTTTATTATCCTGAAACTGATGCAGTGCTGCTAGACACTGGGCAGGTCTGAACAAAGTCCAGATATCCCTGGATTCGGGGATGAGGATAGGGTTTGAAGGTGTAAACCAGACAGGTCTTCAGATACAGAGGCTACTGTGCAGGGCAGGAAAAGCAGTTCTCTGGTCTATCGGAAACGTTGTAGGAGTTAAACTGCCTGCCTGCACGTTGGCTATAGCAGGCTAGAGTCATGCTGACTGAGGTCTGGCTGTCCCTTCTTTTGATTTTCTTACTTAGCAGATGGCTGGTCATGGCTGTCTTATCTGTATTCTGTTTTGAATATGGCAAGGAAAGAAAAACACAGGGAAACGGTGGCCAAAGTGAGGTTCTAGTTCCAGGAAGAAAGCATACCAGAGAAAAAACAGACCAGGTTAATCAATTCAAAAGGATTATCCATGGGCTTGCAGGCTCCTGGGGACATAATAGGAAGACATGCAATTCAAACAGTGATAGCAATTCAAACATTGAAACCAAAGAAATCTCTCTCTCTCTCTCTCTCTCTCTCTCTCTCTCTCTCTCTCTGTATGTGTGTATGTGTCTGTGTCTGTGTGTGTATGTGTATGCATGTGTGTCTGTCTATGTGTATCTGTGTACAAGTGTCTATATGTCTATGTTGTGTGTCTCTGTGTGTGTATGTATCTGTCTGTGGATGTGTCTGTGTGAATGTGTCTGTATGTGTCTGTATGTATCTGTGTGTCTGTGTATATGTATCTCTGTGTGTATGTCCGTATGTGTCTGTGTGTATGTATATATGTCTGTATGTATATGTGTATATGTGTGTGTATATCTGTGTGTGTCTGTGTGTGTGTATATCTGTGAGTGTATGTTTGTGTGTTTATGTGTATATGTGTGTGTATCTCTGTGTATGTATGTGTGTGTATATCTGTGTGTGTATGTGTGTGTATGTCTGTGTGTGTCTGTGTGTATATATCTGTGTATCTGTGTGTGTGTCTGTGTGTGTATATATGTGTGTGTATATCTGTGTGAGCATGTGTGCTTATCTCTGTGTGTATATCTGTGTGTGTATCTGTCTGTGAGTGTGTGTGTGTGTGTGTGTAAATTCTCCACGTCCTCACAAATGATTGTCTCCAAAAGGAAGCAGGCTGGAATATCAAGCTACCTCTTAGGGCACATTCACTCTCTAAGGACTTTTAATGGATTAATTTCTTTGAACCTCATAACACATGAGAGTGCTACCACCCGCTGTTGATACCATTTCAAGTGTTGAATTAATTTACTGCTTCCAGTTTTTGTCCTCTGCCTTTACCATTTACAATTTGGGAAAACAAGTGGCCTTTTCTATTTTGTTTGTTTTATTTGTAACAATCTCACTGACTCCCTTCTTGTTTATTCATTAACTTTGCTCTTCGACAATTTCACACAGAAATAGGTTCTGATTGCTCTCACTCCCAGCCTTCTTCCCCTCCCTCCTAGCCCTGTTATTTTCTGGTCTGGCTTTCAGAGAAGCACGCCAGGGAATCTAAAGGCCCCTCGTGCTTCCCAATCTTTACATGCTCGGCCCTTCCAGCATCTCACCATGTGTCCTTCAGAGCCCCATCCCAACACTGCTCTGAGTTCCTGTCATGTACCACAATTAGGAAGAGCATGCTTGTTGAAAATATCTGCTTTGGATTTGATAAAAGCCAGCATCTCCTTCCCCGCTGATGACATTTTTCCTGGCTGTGATCATGGAGAATGAACTATCATACTGAACATATGTCCAAATATTAGTATGTCTCCTTTTAATTCCACATTTTTGGAAGCAAACCGAACACACAGAGCCAATAAATGTGAGAAGCATCATCTGGCTCTCACACAAGGTCATAACTAGCCAAGGGGCAGCCACAGTGCTGTTCTGAAATGAATCATGTCTTAATATTCTACAGGCAATTATTTAAATTAAAAAAATGGATGAGTGTAGCCTAGCAATCAAAAATCTTCCCATGAAGCTACTACAAATTCAGCCTGAGAGGTCACTGAAAAAATCTCCCAGCTCTCCAAAGATAATTAGTTTCTTTGAATAATGCTTAAAGGGAAATAGGAAAATAGTCTCATGGTCCTATGAGTCAGTTCATCTTCCGAGACTTTTATTCTTCAAGCAGGAAATTTTTCTGAAACAACACACTACAGACCTGCAAAATGGGGGTGCGGGGTGACCCAGGCAAGTGAACAAATAAGGAGTCAAAATGGATTGGTTCATTGATATTCAGTGTCCTTATCATGCCTAGAAGGGGTTATCATGCTTTGGTTTGACTGGCAGAAGAGGGGATCTTTGTGCAGGTGCTAGCCAGCCTGACACACATGGAAGGCTCATAAGACAACTTCCGGTGTCAGTCCTCAGGTAAGCAGTGCCGGCCATCTTTTCTTTGAGATGGAGCCTCTCACTGACCTGGAGCTTCACCAAGTAGGTAAAGCCAGAGGGCCCATGGGCTTCCACAGCTTTGCCTGTCTCAGCCTCGGATGAGTCTAATGCTGGGTTCATAAACATACACTGCTGGCATTTTATGTGGGTTCAAGTATTCCTCATGCTCCTCATGTGACTTGTGTCCTCATGCTCACAAGACAAGTACTTTATAGACACAGCCATCTCCCTGGCCTTATTGCTTTATTTATTTATTGTTTTGCCTGATAGAAATGGAGAAGTCTCCTAAGAGAATTTGTAAATGTCCCATAATCTTTCTTGTCAGAAATTGAAATGGGTTTCAAATAAGAGGCACTGTCCTAACATAGCAAAGGGATACATGGAGACAAAAAAGAAGCATGCCTAAGGTAAGGGAGTTTCCTCTTTCTCCATACCCATGTATTACACCACACACTGGTGAAGTACTCGCCATGTATTGCTGGTTATTATGTGTTAAGACTGTTATCAGGAAGTGAGTAGTTTTCAGCTTTCTCAGAAGGATCACCAAAATGTGGAACTATCTCTGGGGGTTGCCACCAAGATTGTCTTTTCCCTAGAATAAGACTAGTGAATGTGCTATGTTGTGACAATGCTGGTGACAAGGACAAAAACATAGAATCCAGTGCAGTTACACTAAAATATACAAGGTCTTTGCTCTAAGAGGAGATAGTATAGATTGTATAGACCATGAAGGCATACCCCCGAGGCCTAAAGACTTTCTATTAACTTGAGAGTCTGCTCCACTTGATATTTGAACCCTGAACCAGAAACAGAGCTGATAACACAGGTACACACATGACCACAGGATGATAGATATCATCAATGAATTATATCTGCTTGGTCTTGTACATCAAAAACTGTGTCTGTCTTCATTAAGGTTTCTATTGCTGAGGGGGACACTTTCAGCCAGCCATTGAACTGAGCACAGGGTCCCCAATGGGGAAGCTAGAGAAAGGACCCAAGGAGCTGAAGAGGTTTGCAGCACCATAGGAGGAACAACGATATGAGGCACCCAGTACTCCCAGTGCTCCCAGGGACAAAAACATCAACCAGATAGTACACATGGTGTTACCCATGGCTCCAGACGCATAGGCAGCAGAGGATGGCCTTGTTGAATATCAAAGGGAGGAGTGGCCCCTGGTCCTGGAAAGGCTCAGTGTAGTAGTGTAGAGGAATACCAGGACAGGGAAGCGGGAGGGGGTTGATTGGGGAACAGAGGGAGGGGAGATGGCTTATGGAACTTTGTGTGTGGGGGAACCAGAAAAGGGGAAATCATTTGACATGTAAATAAAGAATATATATAATAAAATAAATAAATAAATAAGAAATTAAGAAAGAAAAAAAGGTTTCTATTGCTGTGAAGAAACACCATGACCAATGGAAACTCTTATTAAGAAAAACATTCAGTTGGGTCTGGCTTACAATTCAGAGGTTTGGTCTTTTATCACCATAGTGGGAAGCACGGTGACATTCAGGCAGACATAGAACCAGAGAGGAAGCTGAGAATTCTACATAAGATTAGTAGGAAGCAGGAAGAGATAAGGACACCAGGTTTGGCATAGGCCCTTAAAGCCTCAAAGTTCACCCCCAGTGACATACTTCCGCCAACAAGGACACGCCTACCCCAAAAAAGACACTCTCGCTAATAGTGCTACTCCTTGATGACTAAGCGTTCAAATATATGAGCCTATGGGTATCCTTATTCAACCTACGACAGTGGCTCATATGGAAGAGGGAAGATTAATTGCAGGAAAGACATTCATAAAGACAGAAATGGCTAATTATGTGACACACTCCTGTCATCCCTGACTCAACCAGCCAACTCAGAATGATAGTGAGTTTGAAGCTTGTTTGGGCTAGCCTTATTCACTCAGATTCTGTCTTAAAAAAAAAAAATCCAGGAAAGATGAAAGAGATAGGGAGAGGAGAAAAGGAGGAAGAAGAGGAGAAGAACAGGAGAAGAAAAAGAAAAAGAATGCAGTTAGAAAATTACTAGAGGTATTTTAACACATTGTGATATGTTTAGGGATCTAAAGAACAATATGGACATAAGAGGAGATACATGCAATATATTAAAAAGAACCCAGTAGAAGAGTTAAAATATGAATAGCTAAAATGAAAGTTTTAGATCAGATTAATATCCAATTAGACATTCAGAAGGAAATATTAGTGAACTTGATCACACAATGGAAATGTATCTATAGTACAACAAAGAAGCTAAAAAAGAAAAGACAAAAAAAAAACCCTAGACCATAATGAATAAGGAAAAATATGAACCAATCTATCATGTTTATTTGAAGAAAAGGACAGAACTTCTAGATTTCTTGAGAACCAAAGGTCCATGAATTTCTCAATTTTAAATATGTAAAAGGATAAATAAACTTTTAAGCAAAAATAATGTTTGGGGTTATAATATATTTAGATATTAAATATAGGAAACAAAAAACATAATGAGAATAAAAGAAACATATTATTGTCCAATGTTTAAAATGTTTTTTATTGTTTGAGAATTTCGTACATGTATGTAGTGTGCGTTGATACAAAGGCTTGCCCACAAATGCTCATAGTGATTTTATCCATGTGACTGTTGATCTTGATGGTCAACTTGAGTGTGTCTGTGGCATTTCCAGGAGCAGCTAGATCTAATTAGCTCTAATCAGGGTCTGAATGCCAAGGTGGGTTCATATTTCAATGGCTTTTGGGGGGAGTGGGGAAAGGTAGGACGTGAGGGCATAGTTAGAGGCAACAGATCTCTGTAGTTTGTCATTGAAGGCCTTATTCTGCCTTGGCTCCGTCCTGTCCTGCTTTTCTGGAAAGTCTCCATTTGCTGGTGCTGTGCTGTGCTGTGCAGCCACATGCTCCCCCACGCTGATGGCTCGAACCCTTTGAATTCGTAAACAAAACAAGCCTTTCTTTCTTAGGTTACCTCTCAGGTACTTTGATGAGAGTCACACCAAGTTAACAGATGCCATCCATAACAGTTAAAATGCCAATAATCCATACACCCATCACCAAGAAAAGAAATAAGTTTGGCATCTTAGGGTAATGGCATCCTGGAAAGCAATACAAAGACCGGCCTCTAAAACATCGCAGAGCAAAGCAAGCCACGTACAAACAACTATACCAGTTGACATAATTCTGGTAGAGAGTGCTTGCATTGCAGTGTATCTGCTAAGCTGGCCGGTGCAAGTATACGGTCTCATAATTGTGTCCGTGGGTATTATGGGTGCTAGTTTATGTTCCTATGTCATATTATATTCTTATTAAACGAGTCCCTGTGTTACTTACCATTCCTATTAATGTGATACGCTATCCTGACTAAAACAACTTAAGGAAGAAGGGCTAATTTCTTTTTTGGGTGGGGGGGTTGCAGTTCAAGGGGCCAGCCAGTCCATCATGATGGGGAAGGCACAGCAGCAGGAGCTTGCGGCATCTGGTCACGGATGCATTCAGTCGTCAAACAGGAAGTAACTAACAAATGCTAGTGCTCAGCTCACTTTCTCCTCTGTATTAAGTCCAGGCTGCCAGCCTACGAAATGGTAGCATCCGCACAAAGGTACAGAAAGACTGAGTCTAATCTGGATAATCTCTCAGGTACACCCACAGGGTTGTCTCCTCATAAGTCTCAATTCCTGTCAAGTTAACAATATTAACTGTCACAGTCTTTGATATACTCAAAACACCTTTTCTTGCCACCTACTCGTCCTAACCCTAGGTGTAATGCCAGGTCACATAGAAGGTACCCAAGACTGTTGACTGACTAAGAGAATTTATTGATAGAATGTTTTTGAAGCACTAGCATACAGTCTCACTTGACAACTGCTAAGCCTAGGAAGCTCAAATTTGAGAACAGCATTCTTTTCCTTTTTATAATTGTTTTATTTCTAAAATAAGAAATAGCAACACCAGCTTATGAATAGATCCATTCTGTTGGTGACAGTGCCAGAGAAGATGTGTCAAGGAAGATAACTGATGAATAATGACGCAATTTTCAATGCTAGCGTACAAAAGATGCCCGGGTGAGCCCAGCTAGATCAATACAATACCCACCTGCCATCACCTGGCAAAGGCTCTCCAGGGCTGAAGTGAGAATGACGTTGTGGTGAAGTGATTATAATCAGTATTTCTATAAAATCCCTTCAGTAATTTCCCGTCTGCTTTATTTCTTGTTATAAATGAGACTACAGGGCAGTCTGTCTTGCGCTGGTTAGTCCAGTGCACACAAACGGCTTAATAATGAGGAGAGGGAAAGGGGGAATAGATGAAATAAATATTGCTTTAGCTCAGCCCCTCGGGGATGTCTGCTATTACCCTCTCTCAGAATTGATGTTGAAATGATCATTAAAAATTAAAAAAAAAAAAAAAACACAGAAATGAAGGGCCAGACCAGAGAAATGCTGTCCTGTCCAATGTCACATAACACATTTCTGGAAGATCTGGGGTCGCACTACCCTGCTCCAGGATACATAGATAACACAAAGCTTGGTGGGGGATGGGAATCCAAAGTAAGAAATGCTGAACCACAATTCAGGGTTCCCCTCCACAGTAGATTAAAAGAATCCCCAGTCGCAGAGTGCCTGGAGCCTTCTCCTCAGACAGTGATTTTCCAAGAAGTCCTCCCTCAGGGTAGGGCAGTGGGAAGAAATGGGTGTGACTGAAGGAGAAGAGTTAACCTAGGAGGCAGTGCATCTATGCTGAAGATCACAAACTCTGGAGACATGTCATGTCTAACTCCGTCTCTTACAGTCTTCTGTCCTCAGTCAAGTGTGCCTCGGTTTACCACTGCTATAAAGTAAAGGTATTCTTCAAAGACAGTTCAAGGTCAGTCTAGACCACAAAGAGATCTTGTCCTCCAAAATGATTATATTGATACAATCTACACTAAGCACTTACAAGATAGAGGTGTTGTAAGGGTTAAATGAACAGATTTTAAAGCATTTAGAATAATACTGAGGACTGTACCTATTTGGTAAATAAATAAAACTATCTCTCTGGAGACCTTTAGAGGACTTTTTTTTTAAGCTATCTCTTCACAGTTCCTCAGAATGCTGCACGTGGCCTGTCTGCTCACGTGTGTGTGAAGTGACATATGCTCCCTTGTTCCACCTCGACATGACAATAAATGGAAGGCTGACATTTGGAGCTGAGAGGCTGCACTTTGCAGCAGCCTCGGGAGCCCATGCTAATGTGGAAGGAACCATAAAATGCAGAAACAGCAAAGTCTGCCCACAACACAAGCTCCCACAGAGGCTCAGATCACTGCCAGTGGGCTGGTAATTGGGGGATTGATCAGGCTCTCCAGTCTCTCCGTTATACCTTCTATAAAGGGCAAGTCATAACGTTCCTTGACAGATACTCTAACAAAGGGGACTGGCCCAGGGTTGACATTGCATCGATCAATAACAGTAATGAATATATTTATAACCTACTTACCCTGCACAGAGCATCTTCTGCCTGCAGTACACTAATTCCAAAAGGCTATACCTGATTTTATCTCCAATTTATGAGGCCTATGAGGCACAACTAGGTTTAAGAAATTGTCTGAGGTCACACAGTGAGCAAATGTAAAAACTAGGATTCCCACCCAGACCATCTAGACAAACATGGTAGTTACCTCAGCCCCCAAGAAATCAAAGCAGGCATGTCAGTGAGAGTTTGAGGCCAGCTTGGATTCTAAGGTAAGACTGTATATTTTTTAAAAAATCAGCTAGACCATTGTGTACATTGAAGGCTCACATCATGAGGGAGTTTAGAATGCAGTTCAAGAAAACATGGAAGCCATAGGATCCCCTCAAGCCGGTCAAGAGCTGCTGACCACCTCTCCCCATGCTGTGAGTCTGCAGATTTTGGACTGAGACTAACATTTTCCTGACAGTCTTTCAGTGGCTACATGCTGTGGGTGCTACTGTCTGACCACCTCTGACCAGAGCTTCCTCTAGCAGACAAACTTTGCTCTGCAGCTCCTTGTTAGCCTGGCAGAGACCAGCAAATTGTCCCCATAGCCTAAGGCTCACTACTGGCCAGCACTCTCTCTCTCTCTCTCTCTCTCTCTCTCTCTCTCTCTCTCTCTCTCTCTCTCTCTCTGTATTCATAGTTGATAGCCTCCATCAGTAACTACTCTCAGACCCTACTCACAGATTCCTGTGAGGCATCCCATAGATAGTCCCAGCAATCTGGATAACATCTCACCAGTAAGGAAAGTGTGGGAAACTTTAATGACAAAATGCTTAACTGCTAGAAAAGAGAGCAGATACAGCATATTGGAGAGAAGGCCTGTGCGGAGGACAAGCAGGACACCAGCTCCATTAAAACCCCTGCCTCAGCACCTAACTAATGAAGCACTCATCTGTACCCAGTTCTCGCTTCAATCTTGTGCCAGGCACCTGCTTTCCTTATGTCATTTTTCAACACTGATTAGAAGATGAACTCTAACTTCATCGGAAAAGACTGACATTTTGGCAGATGCAAATGCCTCTTCCTCCCCCGGTTTTGCCTAGAAGAGAACATGGAGCCTAGAGCAATTCTGCAGCTGAACTGACTTCTTCAAAATGGAAATGTAGACATGGGGGAAGGTGGTAGGGCAGAAAAGGTCATAGGGAAACATACTATTCTATAAGCTTTGTGTATGTGGAGAGAGACAGAAAGAGAGAGGGGAAGGGAGGGCAGAAGAAAGAGAGAGGGAGAGAGACAGAGAGACAGAGAGAGAGACAGAGACAGAGACAGAGATACAGAGAGATGTCCCATGGCAGGTCTTACGCTCAGTCTAGAAGCTATATGTTGTCCGACAAAAATCCCAATGAATCCCAGAACTTGGGAGGCAGAGGCAGGCAGATTTCTGAGTTCAAGTCCAACCTGGTCTACAGAGTGAGTTCCAGGACAGCCAGGGCCATACAGAGAAGCCCTGTCTCAAAACAAACAAACAAAAATCCCAATGAAGACGTAGACCTCCCTTTAACCCTTCAAGCTGTTGGTCAGGGGTGTCCCAGAGACTACTGAAAACAATGTAAGCTATTGTCATCGCTCTGGTTTATCTACCAGAACTTGTTAGGAAGACCCTATTGTTGAAGACACCATAGGTTTTTGATCACAGAACATGGGAAAAACAAGCCAGTACCAACCTGGATATTGACTTCTGGCTAACTGGCTTTCACAGAGCCATACACAGGCTGCTGAGGAAGAAAAGAGTGTAAACATTCTCACCCATATTGTGGACCTTGGAGGTCAGCCTGGCAAGAGTTCCCATTGGCACAATCAGGGTATAATGGTCATGGGACCAACCAGTTGCTTCATGATTGGATTTAAGACCCACTCCACAGAGGAAACGCATTCCTTATACTTTAAAATCTGGCCAAAACTCTGGGGCTAATAAACTCATAGGCTCTAGGGGAGAGCCTGTTATTATTATGTTGATAAATGGGCAAAATATAAAACTGCCATCTAAATATTTATATCTATAACCATGAATTAGACCAGAGCTTAGTCTCTCTCAGAGAGGCCTCTTTCCATGGTGGATGGTGTTTAATATTGAGACTCACAATTTGTCAAAGTGCAGAAAACAAATGTCTGTGGATGGTCAACCTAAAAATCTATAAAGCCTCTATCACATCCCTTACCCTCAAGACTCAGAGAACATTGAGGAAGAGTGGAAGTAAGGCGGTAAGAGTTCAGGGAGGACTGGAGCAAAGTACTCTTGTCTGGGCACTGCACACACGATCCCACAGCATCTGTGGTTGCCTGCCCAAGACTTGTGCAAGAATAAGCCAATAAACATTCAGAGTGAATGTGGGAGGGTCTCACAAAGTCCTGCTTCTCCAGCTGAGGAGCTATTGGCAGTTGATAGCTCCTGAGGAGGGAAAGTCAATTTTCTTCAGGGTTATAACCCCAAGAAGACTGAGCATGCTCAAGTTGCTGGCTTGACACCCACGCACATTTGGAAAGTGCTAAGTTTAGACTAAGCAGGTGATATCTTTACAAAGGAAAATTGAGTTGGAGTGGGGTCACTTGGCAAAGGACACAGAAGGAGTGGAGTGGGTCTGGGAGTACATATGAGTAAAATCCTTGCATGTGTGAGGGCCTGGAGTGATGGCTCAGTGGCTAAGAGCACTGACTGCTGTTCCAGAGGACTTGGGTTGAGTCCCCAGCACCTACATAGCTGCTCAAAACTGTCTGTAACTCCAGTTCCAGGGCATCTAACATCCTCACACCAATGCATATTAAATATTTTTTTAAAAAAGAATCATTGCATACATGTATTAAATTACCAAGTAGTAAATAAGGCCACTCATTTTATGTTCAATCAAAAGTAATATATTTCATTAAGCATTTCCATGAAGATCACAGAACTGCATTATGGGAAGATAGGTAAGATAAGAACATGTCCACACTTCTCTTCCATGGAATAAACATTCTGGAATAAAGACACATCGTGACAAATTAAAAGTCACTTTTCTTACAACTTCCAAACCTATGTGAATATTAGAGAAACCAGTAGGGGAAGATATTATGGGAGCCGACACACTAGACAGCACATCAGTGTGGATACTTTTGGTATATATTAGGATTACATGGTACAGGTAATATAGACCAGCACTGTCTAATGCAAGTAAAAGGAATGCATTAGAAGAAAATAAAGAATATATTAGAAAGGCGTGAATTTCTCATGAGCATCAGAGATAGGAATCAGAACTACAGCAATGTCCTGTAACCAGACTGTCTGATAAAGGAGCCAAAAAATGAGAACTGGAGGAAAAATCCAATTAGCATTGTTGCAGGAATGAAACATCAGGTTGGCTTAATGTGCATGTGAACCATTATCAGCCCTTGGGGAGCAGTTAATATCACTCCGGTTATAGTCCCCATAGACACTCTCCAGTAAGAAGGTGAAAGGGGGGAAGGGACAGGAAGGGTAGGAAGGGGAGGGGAGGAGAGGAAAGGGAAGGGAAAAGGAAAGAGAGAAAGATAAATATAACTTTAGCTGCTTAATAGGTTAGGTTTCCCTGTTTTTCCTAATGTACAAATTGAGGACGATAAAGATGACCTCATCTGCCTTTCTCTCTTTTGCCTCCCTTGAGCTAATCACCCTTCAATGGGAGGCATGCAATAATCCATAATAACTACCTAAGGATACTTCTGTACACAGTGAATACCCTGTTACCATGGGTGTGTTCAAACACCAGCACACTGATAAGGGAGGAAGCCTTTTAATCAACTCTTTCATCTGAGAACATCTCAGTCCCTAGCCCTCAGAATCATCCCAGGGCCTACAGAGGACCGTAAGTGAGCAGCCTAGAGCACCAAGTCAAGCCATGCTTTAACAAGTTACTGCAGACTAGAACTCAGCAGATACAGAGCGCGGACTAGTTCTAACCAGGCTAACACTGCATTAAATATGCTCTGGATCTCACTTTTCCTTTTCTTAGGGAGATTAATAGGCTTACTGTATTTTTATCAGTGGGCTGACAAACAATGTTGCATTTACTAAATTATTCTAAGAATTTCAAACTGTAACTAGTATTAAAGTTCATCTAGTCCACTCTCCCTCATTTTACAGCTGAATAAATAAATTCTAATGATGAGGAATAATTTCATCAGGTAACGTTGCTTTAGGTCAGGTAGGGCTCAGCCAGTTTTGTCCCAGGTGAATACTCCTTTTACAAATGACAAGGTTGAGCTATAAAGGAAAGAGAAGCCTACAGGTGGCTTATTCTGGTGTTAGCATTCCCAGGCTCCACGACCTGGGTAAGTTGCTTGTCTTTGCTGACCAATCAACATTCTCATCTTGTTATTAGGAAGAGACACACACTGCAGTGGATTCTTCCAAGGATTCAGAGAGGAAACGTTTGCAAAAAGTGTAGATGGGGCCTTCCCATCTGCCAGCTTGGCGTGGAACACATTCACTCTCTAGTTTGAATCACTTTTTGTTTGGGTGTTTTCCAAATCTCCCTCCTGAGACAAGAAGAGGCTTTCTTCTCTGCTCCTCAAAAGATGCACTCACTGGAGAGACTACAGTGAAACCAGCAGCTGAAGGAAACGGGTGAGAGGACCTGAAAACGATGCTGTCCTCAATTCACACATTTTGTGCTCATTCATGAAACTACCTCAAATAAAATGTGTTTTGTTTTCGTGGAAAACAAACATGGGTTTTCTTGGAGCCCTCTTGCGTAGCAACCTCACAGAGGTCTCTAGGTCACATGTATCATAGCCGGAGTATTGATGTGTTCACTGCCATCCTCCTGAATTAGGGGAAGTCACCCTTGTGATTCCTCTTTCATTTGCTGCACCCATCTCACAAAGAGGAAGTGAACTCGAGCTCAGGTCACCTGCTGGAACTGAAGCTTAAGTGATAACCGTATGGTCACTGCGTGCTCAACCGCTGATTGAGAGTCATGTGGTACAAGGGAAAACTCCCAGGGAAGGTAACCGAGAGTACTCTTACTGTTCACTGCCCCCACCTTCGCTCTCTCTTCCTCTCTCACCCTCTCGTTCTCGCTCTCACACAAGGTCTTATTATAAATCCCAGACCAGCCTTGCAGCGTTCTTGCCTCCACCTCCTAGGCATCCCCATACACCAGCAGATTCGGGTTATTTTAATAATTCTGTTTGTAATCGTTTTCTTAACTCTGAAATTACAAATAACAATGCAAGTACTTTTATTTATAATCATTTTCTTAACTTAGAGGAAAAGGTGAGACACAGGAAGTGTGTGTGTGATCACAAGGATCATAGGATATTCACGCAGGTGGTGGAGGGATGACTTCTGAGCCACAGAAGGGGCGGTCTAGCTGTTAAGGTAAACAGAAGTCAAATCTGCATGCCTACCATTCAACCAGGCATTCTTGGTAGTACAGATACGATCTGCGAAGGTTGCCACACAGCATTCGGAGTGTCCTGGCCCCCTCTGTTTCACAATTGCTCTTATAACTTCTTTTTACAATGGACATATTGAGACCTTGTGAACAGTGTACAGGGGACATTAAAAAGAAATGGCCATTTCCAGTGTGAGCCTGTAAGGGGTCTCAGAGGATTACATTTGGAGCATCCAAATCATATCTGACCATGAGTTGTAAAATATAAAGCACCAAAATCCTGGGCCAACTGTAGGTTTGGTTAAATAGAAGTGGTTCCAGTCCTGCTTCTTCTGTTTGTGTTGCTATAACATAATGTCTGATGGTGGATAATAAGAGAGAGAGGGACAGAGAGACTGGGACAGAGAGACAGAGACAAAGACAGACAGACAGAGAGAGAGAGAGAGAGAGAGAGAGAGAGAGAGAGAGATGGCTGTGATTCTAATGGCTTGCTATTACCATGGCCTCAGCATCATCTGGGAGCACCCCATCTCTGCTGTAACACAACAGAGGGACTCATGGTTGTAAAAGGCATGTGTGCAAGCAAGAAAGCCAAAATACAGGAAGAATCAAGCTATTTATAACAGAAAGTACTCTCTCAGGAACTAACCTGGTCCCATTAGAACTACAGAATATTCTCATGCCCTAAAGACCAATACCATCATCATGGCAACCTCACTTCTAGCTCATAAATTTTAGGGATATGCTTAAACAATATCCAATGTAGAAAAATCACCACAGTCTCTCTCTCTCTCTCTCTCTCTCTCTCTCTCTCTCTCTCTCTCTCTCTCCCTCCCTCTCTCTCTTATTATCCACCATCAGACATTATGTTATAGCAACACAAACAAAAGAAGCAGGACTAGAACCACTTCTATTTAACCAAACCTACAGTTGGCCCAGGATTTTGGTGCTTTATATTTTACAACTCATGGTCAGATATGATTTGGATACTCCAAATGTAATCCTCTGAGACCCCTTACAGGCTCACACTGGAAATCGCCATTACCTTTAACTACAAGAAAGTCCTCCATGTTATAAAATGTAAAGAGTATATGGTACATTTCTAGAAAGAGTGTACGGACAATAATGATATGTTAACAAGGATCTTCTCTGATCAGAATGGACATCAAAGCAGAACTTCCTCCCCTGACTTTAATTTATAATTCATTTATTCGCTAGTTTTTAAAATAAATACGAATGAAGACCCCCTTAGCAGTCATTTATTCTGCTGGGCACTGAAGATTACAGTGACCGAGCTAGATGGGTCCCCACTGTCAATCCATATACAGCCTCATGGAGAAGGCCAGAGATGGAGAATCAGGATAAGTGTGAAGAGCTGTTTGGCTGCACAACTTGTAGATGTACTCAGGAGAGACATCAGCTCGGTCTTAAGGCAGAGTGACTTCCCAGAAGATACTCACCTACAACCTGAAATCTGGAATTTAGGTGAATTAACCAACTAGAAATATTTTCCAGCAGAAGTAACAAAACGTGTAATTATCTAGAGATTAGAAATTCCAAAGAGCTGAGATACACAGTACAGAGAGATTGGGGTGAGAAGGGAAAATGGGTCTTGGAGGTAAGCTGAAAATATGAGTTCCTTATAAACATAGCCAGCACACACTTGGTGCCTTAAAAGACACACAGTGTTGGGAGAGGGCCTTCACAGCACAGTTCCTTTGGCTCCTTTCTGAGATCCAGCCTTTCACAATACCTGGATAAAATTGACTTTGTACTAATATGCTTCATAGGCTTAAATAATAATATGTATGGAGGACCTCACCCAGACCTTGCTCTCTTTCAGGCACCTTTCACAAATTGCCAATTCTCAAAATAGCCCTCTAGGTTATCACTATCTTTACCACAAGGAAATGGTGGAGATGTTATTGGAAGCCAGTATTACATGAGTTCATAACTCAGCCTCCTAATGGTCATATTCCTTCGCCTGAGTATCCAGTCCATATCCTGTGCCCTGCAAAGGACCTCAAGGGGCTGTCTGTGAGCAAGGGAAATGAGGTCATTATAGACTAAACACAGAGAGATATTTAAAATGTTAGCGGCTTAGTAAAGTATGAACTGGTACAGTTAGATACGTTGAGCATGAAGTTTCAATAGCATCCTCTTTAAAATTGAAAATACTTTTTAGGCCCAAAGCAATGAAAGTATCCATATAGAATAATGGTTGCTAACCTTGATCTAATGAGTGGTAACCATGGTATCCCTTTAAGAGGTACCATGGCAACACTGCTCCCTTCCTGTCTGTTGTTTTGCTGCCCCTTCTTAAGTGAGGCTTCTGAGGTCTTAGCAGGAACACTCTCCAATACTACATTCTTCCTCCTTGTCTCATGAGCCAGAGGATCAAAATAAAGCTCTTTCCTCAACCTCACCTAAAACAATAGCTAGGGAATTAGGAAATGACAGCATCAGTCAAGGGGAATTTACAAGACTCTCGGTCCACAGCTGTTTTCCCTGGTCCTTTAATCTATTGAGTATTTCTTGTGTTTTAATAGACAACCTGACTAGTTATATATCTTTGGAAAAAATACTTCTCATTTTGAGATCTAAATTTATTCTGTTTAAGGGGCTTAACAAAAATTATCTCTAGAGATCTCTCTAAGTTCCTGTACTGGATAGACTTATGTCAACCTGACACAAGCTGCAGCTAACTGAGAGGCAAGGACCTCAACTCCGAAAACTGCCTCCATCAGATTCAACTGTAGGAAGCCCATAGGACCTTTCCTTAATTAGTGATGGATGTGGGACGGCCTGGCACATTGTGGGTGGTACAAGTTCTGGTCCTGTGTTCTATAAGAAAGCAGTCTGAGAAGGCCATGAAGAGCAAGCCAGTAAGCAGCACCTCTCCATGGTCTCTGCATCAGCTCCTGCCTCCAGGTTCTTGCCCTGCTTGAGTTCCTGCCCTGACGTTCTTCAGTAATGGACTGTGATTTGGAAGTGTAACCCACATAAACCCTTTCCTCCCCAAGTAGCTCTTGCTCATTTCATTCCATCACAGCAGTGCAAACCCTAACTAAGACAATCACCAATGGGAAGAAACAAAGTATTTCCAATTTCTCTTGGTTTATGTCTCAGTACATCCATCTACAGTATATGGCTGAAAGAAATGTAAGAGAATTTCTAATTCTGCTAAACAGAATAGTTGTTTTCTCGGTTTTCTATATTTCCTACCTGAAAAGTATTCAGTTATTATCGAGACCCCCTACTAATCTCTGACATGCAATTGCTTTTCAGTGAATGTTCATTGCCCACCCCCAAATCTTGGAAGCTCGCCACTTCTGGAGACAATCTACTCACTTTGAATGAATATATATCCTCTATTGTCTTGTCTTTATACTGAGATTAAAAACTCACTGTCTGTCACTCTACTCAACAGAAACAAGCACTTCAAGTGGGTAAGAGAAGCGGGTAGGGGAAGGATAGACTTCATGACAGTTATGGAGTCCTGGAGTGTCAGGGGGCCCTAAAGATCATGGGTGAGCTTCCTTTTTTACTGACACAGATCTTTGTGAAAATGAAATACAAAAATACAAAAATACTGACCACATGAATGAGAAGAAATGGGTGAAAGTGAAGCAGGCCTTCCTATAAACAATGAGAGTATCCATGCTTTTTGTAATAAAAAATGAGAGGTGATAAGCCCTAACCTATAAACAAGCCAGGAATTCCCCTAATAATGAAAGAGAAAATGTGAACAACTCAAATGAATCTTGTGTCTTGATTCGGGCTGCCAAGCAGTGACCTGACAATGAGAAATGTGTCCCAGGAGTTAGGGTCGTGCTATTAAGACAAGTATGGTATCCCTGTCCTCTGATGAAAAGCCTCGTGGGCTGTCAACTCTCTATAGGGTCTTCCCTATTCACAGCCATATGCCCTGGAAGAAAGAGTTGGGAGTCATATCTGAAAAGACGAGTTGTAAGGACAGTGCACTATAGAGTGACCACCTGCCAAGGGTCAAGGGTCAATGGTCCAGGGCATGCTTTCATTGGTTCCTTTTTGTTCTGTGGGGGCACGGAATATTTTGAGTAGTGCAAAAGGGAAGATCAGAATAATGCTTCAAGTCTGATTAGCTGTAACCTTGAGTAGGTCCCTTAACCTCTCCATAATTTGTTTCCAGCCTCCAACCAAAGCATACAATACAAGCCCACTCTTGGGGAGGATCACTTTTGCACAGTTATTTCTTCTGTCACAGGCTTACTGCTCTTCAAATTCTAAACACAATATATAACCTCCCCTATCCAAATTATCTCTCTTCACAAATGGTCACAGTAGTGAACACCATGCTTAAAGAAATACTTAAGACCCTAAAATATGTAGGGGTACTCTATAGGTTCCTTCTCAAATGTAACCCAGAGCTACTAAGAGAGTAAAATTAATCTAGAAACTATAATTCATTTGTGCAACCCATTACCAAGAACTCCCTCCCTCGAGACAAACAAGGCTCCCATAACAACCTTAAAGCTATGGCAAATGTTCTTATTTTTAGGATGACCTTATTGCCTAGAGTACACACTGGACCTCACACGGAGACCTAAGAAGAATTCCCAAGAGCCTCAAAGGTAGAGACTATATAATTGTATTATGGTGTCTAGAGTGGCCATTAAACAATCACCTTGGCTTTCTACGTAGGCATTTGCAGGTAACCATCCAAAATCTCAAATGTGATACTTAGAGCTCTCTTCATTGCAATCAAAGTAGTTTACTGTAAGAGACTATGTGTCGCCTCCTCACTCTCCTTTGTGTGATGAACCAAAAAAAAAAAAAAAATCTAAAGGACATTTCACAGTAACCCATATGGCCCCAGAGTGGGGCCTCTACTCCATAGCCCTCTGGATTGATAACAGGAGGCTGACTGGATTCTCAGGTGCTTGTGAGTCACCAAAATGGGCAGGACTCTAAGAAATAGTAACAAGATATTTGACTTTCATAGACTTACAGTGACTGTGGTCTAACCATCCCAATTAAATCAGGCCTTAGGATTTGTGCATGAACTCAAAAGGAACGGATAAACTATGCTCTCAGGAAACCTCCCAAGTCTGTATGCTGCAGGATTGCATATGTAGCTATAATGAAGCATGGGGGTGGGGGAGGGGGATCTTCTTGCCACAGAGAAAGCCTCCTCAAGAATCATTCCTTTTCTGGCTGCACTTTAGTGGTCTCTTTAGTTTGAGTCCACCACATGGTCCAGGTGACTTTTCATTAGCAGTAGAAAACCCAGGGAGATTTCACTGTTTGCCCTAAGGACACACTTGTAAGAATACCTCCTTCAGTAATACCCTAACAGAGCCACATTTTCAGATTCAGAGTACAATCTTCTTGTGAGCCCACACACCACCTATTATTTTTGCCTTTTCGTTCACTCCCTCGGCTCTGATTTGCACTCCATGCCGAGCCTTTGTGTTCCCTTCCCAATAGTCTCATCTTCTCTTTGTTTCTGATGCTCCCGGCTCCATTCCACTCACCAGCATCCTCATATTCTTCCCAGCTAACACCTGCTGCTCTGAGTTTATCTTTTTGTTCCCTGGATTCCATGCTCAGCTCCCCTCCATCTCTCCCGCCTCCTCCTGTCCTCCGCGCCCTATGGGCGGGTCCCCTTTGTCTTTCTGCGCTGCTGATCAGAGGCTGCACAGGCTTTGAGAAGGCCTACAGGAGTTGGCATTTGGGCCACAGCTAGCCATGATCTAACTGTTCTTTAAGCAGCAGGCAACTTGCAATATTCTAGAAGAAAAGAGAAACACAAAGAATCCACTCTGCAGCAACCTTTGTTGGTATTCTAGAAATCCAAGGGCTAACTCTCTTGTGTGTTCATACTGGCTTGCCTTTTGATCAGAGGACAGGGCTGTGGTCAGGTTCCTGGAGTGACTGCTAAAGGCTTTTCCTTTTCCAAATTTTTCTTTTGTTCTGTGCTGTTGTTGTTGTTGTTGTTGCTGCTGCTGCTGCTGCTGCTGCTGCTGCTGCTGTTGCTATTGTTATTTTTCTTTTGTGAGAGTGTCATACTATGCAGCCCAAGCAGGCCTCAGACTGCTGATTCCTGAATGATGCTCAGTATGTCCTGGCCTGTGTAAGAAAGCCAACCTATCAAACCAGGAAACAGCCTTCCTCCATAGTGTCTGTATTAGTTCCTGTTTGAGTTTCTTTCGTGACTTCCCGGAACTGTTACAGGATGAACTGTTACCCGGAAGCGTAAGCCAAATAAACCCTCTTCTTCAGACTGCTTTTGTTTTGTCACAATAACAGAAAGAAGCTAGAACAACATGTAACCACATAGGTGTGGAAGCCGGAGTTCAACCATGTGTAGTTTTCCTGATTCTCACCTTGTTTTTGAGGCCCAGAGATTGCCGAGAGCTCTAAAGTGGTTAGACAAAAAGTTCCTAGGGTCTGCTTATCTCTGCCTTACCAGAGCTGGGATTACAAGCAGGCAGCACCACACCCAGATTTTCCTAGGGGCTCTGAAGATGTAATGCAGGTCCCTATTCTTGTGTGGAAAGCACTCCACCAGCTAGGCAGTCTCCAGAGCACAGACCTCCTTCCTTCTCTTCCTTCTTCCACAGACATTCTGATCTTCTACTGTGATGCTTTTTTTTTTTGGTCTTGTTGGGACTTAACTGTGACCAAAGTCTTTTCACTTCTCTATGTCTTGCTTTGACCAACTGCCTGGTGGGAAGATGTTTCTCTGGTGCTTATTTACTCGTCCAAGTAGAGACAATAGCTGACTCTATCTGTGCAGAAGAAGATGCTCTAGACCTGGACCACAAGCATCTGCCAGCATGGCCTGAAAGGTATGTTCCAGGCAGCCTGTCAGTCAGCAGGCATTTGGAACATGTAGCAATCACCTGTTAGGTTTTAAGGAAATACAAGGATTTACCAGATGTGTTCTCTGTCCTGGAGGTAGTGAGCTGATTGGAGAGACAAGACTAATGCACAGGGTAGAGAAAAGTCACCGAGCTTCCATAATGACTCAGAAAGGGAGGCATTCAGGAAGAGAGCTGAGCTAAAGATATTGGCAAGGTCAGAGCCTGGGGAAAGCAAGGAGCACTCCCATGGGCAAGGTCAGAGCCTGGGGAAAGCCGGGAGCATTCCCATGGGCAAGGTCAGAGCCTGGAGAAAGCTGGGAGCACTCCCATGGGCAAGGTCAGAGCCTGGGGAAAGCTGGGAGCACTCCCATGGGCAAGATCAGAGCCTGGGGAAAGCAAGGAGCACTCCCATGGGCAAGGTCAGAGCCTGGAGAAAGCTGGGAGCACTCCCATGGGCAAGGTCAGAGCCTGGGGAAAGCTGGGAGCACTCCCATGGGCAAGGTCAGAGCCTGGGGAAATCTGGGAGCACTCTCATGGGCAAGGTCAGAGCCTGGGGAAAGCTGGGAGCACTCTCATGGGCAAGGTCAGAGCCTGGGGAAAGCTGGGAGCACTCTCATGGGCAAGGTCAGAGCCTGGGGAAAGCCGGGGAGCACTCCCATGGGCAAGGTCAGAGCCTGGGGAAAGCCGGGAGCACTCCCATGGGCAAGGTCAGAGCCTGGGTGAAGGAGTCAGGGTTACTAGGGTGAAGGATTCAGCAGGATGATGAGGCTTAAAGGTGGGGAGTATAGGGGGTTAGGTGAGTGTGGCTAGGCGGCGTGGGGGAAGGTGTCCAGGTGGGCCCTTGCCTGGGCACCTCTGCCCCTGAGGGACCACACACACACAGACATGGTATAGAATAGAGTTTATTCAGAATAGGGGATGGGAGTTAGTGGTAGAGAGAGAGAGGTAGAGAGAGAGAGAGAGAGAGAGAGAGAGAGAGAGAGAGAGAGAGAGAGTGGAGGCCGGCCATGACCACGTGGAGGGGGGGGGAAGAGCCCCAGGGGCAGAGAGGTGAGAGTATGTGGAAGAGCGGTGAGCAAAGAGAGAGAGGAGGAGCAAGTAGCCCCTCTTATAGTGGGCCAGATCTCTGGGGCGGGCATACCTGGCTATTGCCAGGTAGGTGTGGGGTGGAGCTTACACAAAACCCCAACACTGGGGAAAGCAAGGAGCACTCCCATGAGCAAGGTCAGAGCCTGGGGAAAGCTGGGAGCACTCCCATGGGCAAGGTCAGAGCCTGGGGAAAGCCGGGAGCACTCCCATGGGCAAGGTCAGAGCCTGGGGAAAGCAAGGAGCACTCTCATGGGCAAGGTCAGAGCCTGGAGAAAGCTGGGAGCACTCCCATGGGCAAGGTCAGAGCCTGGGGAAAGCTGGGAGCACTCCCATGGGCAAGGTCAGAGCCTGGGGAAAGCTGGGAGCACTCTCATGGGCAAGGTCAGAGCCTGGGGAAAGCTGGGAGCACTCCCATGGGCAAGGTCAGAGCCTGGGGAAAGCCGGGAGCACTCCCATGGGCAAGGTCAGAGCCTGGGGAAAGCCGGGAGCACTCCCATGGGCAAGGTCAGAGCCTGGGGAAAGCCGGGAGCACTCCCATGGGCAAGGTCAGAGCCTGGGGAAAGCCAGGAGCACTCCCATGGGCAAGGTCAGAGCCTGGGGAAAGCAAGGAACACTCTCATG
The DNA here is from genome assembly GCF_947179515.1 of Apodemus sylvaticus. Taxonomy (NCBI): domain Eukaryota; kingdom Metazoa; phylum Chordata; class Mammalia; order Rodentia; family Muridae; genus Apodemus; species Apodemus sylvaticus. The sequence goes on from NC_067478.1 coordinate 76,942,223, forward strand.
GGCAAGGTCAGAGCCTGGAGAAAGCTGGGAGCACTCCCATGGGCAAGGTCGGAGCCTGGGGAAAGCTGGGAGCACTCCCATGGGCAAGGTCAGAGCCTGGAGAAAGCTGGGAGCACTCCCATGGGCAAGGTCAGAGCCTGGGGAAAGCTGGGAGCACTCCCATGGGCAAGGTCAGAGCCTGGGGAAAGCCGGGAGCACTCCTGCTTTGCACTGAGCAGGGAAACTGAGTAGCATTAGGTAGGATGCCCAGGGGTGAGGAGAACCAAAGGCTGTGATTGTGGCATCTGTCACTTCAGATGCCTGTCCTTGGAGACTTTGCTTTTCTGTTTGCATTCTTCCCTGTGGTTTTAATACTAACTTATCTAGAAGGTTAATGATTCTGAAGTCTATGTCTCAAGCCAGGCTCTCCCAGAGTTTCAGGCTTCTATTGTTTACCTCTTCCCAATTGGTTGATTAACAAACATTTACAACTTAACAATCGAAATAGGATTATTTCTTTCCCCTTTGTAAAACACCACATGCCAAAGTATTTCTATTTCCTCATCTGAGTAAATAAATAACACCGCTAGTCGATGGATTTCATATGGAAATCTAGAGTCATTTGTGATTCCCTCCCTTACATACCACCTAGTTAAGACATTCTGCTGTTCAGCTCCAAAGTGTTTACGCCCCCTGCTACATCCTTCTACCTCTGCTGCTGTCTAGTCACTTCTCATTTCAGCAGAAAAAAAACGCAATTCCTTGGCCTGGTGCAGCAAGATCTAAAGCCCTCCCCTCCCCTGCCCTCCTCTCTTCTTTTTTTGACCTCATCTCTCGCTGCTCTGCTCTGCCTCAGTCACATGTTTCAATTCTTCAAATATCTCAAGTTCAGTCAAGCCCTGGCCCTTACATTAGCTGCTGCTTCCTTCTATAAAGATCTTCCTATAGAGATTAAGGGAACAACCAACCAATGACTGACCCAACTTGAGACCCATCCCATGGGAGAGAGCCAATCCCTGATACTATTAATGATACTATTAATGATACTATTAATGATACTATTAATGATAATTATGCTTGCAAATGGAAGCCTAGAATAACTGTCTCCCTAGATGCTTCATCCAGCAGCCGATGGAATCAGATGCAGAGACCCACAACTAAGCATCAGGTGGAGCTTGTGGACTCTTGTAGAAGAGTTGGGGATAGGATTGAGTGAGCCTGAGAGGTCAAAGATACTCCAAGGAGGTCTACAGAGTCAGCTAACCTGGGCCATGGGGGTTCATAAAGATGGAACAACAAGCCAAAGAACACGCAGGGGCTGGACATATGCCTCCTACACACGTGTAGCGGATGTGCCTCTTGGCCTTCACGTGGGTCCCCAAACAATTGGAGCAGGGGCTGTCTCTGACTCTTTTGCTTGCCTTTGAATTTCCTAACCGGACATACTGGTCAGGCCTCTGTGAGAGAGGATGCGCTTAGTCCTGCTGTAATTTAATGTCCAGAGCAGGGGCAGGGTGATCCCTAAGAGGGGCCTCCCCTTCTCTGAGTAGAAGGGGAGGGGGCAATGAGGGAGTGATTTGTGAGGCTGGGACTGAGAAGAGGTAGGCTCCACCAGGATGCAAAGTGAATAAAGAAACAAACTTAAGGGGGAAAGGAGCCCCTATAACCTTTGTGTGACTCCCATTGATCTATTTTCTTTGAGAGAAAAGCCTCTCATAACAAAAAATATTTATAATAGAACGTAAAATGAAGTCCCCAATCATTTCACTCAAAAAGACCCCTCCCTGTCCTCCCTCTCATCTTCTTCATGATGCTTATCAGGGATTATATGTTTCTTTGCATTTAAGTTCGCGATCCGATGCTCCACCTGCTAGAAATTTTATGAAAACAAATCCTGTTCCCACTGCTGCTTCTCCAGAGCTGGCATAAGGTTTACGAGTGTGCAGTGAGTGACTGTTCAGCGACACGTGATGACTGGAAATGAGGACAGGGATTTGGTATAAATGGCAACTCATTAACAGAGCACAGAGGCAGAATTCAGGGATGAAGTGGACCTCCCAGGACAGGAAAAATGAGTGGACCCTGACACTATCTTCCCATCCCAGCAGTTTGGATTTTGGAATTTGGAGAAGCCCTCCTAAGAGAAGGGATCAATCACAAATGCACATGCCAGCATCCCTACACTGTCATCATGTCGTCTCTATTTATCCTTGGGGGATTTGGTTCAGGACCCCTAAAAATGCTAACATCCGAGGATGCTAAAGTACCTTATATAAAACAGCATAGTGATTACAAATAGCCTACATGAGTCCCTCTGCTTATTTTAAATCATCTCTAGATTACTTACAATGTGATATAAATTACTTACGGTACAGTATAAAATCTGTGAATAGTTATAGAGTATTTTCAGTGGGTACAGACAAAGAAAAGAGTCTAGATGCTCAGTAGAGATCTAAGTTATTTTTTAACTTGAATCTACAGATCCAGAGCCACAGTTATGTAGGGCTGGCTCTGCATACTGAGGGCACAAGACACATTATAGTAAGGCAGGAGAAAGTCATCCTTTTTACTAATTTGATAGAAACATGGGTTAGAAGGATAAGGGCTACCATTTACTGAGCACTCATTGAGTACCAGGATTTTCCCCTAAGCAAGTTACACTTACTTTTTTTTTTTTTTTTTTTTTTTGGTCATTCACACAACTATAACTTTATAAAGGAGCCACTGATGCTCTTGTTTTGCAGATAAGAAAAATTGAGGCACTGAGAGTCCTTATGATGACTAAGGTAACTGAGCTACTAAGCGACTTCAGGCATCTTTAAGCTAAGCCCAGTGCCCCTCCAGCCTGCAGTGACTGTGGGAAGAAGGAAGTGCTGGCTCAGGGACTGGACGGGAGCTCAAACCAGAGGAGCAATGGAAGGTGTCCTGGGCATAGAGCTTTCCAGGGAGTGTGGGCATCAGCAGGAAGAGGAACTCTCCTTGTGTATATGTGTACCCATGACAGATAGAAGTAAAGGGAGAGTAAGCCAAGAAAGTGTGTGTACTTTCTTACCCAGTGTCACCTATAATGCAACAAGGGGCAAATCTTCCTCCTCAATCTGAGGAGTCTCTTCTCTAGAGCCTTGTGTCTTTCCTTTAACATACTTGCCTCTGTTAGAATTTTAGATAGAACTTGAAGGACAGCATCTGTTTTTATTTCTGTTTATCTCACCGGGAAATATATCAGATTAAGAGGAACACAATGTCTGATCACTCTGAGCATGAAAAGGCTGAAGCTGATTCTTAGGGTAAACTGACCAGAAGCAGCTTTTGCTTCTTTATAAAATACACATCTCCCTTTGTGACTGGCAAAATATAAAATTAAACAAAGAGTAATCTGAGTATTATTTTGGCTGGGTGTGACTATCCAAGGTGAATATGCTATAGTTTATAAAGCCTGGCAGTTTTTGGGAAATCACATCTTGGTGCTCCAGGTTAATTCCATCTGAATCTCCCCAGGTATTGATGGATGTCAAGAGCTTTCAAAGTCCTTTGGGAACCCAGTACCCAACCAACCTCAAGAACTGCCGATTTGTCTGATCTACGTATTAGCAACCACTAATGAGTTAAAAATCAGTGAGTTGCTAACTCTGTGGCTCCTTCTCCCTGCACTAATGAAAAGCTTCTCTTCCTGACTTCTGTGGTTTCTCCATGTGACTCACACCCAAAGATTTGTAGCAAGGAGCCTCAGATGAAAGAGATATGTGACATTTGATGTAATCGTATTTTATTTAAAAGCATATTTTAAAAATCAAAAAGAAAAATTTTCTTCATCAATGAAACACAACTGAACTGAAAGGCAAGATAAATTCTTAATTCTTTCTTACATATCTTGTTGCTTTGAAGAAAACCATACATTTGCATACCTGAGGTTAAGGTAAAGAGAACCCAAAAGGATTCTGCAACTCATAAAACTTTCATTCAAATGAGGTGCATGTATGTATTCAGAAACAGGTACACATATGTGCCTGTGGACAGATGAGGGAATAGTCTCGGGTGTAAACATGTATTTGTGTCCAGTTAAGCAATCAATCACCTATCAGAATAGTGCTGGAAACTCCAACACTTTCCTTCTATTTCCCAGTCAGGCTGTTTTTCTGTATATTTCAAACAGCTTAAGAATTGTGTTCTCACTTACTTTTCTACTCCCAAACTCCTTTCTCTCTTTAAATTTATGTGCACTGTCTTTTATTTCTTAGTTCTTTAAGAGTTACATTTTTCCACCCTGCCTAGGAAATAATGGCCCAGAAGTAATCTTATAATGTGTCTTCATATTGTCCAATGTTCCTTGATAAAGACAGACAGTGGTAGACTTCAGTCCAAGCAGTAATGTGGTTCTCAGACATGAGCCACTTCACGGCACTCCTGTCGTGATTTGTTGAGAGACTCTTTGACCTTCCTTTCCTGTACCATGGTGGGGCTCGCTGGTTCCGCACATATTTCCCCTACGTGCTTCTCAGATGCCATTTTTAACTTCAGCATTTCCCTCTCCATTCCCAGCAGCAAATGATTCACTTGTAAACGTTCCTTTGGCCTTGAAGGTCTTTTGCCGGATTCTTTGACTATGAAGGAAACAGAAAGCCCGGTGCAGAGAGAGCTGGCATGCCTAGAGCCTGCTACACTCCAGTGCTGGCACGGTCCTTTCCAAGATCCTTCACATGGGTTTTTAAAAAGAAAAAAGGCTTGACTTCACTTTCCAGTTTCCCTAGAAGATGGGTAACCGGCTTCACAGTCTTATGAGGGAACATTTTGGGACTTGATACTCAACCACGCCCTGCAGGGAAATCTCTTGTTTATATTGCATTTGAATAGGTATAACCTTTTCTTTCAATTCAAATGAAACCTATTGGAGACTAGGGTATGACTGCACTCTTTAACCACAGCATTTAGAAGACAGAGGCAGACCGGGCTCTGTGAGTGTGAAGCCAGCCTGGTCTACACTGTTAGCTCCAGGCGAGCAAAGCCTACACAGTGAAACTCCATCTTACAAAACAAACAAACAATAAAATACTTTACCCAGGTCTGGGGGTACATGCCTGAAATTCCAACAATCCAGTGACAAAGGCACAGAATCCTGAACTTGAGGTCCATCTGAGCCTCAAAGCAAGACCTCCCCCCACCAACACACACACACACACACACACACACACACACACTTAAAAGCCTGTTTGGGTTTTTTTTTTTTTTTTGAGGGGTTGGGTTTTTTTGGCTGGTTCTCCCCCCCCCCTCCCCCTGGGCAGGGTTTCTCTGTGTAGTCCTGGCTGTCCTAGAACTCAGTATGTAGATAAGACAAGCCTTGAATTCAAAGATTCTCCAGCCTCTGCCTCCAAGAGTCCTGAGATTAAAGGTGAGTACCCCCACTGCCCAGTGGCTGCTGTTTGTAAATCAGGTTCACCAGCCTTCTTAACAAGCTAGTGTCCTCCCATGATTCTCTGCTACCGAACTTAAATTGTTTAAAAACCTTGAGAAGTCAGGTAAGAAACTTCATTTTCATAAGGTATAGCAACCATGTTTTATACCAGAGCACCCTGTCCCCCACCACCACCACCACAACCAGGGATATCAGCTAACTATAGGGCATGTCATGGGCTGGGCCCATCAACTCTGAACTGGGAGAAATGGTTCAAGAAGACAAACCAGACCAATCAGAATCCACTCCAAGAATATGAGTTATATGGAATTTACTAGAATGAGCCGTTGGCAGTAAAGCAGAAAATGAAAGTTAAGGACTATCAGGTAGGGAAAACTGAGACAATCTTATTAGACCTGATAAAAGTAAGAGTAGGTAAATGCCAGTCATGAAAATGCAGATTCAAATCAATTACTGCCGCAGACTATCTCATAGCTCTGCTTTAACATACGATTTTCATATGCACTGTTTACAAGCATGTATGTGTCATGGTGTTTATGACCATATATGTTTCGTGGTGTTTGAGCACTCATGTTTTATGTTATTTATGAGCATGTATGCTTCATGGTGTTTATAAGCATGTATGTTTCATGGTAAGTGAAAGACTTGACTGTGCCGATCTGTGCTCAGTCCTGCAGACTACATAATTCTTCAAGCGCGAGAAAAAAGTTCCATCTCAATCCAGGATGTTCTTTTGCCCAGACATGTCTAAAAATTTCAAATGAAATTATTTGACCAGTGGATACTTTAACCAAGTATGCAATAGGTTTGTTTAGGAATAAATAGAGGGACTTCAGAAGTACTCTTGCCTATATCTAGAAGGTCCTAAGGCTACCAGGCTTCTGGGATTATCCTTCTCTGTAAAAACATGCTCAGTAGTTTAGTTCATCATTCCATTCACTGTGAGATGACCAACTTCCTTCCCAAAAGGTGGATCATTTGTCCTCATTAGCGCCTTTCTCCTTAGTAAGCTTTTCCACTGGATTCTCTATCTGGGAGTTAAACCCTGTGTGCACAGTGGTATCCCAACAATGCCCCCAACAGTGTGCTCATAAATGAGACACCACTGTTCCTAAATGTTACTGGATGCTTATCCGTGGGTCCTGCTTGCATCGTAATCCCAACATTCTCCACCCCCAACCCCTCAGCAAACTTTAAACTTTTTGTTTTATTAAACAGAGCTGCTCAGGTGTCTCTTGGTTCTACCTCCACATGGCCCCAATCTCCTGTGAGGATCAGACAACATCCATTTCAGACCAATCCATTTGTGCATTGTACTGTAAAGAGACATCAATCAAAGCAAAGGGGAGTTTAAATTATTAATTGGGAGTTGAGTAGGCACCACTGGAAATGTGAGGTTTCAGCAAGGATTTGAAGGGAGCTGAGCCATTAGATTGCTGAGTTTAACATTAGGCTGTTGGCACCCAGATTGTGCTGTTTGGGTAGAAAATGTACCCTGAAGAATTTGAGTGGAGGAGGTGAGAGAGCAAAACAAAAAACTAAATTCTATGTATTGAGTGTACAGCTCTTCTATAACTTTGTGATTGTTTCTAAGTATAATAATATAAATGAAAGCTCAAGACTATAATTTTGACACTAATGATAGAGACAGAGACACTACTGAAGAGGCTATTTGGCCTCTTAAAATGAAAAATAATAGTAATTTAAAAGCAACGTTAGTTCTGTCAAAGATCAGACATATTGGATGAGGTCCCTTTGATTTGCTACTGAGTTATATGAGAAATATCAGAGAAAGAAAAGAATTTGAGGGTTCAGGAGGAATTTGAGTCTTAAGCTACTAGGAAGACTGGAGAAACTCTAAACGACAGAAAAAGGTTACAGATATGTCAGATTCAAGTTCCCAGAGGAAGAACAGGGGTTCAGTTTGAATATGCTGAGTTTAATATTGTACATTGAGCTATGGTACGTGAGTCTGGAGTTCTGAAGAGAGGAGTTTAGCTTGAGATAAAGAGAGATTTGAGAGAAGACAATATATCAACAGTATACAAGCGGTGGCATGACAGGAGCTCAACATGGCCATGTGTGTACAGAGGAGAGAAGAAAACTGCGTCCAGTAGTCAAAGCCCATTATAAAAATCCATGTGTATCTATAACTTTCAATATATTGTAGCTTAAGAGAAACAATTTTATTGATAATTGACAGAACTTAGAAGAAATCAAAATGTTCTTTGATACATGAATGGATAAGTGAGTGTTTACATACAGACAGTGGAACTTTAACACTATAAAGACATGAGATCTTATTCAAAGAAATGAAAAAACAAATGAAGACACTTAAATATATTTTATCAAGTGAAGTAAGCCAATTCCAAAGAATCTGTGTGTTCTATGATCCCAATTATATGACATTCTGAAGGAGGCAAAACTACACAGTTAGTAACAGGCTTAATTGCTAGGGGTTGTGTAAGCACAGACATACATAGACAGAGCTCAGACTTTTAGGCCAATGAACATGCTGCCAATATTATGACAATGGAGATGTCATGATACTGTTGTCCAAGCTCATTGAGTGTACAACACATGAGAAACCCTAATCTGAACTTTGAACTCTGGGTGAATAGACATGCCACCCTAGTAGGAGGTCTGGATACTGGGGAAGGTATTACCACACAGCTGTTAGCTTCAGCCTTTAGTAAACATTCCCTAAAGACACCTACATAACTGGAGAGCTAAAACTAGTGTTTGTTTGGACACTAAATTCTCTATTTTTTTCAAAATATTATTCACTTATGAAATAATAGCCAGTATTTTCCAAGTAGCCTTTGATTTTACCCTGTTTCAGTTCTGTCTTAGATTCTACTTCTTGATGTTATGATCCCTGTCAGATCTATGACACAGATATCAATCTCATCAGGGATCTGAAGTCAGAAATAGAGGAGAAAAAAAGAAATCATGCTGCAGATTTTCACAGAATCGTGAACATAGTAGAGGGTAGAAGACAGTCAGCATTTCCTGAGAAAACATGTGTATATGGTTGGTAGTAAGAGAATATTAAAGGAATTAATGTGCTTAGTAAGTTCTGGTTAGTAGAACACTCAGATACCTCTCAAATTTGACTAAGTTCTAGCTTTGAAAGTGCCCCTCTAGGCTAACTAATGCCCTATGTGAGAGGACATTTGTTTTTGTTTTTGTTTTTTTTTTTGCTTTGTTTTATTTATTTATGGCTTCCATGTACAGATGTTGTCTTAGTCACATAATAGGTAACATACCCTTTAAGTAAGATGTCATTAAAGGTAGAAAATTTCACCACTATTTCACATGAAATGGCAGAAGCTTAGAAAGCTGAGTCACTTGACAAATGGAGTTCTGGGAGCCTTGTCTCCTGTCACAGGCCTGCCTGCCTCACTGCTTTCACCATGTCTGAATTCCCCCCACCCCTTTTTTAAAAATGGATATTTTATTTATTTACATTTTTTATTTTACATTTCTTTATTTACATGTTTTCCCTTTACCAGGTCTCCCCTTTGAAACCCCCTATCCCAGCCCCCCATGAGGATGCTCCCCCTCCCCCACCCACTCCTGCCTTCCCTACACTGGGGCGTCAAACACCCTCAGGCCCAAGAGCCTATAAGAGGACATCTTTGTCAGCATATATTTTTACTTATTCACTTTACATCCTGCTCACTGTCCCCTCCCAGTCACCCTCTCCCACAATCCTCCCCTTCCCCACTTCCCTTCTCCTCTGTTTTGCCAGTATTTTTAAGATCTTATTGATCCTTAACCCTGTTCTGTTTTGCGCCATCATTCCTCTGTTTTTTTCGTGGTGTAGAGCTGCCCTAGCACTGTATGTCAAAGAGTTTGTAAGTTGTACTCAAGATACTGATGAACCATACACAATAATGTTGTAGTCCTAGCCAGCAAAGTCTTTGCTCCAAAATTAGTTTGCGGTACGGCAGAACTCACTAGGAAGTCTGTGGTGGTTTGAAAGAAAATGGTGCCCATAAAGAGTGGCACTATTAGGCTATATAGCCTTGTTGGAGTAGGTGTGGCATTGTTGGAGGAAATGTGTCACCGTGGGTGGGCTTTGAGGTCTCAGAAGCTCACAGTCCCTTCCTGTTGCCTGTGGAGCTAGATGTAGAACTCTCAGCTACCTCTCTAGCGCCCTGTCCGCCTTGCATGCCCTGCTTCTCACTATGGTGATAATGGACTAAGTCTCTGAACTGTAAGCCAGCTGTAGTGAAGTGTTTCCTTGATAAGAGTTGCCACAGTCACGGTGTCTCTTCACAGTATGAAACCCTAACTAAAACAGGGAACTGAGGTATTGCTGTGATAGGCCTGTCCAGGCTTTTGTTTGGAGGAATGTGCACTCTGGGACTTTGGATTTTAAGAGCTTCTGAATGCTTTAAGTGGGACTTCATGGGCCATCACAAGAGGAACATGGAAAACAGTGGTATTTTGAACTGTGGAGGCCTAGCTGAAGAGGTTTCAGAGGGCAAGAATGTTACTAAGTGGCCTAGAGACCCTTCTTAAGATATTTTGGTAAAGAATGTGGCTACTTTCTTCCCTTGTCCAAAAAAATGAAAAAGAAAAAGAAAAGAAAAGAAATCCTACTTGAGGCTAAATTGCAGAGTTTTGATTTAATTGCATTTATAGAGGAGATTTCAAAACAGCCTAGTGTGGACTGTGCTGCTTGGCTATTAGTATTCACTCTTATGCAAATGTATGACGGAAAGGAGCAAACTGAGTGAAGAAAATTTCAAAATGTACAGATTAAGGAGAAAAGGGGGCACCAGGAAGTGGCACAGAAAGATCTGAAGAGTGCTGTGTCATCAGACATGGAGACACAGAGTTTGAAGTTTGCCTAGCTGGTTTCTGATTTTGCTTTGGTCCAGTGTTTCCTTATTGTGTTCCATTTCCTCCCTTTTGAAAAAAAAAAAGACATAAAAAGTCAAAACAAAACAAAAAATGTCATATGCCATTTGTTACAGACTAGGTAGTAGAGAGTGGAGTAGTGTCAAAGAAATTTTGATAATTTCTTCTTCAACCTGGCCTCAATCTGTTCCTTTACTTTCTGGGGGCCTCCACGTCAGGTAAAGGGTGTCTACTGTCTGTCTGTCACCTATTCCTCTAGCAGTCTTGATTTTTAGACGATGCTTTATCCACTTTTTCTATACCAGTGAGAAAGCAAATGAAGCTGAAACTGGGGCAAAAGTGTTCATCGGAGTAGGGGCGTCAGACCTGTAAGAGGATAGTTACTTTAAGCTGTAAAAGTCTTAGAACCAAACACAGAGAAGAGCTGCCCGAAACCAGACTTGGCACCATTCCTTAGATTGGATGCCAAAAATACAGGCAATAAAAGTAAAAGATGTAAACTGGACTTCAACAACACTGATCTGCTTGTGTGCATCGAAGGATATACACCATCAACAAATACAAGGCAGCCCACTTAATGGAAGAAAAATGTATGTGATTAGCGATTAGCATACCGAGTATATAAAATGTCTACAATGTAACAAAACTACCCAACCTGATTAAAAAATGATCAAAAAGCTCGAAGAACCATCTTTTGAAAGTTAAACAATCATTAAGATCATGAAAAAATTCATGCCATCTCTAGTCACTGGGGACATGCAGATCAAACCGCAATGTGATACCACTCCATGCACACTACAATGATTGATACTAAAAACAAAACCAACCAAACCACACCAGGAAGCATGGAGAAACTGGATCTGTGGCATTGCTGGAGGAAGTGTAAGATGATCCGGCTACGGTTTCACACAGTGCCACAATTCCTCAAGAAATTAATATGATCACCAATTCCACCTGCATATAATGTGAAAATAATTGATAGCAAGAATTGGATATGTGTTCAGCTGTTGCTATAGCAGCAGCATTATTCATAATCACTAAATGTGGAAGCCACTCAAGTGTCCATCAATAACTGAAGGCGTGTAATTGAACACAGTATATGCATTTGGTGGAACAGTATTCGGCCTTAAGTAGAGTGCAACCAGAAGCTTGAGACTCAGATGCTTAAGTAAGTCACCTGCTGGGTGGAGCCTCTCGGAGGACAACATGTTCCTGTCTGCAAGTATAACAGAGTAGCATTAATAGTATCATGGACTAATGCTTGCCCATGGGATGGGTCTCAAGTTGGGCTGGTTATTGGTTAGCCATTCCCTCAGTCTCTGCTCCCTCCCCTGTGCTTGTAGACAGGATAAATTTTGGGTTGAAAGTTTTGTGTGTGGGTTGGTGTCTCTATTACTCCGCTGGGGTTCCTTTCTGGATATAGAAGGTTACCTCTTCAGGTTCCATCTCCCCAGTATACTGAGTAACAGCTAAGGTCATCCCTAATGATTCTTGGGCACCTCCCTTGTTCCAAGCCATGTCTCATCCTGGAGATGCCCCCCACCTCCTCACCCCTGTCAGTTGCGGATATTTCTTTTTTTTTATTTTATGTACATATATATATATATATATTCTTTGTTTACAATCCAAAAGCTTTCCCCTTTCCCAGTTCCCCCCCCCCCCATATGTCCCATAAGTCCTCTTCTCTCCATCCATTCTCCTATCTTTTCCCCTCCCTTTTCTCTGGCCTGGTACTCCCCTACAATGCTGGATCAAGCCTTTCCAGGATTAGGGCCCTCTTCTTCCTTCTTCATGGAAATCATTTGATATGCTAATTGTATCTTCAGTATTCAGAGCTTAAGGGCTAATTAATATTCACTTATCAATGATTGCATTCCATGTGTATTCTTTTGTGATTGCGTTACCTCGCTTAGGATGATATTTTCCAGTTCCATCCATTTGCCTAAAAAATTCATGAATTCATTGTTTTTAATTGCTGAATAGTACTCCATTGTGTATATATACCACATTTTCTGTATCCATTCCTCCATTGGGGGACATCTGGGTTTTTTTCTGCTTCTGGCTATTATAAATAAGGCTGCTATGAACATAGTGGAGCATGTGTCCTTATTGCATGCTGGGGAATCCTCTGGGTATATGCCCAGGAGAGGTATAGCAGGGTCCTCCGGAAGTGTCATGTCCAGTTTTCTTTGGAACCACCAGACTGATTTCCATAGTGGTTGTACCATCTTACCATCCCACCAGCAATGAAGGAGTGTTCCTCTTTCTCCACATCCTCGCCAGCACCTGCTGTCTCCTGAGTTTTTAACCTTAGCCATTCTGACTGGTGTGAGGTGAAATCTCAGGATTGTTTTGATTTGCATTTCCCTAATAGCTAATGATGTTGACAGTTGCAGATTTTCATTCATTTTATGGCCATCTAGCCATCTCTGCTGCCTTATCCTGAGTCTACCATTCTCCTCCCCATCCCATCTCCCTTCCAGATCCCTCCCTCCGTCTGCCTTAGCTGACTCGGACAGATAAAAACACAAAGAGCCAAACAGTGGATGGAGCTCAGGAATTCATAGGAAAGAATAGGAAGAAGGATTGTGGGTTCTGAAGGAGATAGGAACTCCACAGGAAGACCAACAGAGTCAACTAATCTGGACCCTTGGGGTTCTCAGAGTCTGAACCAAAGAACATACACAGGCTGGATAGGCCTCCCCAATCAAAGGTAGCAGATGTGCAGCTTGGTCTTCATGTGGGTTCTGAACAACTGGAGTAGGGGCTGTCCCAAAAGCTGTTGCCTGTAAGTGGGATAGGTTCTACTAACCGGGATGCCTTGACTGGCCTCGGTGAGAGAGGAAATGCCTAGCCTTGCAGAGACTAGAAGTGACAGGGTTGGAAAGGGGAACCCAGGGGCACCCACCCACCCAGAAGAGAAAAGGAGGGGGAATCAGGAAGGATTATAGGAGGGGGTAATCAGGAGTGGGGCAGTGAGTGAGATATGAAGAGAATAGGTTAAAATAATTGATCATAAAAAATAAAATAAAAAATAATTGATCAATTAATTGACTTAATTAAAAACAAAAACAACAGCTAGTCACAGAAAAACTAATATATATTTCTCTTTCCTATGCAACCCAGAGTGGTCAATTCACAGAGACACCAAGTGGAATGGTGGGTCCTTGGGCTGGATAGGAGCAGAGAGAGGAGAGGAGAGTGCTTGATGTTAGGGTAGGGATGAAAAATTTAGAAGACAGATGATGCCGAAGTTTCATAAAAATGGTTTAAATGGGCATGTTCACGCTATACCTGTGTCTATGTTAAAGGGCTGCCACCCAGCTTGCCAAAAGGCCAAACACCAGTTGTGGGCTTCTCATTAGTCTCACAATCTAAACTGAAATGTGCAAAACCAAGTACTGAGAATAGAATAAAGGAAAGGCTTAGCTGCTGTGTGAGATGAAGGAAAATTAAACAAGAAGCAGAACTATTGGGAAGAAAAGTGAAATTTATTTATACAAGGCATCATTATGAACACAGAAGTCTCTACAACAGTAGAATTAATCAGTAAATTACAACTATTAGAACACATGAAATTTAGGATGGGGAGGAGAATCAGGAATGGGAGATTCAGGATAAGGTGCTAGGAAAGACAGGAGAGATGGCTAGATGGCCATAACTGTCCGATCTTCCCCAGCAAATGGTTAGAAATTACAACTTTTTAAAACAAGTGTTTAAAAGTATAGAAAAATCAAATTGCTAGGATTATACTTAATAAAAATACACAAGATTGTAACTAAGCCAAAAGCTATAAAACATTAAAAGAAATTTAGTGGGAAGCCAAGTAAAAGTTACAGAGAAGTATTAGAAGTTATTATTATTTCAGATTAATTTGTGGATTCAATACTATCTATATTGAAAATTAGTCATTAGTCACATTTTGGTAGAAACTGATCAGTGATTCTAGAATGCAAGAGAATAGAAACCACTATACACCCTGCTTTGAAGGTTTATTGTAAAGTGACTTCAACTGAGACAGCTTGGTGCAGGCATAAGGACAAATGAGTCAGCGGAGAAGAACAAATGGGGCAGGGGAACCCCTTACAGACGTACTCAGCTCATTTTCTACTAAGGCCCTGAGTCTGTTCACCAAAGACTTTCAAATGAATGTTTCTGCAACACTAGGATATATTCAGGGGGAAAAGGAATCTTTATCCTATTTACTCTATATTCAATTACTTTAAGGTAGACCATAAACCTAACCATAAAAGACAGAACTATAAATTCTCTGCATGAAAACAGGGGAAAATATATGTTAGTGACTTGGGCAAATTGGATTTCATTGAAATTAAAAAGTTTCTAAACTTCAAAAGGCATTAATGTTATACACTTGTACATAGAAAAAATCAACAAATATAAAATAGTTACTGACAAAAGGCAATGGAAGTGGTCCTTAGGAGTATCTAAGGCAGTATGACTTTGCTAACAATCAAAAAAAATTACTATAATTTCCCATCAAGTCAATAAGAACTGAGCACATTTACAATATATAATAGCAGCAACAATACCCAAAAATGGACACTGAGAGATAATCAGTTGGAAAACTCTTAGGGGAGAAAGTTTGCAATATTTAGTAATATTTCAACTATATATGGCTGTGGCTCAGCTATTCAATTTCTGAGAAACTTTTATAGTTTGTCTATGTGCACAGGTATCTGTAACAGGCTCTTATTAGTTTTGACTAAAGCACTTAAAAACACACCTTCTTAAGGGATTATAAACAAATGGTTTCCTACGCCATGAAGCAATTACATGGCGCTATATAACTATGGCCGGGAGTTAGACCAGACTTCCCGAGATACACACAGTTTCTCACATACACACACTAGTTGTAAAACAGTGTACACAGAATGGCACTACCTGTACATCTTTAGTATATACAAGTATGTATGTGTGTTTTGTATTGTTAGATGCCACTACATAAACATATAGGAAAAGACTGGGATACACTTAAAAATTTAACAGTGGTTACTTGCAGGAATAGAAAGGAATGTAATTGGACATAAAAAATTAACATTTTGCTAAAAGTGCTCCCTGTCATTTGAATCTCTCATTGGATGTACCTCTCTCATCAAACCAGACAACATGGCACGGCTACCTGTGCGAGAGTTTTGAGCCATAAATATGGCAAATTCCTGAGCCACAAATATGGCAGATTCCTAAGATTCATTTCAATGGGGTAAGGTTTTTGTGTGTACTGCTGTTATCATTTAAATAAATAAACAAAGGAAGGAGAAAACGCACATAGAAGGTGTGCAGAGTCTTTAGATGAAGTTAGGTGAACAGCATCAGGCAGGACTTGAAGGACTTATGCCAGGCTGTGCAAGTGAGGGGGACATTGACATTTAGTCATGCCCCACCCTTAATGGCTGTGTCCCTTACACTCTCCTGAGAGTTACAGTGTCTCAGTGTTAGTGAAACACCACCTCCTGCCCCCTCCTGGACTCGGAAACACTGGCTGTGGAATGTGACCGGGTCCTGGAACTCTGGGCTTCTCTCTGAATAGAACGTGTCATTTTTGCCTACCAGAAATAAAATTTCCACAATTTCCAAGAAGCACTGAGAAATGTAATGGTACAGTTTTGTGTCCCCATTAGTAATTTTCTATAATCCTGATTTCTGGCACACATTACCGTAAAAATAATGACCCAGGTGTCTTTTTTTTTCTTCCATTACTGAAAACTCCATCAGCAGTTTTATTTCAATAGAGAGAGCTTTTTTTCCTGTAAGCATTACAAACTGAAATCAATCTTTTTTCCCCATAATTGGATATACAGCTGTTAAAAGTTTCATTTAGTTTTTTTTTAAATTGTGCTTTCAAATTATCTTTGCATTGATTTACTAAGAATATATAATCTTAGTGAAAGGTTTTAAATTTTTATTCCAGTGTGTACGATAACATTTCACTTTTTAATCCCTAAAGCAAAGCTGAATGTAAGTTGGCTAGTCTCATTGAGCTGATTTTGCTTTCCTGATTTTAGTATTTGTACTGTGTGTACTTGGTTGTTAAGAAATATACATTGAAGCACTATATTTAAAATTGATCATTATATCCTGACTTACTCTCAACTTTATCAGAAAAAGTTTATATGCATATATATATAGAAAGAGAAAACTATATAAAGTGAACACGGTGATATCAACAACAACAGTAAATGTGGAGAGAAGGTTAACAGGAGTGTTTACATCATTTTTGCAACTTCTCAGACTCCCCAGCACATCCATTTTGTTCTTTCTTCTTTTGGGGAACCAAGCCAAAGGCCCTGCCCATGCTGGGTGTCTCAGTTAGGATTTCTGTTGCTGAGATAAGACACTATGACCACAGCAATTCTCACAAAGGAAAGCATTTCATTGGGATTGACTTATAATTCAGATGCTTAGTCCATTATCATCATTTGTGGAGAGTGTGCAACACACAGGTAGATATGGTTCTGGAGAGGGTGCTAAGAGTTCTACATCCTTGGGGCTGGAGAGATGGTTCAGCAGTTAAGAGCACTGACTGCTCTTCCAAAGATCCTGAGTTCAAATCCCAGCAACCACATGATGGCTCACAACCATCTGTAATGAGATCTGACACCCTCTTCTGGTGTGTCTGAAGACAGCTACAGTGCACTTACACATAACAATAAGCAAATCTTAAAAAAAAAAAAAAAAAAAAAAAAAAAAAAAAAAAAGGAGTTCCACGTCCTTCTCCTCAGGCAACAGTCAGAGAGAGCAATACCGGGCCTGGCTTGACATTTGAAACCACAAAGCCTGCCCCAGTGACTCACTTACTCCAGCAATCTACACCTGCTTCAAATAGTGCCATTCCCTCTGAGTCCATGGGGGCCACTTTCATTCAAATCACCACACTGGGCAAGTGCTCCACCCCTGAGCTATGCTCCCAATACTGTTGCAACTTTTTAAGGCCTCAAATTATTTTAGAATAAGATGCTTCCTCCAATAGCTATTTATCAGTTCACCGAACTCTCCCTGCGTGCCTCTCAATGCCATATAGAAGTTGGCCTTCTCAAGGAACATGGCTAATCCCTGTAGCTGTAAAGCAATATTGTTACTCTGTGCTACTGAGCATGTTAGTCTCAGCCACTGGACTGTCTGTGCCTGCTTCAGATGTTATGATGGCTTCAGGGCAAAGTCTAAACTTTCTTCCATCTCTTCAAGCCCTCTTCCATTATCCCTGTAATAGCCTGCTTTCCCTCAACACATTTATTTCTTTAATCATTAAGCAATCATTCCTTTTGTCTAGTAATTATTCCAAATATCTCCCTCTCAGCTGTCTCTCCTGCCCATATATAGGGTAAACTTAGATGTATCCTCTTCCCAAAGCTGCCTCTTAGTTCTTTATAGCCTACTTGACCTCACACTGTGGATTTTAAGATGAACCTGTCTCAGCATCTTTCCTTCCCACTTGCCCCAGGGAAGAGAAGCTGTAACTGTATCAGCCTATGTGACTGAAACATAAAGGGAAGAAGAAACACATTGGAATGTAACCAATATTAAGACTTTGCCTTTGAGTGTCAGAGGAAGGCATTTTTAAAAAAAAAAAAAAAAACTCTAACACAGGGAAGCATGCTGTAACCCAGCCTCTGCTAAGAAGATACAGAATGACAGAGAGGTGGTGTGGGGTGACAAAAAGGTGGTGTGGGGTGACAGAGAGGTGGTGTGGGGTAACAGATAGGTGGTGTGGGAACTCTGGAGTTTGTAACAGTTCAAAAATACTAACAGAGAACTTGTGTTCTATCAGTAGACAGCCATGCTTTACCAGATAGGAGACTTTAATTCTTGCATTGTTAGAAATATGTGCCTGAATAGACATGGTTCTAGTACCCAATTGAGAAGAACTCATCACTACTCTTGGGGATGGGACTTATGAACACAGTGGAGAGACATAGTCTCAGGACTTTGGATTGTGCTTTTCGCATTTGCCTTAAAATTTCCCTGAAATGGGATGCAAGACCATCAAGATGGACTGGGAAGTATTGTGGAGCTATTCACCCTCCCTGCATTGGGAAACCTCTTTAAATAATACCGTCTTAAAAAGCTCCTACATTGAAATCTTGTGGATAGACCCAGTTTTAGACCCAAAAGACCAGAAAACATTTTCACACACACAGCATATGCAAAGCCATCTGAATACCACAACATGTACAAACGAAGTGACATGGTTTGGCAGGTGTCCATGAGGAAAACTACAAGTCGGTTCTCTAAGTGCTGCTGTGATCTGAATCAGGCAGTTAATGTCTTTGTTCCTGGAAGTCATTTAAATTTAGGTCACTGCATTAGGAGTGAAGTGGCATAGCGAGGAGGAACGTGTCAGAGTGATGTGTCAGCCATCTGACGCACTGGGGTGGGGAAGAGAGGGTGAGAGTGTCGGTGTGCCTCGTGTTCCCTCTGCGCCCCACTCACCCCCTTCCTTCTCGCTGCTTAGCCTGCTGGCACTTTGGAATTCTCAAGACTTTTCCAGCCTTCTGTCCTCTGCCGATCACTCAACCAACAGTTTCCACAACAGAAGAGCACATATTTAGATTGTCATGGTTTCTTGACTAGATTGTATCACCTGGGCAAGAGAAGGCCATGGGCTGCATATAGCCAAATAAGGTGAACAACACATTGTTGTGTCACATATTTTTTTAAAGTAAAATGTTTGAAACGTTATCTGTGACCTGCTGGCAGACCAAACCATTTGCTGTCCAGCATTTGACAAGATTGTCTGGCATTTTAGAATTGTTCTTCGTTTGCTAGGCTGTGCTGTGCAGAGCTACCATCAAGAGTGGGTGGGTAGGGAGAACTGGTCCACCCAGGGAATCTGACTTGACAAACAGGGAACATGGGGAGCCAGTCCACCAGGGGCAGAGGAGAAGCCAACGTCCTTGGAAGCCATAGAAATTTGCTCCTTCCTGGAGAATTGGTTTTTTTTTTTAATGTTTTCCATTTTCAACTTTTCCTTCTTACTCAGACAATTTTTTAATTTACTGAGATGATAAATGATTTAATGGCATTATTTTAGCACATTTTATTTATACATGTATGTCTTAAATATCTTTATCTTCTTTATATATAATTTATCTTAATATAACAGCCTATTTTGTCTTTACTATTTAAATTTCATATTTTGGTTATATTAAAAGGCCTATCGTTTATCTAAGTTTCTAGACTTAAGTATTTTACTACTTTCTATAACAGGCATATTTACTTCTGTTTAATTTTTTTTTCAGTTTTCTTTAGGTAGTGGTAGTAAGCTTCAAACTTTTCTTTGGCAACTACCTACCTTTAAAACTCATTCTTAGCCTAGGCTATCCTCCAACTAATGATAATCCTCTTCAAGGATTAAATGTGACCAACTTTTATAAAGTTTTAACTAAGTTTAGATAGTTTCTAATCTTCTCCAGCTTCTAAATTCTCAGGTAAAAACATTGACCCAGGGGCTGGAGAAATGTCTCTGTGGTTTAGAGCACCTGCTGCTGTTGCAGAAGACCTTGGCTTGATTGCCAGCACCACCATGATAGTACACCGGCATCATCTATAACCACAGTTCCAGGAGGATAGTGTTTTCTAACCTCCTCAGGCACCAAGAAGATATGTAATGCACACATATATATGCAGGGAAACATTCATGCACACTAAAGGAAATGAATTTTTTAAAAATTAATTTTAAAAAGTCTTTAACCCAGAAAGTTCCAAAGCCATGGTTCTTTCATTGAACAATAATTTCCTGTGCTGTCAAGGGTGGGTAAACACAATAGCCGCACAGAGACTGCTTAATCAAGTAAACCAGTATTTGGAATGGTAGCTACAGTAGTGTTTGTTTCTTCTGCTCTGATGCAGCATGTTCTTCTCTTGAAGTTTCTATGATCTGCAGCCCATGGTCCCTCAGTATAAACCAATGTATGGGAACCACTCCTGGGAGGATCTCTAGGGGAGAGAGAAGGTTTCTTTCATACTGTCTCCAAGTATGTTTCAGTGAAGGAATTTTGAAACATTATAGTAATTTTCCTGAAAATGAGGTACATTGAAGATGCAACATGAACCCCGACATGTAAACAACCCCATTTATTTGCAACTAATGTAATCTCTTCTCCAGATTCGGCATAAAAGTTCTGCTCTCAAGTGGATCTTCGGCCTCTTTACTTTGAATTAATATAAAAAGAGAAGTGAGCTACGACAAGAATCATCCCCACTACTGATGGAGGTAGACAGGCAGATGATAGGGAAAGCACAAATGCATACACAGATGAGAGGTACTACATAGGTAGGTAGATGTATAAATAGACAGGAAGATAGATATACGCTGATAGACAGGATCATTCTACCAAGCAGGGATTTCCCCTAGAATATTTGCAATCAGATAACATCTGACAAACACATAGGTGTGCTTCAAGATGTTACTCTACTTACAAATACTAATTTGTAATGACCTCATTGCCAGTCACTGAAGCCTATTAGTGACAAATAAAAACTGTCCAGTTTAAAAACCTTGTTAGATGGACTGTCACTCAGCTCCCACAATCATGAAGTAACAACTTGCTTGTGTATACCTGACGCTACTCTTCAGTGAGTTGAACATGAAATACTTAGTGATTATTCTCCTACTAAGATGCATGCTGATAGTTCAGATGTCTTATCTCTAGTAACTATGATATTCATCTCTGGAAATTACACTATCAAGATGAGCAGCCTTCTTGCCAAAGCGTTTCCTTTAACATGTTGGGCCAACAGGATCATTTCCATTTGGCATGGCTGCTACTCTACAGAAAGCTATTTTCACCTAAATGAAAATAATCTCTGATCTAATCAGTAATTTCACCAAACATTGCTGAACAGAAGACTCTGAAATGAGCCTAATTCAAGTTTTATTTCTTTTATAAGTTTCTAGTAGTAGTTTTCCCTTCCTTTTTATTACTATTCTTGGAATTCATATTTTAAATAACATAGAAAAAGACCATTTTGGTTTCCTGTGATATACAAAATCATTTTCAGATGAGCAGGAAAAGAGAAAATATAAAATATTAAAACTAATGAAAACTTAAGGGTAGATAAAGAAAAGCAAACATAAGTGGTCAGAAACCATGTAAAAAGGTTTAAATTCACTCTGAGTTGGGTAAATTTAAAGTAAGAATAATCCTAATAATCATCTTGTCAACTGACAAGCTTCAGAAGATTCTAACACCTGCATTTGGTGAGGGATAAAGAGAAGTTGCTGAAATATATGGAAATTATAGATAGAGATCGGTCTTTTACGACCAACAAACTCAAGCATTTGTCATTTGTCAGTGCTTCTTCTCACTTCCGGGATCCAACCTGACTGGGGCAGGGCAACTGCATAGAAAAAATAATTGAATCTATTTGTAGAAGAAAATACAGGCATGACCCTGCAGCCAGCCTACTTGGCACCCTTCACTTCTACATAAAAAGCTTGGCACACCATCCTCCTGAATATTCCCAAAAGTTGGAACCCTGAGTTCTGAAGCAGCGTGAGTGGCAGTAACTGGCCTGCAGACAAGTTTGCACCCTCCATGTTTCCCCTAATGTGTTTCTGCATAGAAATCCGTGGTAGGAGCTCTCACTGTCTAATCAAGGAAGTGTGCTAACCAAATAGTGGATAGGCTTCTGCTATGTAAGTAGTTGTTCACTGTTCCCTGAAAGTGTTGCTGGAGTGGCTCAGCTCCTTCCCCTTACCAGCCACACTGCAGTCTTGCAGGGTAGGGGGTTGAGGGGGCGGGGTAGGTAACCACGGTATCTATTCACATTTTGAAAGGAATTATTTTATGAATCTTGATATGCCGAATAGGAAGATGTTATTGATAGCTGGGAACACAGACAGATGATAGATGGATGGATGGATAGATAGATAGATAGATAGATAGATAGATAGATAGATAGATAGATAAAGTTTACATAAATAGGCATATAGGTAGTTATATAAATGTGGGTTCAAACATGTAAAAGAATTCACTAGGTTTTAACATGAGTCATTTGACATGTCAACTGAACATGCCATTGTTCCAGGGTTTCAGAGCTTCAGTCCATGGATACTTGGTTCTATTGCTTTGAGTCTGTGACTGCACAGAGTATCATGGTAGGACTATGTGTCACAGGAAATCGTGTTGGTCCTGGCCAACAAGAAAGCTCTGAAACCCTCACCATTAGCGTGGTCCTGGTTCATAAATGGGATATTGAAGTCTTAGTGGGGTGGGATGGAGATAACAGGTACCCATGATAAAAAATAAGATATATAATTCATGTAAAATATACATATAAATTAATGCATAAATTTAGTTAACACATACTATATTTTACTTATGCTCTTAATAATATATTTGAAAAAATGGTTAGCAAACTTTACTATTGGCTATTCCAATGGCATTTAGGCAAACTACACATTCCCTTTTATTCTTTAGGTTGGTTGAATTAGTTAAGGTAATGATATTCTGATAATATTTTATAACTTACTGTCATTTATACCCATAAAATTATTCATATGTATTGGAAAATAAACTCTATGTTCTATAATTTTTATTTTGTTAAATTTGTATTTTATATAATAAGTCTACTTAATAGTGAAAAGATATGAAGAACATAAATACGACATTGAATGATATAAAGGGGGAAAAGTCCTCTCTCTTCGTAACCTTTACATTAGTGGTTTCCCAGTCTATGTGGACATAGAATTACGCTATTAAACCTAGGGACTCAGGTGCTAGGAAGATGGCTCAGTGGGTAAAGTGCTTGGCATGTGAGCATGAAGACCTGACTTCCAATCCCTGAAAACCCATGTAAAGCCAGGCACGGGTGCATGTATTGTACTCTAAGCATTCCTAGTGGTAAGATGGAGGCTGAGACAGGAGAATTACCAGAAGTTCACAGTTCACGCAGTGTCATATTTGCAGCAGTGAAGAGGGTCTCAAGCAAGACCAGGACCAACACAATTTCCTTTGCGACGTAGTCCTACCATGGTGTTCTGTGCTGCCACCGACCCAAAGCAATGGAACCAAGCAACCTGGAACAAAATAAACCTTTCCTCCTTTTAAGTTCATGATTTCAGGCAATTTGTCACAGTGACAGAAAGCTGACTAACACACAAGGGTAAAGGAAATATACAGTAGTGTGCTAAGCTGATCTAAAGAGACTGTGACCAACCTCCTTCCCGTTACTTATCCCAAGTCCTCCCATTAGGGAAGTTAAAGCAAAAAACACTTAGATCGAAGAAGAGAAATTAGCAAGCAATTGAGCAGAGTTTCTCTGAGTACATTTTTTTAAATGGCGTGACCTCTGCCCCACTATTATTTCAGTCCCACACATGAAAACATTTAATCACATTCAGATAAACAACTGTGTGACCACTGGAGTGTGTGGGAGATACTCTCATATCCAGATTTATAATGGTTCAGGTAGGCAGCCCAGGGAGAGCTGAACAGTCCCCCGCCACTGCGGCCAGCTTTATCTCTCAATGCCCTGTCATTGCCTTCCCCTCTTGAGGCAGGATGTAGCTGGAGGCTAAGCCGCATGGGCTTTCTGTAGGCTCTGGGTCTGTATGCTCATACAAAGCCAGTGTGAGAACAAGTGCTGTCCTGAGAAGCTACAGGCTAACCTCCATATGTTCCAGCCCTACTTAATTCCAGCTCATGCATTCATAATTTAAAATTACTTCAGGCAGTCTGGAGGGTGTCCTTTAGGATAGACAATAGGAATAAGCACCCCCCCAAAGAATATTAATATGGTTTTGCTGTGAACCAAGGAAAGGAGTTCATGAGCAATTTGTTCTCATGCCTACTGCCAGAACATCTCTGTATTAATATGGAAACGCTGAAAGCATGGTCTCTGACATTCCTCTAAGTTAAACTGCAAAGTTTGACATAGAATCATCCCATGCACATCAATTTAATTTGTTTCCTGGTGGCAGGTTGTTCTATTGGTTTATCCTGGAAAATAGCTCAGGAAGACAACCGAGAGACCTAAAATCCATCTCTCCTTCCACAAGTTCTGCCCTCGCCTTGACTGGACAGCTGCTCTTGCATGTTAAGGACTCTTGTGTGAGCTTTTCTATTGTAGCTGCTTCCCGTAAATGTTTTCTAGCCAGCTAAACTTGTGAAATCATGTGTGTACACAACAGAAATGCAGCGGTCTGTTGCAAGGGCAGGCTTCCCTCCCCAGAGCTGGCTCCAGCCACCTCCCATCTCAGGTTTTCCAGGGTTCCCATCTCTTTCACTTCACTTTTGACAGTTCCCTTTAAACAGTCGATCTTGCCACTCCACATCTCTCTTGCACTCAGCCCTGTCCATCTTCTTCAGATATCATGAGAATAGTCTTGGGTGAAGGGTATTTCTACTCTCCCCTGACTAATCCCCTGGCACCTAATAACCTGCCCAGGGAAGTTAGAAAGTTTCCACCCGCATCTCTTTCTAATCTATTCTCTAAGTTGAATCTTGGTGACTCTTCTTAAAGTAAAAATTCTTATACTATCGCTTCCTTGCTTAAAATTCTTTATGGCTCCTATGGCTGCCAATATGGCTAACAGTATTGGTAAATGAGGTAGTGTCTCCTTGCGTCCCCAACATCCTTTCCAGTCTCCTCTCCTCCCACTCCTCCACGCTCATCCCTTGTCTTGAATATATAACGTATTTGCATTTCCCCCACCTGACCATATTGTCATACTTAGAGTACTCCCTGTAACATGTAGTAAGAGAATCCTAAATCTTCAAAATTATTGTTGTGTTTTCCTTTCTAGAAAAGTCCCTCCCTTTTTCTAAGCAGAGCTTACCACCTTACTCTTGATGGCTTTCTGGTACCTTTCATGAATCTTACTGTAGCTCAATGTGATCACTTGTTTAAAGCTAGTTAGTCTTCCTAGTGGTACACAAACTCTCAAGAGAGAGGACTGACTCACTGCTTTTAATCACACAGTATCGAATTAAGGATTAATTGAAGGAACTAATGAGTGAATGAGTGAGTGAAAGTTTTAGCTATACACCTTTGGTGTATAACTCCTGGAGTTGAGTAACAGCACCCACTTATTCATGATGAAAGAAATGGAAGAGAAGCAACAATCCTGTCGTCAACCCTGGGGGGAAAGGCACTGTTCTCCCAGAACTCTGAAATAGCAAATTCTGGAATACGGGTGGCAGGCGAGGAGGAGAATTAGGGTGATGGTTTTGCCAAATTAAAACTAGAAATGATTAAGAAGAAAATTGAAATGATTGCTTTGAAATCATTTTCAAACGCAGTACATACGCAACAAGGAGAGAAACCATGACCACCAGGTATGCTCATCAGGAAAGCGAGGTGACTGAAGGGTGTTCTGGTTTGAAGGAGAATATGCCCAGAAAGCTCTGGTCACCAGCTGGTGGCATTGTTTGGAGACATTATGGAACCTTTAGGATATGGAGGTTTTCTAGAGGAAGTATGTCACTTGCTGGGGGCGGGGCTTTGAATGGTTTAGCTCCACCCCACTTTTTGCTTGTCTCTGCTCCCTGTATGTGGTTGAGATATGGTGAGTCAGCTTTATGCTCCAGCTGCCTGCTGCCATGACGTTCCTCAATGCTATGAGCTCTAATTCCATGAACCTTAAGCCCGAATAAACTTTCTTCCTTAAATTGGGTCTATTCGGAGTATTTTATCACAGCAACAGAAAAGTAACTAAGGCAGCTCTAAGAGATGCTGTGAGAGAAGACAATGCTACTCGTGTCAGCCAGGAAGAGATGATGCCAGAAAAAGCCGCAGAGTTACAGTGAGGTGTTCATAACTGGCGATCTTCCGGTTTTCTATGACAACAACAATATTACAAGATTTTTGTGGGTAATATTGGAAAATTAGAAAATCCATAAGGTCTGTTACTTAACACGTACAGGAGCCTTTCCAGGGTTTCACTGGATTTTTTAATTCTGAAAACATAGGCAGAGGAAAAAACAGGCTCCTGGCCACCAAGCATCATATCCCTTGCTGGGTGTTATACTTTCGATAATCCAGTGCATTTCCACAAAGAGAAAAGAATAAAACAAACAAACAAAAACAGCCATCCAAGAGCGAAAGTTCTTCTATATTAATAATACAATGGCAGTCTGACCTCTGCTATTTTTGCTGTCAATGCTGATCAACCAGCCTCCAAGACCACTGGCACATCAGCCTGGAGGGAGAAGGCGCCTCGGCATGAGCCACCTCCTGCCAAGAGCCTTTTGCTGAGAAAGGGATTACATTCAACATATCTCCTATGGCCTGTAAACCCTCTGTTCCAGACACTGTGCTATAGCCTTGAGTCAAATCAACCTGTCCAGTCTGTGGGTTTTCAGCAGAACCTGTAAGAAACAGACATAAAAAAAAAATGTTATTTGATTTCCTATGTTAAATACAATTGGAGTCAGCAAAGACTGTGCTTCATGTGAAATTTTGTGGGTAATATTTCTTTTTATTTAAAAGACAATATGAGAAAAGGACTAGGAAAGTTTGGCTACTCTAAAGGAAATTGTGTGTATTCTTCCTGTTCTAGTCAGGTCCAACAAACCTCACGCCAGAGCCCGCTGAGTTTTCTGCACTCGGTCACCTCTGCTCACAGTGCAGTGTCTGGATGCTCTCAGTTAAAATACCCATTCTAGACCTCGCTTGCTTTTCTTGTTTTTATACGACAACTAACTGTCTTCAGTCCTTAGCTTTCTCCTCTGATTTTGTTAGACTTGAGTACTTCTAGTGGTAAATTCTCTTTTATTTATTTATCTAAAAAAAAAGTTTAAGATATCCTGGGAGCTCACTGCCTACTAGGTCTAAGAAACAGCACGAGGTCTGTGCTTTGTTACTATAATGATTACCTAAGGTGGCCAGCATTATGAAGAAAAGGGACTTACAATTCTGGAGAGTCGATGCAATTACTCAGTACTGAAGAGGACTTCACAGTAGCCAGTGTCACAGTAGTGGTAACATGTGGGGGTGGGGGATGGGGAGATCAGTTCTCGAAACTGGAAGTGTGGGACAGGGTGAGGTCCTGCAGGCTCTTCTGAAGACATGGCCTCAATGAACTCAAAAGTCCCTGACTAGGTGCCTTGTTGTAAAGGTTCTACCTCCCAGTATGGCCTCATTTAGAGACGAACTCCCAATACAAACACTTTTGAGGGATAAAAAGCATGTAAGCTGTAGCACGTTCTAAACTCATGCCTGACTGGCTCTGTGCAAATACAGAGTATCTGTCTCCATATTTCAGAGCTCTTCCCTGACTGTCACCCCCGAGCTCACTCATCTGGGCTACCACATGGATGTGGCCAGGCAGACACCTAGCAGGCACATGAACAGCAAGTAACGAACATTCTCCTCATTTGCAACCCTCGCAAAGGAACAAATGCTTTCAAAATGATAGAATTTTGTGAGACATTTTAATTCTCATGATGCAATCTTTGTCTTTCCACCCCCTCTGTTCCTTGGCTTCTTTCCTTAACAAATACCAAACTCCCCCAGTTCCCTGACCACATTACATTTCTGAATCCCTCGGGACTTTACCCGCCACCGGTCTCTCTTCCTCTTCTGTTGCCAACTCCTTAATCTGACATTCTCTCATTTGTCATCTCCCTCCCTGACACCCACTGCCACTGCCCCCAAATGATCCATCCCTCTTTTGTACTGGCTGCTATAGCACAAAAGTCCCTCGCTTGGTGGTGCTGCTGCTGTTTAATGCTTTTTCTTTTTTTCTTTTTTTCTTTTTTCTTTTTTTTGGTGTTTCGAGACAGGGTTTCTCTGTGTAGACCTGGCTGTCCTGGAACTCACTCTGTAGACAAGGCTGTCCTGGAATTCAGAAATCCACCTGCCTCTGCCTCCCAAGTGCTGGGATTAAAGGCGTGCGCCACCACTGCTCAGCTTTTTAATGCAATTTAGTCTGAGCTTGTCACCTGACTCTACCAACTTTGTCACTGTATGATATTCAAATTTTCATTTCATTTTTCTGGGTCTCACTTTCCCAATCTGAAAACAGGGCAGTAATAGTCTCTATCTCACCATATTGTTAAAATTAAATGACATAAGGTATCCCCAATGGAGGAGTTGGTGAAGGGACTGAAGGAGCTGAGGGAGTTTGCAGCCCCATGAAAGGAGCAAGTGTCAACAAGCCACACCCCAACCAACCAAAGAATACACATGGAGGGACCCATGGAGC
Organism: Apodemus sylvaticus; assembly: GCF_947179515.1. Classification (NCBI taxonomy): domain Eukaryota; kingdom Metazoa; phylum Chordata; class Mammalia; order Rodentia; family Muridae; genus Apodemus; species Apodemus sylvaticus. The sequence continues at coordinate 76,970,653 of NC_067478.1, forward strand.
TGGTCACATGTGTGGCAGAGGATGGCCTTGTTGGACCTCAGCGGTAGGAGAGGCCGTTGGGCCTAAGGGTGTTCGATGCCCCAGTGTAGGGGAATGCCAGGGTGGGAAGATGGGGGTGGGGGGTGGGGATGGGGGATGGGGAGGAGCACCCTCATAGAAGCAAGGGGAGGGGGAGGGGATGGGGGTTTCTGAAGGGGAGACCTGGAAAGGGGAAAACATTTGAAATGTAAAGAAAATATCCAATAAAAAAAAAGAATACCCCACCCCTTCTAACACGTATGTACTGTCATCACAGTGATCATGTGACCTTGGGTTACAGTTTTTTTTCCCCAGGTTCACTAGACTGGCTGCTTCTTAGGAACTGAAACCAACCCCATAATGCCCAGCACCCAGCAAACACAAAGTATGTGCATTTCAAGTTAAACTCCATAATAAAATATAAGATGAATGACTTAATTACTATGTGGCAACATGAGAAATTACTGATTACAGCTTGTGTGGACAACTGTGTGAAGTGCAATTGGAGATCATCTTTCTCTTCCAGTGCCTTCTTTCACATGTCCTGCTCCCATGGCTGACCATCAGTCACTGACCATCCATCAGTTGTCCAACGTATGCCAAGCAATGTGCTACATAAGTACTGAAAAGAGACAAGAACACAGTTATTTGAACAAGTCCAGTTTAGCGATATGGATGGGCCACGGTGGGATATTACACAAAACACCATGGAAAATTTTAGGAGACAACTAACTCACATTTGGGGGTACAGGAATGAAAGAGTATATACCTGAAACTAGAACCACATGCCTTGGAGATGTACTCTCATCTGCTGTACTAATAATAACTGATCAATCAGCCTCCCAGTAACCCCTGCCCAGAGGAACCCTTCCCTTTCCAATGGTAAGTCGTCAAGGTACATGGAAGGCATTGCTGTGGGGCTGGGGCAACCCTAGTTTCACTGCAGCATTACTTCCTGAAAGTAATTCATCTCTTAAAATTGATAAAGCTAAATATAAATGTGTTCTTAAAATCGTGGAATGCCTGGATATCTAAGTTAGGGTTTCAGTTGCTTGGACAAAACACCATGACCAAGAAGCAAGTTCATGCCTCCCCTGGCTTACTCAGCCTGCTTCCTTATAGAACCCAGGACCACCAGCCCAGGGATGGCACCACCCACAATGAGCTGGGCCTACCTCATTGATCATTAATTGAGAAAATGTCTTACAGCTGGATTTCATGGAGGCATTTCCTCAATTGAGGTTCCTTCCTCTCTGATGACTGTAGCTTGCATCAAGTTGACACACAAAACCAGCCAGCACACTGGAGCAATACTAACTAGATACTCCTTGGCCTCGTACAATTTATTACAATAAACCTTTCTAGGCCATATAACAACACATCTGATTATAGGATCCAGGTTTTCTCTAAACACTTGTTAAATTGTGCACCCATAAATGATGATGATATGATGATGATGATGGTGGTGGTGGTGATGGTGATGATGATGGTGATAATGATAATGATGATGGTGGTGGTGGTGGTGGTAACCTGGAAAGCCTTGGTTCCAACTCTTACAGTCTCTATTCTACACACACAGCCTCTCCATTCTTTCATTAGTAAAACATTTGTTGAACATTGAGTGAGGCAATTATTACTAGCTCAACGGTTAGCAAATCTTAAATATATAAATCCTTTATTTCCTTTCTTCACCATTGCACTGGAAGGAGTTACTTATAAAGTAAGATAATTTGGGGGGTGATATTAGTACACTGAAGAATGCAACAGTCAATAGAATCTGGTTTTAAGCAGCCTCTGCCCATACTCTGAGTCACTCCAATCTCCATGTTCCCAGGAGCACACCAGAGGTTCCTCATTTTACCTCAGCACTACCCCCAAGCAGTCCTCTTGAACTCACACTCTCCTTTCTGTGAGAAGTGCAGTGTTTTGTCCCTCCTATTACTCATACTATGTGATTCCAAATGTTAAATTTGGCCTTACTGGTGATGTGTAAGAGCTTTGGATGCTGACAGCATCAGGCTGGGACTCTGCCTCCACCACTGACGACCTGTGTGACCCTCAGCAAGTCCCTTGATATCTTGGGACCTAGTTTTCTGGTTGGAGCAGAACTGTAAAGAATGACGTGCTGACAGAGAACACAGCTCCATTGGGAGAGTCTTGCCTAGCAGGCAGGAATCCCTGGTCATACAAACCAGGTCCCCGCACACACCTGCAATACCAGCATCTGGAGGCGGAAACAGGAGTATCATAAATTAAAGATCCTCGTTAAGTATAAAAATGAGTTCAAGGCCAGCCTGGCCTCTATAAGACCCTGACTCATAAATCTGAGACTGAAAAAGACTGCATGGCATAACATTTATAAAATGCTTTTAATAACTAAGCATTGTTCCAAGTGTCTCAGAGGAGACATGGGGATAAATATCCTAGCACCATGTAATAAGGACTTCTAACATGACCCGAATCTATCTCCCAGTCACAAAGATAAAGGCCTGTTTTTTTTTGCAAGTCCAGCCATAAGGTGTTATTCGCTCCAGGCCTGTAGCCTTCAAACGCCTCTGAGCATCCCATTAACAAGCCCCACGTGACCGCTTCCCTGAAGCAGACAGCATGCTGCAGTATGCACTAGCTGTGACTGTGCCTCTGCGTCTGAGTGAGACAGAGTCGGCGGCTGACATGATGAAGGACACGGAGCGCAGCGTGTCTTTGTAGTTTCCAAATGAATGCAAAGGGCACGCTGAAAGTGAGCCTTACCACAGCATCTGGGGACAATAATGACTCACAGGAAAGACAAAGACTGAGTAAGCACCAGCGGAAGGCCACCCATCTTCTCATTGCTGTCACTTGAGGAAGACGGTCTCCAGATGGAACATGTAGAAATATGTGCATTAAAAAGTGCCTAGGCTTTTGAGGAAAGTCTAATTCCCATCAGATTTCCCCAAATATATTAGTCATACTAGGAGCTGGGAGAGAATGCAGAGAGGCCACAGAGGTATTAGAAATGTCTGCATGTGGCCTGCATCTGCATTGCAGCCCTCATTGCAGATGAACTGTAAGAAGACTATTAGATGCATTTGATATGAGTTATTACAGTTTTTCCAATGGCGAGAAGAAAATGGAAGCTTCTTCACTGCATATATATTTTGTGACAGGCCTAGATGTAAACCTAAAGGGAAGATTTAATGCTAGAGAAAATCTTTACTGCTCTATTCTTCCAGCAGCAGCATCGTCACCATCACCATCATCATCATCATTCATCACTCGGGACTACCCAATCTTGGTTTCCCTTAAGTATGAAAGAGTCTTATTACCTTTGCTTCAAATCTATTTATTTCAGTGGGTACTTATTGAATATATCCTATACCTTTGTTATATTAATGAGTATATATTTGTGCAATGAAGTGATACCTTGATCTTTTGAAGTGTGTGTGTGTTTGTGTGTATATGTATGTAGAGTGAGTATATGCACACAGAGGCCACGGGAGGGCATCAGATGTCCTGCTGTACAATTTTCTGCCTTATTCCCTTGAGAAAGGGTTTCTTGCTGAACCCGGAGCTAGGCTGGTGGCCAACAAGCCCTAGCAATCCTCCTCTGTCTGCTCTCTACAGCACCCTGGTTACAGGCCAGTGCTTGGCCATATCTGGCTTTGTAAGTGGGTGCTGGATTCTGAGCACAGGTCCTGTTGCTTGCATAGGAAGGAAGCCCTTTGCCTACTTAGCCCTTCTTGCCTTGATTTTTGATACTGTGTTCAAAGTTTTGAACTAAAATACCGTTTATATAATATTTCTGTGGGTGGGGGAAATGCAATCACCATCCTTCAGCGCTGTGTACACAGCCTAAGGCCGTTTGGTCAGTGACTTTGTGCTTTGTGCATTTGCTGCAAAGGATATACAAGGCTTGTGGGTGATCAAATTGTCTAAGAACTGAGATAGATTACTAAGACTGGAGCAAAAAAGAAGGCATAGGGAACAGAAAGAAACTACATACCGCTGGAGTTTGCTCTACATTTCTTATTAGCTGAGAATCAAGAACCCAAGACTATTGGCAGAAAGCAGCCAGAAACCCACTCTAAAGGCTGCTTACAGAAAACACTGGAAGTCCCTGAAACATTGTGAAAGAAAGTGTTAAAACGTCGTGAGCAATCTTCCTTGAGCCAGACCCTATGGGACCTTTGAGTTTAAGAGTAACAGGCTTCCTCCCTGATCTCATAAGCCAGTTACAATTTTATTTACAAAGGGATTCTTCAAGATAAAACAAACATGTAAACCAGCTCATATTGCTTTACTTAACCTTTGAACTTCTCTTTGGTTTTAAACTTTGTTTACTCTTTAAACCTGGTTTTAAATTACATCCTTCAGCCAAAGCAGCTTCCAAAGTAGCAGAATTGCAGATACAGCTGCTGTTGAGAGCTTAACATATGTCTAGCTAAATGCCTACACTAAAATGTGTATTATCTCTTTTATAGCTTCCTTACTAAAGCCAACCTTGCTTCATGCTGACTCAGCCTGGTGTGCCTTTCTTCATCAAGATCCCAGGAGTACTTGAGCTTCCATTGAAGGGAAGTTCATCAGGCTACAACCAGCAGCGTGGAGCTGGATCTCTGCCTGCTGCTGGCAAGGTCACCATTGTCTATGTGTGGTCTAGTTTTGACCAAAACATCATCATGAAATCAGGATTGCATTTTCTTTTTTGGAAAATTCTTAAGAATTTCCCAGAAGACTTGAGAACGAAAATCAAACAGCTTAAAAGTTGTGTTCCAAAGTATCTTGTATTTTCACTGGAATTAAAGGATCCTTATAAATCATGTGAATGAGTGTGTGTTTGTGTGTGTGTGTGTGCGTGTGCGTGCATATTTAGTGTTTTTATTTCATGGCCTCTAATCCTGATTGCCATATATGAGAAGCATCCTGAGGCAGATACCTTCTGGTACTATAGAAACTGACCATACTAGGTATTAATTACCCAGCTTCTCTTAGAGCAAAGACTTTGGAACATGGCCTACACTCCTCTGACTGGAGGCTCACACCATGAGCTTGAAGCAAGACTCTAACGACACACAAAGAAAGTGGATAAGCCTCCTCCAGTCTGTTCTGGCAAGAGCAGAAGCTATTTTCTCATGAGTGGCCACCTCCTGTGCAGCATCAGGTTGGAGGTGAGACCAGCTTTAATATCTATGCATGTCAGCTGAGGACATTTATGTCCTTTATTTACCTGGTATCTTTGTGCTTCTGGATGTTAGATATAGTGGATGGCTCCACAGTCTCCTGGCCTGATTCTCTAACACTTCTAGTGATTATAAAAGATAACTAATATTCTTTCATTAATTGTATTTGAGTAAAATCCTGACTTGCTTAAAAATATATCGAATACATTTTTGTGTTGTGTGGGCTTAAATTTTTCAAAACTTACTTTTAATAAAGGTTCTCACACACTTCAATACCCCTTCTACCCTACCGTCCAAAGGCAGGGGAGAAAAGATGGCAAATAGGACAAGCAGATGTGGACCTGTTTAGAAGTAGGTCTTTGGAGAAATTCCAATCTCGTTTGTGAGGATACCAGCAGTACAGTTCAGTAGTGTCCAGATACCAAACCCGAATCAGCCGTGGTGGCACAATCCAGTAGAAACAGTCAGGCTTCTGCTGAATCAGCATAAGTCATCAGGAGCAGCCAGAACCAGCCAGGATGCCAGGAGTTCTTTGCCGTGTACTTCTCTCAATGAAATGAAAGTCATCAGAGACTCCAGACCAATGAAGCATTCCAAGATCAGCTATACAAGTGCCCTGTCACAGTCCCTTTATATTCTCTCCAAACATCACTCATTCTCTCATGAGTCTGCCTCAGCAAGATACCATGAGTCTGCATCACATGGCACAACCAGAAACTTCCACTTCAGTGTTGTAGCTTAAGAAATAAAGCAGTTTTCACTTAAGAAAAAGAGAGGACAACACCACCACAGAATCTCTGTGTCACAGAGATTCAGCCTTGCAGTAGCAGTTTGGGAAGTCTCAGCCCACTGTGTACTTCTGAGAGGCAGTGGCTATGTTCTGACATGCAACAGTAAGCACTTGGCTGTTTCCTCTTGCCTAGTTTCAGGTCTTCACACTGTCCTTGGCTTCCAGCCTATCCATTCTTCATACTTACTGACCGGTTCAGGGAGTTTGCTGTGGGGAGTAACTTCTCATCCACTGAGAACTTCTGGAGGACTAGGCAGACCATCTCACTGCATTGGATTTTCCCTTATTTTATTCACTTTTTCCTACTTTCTTGCCCAAGCTTCTTACCATAATGTCCTACTTCTTTTAAAAGGTGCCTTGACAAATATTCTGTGCTTGAGAGTTGCAGAAAATGAAAGTTAAGTGTTACTACATTTGGGAGAAGTATATGAAGTGATGGATAGGTTCAGAGTTCAAAGTACTGATTTCATGTCATGCATATATGTCACATATACATGTCAGATGTATGTATATATGTATTCATATATATATATATATATATATAATATGGTTAACAGAAAGTATTTATAGTATATATAAAATATACAATAACTATAAATTAATAAATAAATAGTATATATAATATGTATGTAAAGTATATCTATATTTTTTATTTTTTTAATTTAATTATATATTTTTATTTTCTATATTCTTTGTTTACATTCCAAATGATTTCCCCTTTCCCAGTTCCCCCCTCCCCATATGTCCCATAAACCTTCTTCTCTCCACCCATTCTCCAATCACCTCCCTCCTTTTTCTCTGTCCTGATACTCCCCTCCAGTGCTAGATCAAGCCTTTCCAGGATCAGGACCCTCTCCTTACTTCTTCATGGGAGTCATTTGTTATGCTAATTGTGCCTTGGGTATTCAGAGCTTCTGGGCTAATTAATATCCACTTATCAGACATTGCATTCCATGTGTATTCTTTTGTGATTGGGTTACCTCACTTAGTATGATATTTTCCAGATCCAACCATTTGCCTAAAAATTTCCTGAATCCATTGTTTTTAATTGCTAAGTAGTATTCCATTGTGTAAATATACCACATTTTCTGTATCCATTCCTCCATTGAGGGACATCTGGGTTCTTTCCAGCTTCTGGCTATTATAAATAAGGCTGCTATGAGCATAATGGAGCATATGTCTTTATTGCATGCTGGGGAATCCTTTGGGTATATGCCCAGGAGAGGTATAGCAGGGTCCTCTGGAAGTGTCATGTCTAGTTTTCTGAGGAACCACCAGACTGATTTCCAAAGTGGTTGTACCATCTTACAACCCCACCAGCAGTGGAGGAGTGTTCCTCTTTCTCCACATCCTTGCCAACACCTCTGTCTCCTGAGTTTTTAACCTTAGCCATTCTGACTGGTGTGAAGTGAAATCTCAGGGTTGTTTTGATTTGCATTTCCCTAATGACTAATGATGTTGAGCATTTCTTAAGGTGCTTCTCGGCCATGCAAATTTCTTCAGGTGAAAATTCTTTGTTTAGATCTGTACCCCATTTTTTAATAGGGTTATTTGGTTCCCCAGGTTCTAACTTCTTGAGTTCTTTGTATATATTGGATATTAGCCCTCTATCAGATGTAGGGTTGGTGAAAATCGTTTCCAAATTTGTTGGTTGCCAATTTGTCCTTTTGACAGTGTCCTTTGCCTTACAGAAACTTTGCAATTTTATGGGATCCCATTTGTTAATTCTTGATCTTAGAGTATAAGCTATTGGTGTTCTGTTCAGGAACTTTCCCCCTGTGCCCATGTCCTCAAGGGTTTTCCCCAGTTTCTTTTCTATTAGTTTCAGTGTATCTGGTTTTATGTGGAGGTCCTTGATCCACTTGGAGTTGAGTTTAATACAAGGAGATAAGAATGGATCAATTCGCATTCTTCTGCATGCTGACCTCCAGTTGAACCAGCACCATTTGTTGAAAAGGCTATCTTTTTTCCATTGGATGTTTTCTGCTCCTTTGTCGAAGATCAAGTGACCATAGGTGTGTGGATTCATTTCTGGGTCTTCAATTCTATTCCATTGGTCCACTTGTCTGTCACTGTGCCAATACCATGCAGTTTTTAACACTATTGCTATGTAGTATTGCTTGAGGTCTGGGATACTGATTCCCCCAGAAGTTCTTTTACTGTTGAGAATAGTTTTAGCTATCCTGGGTTTTTTGTTATTCCAGATGAATTTGAGAATTTCTTTTTCTAACTCTGCGAAGAACTGAGATGGAATTTTGATGGAGATTGCATTGAATCTGTAGATTCCTTTTGGTAAGATGACCATTTTAACTATATTAATCCTGCCAATCCATGAGGATGGAAAATTTTTCCATTTTCTGAGGTCTTCTTCAATTTCCTTCTTCAGAGACCTGAAGCTCTTGTCATATAGATCTCTCACTTGTTTGGTTAGAGTCACACCAAGATACTTTATATTGTTTGTGGCTATTGTGAAGGGTGTCATTTCCCTAACTTCCTTCTCAGCCTGCTTATCCTTTGAGTATAGGAAGGCAACTGATTTGCTTGAGTTGATTTTATAGCTAACCACTTTGCTGAAGTTGTTTATCAGCTGTAGGAGTTCTGTGGTAGAGTTTTTTGGGTCACTTAAGTATATTATCATTTCATCTGCAAATAGTGATAATTTGACTTCTTCCTTTCCAATTTGTATCCCCTTGACCTCCTTATGTTGTCTAATTGCTCTAGCTAGAACTTCAAGTACTATATTGAAAAGATATGGAGAGAGAGGACAGTCTTGTCTAGTCCCTGATTTTAGTGGGATTGCTTCAAGTTTCTCTCCATTTAGTTTGATGTTGGCGACTGGTTTGCTTTGTATTGCTTTAACGATGTTTAGGTATGGGCCTTGAATTCCTGTTCTTTCCAAGACTTTTAACATGAAAGGATGCTGAATTTTGTCAAATGCTTTTTCAGCATCTAATGAAATGATCATATGGTTTTTTACTTTGAGTTTGTTTATGTAGTGGATTGTATTGATGGATTTACTTATTTTGAACCATTCCTGCATCCCTGGGATGAAGCCTACTTGATCATAGTGGATGATCGCTTTGAAGTGTTCTTGGATTCAGTTGGCAAGAATTTTATTTAGTATTTTTGCATCGATATTCATAAGGGAAATTGGCCTGAAGTTCTCTTTCTTTGTAGGATCCTTGTGTGGTTTTGGTATCAGCATAATTGTAGCTTCATAGAACAAGTTGGGTAGAGTTCCTTCTGTTTCTATTTTGTGGAATAGTTTGAAGAGTATTTGTGTTAGGTATTCTATGAAGGTCTGATAGAATTCTGCACTGAAACCATCTGGTCCCGTGCTTTTTTTGGTTGGGAGACTTTCTATGACTCCTTTTATTTCTTTAGGAGTTATGGGCCTGTTTAGATGATCTATTTGATCCTGATTTAATTTTGGTGTCTGATATCTGTCTAGGAAACTGTTCATTTCCTCCAGATTCTCCAGTTGTGTTGAGTATAGGCTTTTGTAGTAGGATCTAATGATTTTTTGAATTTTCTCAGTTTCTGTTGTTATATCTCCCTTTTCATTTCTAAATTTGTTAATCTGGATACTGTCTCTGTGCCCTTTGGTTAGTCTGGCTAAGGGTTTATCTATCTTGTTGATTTTCTCAAAGAACCAGCTCCTGGTTTTGTTGATTCTTTGTATGGTTCTCTTTGTTTCTACTTGATTGATTTCTGCCCTGAGTTTGATGATTTCCTGCCTTCTACTCCTCCTGGGTGAAATAGCTTCCTTTTTTTTCCATTTTATACACTTTTTGTTAGTCATATTTTGTAGTGCTGAGGATCAGACAAAAGACCTGGAGTTTTTGCTATGCCACTCAATTCCTTCCCTAACCATGAGTTTCTTTGAGACAAGTTCTCACCATGTAGCCCAGATTAGTCTGGAATTAGTTATGTAGCCCAAGCTGTGTCTGAGCTTATGACTATCCTGTCTTTGCTTCCATAATTAATGTTTTAAAAAGAAGAATCTTACCTACTATACTTCATTTCATCCATCTCTTTAGATATTAAATCATAGCAATAAATTGCATACATTTAATCAGGCAGTGGGACTGTGCTGACTCTTGCTGCAGTTTTCCCATATTCTCTGCTCCTGGCTGGAAGGAATTTTCTTTCTTTTTGTACTTCTGATAGAAGACAAACTCTTTGGTAAGAATTATATCTGTGTCCTATTCCCAGAAGATAGTATCCTTTAAAGCAGAATCTTAAAGATCTTTAACAATTCATTTAAATAATGCAAGTATAAGTGTCGAACCTACTAAACAAGGAAGCTTATTTGTGACCACATGATTTTGGGTGAATGTAGCTAACCACAAACCCTAACTCCCTGGGAATTATGAACACAGCAACTGAGCAGAGGAAAGGTATGCATGAGTGAAATTCACGAGCTTGCTCAAGCATGCAGCTTATCACAAGCAAAACCAGTTCAGACTCAAAATTAGCCTCCAGACTTCAGACCTTCTGTTTTTCCTCAACCCACTATGTCTCCTAACTCTAGTGTTAATTGTGGTGCTTGTCACCACAGAGCCCAGAGGGTTTAGATGAAGAAGATGGGTAGAGAAGACATTGTGTGTGGTGCATAGTCCCCAGTTCAGCAGTATTCTGTGTACAGGACGGATGGGCAGCACCTCTCTGGCTCCCAGTAACTGAACAGGAACAGGCAACTATAAGAAAGCCAGTCATCAGCCTAACATAAATAGTTTTGACTCAACAGAGGTGATTTGTGTAAACTAGATTCTAGCTCAGTCTTGTTCTTTCTAACAAGAGCTTCCGGTTGACTCAGCCTTTCTGTATATAACGGCTATATGAACCATTTTGGTCATTGATTGGTTAGAATAACTCTGTTCAAGTTTGTCTTTCACCAGTCTCTGTAATCATGTACTAACAGGGAAAAAAATCACATATTTGGAAGTTCCTCATCTACTTAACCCCTGACAGCTACTTTTCTTCTAGAGACCTTTGCTTCTTGGACTCCATTGCCCCAGTGAAATCTTGTTATTTATTCTACTTTTTGTGCTTTCCTTGATCTACTGGTAAAGGACATTCTGGGTATTTTGCACAAATTACCTTAAGGCACATAGTAAACTCAAAAGATAACGCTATTTGTATACTCATATGACAGATGAAGAATGTAAGACACAGGGAAAGGCAAGGGTTTGCATCAAGATGACGGTAGAGGAGAGGAGGCTGTATGTGGCAATTTGAAATGTCTCCCTCAAGTTTGTACATTGAAGACATTGTTCCCAGTAGAACAATGCTCTGAGGTAGGGTTTTTGCATATGATTGAATCATGAGGGCTCTGCTTTTATCAATGTGTTAGTCCACTGGTGGATTCTTAGCAGTAGTGTTACAGGGGAGTAGAGACTATTTTAGGAGATAGGCATTCCTTTGAAGAAGTTGGTCATTCAGAGAGTACCCTTGAAAGGTACCTTGGAACTCCAGCCTCTTTCTCCTCTCTGGCCTTCTGGCTGTCACGAATTGAGCAGATTTGCTCTGTCACATGCTCCCTGAATCATTTTCTGTTTTGTGATAGGCCTAAAAGCACTTCCAGTGGGAGTCCTGGGTAGTTTGTAACAGCAACAGGAGGCTGAATAGCACAGTGTATTGTGGAGATAATGTGACGGCTGGAACAATAACCAAGCAAGGCCCCCATGTCACAAGATGAATTCTGCTGCCGCTTGTTCAGTCTCCTGCAGACACTTGTCAAGTTCAACCAATCTAAAACTGAATTTATCCATTTTTCAAAATGCCTGTTCTTACTCTTCATTTTTCTTTTGAAAGATGTCGCCATCGTTGTTACTAAATGCCTGGTATTTTACCAAAAGAGCCTTTTGAGAAACACAGCAAATACTTAAGATCCTCCCAGGTATTCAATTTGTTTCTCTGTCTTATTCACTTACTAAACTTCCCATGTCCTCTTTTAACCACAAGCTACTCAGTGACCAAAATTGTCTGTCATCAAGTCTAATATTTGTTGAATATTTTTCTAGAGGTCAAGGTTTGCCCTAAGTGCTGTATGTGCGTCATGCTATTCAGCCTGTGAGGCATGGTAGTTAAAAACACAGGTTTAAAACCTTGCTTTGTTATGTGATTTGGAAGAACACATTCAACTTTTATGTGATCGCATGGGACTCAGAGAGCTTAGAAGGGGGACATCTAACACAGATAGATGAGTTTAACAAGGACAGAATGAAACACTGTCATAAATCTTGACTCACAAACTTATTAGAATGGTGTTGTAGATGGAGATATCACCTGGTCCATATAAGCAAGGATCCAAAACTTTTGATAATGAGAATACAGTTTTACCAAGAACATGAAAGGCATGCAAACTAAGAAGTCTACAAGGACCAGACAAGTCAGATAAAGAAGGGAGGCTGGGCTGAGATAGGACAAGGAAAAGATATAAAATCCAAGGCAAATAAGAGAACATGACCCATTTAAAGCAGCAAGCCTGTACGTGGACCAAGAGCCTTCCCTTCCCAGCCTTCTATTGGCCATGCACCACTTTTCTCTGCTATCTCCACCACCACCCCTATCACCCCCTCTCCGTTCCTTACCACAATATACTGCTTCTTACAAAGGATCCTTAACACGTTTATACTCTATAGAGTCTCTTTCACTTGCCCTCTGCTTCACCGCAGTGTACTTTGTGTGGCTAGATCTGTAAAGTAAGTAGCTCAAGGAGGATTTGGAAGAGACAGCTCACTACCAGCCACAAGCCAGCCTCCAAACCTGGTAGTACTCATCTTTGTTTCTTAAGAGTACAGCTGTTTCATAAGTCCTTTTGTTCCCTTGTTTATTTGTATAATCTGTGTGTTTGTGTAGTAGATGTGAACCTGAGTTTGATCTCCAGAACCCATGTAAAAATGCTGGGGAGTGGTGGAGCATGCTTGTAATTCCAGTGCTGGGGAGGTGGAGACAGGGAGGATATCAGTCAGTCTAGCCTAATTAGTGACTTCTATAGCATTCTTTGGCATGTGTGTAGGTATACTAGCAGAAGAATGCACTCATGTAAAGGAGTAGGCAGTAGAAGCAAACAAAACAAAACAAAACAAAAACTGACTAATCTGGAGAAGTAAGGTAGGTACTCATGAAAAATTACATCACAGAAGCCAAAGGAGACTTCACAGTGCAACCAGAGACTTGATTGACAGCCTACTTCTAGCTGGGGGAGGGATGGGGGAGGGTCAGCAGACACCTGGCTAGCCCAAGGCTTATCAGATTCCTTGTCTCGTTGCTTAGCCTCATTCTTAAGCTCATGGGAGACTTTGCTGAAGAATGTGCCTCTGGATCTACATCTGTCTGGGTTTCCTGTGATGTGTCCTAATCAAGATATCATCTCTATTTGCTTTTTATCATATTCAGATAAGCTTTCCGCCTTCTTCTTCTACAGATAAGCACTTCTACTCATAGTGACCATTCCATTTCTTATAGTTATTTCAACTTTATCAATTCAGAATTTACCATTTTATATTGGTTTTCCTATTCCAGAACTCTCAAATCATGGCCATACCATGACCTATAGTTTTCATATTATGCTAAAGGGACTGAAAAGTGACCAGAATGCATATAAAGGGAGAATGTGTTAGATAGGATATCTTCTCCAATCAGATGATATTTGAACAGAAACATAAAGAATACTAGGGAGAAAACCTTGTAGACATTTGAGAAGGGGTGTTCCAGAGAGAGAAATAGCAGAAATGTGGAGACCAGCCTGACCAGTACAGAATAACCAAGAATGATGGGAAATGAAGTGTCAGAAGCAACTGAAGCAACTTACTTCCACTTAGAAATTCTCAAGTTAAAAAAAGAAAAAAAGAAAAAAATTCTCAAGTTGACCTCAGGGGGTCATGGTATACATAAACAGTGCCTGGTATATGTTAGATGATCAACAAATGTTTGAATGAATCCCCATTGCATACAGACTATGTTAGAAACGGAGTTCGTGGGATCACAGATAACTGAATGAGACCCTGTTTCTGGCAACTTTGGCAGTTGATTTTTGTAATCAAATGTTTTCTCTAGTTTGCTTTTTTTTTTCCATCGTGTCTCAGATATTTCAAAACCATAGTTTAGGATGTGGAGTGGGTTTTTGTGATTCTGAGCCTAGTGCTGGTGTTCAAGACTGCTTTGCTTGAATTAAAGAAGGCCATGAAGTACAGGTCTACGATGTAAGAATGAAAGGTAGTAAGTGATTGGTTATCCAGGTAATGGATAAGACATGATTTGTATGTTTGAAACAGCATGGTTTTAAATTCTCTAAAAGGAGCATGTATCCACTATAATTTAAAATAACAATCAAACATTTAATGGTCCCAGAGTTTAAAGCAAGTAAGATCCTCCCCAACTTTTACTCCAGTTCCACAGAGCCAAGCTGTCTGCACTCAGATCTACCATAGAGGATCTCAGGAAATGCCAGTTCTTGCTTTTGAACACCAAGAATCAACCAGTAAGAAAACAGAAGTGTTTGTAAAGATCATCTCTAATGTGTGTTTGTGTGTGTGTGTGTGCGTGTGTGTGTGTCCACAAAAGCATGTTTTATGGAAGCACACCACGGCAGTGACTCACTATCCTCTCAATATCTTTGCCATAGCTTGTGTTTACCTGTAAGTTGTAGCTATCCAGGCTAGCATCAATGGTTCTTGGATCCCTCTAGCAAGCCCATCATCAGAAAGTAGACATTGCCTAAGGCAAACATGCTCACTTAGAAAAAGAAAAAGAAAAAAGAATTGGTAGGGAAGGGGAGATGGCTCACCACCAAGCATAAGGTCCTGAGTCTGGTTCCCCATCACCCATCTAAAAAGCTGGGGAATGGGCTCCCCATATTCACACACAGGAACACATATATACCACAACACAAAGATATTGTGAGGATAGCCCAGGAGACCTAGCCTTTCTTTGTAAACCTTCAGGGTTCTGTGTATAAAACACAAAAGCTGAAAGTTGTTTGATAACTGAAGAGCCAAAGAAGCTTTTCAGGAAACCACCAATATTGGTTCAGATAAGGAAACCAAAATGATCGTCCAGAGACACAGGAGTAGGCGAATGGCCCCACCTGTACCTTTAACTCTGAGTGCTCGCTTACAAAGGGCAGAATAGCAAAGGTCTTCTGGGATCACCCACACCCAACCCCTGACCTGGGAATGACAAACGACTATAAAATCCACAAGATGCCTCCACAGTGTGTTTCTGTCTTTAGTATTAATCATTTCCAACCAAGGCCTGGGGCACTTGCTTGCTACACTGATAACGGGTGTGATTAGCATCTTTTGCTTGCCTGGACACCTCATCTCTGATTCCTGGATAATTTTACTTTTTTGAGACAGTATTCAATAAGTAGCCCAGGCTGGCCTTGAACCTGCAATCTCTTGGTCTTAGTTTCCTGAGTGCTGGGTTTATAGATATAGATCACTGTACCTAGTTTCTAGACTCTTTGTGCCAGGTACCTCCTGGAATTTCAGTGTTCAGACAGAAATAACTAACAGTGTAAATTTCCCACTGACTTCTCTGCAAAGGTTGAAAGTGGGCGCTTAGCCATCTAGATTGTTTCCCTCACAGCAGTCTGACATTAGCCCCAAGCTTACTCATCTTCCCACTCTCCTAGACTCTGAAGCCAACCTAGACCCTAAGTCAGGGTGACTGGATCCACCCCCACCACTGCACAAGTCTCCGGTCCCACAGTGACTCAGCAGTCAGTCTGCTCCTCTGATAATCCTGCCCTTCCTGACGAGGCAGCCTTACTGCAAGGCTGCCTTCTCATTTCTTGCTGCACAGTGGTTGCTTGTTTATAAGGCAGTTTCTTCTCATTTATTTGCTGGCTGATTGGCATCCTTTTCATTTTTCTTCCCCACTGCCCCATACACCTCTTCCTCTTTTTCTTCTTCCTCCTCTCTCTCCTCCTTTCCCTCCTCCTCTTTCTTATTCTGCCTGTACTGTCCCTGATATTTCAGTAGTTAACTCCTCCTTTTTTCCCACACTTGACGAGCTTTCTGATTTCCCATTTGCTTTGAGATTTGAATTTTTTTTTTTTACCTTGACCTCTCTTTTAAAGGCTACAATTCTGAGTCCTAGTTCCTATGGGCATGCCTTCACTACCTTCTAACAGATCAAAGAGAAATAAATAGCCACAGATTGGAATGTTGGAGTGTCCAACTATCAACAGCCAACTCCATTGTCGCATTCCTACTATGACAAAGAAGTGAAGACCTTTGGGAGCAAGACAGAGTAGTGGGGCTTACATTGTGATATAGAAAGACACAGGTGTGAGCAAATAGAATTCTAGGCAATGAGCATTATGAAAACCACACATGCTCAGTCTGTTTGTACCTGACCTGCCATGAGGTCCCCAGCTCATCTACAAGCACTTCCTTCCAGTCTCTGGCTATGAGAACATCCCCCAAATGTGTCCCTCAATTACAGTAGTTCCTTTCAAAAAACCTCATAGAATCTGAGGTTAGAGTTTTAGCAACTAAGTTGTAAGCACTGTGACTAATCCATTAATTCTGTCTGGGAATCTTTAAGCAATCTTGGGATCTCCCCTTCCACATGATCATGGAAATCTTTCCCTTGTTGGGAAGCCCCAAACTCCACACGTGCAACTCACAGGGTTTCCTTCACTTCCTCATCCTTGTCACCAAGAACAGTTTCTTTTTTGATTAATCTATATTAATTGTATTAACTAAGTGGTTTCATTATGGTATATTCATACAGGCATATAATGTGCTTTGATCTTAACGATTTTCTCTCTTGTTAACCCCTTGCCTGTTCCCCCCCAGTGTTCTTCTCCCCAAATGGTTTTCCTCCTTCTTGAATCTCTCGCCCCCTTTCCACTGTCTCAAACTTGTTTCAGCATATAAGAGAAAAATGTAATATTTGTCTAAGTCTGGCTTGTTTTTCTTAGCATAATGATCTCACATTCCCTTTATTCTCTACAAATAACATGATTTCGATCTTCACTGTGAGCGAATTAATACTCCATTGTGTACACACCATATTTTTTTTTATCCATTTCATCTATTGATTGGCACCTAGGCTAATTCTGCAGGTATATTAGTATTTCTATAGTGTGCCTATTTCATTTCTTTGGGTGGTGAAATAGCTTTGTCATTTAGTAGTTCTACTTTTAATTTTTTGAGGAACCTTGATTTCCATAGTGGCTGCTCTAATTTTCGTTCCCACCAACCATGTGTAAAATCGGAATTATTTCTGTTACTTTAAAAACACCTGACTATGGAATTCAGCAGAAATATATCAACCAAAAGATACATTATCAATAAAAATCGCCTTTTAAATAGCGTTTTTGAATGGTGAATTGATGCATACAACTTAACATTTGAAAACTGTAAGTACACAGAACAACAAAATCTCTCTTCTACCCTTTCCTTCCAGTTCTTAAGTCCTTCTGCTATACTAAGCAGTGTCCCCAGCCTGTTGTGTGTTCGTCAGAGCTAGCGTATGCTTAGGTAATCATAGATTTTCCCTCCGACACAAAAGCTAAGCATTCTACCTTCCCTTTTCAGTAAGCGACACATCTTGAAGTTTACTCCGTAGATGTAAAGCAGCTCTACTCTTGAACAGCTACGTATGGGACCCATGAGTATGCTAATTTAAATAGTCTCCGATTGGGGTGTAGTTAAGCCACCTCTATTTTATTTTGGTTTATTTGTTCGGTTTTGTTTTAATATTTGCAAATAATGCTAGGTAACGATCTTCCAATATGCCCCTTTGATGCCATTTTCAGCCAGCCTGATTTTGCATATTTACAATTCTAAATGGGGGTTTCCTTCTCAGATCACAGGTGACTGTAGAGGTGATGAAGACATTTCCATTCACCTGAAATCCCATCTGGAGAGAAAAACCTCTAAAACTTTTGGGCAGTGTAAACTGCGGTAGCATTGTAATCTTTCCTCCATGAGATAGCAGAGATACTGCCACTGTTCTCAGATCCCCTGTGTTTGCCAAATTTGTAAAAATGATGCTGCCATTCTAGGCTCAGCTAGAAAGCCTGCCCATGGCTTTGGCACCAGCATACAGAAAACTTTGCTCCTGTGGATCCTTGGTGGCTTTCCGTGATGCCTTCTCTCAAATGCTGGAGGAAACAGTCAAACAGCTGCTATGGAATCTTGTGGTTACCCATCAGAAAAATGAAGTCCTGGGGTTGGTCAGAGCACGTATCTCATGTCTTCTAGTTTCCTTCCAGTGCAGTATTAATAAGCAGCTGTAGCCACGCCCCGAGACTCACTGGCCAAGAGTATGCTGTGTACCCCTGTGTGTCTCACACAGGGCACATGCTTAGGAAATAGTTTTCGTGGAGTAGTGAGAGTGAATGAAGCTAGGTTTTATTTACAGGTTGTTGGAATTACAGAATTTCCTAAAGGATATAAAGGCTGCGACTGAAGCCCAACAGCTAGAGGAACGGATTGTTGGCTCAAGAGCTGAAGAGGAAGGTACAGTGGAGCAACTACTGACCTCGGTTCAGCTAAGGTAAGAATTTTGACAGAAATGGTGGAAGCGTGACTGAGACAACTCCTGCAACTCCAAGTGTAGCTACAGGTCCATAAATGGTCCATAAGAAAAGCCCCACGGACCCCACTAGGAAACCTCCACGTACACGCAGAAGCACTTGCCAGGAGTGAGACGGTTCTCACTGTGAAACTGTTTGAAGCCTCTGGTGCTGTTATGTAAGGTAGAGGGCAAATGGAAATTCTTGATGAAGGCAAGCCAAGGTGGGGTGGGCCAGGCGTCTAAAATTGTGCCTTTTATGATTCAAGCACCAATCTATGAGTGTGCTGATCTCTCTGAGAGCACACTTTAGGAAGGAGTAAGGCTCTCCCAACCATCCTTCCTATCCGTTCTTCCCAAAGGGATCTTTACAAACTCATAAGGCTGTCCAGAGATCTATTTCAATTCTGTGTTGCAATTCCAGGTCCAGACTTGAACTCATAACTAAAATACAGATTCACTCCCCAGAACTGATAGCAGGAAGGTGCCGGACTTGCTGGACACCCAGGGACTAGACAAGCAGGATTTGGCCTCCAATCTCACCAAAAGGACCAGTTCAGATTAAGTGATGTTTCATTTCAGTATTCGGCCTTTCTCTGTACCCGTGAAAATCCCCGTGTCCTTCCCCCTCCTTCCCGGGAAGTATAGCTTGGGGTAAGGGAGGGTGTAAATGGGACCTCAGAAAGCCCATTTAACGCAGAGCCACAGAAAACGTTTTATCTTTATTAGAAATTGTCTTTCAACACCATTTTTACAAAAAATGATTACTTTGTAATGGAGGCCATGTTATTCTTTCATTAGTAGATGCATCTGTTAAACTTTCTCCCACAGATAGCACTATGACTTTCCTCCATGCAGAACCTGGGTTTCTCTCAACTGCACATTTAAAACAGAATAATTCGGGAGTTTAGAAGTCATTCCTTCCCTCCCACCCTGTGCCTTTCCTTCAGGTTTCACACTGCACTCATGTGACTGACTGCTTGCCCCCCACTCCCACCCTCACCCCCCCCAACTCCATTTCTCCACTGAATGTACACCCAGATATACAGGAGGCCTCTTGGGCTTGCACTCAACAATAACGTGAATCTTCCTTTCCTCTCTCACCGTGTGTCATTACATCATTAGTTCAGGTTTGCTCTACCATGTGAACGATGAACCTCAGCATTTGCTTCCCATTCCCTTCTCACCATCCACCGAATATACTCTTGTCTACCTGAAATATGAGGTTTTCTAGATCATCTTCTGAAATCTGTCACATTCTCCATTGGTTAGTGGCCAAATATCCATCTGTACCCCTCTCCTTTTCTCTCTCCAATCCATCCCCCCTCCTCCCCCTTTCTGTTTCCACAGAGTCTATGATTCTGCCCTTCTTTTTCTCTCCAGCCTTTTCTTTGAATCTTTGTTTCCCAGATGCCCCTGGCTGTTCATCAATGATGTCCTTGAATACGATCTCTGTTATCTCCATACGCCTTCGAATACTACTCACCCACCATCACAATCTGCCTCAGATTTCCCTTTTCAAAGCTCAGGGTTTTCTTTGGGTGTTCTTCTCTCCCCAGCTAAATAACAATGTGGAAAAGGGAAGTTATTACATCTTATTTATATAACAGCTCCTAATTCTGGAGTCAAACTGCCTAAACTGTAGTTCCTGCCCTCTTGGTTATCTGCTGACTATTATTCTGGTCTTAGTTGGCTCTCTCATCTGCAAAAGGAGATCCTCTACATGGGTTTTGTGGGCATTAAACAAGAAAGCACATAAAAAGACTAGTATTTGGAATTTTGTAATCATCCAGTAAATAGTAGCTTTTACAACTGATACTCCTCTTATCAGCAAAGTATATAAGGCAATGGCTCTGATCTTCAGCTACGCTTAATCCACATTCATTGGCATTTGGCTGAGTCAATTGCAGGAAGGCTGTGCGGGCAGTACATTATAGAATGGAGAAACCTCCTGGTGCCACTAAAGTCATGTTGTAAGTAAGGCTGCTACTTACTGTTGTCTGCCAGCCAAATTCTTTCTAAGTCCCTGCCACTCTCTCAGTCCTGCTCCAGAGGCCTGTAGGTTTGGCAGAGTGTACAAGGACGGCTTTCCCAGAGTATTCTATCCTTCTTGCCAAAAAAAATCTGACCTGCTGCAGAGAGCAGATTGCTAGTCTTCCTGGGGTCTCCAATGTGATACTAAAACTGTGGCCCACAGATGCCAACCTCCTGTTTGCAATCTTACTGAGTAGGTCCCCAAATCAGTCTGCCAAAAGTAGAGAATAGGCTAAGTAAGACGCTCTGCTTTCTTAGGCTGAGAGTGCCCGTGGGCATCATGTGAAGGAGGTTTTCAGCTGGGACCTCCTCGGTACTTAAAGTGCAAAGCAGGTGCAACCGGGATAGATGTGCTGCTCAACAGAGCCCCGAAGGTGGGTTTCGGTTTTGTAAAACGAAAAGAAACATTAAACTATACAGTTTGAGCTTCAAGAAACATTATGAATACTAGAGCATGGAGCAGCCAGGGATCCAGACTTAAATGACCTACGTCCCATTGAAAACAATTCAGGGGGGCAAGAAACAATTCTAATAAAGGTGAAACGTGTAACCAAAGGCATCATAGGCCACCCTGAAACAAACACATCTTTCTTCTAAGTTGTATAAAATTTTAGAATTTCGTTCGTCTGACGATAAACTGGACCCTAATAGCTAGCTCACCTGGCTATGGTGGCGATTTCATGAGATAAGTAAACTGCTGATGGGTGGCATAGTGTCCCTCCCATTTCAGAATTAGATGCAGCCTGCAAGGGCAAGAAGTAGGACTTTGATTTTAACATTTCCATAAGCAGGTGAGTAAGAGGTGGGAGCATTTCTGAGAAGCTGATCTAGATTGCTCTAGGTGTAGTTCACTTCTCTGAAACGGGAACGCTCAGCGCCCAGGGCTATTCACAGGTGTCCACCTCGGTGCACAGGGTTGCCCGTTTGCAACCTAAGGTGATCTGCGTTCATCTTGGCTTTAACTTCAGTTCCAACGTTGATTGCCATTTCCAGCAAAGCCGGTTTCCTGGCTGAAGGAAGCCCTTCCTGAAGGGTGAATTCCCTACAGCTTCATTTGTTTAAATCCCCTTAGTGGTCTTTATTACGCAGGGTGTGGTGTTTTGTTTACCCCCACCCACCCACATTTCAAGGTATTAATAATAAGTCAACAAACAAGTAATATGCTGGGAGAAAGCAACATGTCGATTTCATTGACTGCCCAGGGCATGATCTGGGCTGGTGCAAGGTGGAGATGCTGTGGCCAGCACAAGAGGCGCCGTCGGGGGCAAGGCTGGGGACCGGAGTTGTTGTTGGGGAGAGGACTAGGGACCCTAGGGTTGGGCCAGGAGGGGAATGCAAGGGCAGGGAGGAGGCTCGGGTAGAGCCCGACAGGTCCCAGCAGCTCCCCCCTCACCCCTCCCCACGCCTCCCGGGTTTCTCCCCCTGGCTTAGGGTTTCCTGTTTCAGTTCTCGGCGTTCTCCAGCAGCAGGTGCTGGTTTGCCAAGCTCCGCTCCAGTGGCAGCGAAGGAAGTCAAGAGAGCGGAGGGGAGGAACGCGGCACGCAGTGGCTGCAGGGGCTCGGGGCGGGCAGGCAGGCGGGCGAGCGGGCGAGCGAGGAGCGTGGCGGCGGAGCCCGGGGGTGCCTGAGAGCCGCGGCCCTGGCGTGCGGTCCGCCGGGCGTGCGGGCGGGCCGGCGGCATGGGGGAGCGTCCCGCTCGGCCCGAGCCCTAGAGGCGGCCGCGGCGGCCCGGCGCTGAGGCAAGAGGCGGCCGCCTGGCGGAGGGGGGCCGGGGCCCGCCCGGCTTCCAGAGCATGCCGTGATGGCTGCGGAGAAGACACTGCAGGTGGGTGGCACGGAGGCCCGCGGGGTGTGAGTAGGGCCGGGGTGGTCGCGCTAGCCTTTCCTCGGCGCCCTGAGTGCGGCGTGCTTCCGAGCGAGCTGCGCGGGAGGCCCGCGGGGCAGGGGAGGCCGCGCCCGAGAGCCGAGCTCAGGATCCGCCGGAGCCCGAGCGGCCGCGCTCAGGGAACTCCAGGCCCAGGCGGCTCCGACCCCCGAGGTCGAGTGGCGCAGCGCCCGCCGCCCGGGAACGCTGAGCGGGAAAGCCGAGCGCATCCTGCCCGCGGGCGGCGCCAGCCCCGTGGGGAATTCGACAAGGGGAGGCCGGGCCCGGCGGCCTAGAACGCCAGTCCAGTAGCTCCCGCCCGCCCGAGGGCCGTGGCCAGCGAACATGGAGGCGGGCCCGGGCGCGGCCGAGGGAAACGGACCCACGGCTGTGATCCTGCCGCTCGGACCCTCGCGCGCTCTTGGGGTGAGGCATCACCGGGCATCTCCATCCAGCCCCCGCCATTCGCTTTCACTAGCCATCTCTCCACCCGTCCTCTGGCGAGTCCTAGGGAAACCAACCTTTCACCCTTCGCCTGATCCCCTGTCCTCAGCCTCCTGACCAAAGCCCGCGCCCATTTCAGCTGGGCTCATTTTTTAACTCCCTGTGATCTACAAGATGTTACTTAACTTGGAGAAATGAATCCCGCTTTTCCTCCGTACACTGTTTTATCCTTTATTGTCCCTTAAAATCCTTACAAGCAGCGGTTGCTTCCAAGCACTGATTACTCTAACTGGGTCTCCTGCTGCTTTGGGTATCCGTTAACACTCGGGGTTTGTGTTCTCAGTTTTGTGATAAAGAGATGAAGCCGTAATCCACATTTAGGGAAAGTTCTCCTATTGGTTGCAGGACTGTCTTGGAGTATCTCCAACTCCAGCAGACGCTTATTGATTCAGATTTTTTTTAACCGCCTTAGAATAGATGGAGAGCTAATTGGGCCTAAACGTTGTATATTTAGAAATCTGAGAAAGTTGTACAGTTCTTCACTCATTTCCTTATTGAGATTTTCGTCTCTACTTCAAATACAAAAAGAAACCAGGAGACATACCCCACTTTTTTTTTTTTTGTGACTTTCCAAGACCCATTTAAAAAGACTACAGCTAGAAGCGGTGGGATACATACCTGTGATCCCAGGACTCCGCTAGTGCAACAGGATCCTAAGTTTGAGGCCAGCCAGGACAGGATAGGAAGATGTATCAAACAAAAGCATAGGTACAGGGTATAGCCTAAGTTTATTTAGTCTCTTACATGTGTAATTAATTGATTTTTGCCTACAGTTTCTTAAATCTTGGTAGTCTCTGACTTCTGAGAGGACCCAAGCCCAAACCCATGCATTTTCCAGACATTTCCTCCTGTTCTTGCACTTTAGTGACATAAATCTATCTACTTGAAGGCACTGCAAAGACATCAAAATGACCTGTTTGGTTGAATCCGAATTCATGACTTGAAATACTTGAATATTTTTCTTGAAGAATTGCTTTTACTTTCATGGTAAGTTGCAATTCTTCTGGTATCTGACCATTAAGAATAAACACACCTTTAATCCTAACATTTGGGAGGCAGAAGCAGGCAGATCTCTTGAGTTCTAGGCTAGCTTGGTCTCTATAGCAAGTTCTAGGTTAGTCAGTGCTATAATGTTTGCATCCTTGTCTCCAAATAAGCAACAGAACAAAAGAGGAAACATTATAAAAAAATAAATGAGCATTTTCTTTTCCCTTTGATATTTGGGGTTGAATTTGGAACCTGCTGCAGCTAGGGTTTTGAACACTGATTTGGATCCCATAACCCAAGTGAATAACAACAAAGAGATTAATATATTTTAACTTTTATTTAATAGTGAAAGTCTAATGGAACTGTTTTGGTATAATGGAAAATAGAAACTTGGAATGTTTGTGTGCTGGGGGTGGGGCTTTTATCACTCACTTCCTTTTACCATCTTTCTAAATGATCACAATAAAAATATCCTGTTTTATATATAGGGTCTCTCTGGAGACGTCTTAATGGGTTACAACTGCCAAATTGAACCCCAAGTGGTTAATATAAAATTATTTTTAAAACATTTTTTCTAGTCAGAATTGAATTACCTTGTTATACTAGCAAAGTCCCATGGTTCTTGCATTTAACTACTGCATATGTCTAAAAGCTTTGCTGTCAATATATACTTGGTGATTTGCTTTTTAAGTGTAGAAGAGTTGCAATTCTTTTGCATTCTGATTTGAAGATGTTGACTGAATTGTTTTAAAAATATTTTTAATGTTAGAATGCACAAGTATAAACTGATCTGCCAGTTATTGCTCATTTAAAGTTGGTATACTTCTGTTTCATTGTTAAATAATTATTTAGGTGTGGAGTAAGGACCCTAACCTCTGGAGGACTTCTTAGTAACAGATAGAACATAATGCTTAATGGACATCTCTTAAGCACTGTGAGTAAAGATGTGAAAAAGATTTTGTATAAGGCTTCAAAATTAGGTTCAAGTAGATAGCACTGAGGGAGAGCGAGTCCTGGAACTCTGGCTGGAAAGCAGAGAGGGTGAGCCAGTGTCTGCGGCATGTGGCAGTCATATGGTATTGTTTGTATTAGGAAGAAAAGTAATAAACGAGTGAATAATTAACATTTCTTGAAGGAAGATTCCAGGTTTAGTTTTTAACTATCGAGAGCCTGGAGTTTGACCTGCACTGTAGCAAATATTCCAGCGAAGCTTAGAGTGTTTTAAGCACTACTCAGCATCCTAGGCCTGCAGCAGTTCCTCTCCAGTAACAGTAGTAGGTGAGGGTTTCAAAGGTAGCCATGCTGTATCCCTGTGGTGCAGTATTGACGTCCTCATGACTTTACCATGGGTCTGCCTGGTACTGTTAAGGGGGAACAGCACAGTGGCCTCATCCTTCTTGGCAGTCCGCCTTTAGGAAGGCAGACCACTTTCCCAAAGATGTAGCTATATCGGTTAAAGAGTTGAATCCCTCCTCTGATTCCTAGAATAATGTGCATCAAGGATTTACATATGGTATTGACTACACTTCAAATATTTTCTATTTTTAAATTTTTATTTTATGTAATCATGCTCCTGCTCTCAGGCATTTGTGTTTCCTAATCATAATACTTTTATTGAATATCTTAGTAAAAACTCGTTTTGTGTCTGTGGTTGAAGAATGTATTTCTAAACATAGTGATAGAAAAGAATGCATGTTTTACCACAAGTTGAATTGATACATAAACCCATTAAACAAAGGCAGGGGTGGTACTCACCTTTAATTCCAGCACCCAGGAGGCAGAGGCAGGTGCATTTCTGAGTTTGAGGCCAACATGGTCTATTGAGTGATTTCCAGGACAGCCAGAGCTGTACCAAGAAACCCTGTCTCAAAAAACAAACAAAAACAAACAAACAGGTAAGAAGGTTGATTTCATCATCCTTTAATTAAAGATTAACTTTAAGAATCTTTGACAGTTGGGCTGGTAAGATTGCTGCCAAGCCTTAAGACCTGGATTTAATTGATGGGACCAACAAGGTGGAAGGAGAGAATCTCTCACAGGCTGTTCTGCCACCTCCCGTGAGCACTGTAGTGTGCACATATAAATCGATGGTCCAGGTGACTGAGACTTGCATAGCTCTGCAGAGCGCCATTTGTGTAAGATGTGGTAAATACCCGAGTCTTTATGTTGACTCAAGTCAGTGACAGGTTTTTTGTCAGTAGCTACTCCTTAGTGACACTGTCACTCACTTTCTCTAACTTACAGATGATACCAGGTCTGCATTGTGAAACTAGATGGTAGCAAGCCAGCCTTGTACCTAAGAAGTCAGTGACCCGGTGGGTCTGCCCAGCCTGCTCCCCACATGAGACCCAGGATGGCTAAGAATGGAGCCCAACACCACACTGTAGACTTGCTTCAAACATGAAGGGTTTTGTTCATTTGTTTTGGTAATTCCATTGTGTAGTTTTCAAGCTCTGCAAATAATGTGTGTTAATGTGTCAGAAGTTTGGACACATCTGGTAGAGGATGTTAAGATATATAGGTTAAAGAATGAATGTTTGTATTGTACGGAAAAGGCATGTGTGGTCTCTGATATCAGCCTGCCCTAGCCCTGTTGTTTCTGGGTCTCATCCTAAGTAAGAATCTTAACTTTACTTCTGTTCCTACCCATCAAACTCTACCTACTTTGTAGAGTTGCTTTTACTGGGACAAAATAATAAATGAGGGCCAGTAAGACCACTCAGTGTGCAAAGGCGCTTGCTTACAAGAGTGACGCCGGAAATCAAGAACCTACACAGTGGAGGTAGAATACTATCTCTCATAGGTTGTCCTCTGACTTCCACAAGCACTACAAATGCACCTACATGTGCGCATGCACACACACACACACACACACAGAGTTAAATATAAGGCATTAAAACACACTTAACAGTGTCATTGGTTTGATTGGACAGGAGGTTTTTTTCTTTTGCTTTTTATTTAACCCCTGACTTTTAGTTGTATTGGGAAGAACTGAACTTGCCAGATGTAAAACTTCTGTAAAGTCAAGCTTTTGTTGTTACGAATTTGCAAGCTTATATTTTTAGGTTTTTCAAAAATCCTTTAAATCTATTACTTTATGTCTTTTAGAATGAAGATAAAATTAGCTTTTATTCTTAGTCATCTGTACTCATTTCCTATTCAAAATTATGTGGGCTTTATTTTATACTCGTCTGAGATTTACTCTATTTCAAATCTTGGCTTTTACTTCATAATTTATTTTAATTGTTTCATATACTTATGGTTTGCTCATATAATTGATGCCATCTTATTGAAACTTACGTTTCTTAAATATTTGTGTCATTTTCTTTGGCCTGATTGAATTGATCTTAGGCATTCCTTTCTGGGATTTTAGTTATAATTTTAAGATGACTAGTACAGCTATAAACAACTTGAAATGTACAATAAATGGTTTTATAGATGAAATATTCATGGTTTTGCTAATACAAAATAAGTGCCTGGAGTAGCACAAAAGTCATGAGTTTAATGTCAGTCCAAGTCCATATGAAGGACTCATTCAGTAAACTGGGATATTTTCTAAATGCTATCTCAATTACTTTTTACTACTTCAGCCTATCTTTTAAAATTAAAACTGCAGTGTGATATTTTGGCATATTTTATCACATTTGTAAAACATAAAAAAGGGTATAAAATAATAATGAAAACATCTATAATTCTCATCTAAAGATAAAATGTTAGATTCCTTGTTTTTACTTTAAAGGTCCCTTTAGTCATTATAAGCACGTCCTTCAAAAATGTATGAACATTATAGTTCCTGCTCTTCACAGCCCTTTAAGGGAATCTTTATACTGCCTGGTGACATTGAGCATATTCAAATATTATAATTTGACTTTTAAAAATAACTCAAATAAGCTTAGAAATGAAAGAGAAACATTAAAATCGCTATCACAAATATAAAAAGAGATTACTTGGGCTTATTATGAAAAACTACATGCTACTAACTATGAAAGCCAGAAAGAAATTGATACAATTCTGCTCACATAGATTTCGATAAAAAAATTTTCCCCATAATAAACAATTGAGGAACAAATGTCTCTGTATAGAGCTCTGTGCCCAGGGTGCCTTCATTATGAATTTTGGTTTTACTTTTGTCTATTTTTAATCATGTGCATTTTTGTGAGTTTATGCACACAAGAGTACAGGTCTCTCCAGAGACCAGAAGAAATGTCAGATGTCCTAGAGCTGGAGTCAGAGATATTTGTAAGTCCCCTGAACTGAGTGTGGGAAACTGAACTCGGGTCTTTTAACTGCTGAAGCATCTCTCCAGCCCATATTTTAAACACACTGGCTGACATGTGATCACAGCAGCCGACCTCTGGAGAAGGTACACTGGTTAGCACCCTATAAGTAGCCTATGATTGCCTGTCTCCATGCACCCAGTGTTTGTGCACACACTCTGGTTGACTTGCTAGCCTTGAGTGGACATAGTGCTCAGAAGCAGGTTTCAGTCAGAAGACCCAGACTGCGGTCCCGTTGAGCTGCTGCTGCATGTCATGTATGTGATTTGGGCTGCGTTTCATTTTCATTTCCTTAAGTCTCAGTTGTCTGGTCTATAAAGTGGTAGTGACAGCTGTTAGGATATGACTGTGCAATATGACTGTTGGGAAGGACAGACAGCACACACTGTGTCACAGAAGTCCTTAGCTGTTATAGTTATTAGGAACAACTTCTCGTTATCCATAATATGGTGATATGGGCACTCCTTGATTTGAAATCAGAAATGCTCCAAAATGCAACACTTTTGACTGTTAACATAATGCCCCAAGTAAGAAATTGCATGCCATAAAAACATACTTGATGAATCACTTGATACGGTGATTAGAATGTTATATAAGTAACTATGTGTTCAGTATGTAATAGCCCCTTACTCAGCATGTTACATTTGTGATCTCTTTTTTTTTAATTAGAAATTTTATTTATTTACATTCCAAATGTTATCCCCTTTCCTGGTTTCCCCTCTGCAAACCCCTATCCCATCCCCCCTTACCCTGCTTCTATGAGGGTACTCCCCCACCCACCTATCCACTCCTGCCTCACCACCCTAGCTTTCATCTATACTGGGTTATCAAGCCTTCACAAAACCAAGGGTCTCCCTTCCCACTGATGCCAGATATGGCCCCTTCAGCTCCTTCAGACCTTCCCTAAGTCCTCCGTTGGGGTTCCTGTGCTCAATCTGATGGCTGGCTGTGAGCATTCGCATCTCTATTGGTCAGGCTCTGGCAGAGCCTCTCAGGAGACAGCTATATCAGGCTCCTGTCAGCAAACACTTCTTGGCTTCCACAATAGTGTCTGGGTTTGGTGTCTGCATGTGGGATGGATCCCCAGTTGGGGCAGTCTCTGTATGGCCTTTCCTTCAGTCTCTGCTCCACTCTTTGTCCCTGTATTTTCTTTAGACAGGAGCAATTCAGTGTTAAAACTTTGGAGATGGGTGGGTGGCCCCATCCCTCAATGGAGGTAGGGTCAGGCGGGGTGGGGGGGACATGCCTAACCTCTGGATATGGTCTCAACAGATTCTCCCTCCCCTTTGTGGGGTATTTCAACTAATGTCAGCCCCATGGAGTTTGGAAGCTCTTGCTTTTCTGGCATCTGGGACTTTCTGGTTGCTACCCACAGCTCCCCATCTTCCATTGCTACACACCTCTGTTCAATTTGCTGAACCTCTGTACATCTCCTCCATCTCTTCCCATACCTGATTCTTCCCCTCTTTTTCCTCTCCCCCTCATTTCCTCCCAAGTCCCTCCCACCCTCTACTTCCCTTGATTCTTTTATTCCCCCTTCTGAGTAGGACTGAAGCATCCACTCTTTGGTCTTCCTCCCTTTTGAACTTCATGTGATCTATGAGTTGTATTGTGGCTATTCCATGCTCTAATTGAGAGTTCATCTTGATAGATTTTTCCTTTGATGAGTATGACGTGTCCTTCTTTATCTTTTTTTTTTTTTTGATAACTTTTGTTTGAAAGTTGATTTTATTTGATATTAGAATGGCTACTCCAGCTTGTTTCTTGGGACCATTTGCTTAGAAAATTGTTTTCCCAGCCCTTTACTCTGAGGTAGTATCTGTCTTTGACACTGAGGTGCATTTCTGGTATGCAGCAAATTTCTGGGTCGTGTTTACATATCCAGTCTGTTAGTCTATGTCTTTTGATTGGAGAATTGAGTCCATTGATGTTAAGAGATATTGAGGAATCGTGATTATTACTTCCTGTTATTTTTGATGTTATTTTTATGTTTGTGTGACTATCTTCTTTTGTGTTTGTTGAAAGAAGATTGTTTTCTTGCTTTTTCTAGGGTATAGTTTCCCTCCTTGTGTTAGTGTTTTCCATCTATTATCCTTTGTAGAGCTGGATTTGTGGAAAGATGTTGTGTAAATTTGTTTTTACAACAAGTTTTGCTGGGTATAGTAGCCTGGGTTGGCATTTATGTTCTTTTAGGGTCTGTATGACATCTGCCCAGGATCTTCTAGCTTTCATAATCTCTGGTGAGAAGTCTGGTGTAATTCTGATAGGTCTACCTTTATATGTTACTTGACCTTCATCCCTTACTGCATTTAATATTCTTTCTTTGTTTTATACATTTGGTATTTTGATTATGAGACAGGAGGAATTTCTTTTCTGGTCCAATGTATTTGGAGTTCTGCAGGCTTCTTGTGTGTTTATGGGCATCTTTTTCTTTAGGTTAGGGAAATTTTCTTCTATAATTTTGTTGAAGATATTTACTGGCCCTTTAAGTTGGGAATCTCTTCTATACCTATTATCTTTAGGTTTGGTCTTCTCATTTTTGTCCTGGATTTCCTGGATGTTTTGGATTAGGAGCTTTTTGCATTTTGCATTTTCTTTGACTGTTGAGTCAATATTTTCTATGGTATCTTCTGCACCTGAGATTCTCTCTTCTATCTCTTGTATTTTGTTGGTGATGCTTGCATATATGACTCCTGATCTCTTTCCTAGGTTTTCTATCTCCAGGGTTGTCTCCATTTGTGATTTCTTGTTTCTATTTCCATTTTTAGATCATGGATGGTTTTGTTCAATTTCTTCACCTGTTTGGTTGTGTATTCCTGTAATTCTTTAAGGGATTTTTGTGTTTTCTCTTTAAGGGCTTCTACCTTTTTACCTGTGTTCTCCTATATTTCTTTAAGGGAGTTATTTTTGTCCTTCTTAAAGTCCTATTATCATTATGAGATGTGACTTATAAATCAGAGTGTTGCTTTTCTGTGTTGGGGTCTCTAGGGCTCAATGTGGTGGGAGAACTGGGTTCTGATGATGCCAAGCAACCTTGGTTTCTGTTGCTTATGTTCTTCCCTTACCTTTTACCATCTGATTATCTCTGGTGTTAACTGGTCTTGCTGTCTCTGACTGTGGCTTTTCCCTCCTGCATGCCTGTGTGTCAGTACTCCTGAGAGACCAGTTCTTTCCAGGAAGGGAAGAATTTCGGTATGGAGAGCTGTGGCACTCCAGGGTGCAGACAGAGACCAAAAGGATCCCCCTCCCCGACTTTCCTTGACTCCTGTGTCCTGATGGCTCTGGGTGGTCCCTCTTGGGCCAGAAATTTGAGCACGTAGGTATGTCTGCACTCCTGGGAGACCAGCTCTCTCCTGGTGGTATTTGGGTATGGAGCTCTGTGGCACCAGATCAGCTCCGGGCACAGAGTGAAACTGGAGGGGTCCTGTTCCAGGCTGCTCCTGGGTTTCTGTATCCTGAGGGCTCAGGGAGGAGCCCTCAGAGCAGAAGTTGTCCTACTTGTGCTCCCAGGTGAGTCGAGTCAGCACTCCTGGGAGACCAGGTCTCTCAGCAGTATTTGCGTATGCACAAAGTGAAATGCACAGTTACTTTAAAAATGCATATGGACACACTCATTTACTAAATCATTGCTTCCCCCACAGCCTTAGCCATTGTTTACTGAACCCAAACTTAAAAAGTTTTCCTAAGAGAAAGAAATGGGGTGGGTTAGCAGGGGCTCAGCAGTTAAGTGCGCTGACTGCTCTTCCAGAGGTCCTGAGTTCAATTCCCAGCAACCATATGGTTGCTCACAACCATCTGTAATGGCATCTGATACACTCTTCTGGTGGGTCTGAAGACAGCTACAGTGTACTCATATTTGAAAAAGAAATACCCTTTAATTTTTTACCTAATGAGTTCAAATTTCTTCCAAAAGAGACTGAGATAAACTAATTCTCTTCACACACACACACACACATACACACACAGAATAAAAAAGTCTTTTGAGAGATATAGCAGCTATATTCACCTTTGTAACCTGTCTCAGTCACTTAGCATGTCTCTTGTGACAGGCATGCAAATTAGTGAATTGATGAATCTGTTGGATACTGGCTTAAACCCCCATCAGCTTTGGATTGCTAATTTTGCCCCTTGTTATTTTCTCACTTTTTATCAAAGTATTACTTTAAAACTATTACTTGTCAGACTTGCAATAAAGTTTAATTAACTAGGTAACATAATTTATATGTCCTGAATTTCAGTTAAATGACTATCAGCAAGATACACTTTTAAGTCATTGTTTGATTTCTTGCAAGTCAAAATGATCCTTTAGGGATGGATATTTTTAAATACATGATTTTATCCAGTAGTAATGTCTGGGGGAACTATTATGGCTTTAATTTTCAATAGTTAATTTGTAGTCCCAAGAAGCAAGCTAACTGAAGAGTATGGCAAAACAGCAGGGTATTGCTTCAGGAGACATCAAGGGTAGAAATGATTGTAGGAAGGGATGGCTGTTCTTAGGCAGGAAACTTAACATCTCCCAACTAAGTCATTAAACTGAAAGAAATGCCGCTGTCTAAAGGAAGCACTTGTTTATTGTCTTGTAATTTAATTTCATTTCTTCTCTCCACCAGTTTCCCTGCCCCTGACAGGGTCTTCCTATGACCTTTGGCTGTCCTAGAACTCACAGTGTACACCAGCTGGCCTCAAACTCACAAAGATTCACCTGCCTCTCTCTCCCTAGAGCTGGGATTAAGGATTGCACCCCCCACACCTGGTCCCTTTTACTGCCTCTCATATTCCTGCCCAACAGCAAATCAATGTATTTCTTCTAAATTGTTGGTTGCCAACAATTTTCATGCATATTTTTTCACCAGTTACTAACATTTTTCTAATTAACATTACTAGCTAGAGTCTTTTTTCTGGCATCGTAATCTTGTTTTCTCTTCCAAAACAATATACTGTGTGTGTCTTTGGCTTTTCTGAACTAAATGTTACCTCTTTTTCCCTTGAGAAACATTGCTCTAGATTGTGTTGTTGTTGTTTTACAGGTTAATAGGATAATATTGCGAACAAAGGAATATAATAGGGCATGTGGAGTCTGAAGGCATTTATTTAATTTTGTGGCTCTAAATGGAAAAACAGCTTGTAAGGTACGATAATAGGCTTTTCCTGAAGGTCTCTGTATTAATAGGAAGAAAACTTTAGTTATACCCATGTGATGTAAGTGGATAGTGTGAGCTGTGAGTCCTTGGTTCGTTAAACAAGTGGTGCATGGGACCCTGTGAGAGCCGTTGCCTGCGTGCTGTTCTTTTGTTTAGGTTACTAGAGAGAGCCTTTATAATTATTCTACTGAGAATATAAAATACATATTGTAAATCAAGCGTTCTACTTTTTGTACTGTAGTTTCCCCTACAAACATTTTTAAGGATATGCTTCCGCCTTTCCTGTGTGGCAGGGACGGTTACAAGTCACTCTGTGTATTAATCCCACTGGTCCTTGTAACAGCCCTGTTCTAGAGATCATGCTGAAGACTGAGAGAGAGGATGGGCAGCTTCTCTAGGTACAAGGTCAGTTCCAGGCAGCATGGTGCTCTTTCTTATACTCTAACCTATCAATGTATGCTTTATTCTAGCCTTGCTCATCCTCTTCTCATTAGGCTGCAGTTAACTGTACCCTAGGACTTACAGTAAGTACTTAGAGACAAAACCAGTGAATCATCTCTAGAAATAGAGGCGCCTAAATAGCAACAAGTGACTCCATCTGCTTCTGTGGCATTGAGATGATACTGTTGAATGAAATAACCACATCTCTTTTAAGTCAGCAAACCCTGAGGCCCATGTGTGGCAAATGCATAAGTTACAGTAATGGCAAGCCTTCCCTCATGTTTATATATTAGATAACCTAGTAGGCATATGCATATTCGAGTTAACTAAGAACATATAGGATCATGTTTGGTGCTGAGGTAGGAGCTCACTATGTAGTCTAGGGTTGTGGAGCTCATGGCCTATCTGAACTGCCAAATAGATCATTTTACTACAACCAACATTCCTGGTTTTCTTCTAAATATATCTCTATAACTGATTTTTGCAAAGAAATACATAGTATGCACACATATGATATGAAAGTATAATTAATACTTATGGACTGATTATTATGCATATTTGTGATCGTATTTTCATATCATACAAAGCATTTAAAAACTCAGTCCTAAGCATTTAGGTTACAGTATATCAGGGTCAGCTGATACTCATGTATGTGCACACAGTCTCATGCACACACATACTCACACATTGTTCTTTTATATACAATATGACAAGTTAAAAGTTATGGTGCAGGTATAGAAGTTGGTTGGGATGAGTCACTTTGATTCTTTTACATTGTAATATATGTGTACACACACATATGTATGTGTGTGTGTATATATATATACACACACAAACACTCAAGAGTCTAATAAACACTGACAAGTTGAGTTATAGTTCACTAAAGTTTCACGTCTAACAAGTATTTTCTAAGACATTAACAATAGCTAGTCAGAAAATATGAGTGAAAGAAATATTCCCTTATATTTCAGTATTCACAGCAATAAAACCAAAAAGCAAAGTATTTTAAGTTTCTTGAGAAATATATGACCCATAAAGGGCTCTATTGAAAGACTAAGGGGGGGCTTCAGCGGACTCAGTGGTGTGAACTGCACTGCTCAGCATCTTGAGACTCAGTATCTGCAGTGGGGGCTCCTCACAGAAGTGCTGCTGCAGGGTCCCCAGCAAGTTCTCGATAGCATTTTTGCTGAAAACTTTGTCAAGACAGCTAACACATATCTGGAAGCATGTCCTTGAAAGCATGGCCAGGCTATGAATGTGGAAACAGTGAAAGTAAAACAGCAAAGGACTTGTACATGTAGTGTACACAGCTTATTATAACCTACAGTTGTTCATTGATGGCTAGGTACAGGAATAGAGAAGGATCGATGGAGCATGGAGTAAAGAGGTAAGCCTACATTTATATGGAACTGGGACCATAGCTATCAAAACCCCGCTAAAACCTTCCTGTAGAATTCCCCTCAGAGTAAAAGCCAAATTCTTCCTATGACCTACAACCTGAGGACTCAAGACCACTATGAGTATGTTAAAATGTGGACTTGATAATCAGAATCTTGAAGGTTTTTGTTTGATTCAAAGCAGTGCCAAGTGTTGAGAAGCATTGCCCTTTAACACTCTGGTTTCTCTGGCCATAGTTCAGTTCCTTGTCACCTCCTCTGCCTGACCCTCTGTACACCCTATGATGTGAGAGACTTTCAATGTCCCAGTGCAAGACATTGGACTGGTTCAGAGTAAAACTGGCATTAAACATTTATAGGTTAGAAGAATTTTCAGGAAGGAGCAGAATTACAATGGATTCTTATGACTCATTGTAGCTTTGTCATATCAAGTTTCCACAAACAGAGAATGCTGAACCATTTCCTCTCACATGAGTCCTCTCCCATTGTCTGTGAAGATACTTTCTAATACCATAGTGGATTTTCAGACAGTGTGATAGCTGTGTAGACATCATTTATTAGATCTCAAAGACTGATCTAATGATGGAAACATCTTTAATTATGATATAGTTAGGATTATTCTTTGTAGCCTGCTTTACCAAACAGCTTTAATTAGTTTGCCACGTGGAATTAATTGACACAAAAGCATAACCGACCTGTGTGTAGCTTAAGAAGCTGCACTTGCCTTTACAAGACCTCCTCCTAGACTTACAGATCAAGTATGGTGCACTCCAGGAGAAAGACAGGCAGCAAGCACTACCCCACTGGGGCTGCATAACTATGAATCCAAAGGAGCATGCGGAGCCTGGAGTCTTGGGCTTCCTTGAGTGTTAGCCACACTAGACACTCTACTTTGAAATGCGTCGCTGTTACATAAAGATAAACTCTTTTAACACGGTAGCATTTTTGTATTCAAATTGGTAAGGACCTATTTTTTATGATTGCATTTTTACTAAAGGATGTTCAGGTTTAAGCACACTGTTGCATGCTACAAAGAAGCATACTTGTTCAGCTACAAAGAAGTAGCTGAAGAGAAAATAATTCTGGTCTCAAGAAGCTCACCTGGTTCATAGATAGTGCGGTTTAGGCTACTCATGCCATAGAAGCCCAGAGGAGCTGGGGATCCTTAAACATTAAGAAGACCTTATGGCAAAGCAGCCTGGAATTTGACTTAGGATGATTGACAGGTGTGATCAGGATGAGAGCACCTCAGGTAGATCTCTTAACTTCTGCATCTTTGTTTTTGCTGTCTCTTTACTAGAGTGAAATAAGAAGTATGATTGGTTATAGGGCCAGAGGAAGCCCAAATCATAGACAGAGTCTTGAAAACAAAGACAGTTAGCAACTTCTGTCCCGGTCTTTGGCCTTCCAGAAGGTTTATCTGTTTAGCCTGAGAATGATGTCATTGGGGATGACTTTGTCAGGAAGACACCTGGGGGTAATTAAGGAGATAAATTAAGAAACAAGTCTTCTAAGCCCGAGGGGAGGGTATTCTTTGCCTGCCTGGAAGTTTTTTATATCCAGGAGGAGAACAAAGTTGAGAAGAGAAAATAACCAGGATTTAATTAACTAGAACTTAATGAAACAGCTGAAAAATGCACAGAAGGTGAATTGTTTCTAGAATGCACCAATTACAGCAGGGAAGGGTTCCTAACTCAGGTGAGAACTACCACACAGTTCAGATGTGAATACAAACTGTTGTGTTTTCCAAGGTTGCACATTTTTGCATGTGTATTTTTGTTTTATAAACATGAAAAATAACCTGAAACGTGGGCTATCTTTGATTTAATGTTATACCTACCACTTTTTTCCCTTCTGCTTCTGTTACTATTACCTTATCACATAACCATCAGCCCACTCCATGTAACTCTAAAAGAACTGTCCCACATACCTCTAGCCACACATTTTGGGTGAAAGGGTGAGCATGTGTCCCAAAAATGTATTTGTAAGACTGCCTCAGGAATTTGAAAGCATTCCAGAAACCTGACAGGCCACACCCGGAGTTCTGCCCTGGTGTTTGGCCTTCCAGAAGGTTTAAACATTGAGTTCTTGTTTTGATCCTTGTCTTAGTCAGGGTTACTATTGCTGTGATGAAACAGCATGACCAAAGCAACCTGAGGAGGGAGGGGTTTGTTGGTTTATGTGATACAAGCCAAGGACCACTGAGGGAAGCCAAAGTAGGAATTCAAACCAGGAAGGAAACTGGAGGCAGGAGCTGAGGCAGAGGCCGTGGAGGGTGCCGCTTACTGACTTGACTTGCTCAGCCTGCTTTCTTACAGAATCACGAACCACTAGTTTGGGGATGCCACCACCCACAATGACCTGGGCTCCTCCCACATTGTACGCATCAACCATTAATTAAGAAAATGTTGTGCAGGCTTGCCTACAGCCTGTTCTTATGGAGGCGTTTCTCAAAAGAGGTTCCTCTCTCACAAACTAGTATAGCCTGTGTCAGGTTGATATAACATTAGCCAGTGTAAGCTTTTTATAAAATTTATTTTTCTTTAAAACTTTGTTTTTCCTGTGTTAAACATTTTTAAAAATACACACCAGTTATTTCTTATTGTGTTGTGTGCTTGCTTTTTGAAACACCATCTCATTCTGAAGTCCAGGTTAGCTCAGCCTTGAGCTCAGCATTTTCCCTTCTAAGTGGTAGGATAACAGTTGTAAGCCCCTGTACCTTATTTCTTACCCCCTTCGTTCTTTCTACTTTTACTTTTAGTATATTGGGGTACTTTTAGGAGCAAATAAGTCTTATACGAAAGATTTTTGATATTTCATTCTTGGTATGGATTGGGAAAGATGCTTTTATTATAAAATGGCACTGTATTTTTTATTTTTTATTTTTTTTATTTTGGCTCGAAAGGAAGATGTGTCTTAATTATTTAACCTACTTCCCTATCCGCCAACCATGTTTAACTTAACAGTGAGAACTGCCAACTAATTCACTGAAGAAGTGGGAGCAGAGGATATGTTTGGAATCTGAGCTCTGCACTGTGTTCCAGTGGGCTGTTTCCATTGGTTTTGTTTCCATCTGAATTGTAATGTATTAGTGTTGATTCTGTTGTTTGCTTACTTTGCTATGTGAGGTGCAGAATTTGTAGGTCCAGCTGGCCTCCAGTTTGGGATTCTCCCACCTGCACATCCTGAGTGCTGAGACAGTGGGCAGGTGTCACTACATCTGGCCTCTTAGTGTGTTGATGGACAGCCAATATGGATATTGTTAGATTATAAACTTTATTTAATACAAAATTATTTATATTTGATGATTTACCTTACTGGAAGGTTCTGATTACAGCTAATATTTCTTCTCACAGTTGATGTTTAATACAGAATATACTTCATTATATTTTTGGTTGGATTATATGCAGGGCCAGATCCAAACATAAGCTAATGCTGAAGTTTTCATGCTCTGCCTCCTCTTCCTGGTCTTCTCTAGGCAAAGGAACTTAGGAGAAGGTATATTTCTTCAGAACATTCTAGAATCACCATATAAAAAGTGATACCGGGCCCTCGAGTTGGCTCAGCAGGTAAAAGGGCTTGCTGCCTAGAACAGGAACCTGAGTTCGATCCCCAGGACCCACCCGGCGGAAGGCGAGAACAAATCCTTGCAAATTGTCCTCTGACATCCGCGTGTGTGTGTGTGTGTGTGTGTGTGTGTGTGTGTGTGTGTGGTGGCATGTGTATGCCCCTCTCCCAGAAGTAAATAAATGTGATAACAAAAAAACAAAACTTAAAAAAAAAAAAGTGATATCGAAGCCAGGCAATGGTGGCACACGCCTGTAATCCCAGCACTCTGAGAGGCAGAGGCAGGCGGATTTCTGAGTTCAAGGCCAGCCTGGTCTACAGAGTGAGTTCCAGGACAGCCAGGGCTATACAGAGAAACCCTGTCTCGAAAAAACCAAATCAAAAAGAAAAAGAAAAAAAAAGTGATATGACTCTTGACTATCTTTGAACTGATACTATGTAGTAGTTTTTATTTAGTTCATATAGTCAGTGTTCTCAATGTTGTGCTTCAAGGTTTCAGATAACACTCAGAAAAATAGTTTCATGTATGGAAGATCTCATGCCTTCCTAACTGAAAAGCTCAGATATGGCTTTAGTGTCCAGTTCATGGTTCTTAAACTATGTATATGTTATCTTTTATTTGGCTGGTTAGTTCATCTTTTTATACCCTGAGAAATAACGAATTTTGGCTAAAATTTTATCTCATGACTTTTGGGCACAACTGGGGGATTTTCATAGAATAGTAGTATGATATGAGCACTCTTGATTCCAACAGTAGGAAGATGATACTACTGTTGGAATCAAGAGTGCTCATATCATAAAGAGGAAGGTAACATATTAGGGGAAAGATAACAGTCAGTCTGAGTCACCTCTGGCCAAGAGACTTGCTTCCAAACACAGCCTCAAGGCACATTTGTGTCACTTTACTGCCTCAGAACACTACAAGGCCTGATTTCCAAATGATAGATTCACCCTTTGCATTGACAAATTGTAGGGAACACCAAAGCTGTGCTGGCTCTGTTTCTTTGTGTTACTTTGTTTTGTTTCTGTCCTATAAGTCTTTTGTAATGACCCAAACAGAGCTCATGAGGGTCAGCTGGGATTATTTGTCCTGCAATGGGAAGTGGACTAGGCAGGCCTATATCACTAAAAATGCCAGAGCCGGCCCTTTTCACCTGCAGATGTTTTAATGTGCTTAACATTATCCAATACTGGCAACCAAGAGGATATAAATATCGCAGCAGGATCTGATTAGTTTTTTCAGATCACTGCTTTTATTTGCTGTTTGAGGGAAAAAAAAAAAGCTTAATCCTGTGTAGCTCACTTAGGCTTCCTGCTGAGCTCGGGGGTAATTTTCCTTCTTTGTGATTCTTCCCCTCTAGCATTAAAGCTATAAACTAGTAACTCCATTCATGCTAGGTAATTCCATACAAACAAAAGGAAAAGGCCTTCACTTTAACACTGTTCTCACCTGTGTCCTACTTGGGCTTTGGTTGGAGCTGTGACTACTTTGCATGGATGTGCGCTATCTTCATCATAGTTAGCTGATTTAGACCTTGTTGCTTTCAGAGTCGATGCCTTTTTTCCCACCTTTTAAAAGAGCTCTGGGAATGGAAGGAGGTCGAGCTGAATCCTAATTTTCCTCATTTCTGTGGTACACATGTTTACCCCAAAGTGAGGCTTTGCATTCTATGTACTTGACCTAGTAATTTTCAATAAACTGTGATGATAAAGACACTTTATCTTGATTTTCTGTGAGCTAATAAATTCAGACCAGAGGTCTAACTGCTTCTGCTACATTACTACAGTGCTTGGCAGAAAAATAGTAGCTGTCACTTCAGAAATTAACATAGCGTCCAAAATCTAGCAGTTGTGTTTTATTCAACAATATTGTCACTGGGCTGACAGGATGGCTTAGCAGGAAAAGGAGCTTGCCAAACCCAACAACATGATGGAAGGAGAGAAAGAACCAACTTAAGAAAGTTATCCCCCTGACCACACTAGCACAGACACACACACACACACACACACACACACAACTTCAGTAAATATTAAATTCTATTGAGGGAAAACATCCATAGACATGATGACCTATAATATCATACTATATCTTTTAATTCTGGAAATAGATACCAAGATTTTAGTCAGCATGGTGAATGTTTTTAGTGAGATAGCTGAAAATTTTAAGTGTATGAAATAATTTTTTCATTTTGTAAACAGAAAAATCTGATTTGTGTTTGAGCAAACATGAAGAGGACAAGGGTAGAAGCCCCAGAGAGAACTTCTGTGTCCTAGGCTTTCACAAATGGTCCCACTGTGTGTGAAGAGAAGCTGACTTAGGTTGTTTTGGGTATTTTAATTTTATATCTTTAAAGTCTGGGCTCTGCATAAATTAGTAGTTCTTAGCCTATACTAGAATTTTATTTGCATTTCAGTGAAAAGGGAGTGTGTGGGGAACAGTGTACAGCTGTATGTGTGCATGTGTAAAGTACATACATGTGTATGTGCTGCTTCTATACTACACGTGGGTAGTCTGCATCACACAAGTAAGGGGAGCAGCTGTAGATTTTTTTTTTCAGTAAGGAAATACTACAATGTCTTATGGTGTTGACATTTGGATTGAATGTTTTCATAATCCTAACTCACTCAAGAAATAACTTATGGAACACTCAGAAGCAATAAGTCGGTAGGATTATAAATGCTGTCATGTGGAACATGGAAGTAAATCGAGTGTACTTATTTAGTATACGCCAGATGTCCTTCAAAATTATCCCAGTATTTCTTTTTAGTATTAACATATTCCAGACTTAAATTTGAGTATTACAACTTTCAAATTTTATGAAATACAGTTTTAGCAAGTATGTTATGAAAGGTTTTGTTTTTACTTACTTAGATGGCTAAC
The DNA here is from genome assembly GCF_947179515.1 of Apodemus sylvaticus. Classification (NCBI taxonomy): domain Eukaryota; kingdom Metazoa; phylum Chordata; class Mammalia; order Rodentia; family Muridae; genus Apodemus; species Apodemus sylvaticus. The sequence continues at coordinate 77,012,258 of NC_067478.1, forward strand.
CATATCTATAATAAGAGAGTTTTACATTGCTGTATTACATAGTTCAGCTGGTCTGGTCTAATGATTTTAGGTTGAAGTTAGTGTTGTTTAATGTACACATTTATGTTACTTGTTTTCACAAACTTAAACCAAATTAGTATTTTATTTTTCTATACTTCTAGAGAACTTTTAAAATTAATTCTATTTGTAAACTCATATGCCTTTTATTTTGCCATTTTCACCAGCTCTCTTTAAGTTTTATTATCTTGTAACACACTAACAGATACTTTTTGTTGTTGTTGTTTTGTTCAAGACAGGGTTTCAGGTATAGCCCTGACTGCCCTAGAACTCAACTCTGTAGAGCAGGCTGGCCTTGAACTCAGAGATCCACCTGCCTCTGCCTCCCAAGTGCTGAGATTAAAGGGGAGCACCACTACACCACTACCGCCCAGCTAACAAATACTTGAAAGTACAGGTTTTCCACTGTAGCCAGAGAAACAGATTAACCATAACTTCTGCCTCATTCATCAGTAATTGATCTATTAAAGAAGATTGCTGCAATAGTTAACTGCTACTTTGACACACCTCATTTTCTTTCTCTCTCAAAGAAAAATGAAACACTAATAGACTAATATATAGCCTCAACTTTTTTGGAAACATGCAACTTTTACTACTTTAAAATATAATTGCTTTCTTTGTTTTCGTGCATTAAAAACAGAGGAAAGGCTGAAGTCTGCCCAGGCCAGGTGTTCCTTGTTGGCAGCCTGCTCGCTAATGACTGCTCTCACAGAGCAGCTGCCTCCAAGGCAGCTTTGTATGGCCTATTGTTGCTGCACACCCCTCGTTTAACACACATGCTGCCCGGGGCAGACCCAAGAATGACATCAACTTGCTTATCTTAGAAACCTACGAACCTGACGCAGGGTGCTGAGGTTGTCATGCATCTGCCTGACTAACTAATTGTGAGCTTTCTGGCCTGTGATTGGCTGTTGCTCCACTCAGTAATAGGTTAAGCAAAGACATTGCCATTCCATCTGTTCAACCACTCATTGTTCTTCTTGCCTGCCTGGAAGTCTGCAGCTAAAATTGTTGTTACTGCTGGAGCTGCCACAGAAACCAATGTCTTTGTATTTTCCAGCTAACGTAAGTATCTGGCCTACTTAGTGCTTTTAGAAGTTAAACTTTGCTGTAATCTCAGTTCTGTGAAGGATAGGAGGTACCACAAAAGAAAAGGAACCTGTTAGTGCCAGTGTGGTAAGAGAATCTGGTTCTTTCTGTACGAATGTAACTGTGTAGCAGAGTTTTATGTTTTTATGTTTTTGCATCTATTTACTTTTAGCTTAGTGAGTGCTTGTCACTCAATCATTGGGAACTTAAGACAAGCTGTACTCAAGTTCTAATATCCTGCTAAACAATAAATTTAGGGTTTCTCTTGTCAAATGCTTTTGTTTCTCACAGCATCCCTGTGAAATGCTGGTCAGGTCAGTGGGTTGTTCCTGTCGAGTGAAGAGTCTAGTTTGCAGAGACAGATTGAGACTGATCGCTGTTTCCAACAGCTGCTTTTAAAGATGATGATTAAGCACTCAGGTGCCTTGTCAACAATGTCAGTATTCGTGTCAAATTTATTTCCTTTCTCCTTTCCCCCTTGTGTTAATTTCAGATATTAGTTTGAAGATGCCATTCCAGTTAGTTTCAAGAGTTCTGTAATGGGGAACTGAGAAGTAGACAAAGACTTTCGTCTGTCAGTTGGGGGGAAAGAAAGAACATAAAGGGTTAAAGGGAGGTTTTCGTTTCTACCACATGCCCTATTGTGTGAACATATGCATAAGTCTATTGAAAGTTTTCAGTAGATAGGCAGGCCACCAGTTGCTGGTCTCCTGCAGTTCCAGTAGACATCTGTTGCCCCAGAACATTAACCAATCTGTTCAAAGGAACATCCTTCCTTTGTTAGCTAGAGGGATGCAGACAACAGTGCTCACTCAAATACAATGGTAATTAAATACACAAAGACCACAGCAGTAGGTATTTATTACATATTCATTATTTTATTCTCATTGTTCTCATAGTATAACCATTTGGATAGCAACCAGAACCTACTTTCATGCATTGTGACTTTACAAACAAATAATTTGATGTTGCAGGTTTATGGTCTAATATTCCTAGTCACTATAATTCTCTTTAGAATGCTATAAACAAGCTTTATCCAGTTCAAGGTGAGTTGTTTTCCAAGTTGCCTATTGAGAACTATCAAACAATCTTTTCACTAAATAGAGGTATTCCAGTAGATGCAGTAAATTTCAGATCAGTACCCTTCATGTCCTAAACCTGCATTTAGCCCCTAGAGAGTTATTTTTTTGACAACTGAACTGAATAAGTAACTCTTCATCATCATCTACAAAATCAACATAATTCGTTCTTTTTCAACAAATACTATTACTTAATTTTTAGATAGTCTTTATCAAGAAAAAGAGTGAATTTTTGATATATCTAGAGGTAGTCTGTGGATTTTTAAAACTGTATATGCCTTTATTGTATTTTTGCCTAGTATTTTTTGTGTTCAAGAACAGATCGTTTTTATTATATTCTGTATAATGTACAAGTCACTACATAGAATGTTTCTGTGATACAAAGATTACAGTTTCTTCTCAGAGTTTTCCAGTGACTCTAGAAGTATAAGCTGCTCTTCTCTGTAGTGATGCTTTGACTCTGCTTCTGCATGAACAGAGGAAAATTACCATACTAGTTGATTTTGAGTTTTATACTTACATAAGACTAGGCTTGACTAAATAATGCAAAACTTAAAAATCTAAACCACTCATGAAATTGAAAGATATTATTGTGTTACATATGATAAGTAATACATTCTATGAATTCTTTTGAAAACTTAGCAGTCATTGTTAAAATGCTAAGCAGACATAAACACTTTGGCACTCTTGACTCTACACAGCTTTGGATGTTAACTTCTTTAAGCTCTGTGTGTCCTACTACTGCTATTTGTATCTCTTTAAATATTAAGGCTTATATCAAAACTTTTACTGAATAACTTTAAGATAGTGTCAAAGTCAGGCAACTTTTTACTAGCTACAGCTTGATCAGAAGCATTCTACAAATAAAAGTTTTAAAATCCAAATGTTTACCATTTCAGTCAATACAAATCAAGTTATTACAGATGTTAATTTAAAACCTAGACCATGCTTGCATTTAGTTTTAACATTGAAAAGCATTTTTGACTATTATTGAAAAAAATATTGTGAAATGTTATCTAAGTAGTATGTACAAATGAAATTGAAAGTATTAGTGTTTGCTAACTATATTACTATAAAGAACTATTAAATGGTTTAATGTTATAAAAACAACCAAACATCTATTTCTCCCAGCCTTATACTATAGCCATGTGGTAAAGTACATAGAAAAACAGATCTGGGAACTACTACTGGTACTTTCCAATTACTAGACTGAAGGGGAAATAGAGGGTTTGATTGAAATTTAGTTTTAAACTGGTCAGGCTTTTTGTTTCAAAACTTTGCAGTATCTGGGTTTCCCACTTTGAAAAGTGAAAATTAAGGAAATCTAGATATCTTTCGATCAGAAAATTTCCTTCTAATGTTTCTCACTGTCTGCATTTTCCAGAGGTATTTATCATGTCTGATACAGATCCCCTAGCTCAAACACAACAAAACTGCTCAATATTAAAATAATATTCCCTAGTTGAGCTCAACAATTTGGTCAGCAAGTCATTATCTTGAATTATCTTACAACAGCACTTATGCAAAACCCAAACTTTTCAGGGGAGATCAAAAATATTTCCCATTAAATGTACTTCCTGCAGTCAGAACAGATTGTGGGGTTTACAGAACAATGATGTCGGAGCATCCAGATTGGTTTGGCAGCTGCATTGTTCTCTGAGGGTAAACCAGACGCACTTAAGTCCCAGGCTCTTTTATAGGCTTTTGTTCATACCAAATTATTCTTTCACTGTGCTAGCATTCATGATGGCATGTTAAAGGAGTGCAGCTTAGCAACCGGCTTCTGGTTGCCAGGCAGCCCAGCTTCCAATAGATTTTTCTTGTTTAAGATACTTTTGGAGAGAGCTCTACTAAGGCCATGGTGTAGATTTTCTTTTAACTGTATCCCATTATTAGGATGCTGTTGTGATTTGTTACTTGCATTATGGTGTTAGTACATTACTGCAGTTAATAAATCATGGGCTGTACAGATTCACTCTCAGAATCCCTTCCTTAATCCTAAGTAATTGGGCCATGCATATCCATGTTAATAGGAAAAGTCGAAGTGGACACAGCTTCATAATGAAGCAGATGCTCTTTATCAGTGAGGTTTCCAGGAACTAGGAAGCTGAGCATTTCTTAAGTGAGTGTTGTATTAGTAGAGCAGTTGTATTAGTAGAACATTCAAGTTATTCTTAAAGGGCAAATCCTGAAGAAAGTCCTATAGAAATGTGTAGGACTTCTATCCCAAGAAAATATTGAAATTTTGTATATTTAAAGATTGCAGGATCTCCAGTTTTTATCATAGTTAATGAAATTTATGACACTGTGGAGAAATATTTGCTCCTGTAGTGGGTTTATTAGATAAAATTTTAAATTTCAAAATCATCATTTTCTTTTAATGTTTATATAATTGGTTTCTTCTGGTTTGTATATTTTGTTTAAGAGCATCAGTTTAAAATATTTCTCCAATTTTCTTTTTTAGATTACCCAAATAGGTGTTTTATGACAGCCTTAGGTTTAGCTACCCTTGACTTGCCAATTAACAGCAGAACACCAGAATTGCTTTAATAGCTCATACTGTTTGTTTAGTCCTCAAAGTGATGTAGAAAGAGAAAATAGCCTTACTTTTCTGACCTATTCCTATTAGAGAATTAAATTATTCCCAGTAGGTCTTAAGGAAAAGTAGTATAACAGCAGAAAAAAAATAAACAGTAAAAATATTCCTACAGGGAAAACAAAGAAAAGATGAGTTTTTAACAAAATGCAGGTATACTGTTAATCTGAGATCAGACAAGGTCAGTTCAGGGTGGTATGACCATAAACACGTATTAGTCTGATGCAATACAAAAATAATTTCTATCAAAAAAAACCCCAAAAAACTGATAGAATAATATGCCTGTTTGCTTCAAATTTTGTGTAGAATAAAATCTATGTATCTCTGCAATTATTAAAAGATCATAATATTTAAAAGTATCTTCTGTTACAATGTTCAGTATTCAAAAAGTCATAATTATTAATGAAAAATTATATTCATCTCAAAATGGAGGATAAGTAGCCATTTTTCTTCTTCTTGAGACAGAATCTCTAACCCAGGCTGGATTGGAACTCATTACGTAGCTGAAGTTAATCTCAAAGATACCATCTTCATGTGTCAGTGGCCCAGCTGCTAAAATCATAGGCAAAAAGCTCAAGGATGTAATTAGCTTTGTTGATATTCGATTCCTCACTGACTATTTTAGAATATGTCCCCCTTCATTTACCTATGTAAATTAAGTTTTTGAGGCTTTCACATATGAGTATATTTCTGTCATGTCCTCTTCCCCTCTCTTCCTTCCTACTCCATGTATCACGACCTTATTCTTTGTTACACACCTACCTATCTACATGGAAGCAGGGGGTGAGAAGGAAGGGGAGGGAGGGAGGGAGGGAGGGAGGGAGGGAGAGAGGGAGAGAGAGAGAGAGAGAGAGAGAGAGAGAGAGAGAGAGAGAGAGAGAGAGAATGAGAGAATGAACAAGAGAAAACAAATCTTGTAAAAAACCCAGTTTGGCTTCTGTTTACTTTGTTGCCTGGGCGGGATTGATGGGAAGGAGTCTTGAGTCTTGGCAAGTTGACTGGGAGTGATGAAAGGCTACAGACAAAATACAAAGTAGCCATTCAGTAGTTTGGCCCTTCTGAGCTACTCACTGAGGAAAGATTCAAACAATGAATATGATATGTTAACTTATTTTACGTTTTTTCTAGGAATACGGGGTGCTTTGCATTCAAGAATACAGGAAAAGCAGCAAAGTGGAGTCAGGTGCACGGAACAGCCTCATGGGCCTGAAGGACCACCTGAGGCATGACCTTGGGCACCTGTACATGGAGAGCGCTGACCCGCAGGTCAGTGCGGCTGTGCCTTGGCCTGCGGCAGAGAAAGCAGCGATGGATACAGTCAGTGCAGGGAAGGAAGGAAAGGGGGTGTCTGAAGAGAACGTGAGCTCCAGCGACTCTGAGGAAAGCACCAGTTCTGACCATGAGTCAGAACGACTGAGTAGCCTTTCGGTAGAGCCATGCTTATCAGCTAAGACTCACAGACAGTTATGTCGCTCTCCCTGCTTAGAGCCTCACCTGCACAGTGACATTTTGCAAGACTTTAAACCAGAAGAGTCCCAGACTCCATCCAAGGAAGTAAAGAAACCCCCTGATGTGGTTCGAGAATACCAAACAAAACTGGAGTTTGCACTTAAGTTAGGTTATTCTGAAGAACAGGTCCAGCTTGTGCTAAACAAACTTGGTACGGATGCTTTAATCAATGATATATTGGGAGAGCTTGTCAAACTTGGAAATAAAAGTGAAGCTGATCAGACCCTTAGTGCTAGTAACAGCGTAGTGCGAGAAACGTCATCCCTGGACTCTCAGAGGTCGGAGTCTCCAATGCAAGAGATTGTAATAGATGATGGTGAAAATCTGAGACCAGTAGTTATTGATGGCAGTAATGTGGCAATGAGGTAAGTTTTAAAAAAGTCTTTCTTGAAAATATTCCTAAATCTTTGAAAGTTATTTCCAGTTGTTAAATGTTTTCTTTTTCATAGTCATTAAAATCAATATTACTAAACTACATCAGCTTTTAGAAAACATTTGTTTTCTATCCCTGGGTAGACATTCTTTTCAGATCTCTTTCTTTTCACCCTCTGACTAAATTGTGATGGCTTAAAAATTAGTATATGTTACCAGCTTAGATTGTGGGTTTGAAAAGACTCACATATGATGCCATTCACCAATTTTAGAATTTTAGTTGAATAGTCTATTTTTATATGAAAATAACTTAGGAAAATTCAGTTCTTCTAGAAGATAAGATTCTGTGCGTTGGTTTGAGAACAACTCGTAGGTGTACTTTTCAGCTCCATGCTCTATTCAAGAATGAATTCAAACATGATTCTTTAGGATAAAGGGAAAGGGAAACATTGTATTCCAGTGAATTTGATGCCCTAAACTTTAAAGTGATTCTGAATTCAGTCAGTCTAGTTAACTGCCCATGGTGTTATCTGAGAATGAAAGCACACAAACGGACATGAGATATTCAGGAGCTTAATGCTGCATCCATTGTATAGCAAAGCATTTTTTGGAGACACCTAGCTAAGAGAAGTTGTTGAAATGTTTATTTTCTAGCAGTGATTTCAGTGGCAGTACAATGAAAACAACTACATGTTATTTTACATGGCTCAGTATTTAAAATAGCATTCTAACATATGATCCGGTTTTAAAGTTACTATTAAGACATTTGGCATTATTCTTGTGATAATGAGGTTTTTTTTTTCAAGATTTATTTATTTATTATATGTAAATACACTGTAGCTGTCCTCAGACACTCCAGAAGAGGGCGTCAGATCTCATTACAGATGGTTGTGAGCCACCATGTGGTTGCTGGGATTTGAACTCAGGACCTCAGAAAGAGCAGTCAGTGCTCTTAGCCTCTGAGCCATCTCTCCAGCCCGATAATGAGTTTTTGAATGTGGTATAGTGTATCTCTGTTTCAAATTGTTATAATTAAGTGCTCATATGGCCACATAAGGTATGATAGAGGCATCAGGATCTTTCTTTCACTTATCAGCGTATTGAGCTTATAATAAATAGGATCTAAAATACTTACCATGGCTAAATATTATTCAAAACCAAATATGTCTGATCTCAAAAGATACATCCTTCATCATAGAGTAGAAGAGGAAATATGGCAAAGGTTCTAGCTGTATCTTACAAGGCTTTAACAGGGTTGGGAATATAGTTCAGTGGTAGTTCACTTGCCTAGTATGTATAATTTCATAAGTTAATCCCCAACACTTCAACAAAGCTTTAAATGCTTTGCAGTCCAAAGATAACTGAAGACGGGGGCTGGGAGGAGGTATGGGGTGGGGAACAGTCAGAGGGTGGGCAGGGAGGGGGATAAAATCTGGAGTTAAAGATTAAATAAAATATAAATAAATAAAATAGAAGATTGTTTTACACCAACTCGTCAATGATGTGTAGCAAGTAGGTAGGAGATAATTTTAATGCAAACAATGCATTCTAATGGTGACAAGAACCTTGGCATGTACCATAGAGATATGAAGCATGCACGTGGCTTTGAGAAGTCTTTCAGTAAAAACTCCTCTGATTTTTTTATCTTTTCCAAAATTGATGGCAGAATGCTAGTTTTCTTACAATAACCCCAAAGTACTAAATAATTACCATGGTGATAATACATAGTTCCGAGAGCCATGAACTTGCAATGAGGAAAGTGGTAAAGACAGTTGTACATCTCGGGAAACCCCTGTTCTCATGGTGACACTGCCAGAATTAGCAGAGGTCTTTAAAAGTAGAGCTGCTAGTGTTCCACACCTAAAGAGCCTGGTGATTCAGTCAAGCGAAGGGAAAGCCCATTACCCTATACTTTTGGTGCCATTATTTTGATGGGTATTCATTGTTGAGAACCATCATTAAGAGTTTTGATATGTAGAGATCAGTGCAGAGAAGGAAGGCGTGACCCATGGTTAGGGCCACGAAAGACACTAACATTCAAGATACCCGTGGTGCTGGAAGGGGAAGGCTTTCAACAGAGGATATCCTGCATGGTACAAGACAAGACATTACATCCAGGAAGTTGTCATCAAAAATGCCGTGCAGTATTGCAGCCAGAAGCCCAGATACTAAACATTAAGAAATTGATCTAGACTGCTAGAGCACTGCTTCTCAGCCTGTGGGTCACAACCCCTTGAAAGATCAAGTGAGCTTTTTACAGGGGTCTCATATCAAGTATCCTGCATATTAGATATTTACATTATGATTCGTAACAGTAGCAAAAATTCCAGTTACCAAGTAGTAATGAAATAACTTCATGGTTAGGGATCACCACAACATGAGAAACTGTATTAAAAGGTCTCAGTGACAGGAAGGTTGAGAACTACTGCTCCAGAAGGTAACAGGGGAAGAGATAGGCAAGGAGGAAGAGGTGGGGAAGATTTTGTTGAGTTTTAATATGACATAGTGAAAATTACCTACAGAAAGCTTTAATGCATGACACATGGAGTAATTACACCATTTCAAACAACTGCTTCTATGTAACTATACACACCTCTGCCTACTCCTAATTCAGGCTCCATCCTCTAGCCTTTGCTATAATATAAAAAGGTCTTGCACACCCATCGTTTTTCTTCATCATGTGTTTGTAATCTGACACCTAAACTGAAGTGCTAAAGGCATTTTAGGAGAGAACAAGTTGACAAAAAACTTTTATTATAGCAGTATTCTTCCATTCACAATAAAACATTTCACCATGTCTATAATTTTGAAAGTGTCAGAACTCATGAAAATTTATAGGAAACTTAAACATTGTGCCATTTATAAGTTATACCTGCAGTTACAAAATCATTTATAAACACCTATTTACTTCAGGGCCCCAAATTCTCTGTACAAAATGGAGGTTGCCTCCATTAAATATTATATACCTTCACTTTTAAAATTAATTAAATACTCATGCTAAAGCTTAGCAAACCTACTTTGCATATAATATATTCACCCATGTAATAGATTATATGTGATAAGTAAATATGGAACTAGTTTAGAATAAAATCTTATTCTGTTATCTTTCTTATCTCCTGACAGACTCTGTAAGAAAGTATACTTCATTGTCAGTTAAATGCTGACCACAGTCTTGATACCCAGCCATGTTTACATGCAGATTTAAAGTAGAACAGCAATACCATCTTTATTAAAACACAGAATGTGCTGAGGCTTAAACATGACCTGATGCGTGGTAGGACAACTACCCCTGAACCTCCCAGCTTCTTTCTCTGTGGGCTTTGATGGCACCTAATTCTCTCTGTAATGCTCTTCTCACTTGTCCGCCCGTGTTTGAAGCCTTCAGGCTCTATCTCCAGAGTCTTGGAGGAGGAGGTCTTTTTTTTTTATTTTGTTTATTTATTGGATATTTTCTTTATTTACATTTCAAATGTTTTCCCCTTTCCAGGTCTCCCCTTTGGAAAGTCCCTATCCCCTCCCCCTCCCCCTGCCTCTATGAGGGTGCTCCCCCCCACACTCCTGTCCTCCCACCCTGGCATTCCCCTATACTGGGGCATCCAACACCCTCAGGCCCAAGGGCTTCTCCTCCCACTGATGCCCAACAAGGCCATCCTCTGCCACACATGTGACCAGCTCCATGGGTCCCTCCTTGTGTATTCTTTGGTTAGTGGTCAGGTCCCCAGGGGTTCTAGGGGGTTTGGCCTGTTGACACTGTTGCTTCCCCATGGGGCTGCAAAGTCCCTCAGCTCCTTCAGTCAGAAGAAGAGGTCTTATTTTCCAATACTGTTTATTAGGATGAGAGATAATTATTACCAATGTTTGGTGTGTAATAGACAGTAAATTACATGTACCCTTAACTTAAAGAGCTAATCTCTTCTCAATCAAGAATATAGTAACAGTTCAAATGGGGCCATAGCTCAGTGGTAGAGTACTTGAATCCCATGAATGAGGCCCTAGGTTCAATTTGAAATACTGAGGGGGGGGGGGGCGCTTAAACTTAGTTTTTATTCATTTTATTTATTTTTATTCATGAAGCATTTTTGGGGAATTTTGTACACTAACATTTTATAATTTTTTCCATTCGTCTCCCCTCCACCTACTTCCATTTTCTCCAGTGACATCCCCCTCTCAAATTCATATTTTATTATTCTATGATTACTATTGTTTTAGATATACTTATGTATGTATGTACACACATGCATGCACAGTCTACTGAGTCTAAATATTGTTACCCTATGTTCATGGGTTTAGGGATGACCATTTAGTTAAACTATAAGGGAACTTGTTCCTGAAGAAAACTGTTTGTCCCTCCCTCAGAAACCTTGCTATATAGCCTATAGCTCTTCTAGTAGGGATGTGACCCCATCCATGTTGACATGCCATCTGTGGTATGCTCTTTTTGCAGGTCATAACCATTGGAACTTAATGGTTCATGCTGTTTTTATGAGCTATAAATGATATGTTTTAATAATTGTGTTGATTTTGATCACCATCCATTCAATGGTAGTTTCCACAGTGTCATAAAGGAGTCTCCAGAATAAATGTAAATATATATGTGTGTGTATGTAATATGTATATACTTGTTATATATATATGTATATATGTATGTGTGTATATATATCATATAACATATAAATATATATATATAAAACATGGGTCCCAAAGTTTTGGAGCTTTTCTGTTGCTTTTAGGGAACATGCTTCCTCTTTTATCTCAGTTAATGGGTTTCTTTTGGTGGTGTTGAAGCTTTTGGTTGTTGTTGTTGTTGTGAATGCTCTACAATGATAGGAATTGAATACCGTTTGTCACAAACTGAAAGACGAGTACTCAGCTTAGCCCACCGCATTGTAGAGAGCTACATCACTACCAACTAGGTGTAGGGTCTTCAAGACATGGTATGCAAAACTAGAAGGGTGAACTATAAAGTATGGGAGCTAAAGAAGCACTTGCTGTCTGGGTATGGAACAGAATAGGATTTGTATTTAGTGAAGCTAGTCTGAGAAGCTCTGACAAATATCTGTAGCTAATCAATTTTTTTTTAATCAGCAAAGTTATTCCATATATTATTCAGCAAATAGATCTTTTTCCTTAATAGTAATATTTTATGGTCATGAAGTTTACACATCACTTACAGACATGGAAACAAAATATAATATCTATTATAATTGCTAGAATTCTTGTTGTTGTGATTCCTATTTCTTCAAAGTTTGTGATTCCATTGAATTTGGGATAGCTCAGCAGTAGAATATAAAATTGCTTTCTCTCCATATATACCCATTAGTTTAAACTAGTGTGTTTCCTTAGACAAATTCGGCATTTTAATTTTTTTTCAGGTTTAGATGGCTTGTCACATCGTTAGCTGTTAGGAGCAGGAGCTGCTGCTGCTAGAAAGGGCTGTGTTCCTTTAGCAGGCTTCTCTGTGCCGTCATGTGACACCCAGGCGACACCCAGGTGACGTAGGTCTCCACTGCTTAGGCCCCCTTCAGATTTCATAGACAATAGGATGACAAGTAAGAAAGGAAGCCGAGAGCCTGTCAGTGCTGCCACAGAACATCGGCGCACACATCTTCCTGTCCCGTGTTGGAAAGAAAGCTGGGACACCTGTCCTCTGCTTAATGTGACCAAACTATTGCGCCTCACTCTGTCAGTGCAAGTCTCTCTTCCTCAGCAAACTCTGGTTTCTGGGTTGGGATAAATCTCCTGACGGATAAGTGGACCAGAATTTCTTAGTACATGTTTATGCCAAGTATCAGAATCAGTATTTTGGTGCCTAATACTCCAGCATAAACTTCTCTTGCCAATAGACTCTGCCTCGTATTCTGTTAGCGCTGAAGAACCACAGAGTGAATCTGACCAAGGGAAGAGTGAAGTAGTCATTTGCCTTTGGGAACAATGATTCTATAAGGAAATGTAGAGAATGTATTTGAGAACTAAGACTGGAGATAAAAATATGTCCAGAACTGTAGACAACTGGAGAGGAAGATGCACTGATAAAATCAATATTTTCACATGCCAATAAAATGTCACAAAACAAAAATAAATCCAACTATTTGCTTAGCAGTTTATATTCTGTCTCCCCCAAAGACTTCTGCTGGAAAAGCAACTGCTATTAGTACAAAGCTGGCATGTAGAATAGGTTTTAAAATTAAATTTTCTCATAAAAGCTTGGGAACTCTTAAATTTCCATAGTGAACACTATCTTGCCAATCTAAAATTTACCTTCAGTGGTGGGTTAGTTTCTTCTCCTGTTGCCTGGTTACTATTTAAGTATAGTATTGTCTTAAATACTAAGACAATATTAAAATTGTGATGCTTTGATTAGATTGCAGGAAAAACTATAACTGGCCAGAATTCATTCAGATATGTTTTGGCTCCCTCAACATAACTTTATCAAAATCATGTATAGTAGACCTTCCTGACTCACTATAGTAGCACTAGCAGCTTATGGCTATTGAACTCAAAATATGTCTAGTTGGAATTGAGCATTCAAAGTGTAAAACACACACAGATTTCCAAAGCTCATTACAAATAATATGTAATTTTTTCATTGATTTATATTGATTACATATTGATATAATTATGGTAACTGAAATACATAATTTAATTGATTTCAAGTGATTTTACTTTTTGTAATATGGTATGCCAGGTTACTTAAAATTACATATGTGCTTCTTATATTTCTATTGGACAGGATCTCAGTTTAATGCTTGTAAATCCAGCTTTCAGCATGAGTTCAAGGGCAGCATAATTTCCCTCAAGTATATCACTGGCATTACTTACAGTTAGTTGACAGTGCCCCCATTTCTCTTTCTGTTTTTATAAAGTGGGATGTGTTTTTGTTGTTTATTTGTAGCAGTGTAGAGAGTCTGATAGAGACAGAGCCTAATTATGCTCGATAATATGTCTGTCCCTTTAAGTACATAATTCTACTTGGCATTGATAATCATACACTATAAGAGAGTAGTGGCACTCTTGCCTTACATGTGTTATTTAAAGCATAGCAAGCTAGTAAAGTTAGCCAAAGATCTTCACTTAACCAGCATTATTGTCAAAATGTGGTTAAAGTACACTTTTTCTGCTTTTACTAATTTACATGTTTATTTTTTCTTAGCTGATGTTTTCTTTGTCATCTTTAATCCCATGGCCCACTCAGATCTAGATTAGTGAGATGTGTACTTGCATGTTAATCTCACCTCAGATATGGACCCTGTAAAATAAAGAGTTGCTGCAGCCGCCGCAGCCTCCTCCTCCTCCTCCTCCTCCTCCTCCTCCTCCTCCTCCTCCTCCTCCTCCTCCTCCTCCTCCTCCTCCTCCTCCTCCTCCTTCTTTTCCTCTTCCATTCTTCAGGTCTCAGTACTACCTGTCTTGCTGGATTCATAATCAATTTTGGTTGAATTTTTTTTTCCTAAATTAGTGACTTTTCAAATTTTTCTTTTCCCTGGAAGCAGTATAATCTTGCAAAACATGCTTGGAAGCAAAGTGGAATTCTGTTCGACCTGGGGCACGTATGTGGGACTTTATGGCCCAATGCAAAAATGCTCTTCTCCAAAAGAGCCTCTGTACCCTGATGTGTAGTTTCTGTCTGGAGTGCAAAGTGTAAACCTTGATTTGAATGACCTATAGCAGCATGGGTTTACTGTGATAGCAGCCAGAAAACTAGGCTGTGTGTCTCAGTGACTTGCTGCCGTGGGAAAGGAGGTCAGAGAGAGTGAAGCTGAGGAGCTGCCTGTCAGAGCAGCAGAGAGCAGGCGTGTCTGGGTAAGAAAACTTACGAACCTTTGGTCTTATGGGAAAACATCTTCAGCCACTTTCATGTCTACAACATGATAGTTCTCAAGTGCAATGTGAAAGTTAACTGGACTACAAAAATAGAGAATAAATTGTTCTTTAACTCTGTGTTGAAGGTACTAGTAATTCACACTACCAAAGCACTATGTAAATGAAATATATTTTCTTTAAAAATATTATTAAACATTAAAAGATGGCCTCAGTGAAGGTTTTAAAGACATTTTTTAGGATTCTTTAAAATTAAATTATATGTCTAAGATAAGTCCTGCATAAGGTCTAAAATTGAAGAAATCAGTAAGATGAATTCACATATTTGGAGAACACCTAGGCTTTATCTAAATAATACAGTGTTCATCAAATATTTAATATTTGTATATTGGTACTCTTCTGGGAGGATTCTGTGAGCTCTTGATTCTCTGTGACAGATGTAACCATGGTGAACTCCAGTACCGGCGACTATGGCTTTCAGCCGTTACCTGTGCTTTCCGTCCTCTGTCCTCCAATCTCAAGCCCGCTGACCAGTGCTGCTGTGTCGCTGTCACACGGCTGGCTGCTATGAAGGCCCATTAAAGTTGGTGGCATTGTGTATACTCATAAGTAATCATCCCAGGGAGACTTTCATATAAAGGCACATTTTAGAATATAGTAAATGTATAGGTCAAGTTTTTTAATTAAATAAAAGAAATAGAGGATTATAGAAAAGTGGTTGTTTTCTTGAGCCCTCTGATTACCTTGATCCTTTTTTGTTTCTTTTGAAATTAAAACCGTTTATTGTCGTCCTCAGACCATCATATCTAAGAATTTTTATATTGCATGGTGAAATTGAAATTATTAAAGTTTTGTTTTTCCGTTCTAAACCAAGTGTCTTTTCTAAACCTGAGGGCTCCAAGCTCATGAGAAACTGAGGAGCTAGTGTTTGCTGGACACTCAGGCCGGCTCCTCAGGTTCTCACCTCCTGTTGAGTCTCACAGTCGCATAAGGTTTGAAATATGGAAACTGAAGTTCAAGATAACAATTTGCCCAACATCATATAGAAAAGTGGCTTAAAAACAGACATGTTTAATTCCAGAGACTATTGTTATTTTTATTATATTACTCTTGAAAATCCCTTTCTATTTTAAATTTTAAAACATGCCATTCTGGGTATAGTTCTTACAATTAGGGTTGTAGATGTTATGCAAAGGACTTTTAAGAATAACTTTTCTTGATCATGTAGTTAGTATATTTATTCAGTAAATATATTTATATAATTTTATGTAATAAAGTCACCTATAATTGGGAAGCAACACGTGGTCCTCTCTTGTCTGTGAGTGCCATATAAATTCTTAAGAAGCAGTAGCCTCCTCTGTAGGTAGATGACTTTATCCTATTTTAGGTTCTTCTTCATTACTGCTTGCATCTTCCATTGGAAGTTGAGAACTATGGCTCTAAAATAAGCTTTCTTTCCCTTGGACTAGCCTAGTTAATGTTATAATGATAGAATATAGGGATTTGCATTCTCTGGATAAGGCAGATAGTGGTTGGTCTGTCATTTCCCTTTTCTGAATTACGCAAATTATAATTAAATAAGTGGTTTCCTGAATCTTCCTCTATATATTTTTTAAAATGTACCTTAATAATCTGTTAACTCTCATAAGTAGTTTAATGCCATTAATAAGCAAGTACACTAACTCTCCAACTCTCCAATGGTAACTATGATATAAAATATTATAAATAATAAATTTTGACTTCTCATGAAATTGCATCTATGTTGAAGACAGAAAAATAAATTGTTTATGTTTTTCAGATAATCCACAGTGGTAAATATGAACCAATTACAGATAATCACTTTTATATCTACAAAAAAAGTGATCTTGCAGAGTAGTTAAAATAGTGAAAGTCTTATAAAGAATACATTTATTAGTCAAGGTAATTTATATCCATCGTATGTCCTGCTGCTTTTAAATTTACTAGGCAAAGAGAATTATGTATGTATATCTAAAACCAATTTGGTAGCCCTTGTAAAATAATAAGACTCAAATTAATCCACCCAACAGTCAGGGGTCCAGTTATAGCTTATATCCTATATCTGCAAATGTATCTCACTTTCTTTCCTCTACAAGGTCTATAAATATATTCTAGTATATTTGTTTAGGAAGTCTCATTGACGTTCATAAATGAGGGATTTCTTCCATGTGATAGTGCTGTTCCCATTAAGATAGGAAAGCAGTGGTCCCACGTTGGTCTCGGTTGGTCCCGGGGCATGGAAAACCGTCAGTGAAATGAGCACATTTTCAGCAACTCAGCTGACTTTTCCTCAGAATGTGGATGCTCTTGCTTGACACAGTGGGCCTGTTTCCCATGGGGTAATGGCCTTGAGAGGCAAGAGAGGAACGTAAGTAGTTCTGCACAGGATTTAGTTAGTTAGGGACGTCAGAAGAAAGGACGGACAGAAGGCTGTCGAGAAGGTGACCAGTTATTTCTCTTATTGCAGTGCTTCTGCCTTCAGTATTCACAGAGACAGATGAAGGCAGAAAGCACAAGCAGGCATGAGGTGGTTTCCTTTCCAACTCTGAGGGTCCGCCACTCTACCTATGTTGTTGCTTTGTTCATTTACCAGATGCGCTCTGCCTTCCTAAAGGGTGAGTCATCTGAAGGCAGCCGGGCCTCAGGGTTGAGCTGCACCCTGTGTCCTCCTGGCATTCCTTTTATCAGTACCCCGGCTTCAAGCCGTCTTGGCCTATTGACTTTTTATATAAAAGTCTCTTCTTGATAGTGGCCCTAGAAAAAGCTTTGTTCCTGGGTGTCTGTCTATCCCCCCCCCCACTCTTTTTAGGGCTTATTAGGAGGCAAACAGAGAGACTAAGGGGTAGAATCAGGAGAATCAACAGGCAAGCAGGCCAGAAACCTGAACGTCTTCCTGCTTGCCTTACCCAGTCTCTAGATCATTCTTTCTTTTCTCTGAGAAGTACAATAATTTCCAGAGATTCAAACAATTATTTTCATTTTGGATGGAGTTTATCTAAGAATCTCTATAAATATATTACTTTTGTTTATTTCAAATGAGCTCTGGCCACTGCAAAGTAGGGTTCTCTTAAGTCTAAAGCTCCAAACAGAACAATAAACGAGCCTTCTGTTTGTAAGAGTGACATCTGGGCTTTCATACGAGCCACCAAGTGTAAGTCCAGTGAGACCTTAAGCTCTTGCCCATTTTGCACCACAGAAACTCAGTATTTGCAGTGGGGGTTTGGAATTTTCCATGAAAATCCAATCCCACTAAACCAAAATAGTTGGGGAGAGGTACTCTTAGTTCATGGTCCTACTTAATCCAAGATAATTACAAATCTTCCAAAATATTCACGTAATATAAGGGTCACATCATAAGAAATGTCAACCATACTTAGTACTGAGGCATTAAAATAAAAGGAAATTGATATATAAAGAATATTTAAATTATAAATATAGGATCAGCTTTTTGTAATTGAGTGGGAAGACACTGCACACATTGAGTTCATAAATGCTTAGTAAAGCTATAGTAAATTTTCTGTTCTTTGCATGTAGAGTTAGAAATGTAGTGCTTTTTTTAGAAATCAGCAAGCAGTTGATTTGTATCTGTGGCTACAGTACACGCTTAGATCCTGCTTTTTGTAATGTTTTGTCAGAATTACTCTATTTTATTCTCCATCAGCAACCCTTCAGCTGATCTTTCTATTACCTGTGAGTTGTCATATCTTGCCACATGTCTCAGTAAAGAAACTCAGTTCATCTCCCAACACTCTCCTCATCTCCGAGTTCCATCTGCAATTTGGAGCCGCCTGGTGGCTGTCTGTTACTAGATGATTCTAAGACTTGGATGCTGATGGAGGCTTCTACCTAAAGGCATTGTGGACTCTTTAGTGATCATTCGCCTTTAATATTACATTTTTCTTAATTCTTTGTTTAGTTTCATACAATATATTTTTGCCATATCAAGCACTGCTCCAGGGATGGACTTAATCAGAGGCTACAAGAGACTGAAGAAAAGACAGACACAAAAAAACTAGATTTGGGTAGCCTAGGCTCTCTGATGGAGAAAGTATATTAGCCCAGAGCACAGCATGATTGTTCTAGAGTTGAACAGCGAGGCAATAAGGAGGTGCAGTTAATACATACAGATAAACAAGGAGGCCGAGTTCATGGCATACAGCTGGATCAGGGAGACAGGTTTAGCTTACCTCAGTAGGAGCAGTCTCTGTAGAGGATCAGTCTTCAGGCTGTAAATATGGGGTAAGGGAGCTATTGTAGACATTTTCTGCACACACTGTTAGTATCAAATACTCAGATACACCACCAACAACAACCATTTCCCATGGGTCTGAGCTACATCCCACAGGTCCTTGACATCTGTGCCGTGTCAGCAGCACATATTCCCTCACTCAGGGCTTTCCCTGTTCCCTCCTCTGAGGCCCAGCCCCATCTTCTTCCTCCTCCCAGTTTCTTGTTCTTTTGTTTTGTTTTGTTTTGTTTTGTTTCTGATGACCCAGTGAGTCCAGTTTGTGCTTCTCATATACCGAGGAGTGTGGAACCATCCACTGGAGCATGGTTGACCTACCAGAGCCACACTTAAAGGAAACTGACTCTTCCTCCCCTCAAGAAACCATCAACAGCCGGGCAGTGGTAGCGCACACCTATAATCCCAGCACTTGGGAGGCAGAGGCAGGTGGATTTCTGAGTTCGAGGTCAGCCTGGTCTACAGAGTGAGTTCCAGGACAGCCAGGGCCACACAGAGAAACCCTGTCTCAAGAAAAGGGAAAAAAAAGGAACCATCAGCTGCTCAGGGGTGGAAACTCAGGAGCCCTTTCCTTTCCTCCTTGCTAGAATGTTGACTGGCTCGCTCTTGTGAAGACAAACACTGCGCTGCTGCAATGAGTCCATGAATCCTGTCATGGTCAGAAGACACCGTTTTGTTTGGTCCTCCCCAGCCCTCTAGCTATTTCAGTCTTTTCTCCCCATATTCTACAGTGGTCCCTAATTCTTAGGATGGAGGGGGGTTTAGGTGCCATGTTGCATCTCAACACTCCACTAACGACATTCATTTTGACCTGATTAGATCAGAAGATCTTGGACATTCAGGGACTTAACCTGCACAATCCCATTTGCCTTTTTTTTGTTTGGTTGGTTTTTTTGTTTTTTTGTTTTTCAAGTCAGGGTTTCTCTGTATAGCCCTGGCTGTCCTGGAACTCACTCTGTAGACCAGGCTGGCCTCTAACTCAGAAACCTGCCTGCCTCTGCTCCCAAGTGCTGGGATTAAAGGCGTGAGCCACCACTGCCCGGCTGCCTTTTATTTTTTATACCCCTTGTAAAGACTGATCAGAGGATAGAAGCCAATGGCCAACTGCATTATATTCAGTTTTAGGTTACTGTAGGGTTTTAGTGTACCTGGATATAGAATTACTATGTTTTAAAGAAAGTACGATTTCAACTTTATACTATTGCCAAATTGTTCTCCCAAATAGTTACATCAATTTACATTCCCACCTGTAATGTATGAGTTCCTATTTTCACACATTCTTGGCAACATCTGGTGTTTGCAGATTTTATTTTTACCCATCCAATGGGTATGAAGTGGTGTCTCATTTTGGCTTTAATTTACATTTTTGCTATTGAGCATTTCATGTGTATTGGTCATTTGTGTTGCTTCTTTGGTAAAGTGACTGTTGATGTAGCTCCTGTGTGCTCTTGGAAAGATGTCCTCTTTCAACCATTACAAGATTATATGTGTCCCGTCAGATCAGGATTCAGATGAATGTTCCTTTCTTCCGTCTTTAAGTGTCAATTAATATGAATGTGGATTTGCTCATTTCTTCTAGTAATCCTGTATTGTTCTGTCTTACTAATCTAGAGACAGAATCCATAATGACTGAAGTTTCCTATGTATGTTCTTCTTTGCAATAGCTTTTAAGTCCCTAATAATGTTTTGCCTACAAGTTATACTTTCTCCTAGAAGTAATAGTGTGACGCCAACTTTCTTTGGTTTATAGTATGCCTAGAGAGGTTAAGGATATTGTGTTCAAGTGCAAGTAGCAGACAACTTCATGTAATTACATAAACAAGTGAAGAATGATTTTTTTCTCAGAGAAGAAGATTAGGCATAGACGTGGGTTCATGCTCAGAAGTGCAGACTCCATAACTGCCCACCCTTGATTTGGCTAACCGTCATCCTCTTGTCTGTTTCTCCCTAAGAAACTTGTGGATGGGGAGCAGAAGATAATGAGACAGATAGTCTTTATCAGTCCAGCTGTGTTTGGGGCTAGTCTCCTGGCACCTTTAGCATTTGTGTCCTATGACAGTAAAAAAACTACCACCTATATGCATTTTATTAAGTTCTTTATTAGTAATTTTACTTTCTTGAGTGAGTGACAATTGTTGCCAAATGAAGCACCAGAAAGAAAAAGCTTAGGCAGGCCGGCCTTAAGAACTTCATGGGGCGATTACGTTGTTGATTCTCAGATTGCCAGATAATACAGATTATAGGCAAAGCATAATACAGTAGATCTCAAACCATTCAATCAAGGTAACAGTGTAGGTAAGGTATAGCAAGTGGGTGGATTTAGCAATACTTGCTGTATTTATTCTCTCCAGAGATAACGGGATTTTTCTAGATTATTTTTTAGAAGAATGATGAAACTTCAGTCAGTATTTCCCATGAAACCTAACATCACATTGTACACGGTGCTGTTGTACTAGTTACCTAGAAAATGTGGCCTCAGACTCGGCTTTACTTCATCCTCTAAACATTTCAGTACATGTGTCTCCTCTAGGCTCGTCCTGGACTATTAACAGGGGCTGTGGACAATGTGCAGTCTACAGTTGTACTTCAACATAGCCTTCGTCTTCAAAGCAAGTGGATTTTATTTCTAATTTATTCTAAGCTGATTTTCATACATTAGAAGGTTCTAGTGCTTCTAGCTAGGACAGTGTATTAACATGCCTAATAGCTAATATATGCTTAAAGTTAGCAAAGCATTTCCCTATTTTATTCTGCCTTCCTTTGTTCCAAGAAAAATATATATAAGAAATGAAACCTTCACTGTTCGTACTATAAAAGGCAGCAAATAGAGTGCATCCAAAGCAGGAAGCTTTTCCTTTAAAAATATTAGAATGTGTCTTGTTAATTGCTGGGATGAAGGGTATAAGACGAGCTGGCCCCTGGTAAACGCTAACAGTGGGTGGGCTGACAGCGCTGGTCCAGTCTGAGTGCCCTGCAGTCAGCATGCTCCTTGTCCAGCACAGTGTGTGGAGCAGAGCTCAGGGTAGGGCATGTAGTGCTTGAGCATGTGAGTGTGTGTGTGTGTGTGTGTGTGTGTCAGTGTATATTTATGTGTCTGTGTGTGACGGTTCTCTACTTTTAGTGAAAACTTTCCTGTTCAACACTTTCTATTTACCCTATCACCAACAAAAAGAAAGTTGCATCTTTTAGATTAGTTAACCTTTGTAGTTAACATTTAAACCCCACCTTTCTTTATTGTCCACAGTATTTCCACTTTCTTTTTTCCACATAGATTCTGATTTTTAATTAAGTTAATTGAAGTTAATTAAATTTCAACTTTCTTACTATTATAATTATGTAACTATTTCTGTTTATAAACTTGAATGTAGGTTTCATTGTGCTTAAGTATTCTAAACTATAAATTTTTCAGCCATGGAAACAAAGAAGTATTCTCATGTCGAGGAATAAAATTGGCAGTGGATTGGTTTTTGGAAAGAGGCCACAAAGATATCACGGTCTTTGTTCCTGCTTGGAGAAAAGAGCAGTCCCGACCTGACGCCCTTATCACAGGTGAGCTCCTCACACAGCTGCTGGTGCCCTGCAGGTGCTTGGCACTCTAGGGATGCTTGATTTGTTTCTGTTTACCCAATCTATGTGACTGCCACTGTCTTAGTTGCAATATTCTTTGCCAGTTTGAAGATAATGTATTAATTAAATGCTATATGTATTAGATACGTTTCTGTTGCTATGGTAACACATAAGGCTGGGAAGAGGGTAGCAGCAGGAACAGCTGAGAGCTCAGCAGGCATGATGGCATGAGGCGTTGAAACCTCAAGGCCCTCTTCCAGTGGCACTTCCTTCAGCAAAGCCACACCTCCTAATCCTTCCCACACAGTTCCACCAACTGAGGAAAGTAATTCAGACATATGAGCTTATAGGGGTCACTCTCATTTAAACCACCACAGCTGTATGCTGGATATTTTCATTTATATGGAAACTTTAACATCAAATTTTACATAATTCTGACTTTCTAAGGTGTACTTAGTAGATTTAGTCTAGCTTTGACATTTGCTCTATAGTATTTGGAAAAATGTACTGAAGGTCTCAGAAACCACTTTTGTCTTACTCTATGAAATTAGCCTAGGCAGCTATCAAGATCTAATGGCCACAGCACATAAAAGGCCTATTAGGATCCTGGGATATGTGATCCAGCCAAAAAGGAAGAAATTACCAGATTCTAGTTTTATATATACATACATACATACATATACATACACACACACACACACACATATATATATATACATATATACATATACATACATTGAATTATTTTGTCACTTTTAAATGAATGAGTTTGGAACAAACATGCCCTTCTTAACTGTTAACGGTTATTGAACATTTGATTCAGTTATAGAGACTCACAGGCAGCATCCAATCCTCCTCTTCCCTCCAGTATCAACAGAAGAATGAAGGATCTATGCGAACAGAACTACAGAACCTTTTAGAGAGGGAAGGAGGGATGGAGGGAATGAAGGAAACTGAGACAGACTGCAGACCACCATGCTTCCATTGAGAAAGATTATTTTTTTTATCTAATACCATTAAGACATTGTTTAAATAGGATTTGGTGAGTAGGCAAGTATTGCTTGAGGCTAAACCGTGGGATCTGTCAGGTCCAAAAGGAACTGGGGACAAATGGCTGTGTGTGGTATTTATTAGCATACCAAAAGCACATGCTGCACACACACACACACACACACACACACACACACACACACACACACACACAGAGTTCCTGCCACTCCTCTCAGTTCTTCTCACCTCACCCCTACTCTAAACTTTTCCAGCTCATAGGCTTTCCTTCCCCCAGCCCCTCATACCTACGGAACCATACAGCTGCCACCGTGAGCTCTCGTGGTCATCCCTCTTTGCCCTCTCTGTTTTGTGGTCTCTTTTTCTCTTCCTCGCTCACCCTCTCACCCCCCAACATGGCCCTGTTCAGCCTACTCCTTTTCCTCCCCGCTCTGGACTTTTCCAGATGCCTCTTGCTCTACTGTCCCTCATATTTACAAGTGTAATCTTCCCTTCAGCCGTGCATTGGAGTGGTCATGTCCTCACTTTGTACAGGCTCCAAGTAGCTAGGTAAGCTACAGAGTGGAATACCTGTGTGATCCAGCCCAGAGGACCAAAATGTTGAAATCACTCTAGAAAAAAAAACACTTGCTTAGATTCTTATCTTATGCCCTATATCACAATAATTTTTACATACTTTAAGAGTTAGTTGTCAGAATTAAATCATCAAAAGTTATATTGGAGTTGGAGGGAGGGAACAGCCTTTCTAAATTCAGAAATTTTAAAGTAATATGAAGGAAATATTGATGTAATTAAAGCAGAATTTCAGTTTCAACCTTTTTATTTTATTTTATTTTATTTTATTCTATTCTATTTTATTTTATTTTTTTGAGACATGGTTTCTCTGTGTAGCCCTGGCTGTCCTGGAACTCACTCTGTAGACCAGGCTGGCCTTGAACTCACGAAATCCGCCTGCCTCTATACACACACACACACACACACACACACACACACACACGCACATATATATTCCGTACTGCCTGTGTCTCCACTTGTAGCTGTGATGGGCTATCTTGTAGTTCTTCCCAATGAATAAGGGGGAGGAATTACTATGCTTTTAAATTTTCAAGTTCTCCTTAAGGAATGAATCCCAAGAAAATAAGCAAGGGATGTAAGTGAAAGTCTAGAACCAAAATTTCAGTGTACAACTATTTTCAATAGAAAAGAAAAAAGAAAAAAACAATTGTATACTCACTAGAAGAATAGTTCAATAAATTAGAACATTTTTCAGTGATCCAGTGTTTAGGCAACATTATGTCTGTGTGTGAGTGTATGTGTCTGTGTAAGTGTTTCCACCCCTGCATGCACATCCAGTGACCAGGGGTCAACACTGGGTGTCCTCTATTGTTTTCTGCCTTATATATTGTCTAGAGGCTAGATTGGCTGGCAGTGAGCTACTGCGTTCTATCTGTCTGTATTTCCCCAGCACTGGGACCTGGGTTCCAGGGATATTAATTTCTGGAGATTTGAACTCAGGTCCTCATGTTTGTACACCAAGAACTTTACCCACTTAACCATATCCCCAGCCCATAGACATAATTTTTTTTTTTTAGAGAATATAGTATTATATTAAAACTCATGACTTTTATTATGTATGTATGTGTATAAATTTATAGAATGTGTGTATGTGTGTGTATACATGTATCAACAGTAGAAAAATTCACAGAAAATGACTTAAAGGAAATATGGAAAATGTTAAATACCCTCTAAGTTGTGTTTTTATGTTTTATATGGGATGTTCATTTCTCCCTATTTCTTTATATTTCTTTTTAAATTTTTTCATAAATACCTTAAAAAACTTTGATAAACAGTAGATAGGGTATGATGAATTAAATTAAAATGGACAGGCCACAACTGGGTCTGGGGACACAAGTCTGCAGTTCCAGACTTTGGGAGGCTGAGACAGCATGTCATGTTACCTGGTCCTCAGCAAGACCATGTCTGGAAAACAGAGGAAAGGGAAGTGATGCTGCGGTGTACACACGTGACCTTCCTGTACATCCAAGATCAAGAAGGGAAAAATAACAAACCAGTAGGGCATGACTGAGTCCAGGGCAGAAATCCCAGCATGCCAGGCCCCTGGATGACTTCAGGATACAGCTTACATTGTAAAATGATGGAATGATAGAGGCTTTTAAGGGCTCCCTTCCCAAAGTAATACTTTTCTTGACTAAACCCTCAGCCACATAATCTCTGGTGAATGGAATAGTTCAGTTCTCTTTCACTAGGTGTAAATAAGTAAGTCATATATTGCCATTTTCAGTCATGGAGTCAGACTCCCACTTTTGCTAATCTAATATCCACTTAACAAATACTTAACATGCACTAACTGTGTTAACTTAACTAGCTATCTATAAAACCTGTATTTTTTCAAAATGGAATTAGCTGTTTTTCTCAACCTGTTTCATAAATGGGAATAAAGCAATGGTGGTGACTGTCAGGCTGCTTGCAGTTACTCTGCAGAGTTCTTCAGTGAGGCTCCAGACACAACATCCACCCATCAGAGAGGCTCCAGACACACCATCCACCCATCAGTGAGGCTCCAGACACACCATCCATCCACCCATCAGAGAGGCTCCAGACACAACATCCACCCATCAGAGAGGCTCCAGACACACCATCCACCCATCAGAGAGGCTCCAGACACACCATCCACCCATCAGTGAGGCTCCAGACACACCATCCATCCACCCATCAGTGAGGCTCCAGACACACCATCCGCCCATCAGTGAGGCTCCAGGCACACCATCCACCCATCAGTGAGGCTCCAGACACACCATCCACCCATCAGAGAGGCTCCAGACACACCATCCACCCATCAGAGAGGCTCCAGACACACCATCCACCCATCAGTGAGGCTCCAGGCACCATCCACTCATCAGTGAGGCTCCAGACACACCATCCACCCATCAGAGAGGCTCCAGACACACCATCCACCCATCAGAGAGGCTCCAGACACACCATCCACCCATCAGTGAGGCTCCAGACACACCATCCATCCACCCATCAGAGAGGCTCCAGACACACCATCCATCCACCCATCAGTGAGGCTCCAGACACACCATCCACCCATCAGAGAGGCTCCAGACACACCATCCACCCATCAGTGAGGCTCCAGACACACCATCCATCCACCCATCAGAGAGGCTCCAGACACACCATCCATCCACCCATCAGAGAGGCTCCAGACACACCATCCATCCACCCATCAGTGAGGCTCCAGACACAACATCCATCCACCCATCAGAGAGGCTCCAGACACACCATCCACCCATCAGAGAGGCTCCAGACACACCATCCATCCACCCATCAGTGAGGCTCCAGACACACCATCCATCCACCCATCAGTGAGGCTCCAGACACACCATCCACCCATCAGTGAGGCTCCAGACACACCATCCACCCATCAGAGAGGCTCCAGACACACCATCCACCCATCAGTGAGGCTCCAGGCACCATCCACTCATCAGTGAGGCTCCAGACACACCATCCACCCATCAGAGAGGCTCCAGACACACCATCCACCCATCAGAGAGGCTCCAGACACACCATCCACCCATCAGTGAGGCTCCAGACACACCATCCATCCACCCATCAGAGAGGCTCCAGACACACCATCCATCCACCCATCAGTGAGGCTCCAGACACACCATCCACCCATCAGAGAGGCTCCAGACACACCATCCACCCATCAGTGAGGCTCCAGACACACCATCCATCCACCCATCAGAGAGGCTCCAGACACACCATCCATCCACCCATCAGAGAGGCTCCAGACACACCATCCATCCACCCATCAGTGAGGCTCCAGACACAACATCCATCCACCCATCAGAGAGGCTCCAGACACACCATCCACCCATCAGAGAGGCTCCAGACACACCATCCATCCACCCATCAGTGAGGCTCCAGACACACCATCCATCCACCCATCAGTGAGGCTCCAGACACACCATCCACCCATCAGTGAGGCTCCAGACACACCATCCACCCATCAGAGAGGCTCCAGACACACCATCCACCCATCAGAGAGGCTCCAGGCACCATCCATCCATCAGTAAACATCTTGTAGGTAATAAAGGGCCATGAGTCACTCGGGAGCATGACCCAGGGATCACATCAGAGTATGCATCCTTTAGTGTTCCCTTTATTCATCCCGCCCATAGACATTCACCAAGGATCTTTAATGTGCTCCATGGGCTGGGCGCTGATGGAAAGACCATGGGGCAGGGTACCGTGCTGCCCTCCAAATGTTGTTCAAGATAACACATAGAGTAATTATAATATGTTGGGTTCTATTATTGAATCTGGGCTTTAAGGCTTTCTGTGAATTTTAAAGAGATCAGCAATAACATATGATTGAAATACATTCAAGTTAGGTTGAAGAACATAGTCTCTGGGGTGCGGTGGGGAGGGGTAGAGCTTCCCACCATCTTTGCATGTGTTAACTCATTTACTGCTTACAGCCTACCCACTGCATTTCAGAAACAGAGAGGCAGGTTCAGTGAGATTTTGCTGTGGACAGTAACAGAACTTGAGTTTTATGAATGATTTCCTTATTCTGACATCCACACTTCTCCACTAATCTCTCCTTAACTTTAGTAGCCACTCAACACTCACAAATACCACAAGGTAACAGGCTTTCAACAGTAACTAACTGCTGAAGATGTGGGTTTTTTGAAAATTATTAATTGGCAATTAATACCCCATTTCAGAGGACAGGATGCAGAATATGTGGCGACCATGACTATAGCAGCACTTCTGACCCACTGCCTTCCTTCCTGTGAACCTGCACTCTGAAGTGTTTCCTTTGCTTCCTTCATTACTACATGTCAGATTCTCTCACCATCTTAGGAAAAAACCTACAAAACCCACCCACAGATGAGAGGAATGTGTCCGTGCTCAAAACTGGACTAGATAAGCTTAGTGCGACTGTCCATTTGGCGCAGTGCTTGAGAGGCTGCGTTGTCACCCAAGTGCTTGTAGCTTTAGCACTAAAGCTCTTATAAAATTTCAATAATAGACTAGGAAGAACAACAATATCAACCAACCAGACCCTGCAGAGCTCCCAGGGACTAAACCGCCAAGCGAGAAGTACAGTGGCTCCAGCTACATAAAGAAAATATCCCCCCCAAAAAAATTTTATTGTTGAGAGTTACAGATTATGCTACATCTGACAACTGAAAGTCATAATCTATACACTTCAGTTCCTATTTTTAAAAAAGCCCTCAGCAGGAAACTAGAGAGATAGATCAGTACTTAAGAGCACTTGTTCTTGCAAAGAACTTGGGATTGATTCCCAGCACCTAGATGGTACTTAGAACCATGTCTAACACAGTTCCATTGGATCTAACAACCTCTTGTGACCTCTGTGGAATCCAGACACACACAGTGCACAGTCATACATCAAGAAAAACATTCATATACATAAAATAAATATTTAATTGAAAAGAAAACCTCTCATATGAAAGTCATCATGTATCTAATTATGTATTTACTCCTGAAATTCCACCCTTTTCTTATTGCAGATCAGGAAATTTTACGTAAACTAGAGAAGGAAAAAATCCTGGTATTCACACCATCACGGCGTGTCCAAGGCAGGCGAGTGGTGTGCTATGACGACAGGTTCATCGTGAAGCTGGCTTTTGAGTCTGATGGTATAATTGTGTCCAATGATAACTACAGAGATTTGGCAAATGAAAAACCAGAATGGAAGAAATTCATAGATGAACGGCTATTGATGTATTCTTTTGTCAATGACAAGTAAGTAGCCGACTGTCCCCAGCAGATGCAGGAATATCCTTCCCATTTGGCCACTGACTGGATCTGAGACAGGTGTCTTTTGACCACCAGTTTCCTACTAATCCTGATGGGAGCCAAAACCTGAATACTTGTACTATAGACGGACCAGTGTGTGCTCTGTGCCCTGCCCTGAGGCTTCTTAGACTCTGTACTGTGTCTCAAGGACCTGTCTGACAGAAACATCTATCCTCTGATCCCCCCAAAATGCCTGTCAAGTCCACTTAAAGCATGATAGTTTACTAGACACACACATTTAAAAGGTCTTTTACGAAGGAAGACTGTGGTCATGATTGCAGACTTCAAGTTAGTAAAAGGGCCACTGACATAAACAGGCACACGTTACAAGAAGTAAATATACTTACAAACATGTTGAAGACATTCACCTATTGTTAATTTAAACCCAACATGAGTTTATTTTTTTCATCTGATTAATTCACAGAAATACAAACAATTGTTCTATTAACGATACACCAAAACTAGGGCTGGAGAGATGACTTAGCAGTTAAGAACTGTTCACTTTTCTTGAGGACCTAGGTTGAATTCTCAGCACACACATGGCAGTCCACAACCATCTGTAACTCCAATTCCAGGGGATCCAACACTTCCTCTGACCTCTTTGAGCACTCATACACATGCTGCGAGACACCTGCAGGCCAACACCATACACAGAAAGTAAGACACACCTGCAGGCCAACACCATACACAGAAAGTAAGACACCTGCAGGCCAACACCATACACAGAAAGTAAGACACCTGCAGGCCAATACCATACACAGAAAGGTCAGACACCTGCAGGCCAACACCATACACAGAAAGTAACCAATACCATACACAGAAGATAAAACACCTGCAGGCCAACACCATACACAGAAAGTAAGACACACCTGCAGGCCAACACCATACACAGAAAGATCAGACACCTGCAGGTCGACACCATACACAGGTCAGACACCTGTAGGCCAACACCATACACAGAAAGTAAGACACCTAAGACACCTGCAGGCCAACACCATACACAGAAAGGTCAGACACCTGCAGGCCAACACCATACACAGAAAGTAAGACACACCTGCAGGCCAACAGCACACACAGAAAGGTCAGACACCTGCAGGCCAACACCATACACAGAAAGTAAGACACACCTGCAGGCCAACACCATACACAGAAAGTAAGACACACCTGCAGGCCAACACCATACACAGAAAGGTCAGACACCTGCAGGCCAACACCATACACAGAAAGTAAGACACACCTGCAGGCCAACAGCACACACAGAAAGGTCAGACACCTGCAGGCCAACACCATACACAGAAAGTAAGACACACCTGCAGTCCAACAGTACACACAGAAAGGTCAGACACCTGCAGGCCAACACTAAACACAGGTCAGACACCTGCAGGCCAACACCATACACAGAAAGTAAGACACCTGCAGGCCAACACCATACACAAAAGTAAGACACACATGCAGGCCAACACCATACACAGAAAGGTCAGATACCTGTAGGCCAACACCATACACAGAAAGGTCAGATACCTGCAGGCCAACAGCACACACAGAAAGTAAGACATCTGCAGGCCAACACCATACACAGAAAGGTCAGATACCTGCAGGCCAACACCATACACAGAAAGTAAGACACCTGCAGGCCAACACCATACACAGAAAGGTCAGATACCTGCAGGCCAACACCATACACAGAAAGTAAGACACCTGCAGGCCAACACCATACACAGAAAGATAAGTAAGCTTAAACATTTAAATGCATGAAAACCTGTTGGATAATTTAGCAAAAGCGTCAAAAATATCTTCACACTCTCAGCCTTAGAGTTATTTCTTAGAATATATAAATGAGGAAAAAACAAAACCAAATAAGCTAATTTCTACATTTAGAGTTACAGGCATCCTAAGGCGACTGACTCAGCCCAGTGTAGAGGCCCACCACGCTGCAGTGCTGCTCCGCTTACCACTGCTCGCTCTGTTATGAAGACTCCCGAGAAATGTGCAAACTGAGAGTTGGCACACACCTGTGCTCTCAGCCCTGAATAGGCTGAGGCAGGAGAGTCACAAGTTCCAGACCACCTGGGCTACATAGTGAGACTCTCAAAGGGAAAGAGAGTCATGGGAACATGAGGAAACATGGAGTATTTTATGTAACCTCAGCTTACATGTGCTGTCCCCCTGGCTTACAGCTCTAATGCTAGTTTTTTCTTTTACTGAATTTTTTTTTGTCATAGTAACAATATTTATTAAGTGCTTTCTTCAGCCATTTTGATTGTTCCTCTCTGAGTTTTCATATTGCTCGCATTCTCATTTTGCAGGTAAACATGGGCTTATTTCAAGTGAGAACTAAGATATAACAAGTATTCAAATTTACTCCTGTGCATGATGTATGAACTCTTCTCCCCTCCATTTGATAGTCCAATGATATGCCTATATCCTTAGTTGCTTCTTAGTAGAGATGGAAGTTAAGACCTCACATGTGCACGCTAGACAAGTGTGCTGCCACACTCAATTACAGCTGCAATGTTTTTGTTTCTTAGTCTTTTTGAGACAGAGTCTATTAACTCATTCAGACTGGCCTTGAACTCATTCAGTAGTCTAGGAAGCCTGGATGTGCAATTCTCCTGCCTTAACCTCCTCTCCTCTGCCAAGTCTAAGAGCCCTGCCCTCCTCCCCTGGCTCGGGCAGCTGGGATCACAGGCCGGCTCTACCTCCAAAGCTTTTTTCTGACTCTGCTGAGAAGCCATTGCTACAATGGGAAGCAAGCAGACTTCAGAGTCATGTACAATTGAATCTTGACTTCAGAGTTGAATGGTAGATACAAAGTAACTTAATTCATCTGAACCTGAATTAGAATTATTTATTGGTCTATAAATGGAGCGTGTACTTGGAAATGCAGTGGTGTGTGAGACACATCTGGTACATAGTGGTGTCTGTCCTCATTGCTGTCCCTCCCAGCTCCACTTGCCCTGCATTCCCTTGCCGACTTCTGTTGACAGAGCTCTCTTAAGATGCCCTGGTAATCAGTACGCTAATCTATACAAGCATCCCAAAACTGAGAGGAAGACAGAAAAATGGTAGGACATGCTGTCACATAAGTTATTTAAATTAAAACAGATACAAGATGAGGTGAAGACTGAACATTGTAGGAGAACATGGTTTAAGGTTTGGGTTTTTCTAATATTATAAATATTAGTCAAATCACATGGAATAAAATTTCAAAAGAAAATAAAATAAATGAGTATCTACATCCTTAAGA
The DNA here is from genome assembly GCF_947179515.1 of Apodemus sylvaticus. Classification (NCBI taxonomy): domain Eukaryota; kingdom Metazoa; phylum Chordata; class Mammalia; order Rodentia; family Muridae; genus Apodemus; species Apodemus sylvaticus. The sequence goes on from NC_067478.1 coordinate 77,044,714, forward strand.
ATAAATTAACCTTCTTTTTGTGTGTCATTCTTTTTCGTTATCTCCATGACAGATTCATGCCCCCAGATGACCCTCTTGGCAGACATGGCCCAAGTCTGGATAATTTTCTGAGGAAGAAACCCATTGTTCCTGAGCACAAAAAGCAGCCCTGCCCCTATGGTAACTGTCCTTATGGAGACTTGACTTGTGCCTCTAGAGTCCAGTCATTGATAAACACTGAGAACTTCATATGCTGTACAGTGTGCTTCTTTTGATAAGTAAATTTAAGGACGTATGCTAGCCTTAAATAATTGTTTTTTACCTATTTGAGTTCAATATAAGATTTCTCAGAGTGAAAATAGTGCTAATTCTGTTTGAAGTTACTTTTTATGGGAATGAAAGTTAGGAATTCTTATATGAAGGCATGAATCAGATAAGTGTGGCTTTGTTGTGTTACAGCAGGACAGTTGCTCTTCATAGCAGACTTTCCCACCCAGGCGTTAAGCCCTGGAAGAGAAGAGGCAGGTATGATCTGAGAGGTCAGCCCAGCCGAGAGCTTCCTCAGTGCTCCTCCTAGTAAGCAAGAAGACCCAAGAGCGAGGAGCACACTAAGGCACAGCCCAGCTCCCATTTCTGCCTTTGGTACACAGCTCAGATAGATCTGCTTTGCTGACTAGGCAGGATCTCATGGTGTGCTTTTTTGCCTAACTGATTTTATCTTCATAGGAAAGAAGTGTACGTACGGACACAAGTGCAAATATTACCACCCAGAGAGAGGGAGTCAGCCTCAGCGGTCAGTGGCTGATGAACTTCGTGCCATGTCTAGAAACACAGCAGCCAAAACTACAAATGAAGGGGGACTGGTAAAAAGCAACAGTGTTCCTTGCAGCACCAAGGCTGACAGCACTTCAGATGTTAAACGAGGTGCTCCAAAGAGGCAGTCAGACCCAAGCATAAGGACTCACGCCTACCAAGACATAGAGGAGACGCTTCCCACCAAAAACAAGTTGGAAACCAGGTCTGTACCTTCCTTAGTTAGTATCCCAGCCACTTCTACTGCAAAACCCCAAAGCACTACATCTTTAAGCAATGGCCTTCCATCTGGAGTTCATTTCCCACCTCAGGATCAAAGACCACAGGGACAGTACCCTCCAATGATGATGGCAACCAAAAATCATGGCGCGCCAATGCCTTATGAACAGTATCCAAAATGTGACTCCCCTGTGGACGTTGGATATTATTCCATGTTGAATGCATATTCTAATCTGAGTATCTCAGGCCCCCGAAGTCCTGAAAGGCGTTTCTCATTAGACACTGATTATAGAGTAAACTCTGTAGCTTCAGACTGCAGCAGTGAAGGGAGCATGAGCTGTGGGAGCAGCGACTCCTATGTGGGGTACAATGACCGCTCCTATGTCAGCTCTCCTGACCCACAGCTGGAAGAGAGTCTCAAGTGTCAGCACATGCACCCTCACGGCCGCCTTAACTCCCAGCCCTTCCTGCAGAATTTCCACGATCCCTTAACCAGAGTTCAGAGTTACAGTCATGAAGAACCAAAGTTCCATCACAAGCGTCCTCTTCCACACTTGGCTATGCATCTGCAGCACCCTGCCGTGGGGGCCCGCTCCAGCTGCCCTGGTGAGTACCCCTCTCCACCAAGCACGGCACACTCTAAGGCACCACACCTAGGAAGGTCCTTAGTGGCCACCAGAATAGACAGCATCTCTGACTCTCGACTCTATGATAGTTCTCCTTCAAGACAAAGAAAGCCTTATTCTCGCCAGGAAGGCCTTGGAAGCTGGGATAGGCCAAGCTATGGGGTGGATGCATATGGCTATCGGCAGACTTACTCCTTACCAGATAACTCCACACCCCCGTGCTATGAGCCGATCACCTTCCAGAGCCTGCCCGAGCAGCAGGAACCTACCTGGAGAATCCCCTACTGTGGAATGCCACATGATCCTCCGAGGTACCAGGACAACCGAGAGAAGATTTATATCAATTTGTGCAACATCTTCCCCCCTGACCTTGTGAGGCTCGTCATGAAAAGGAATCCTCACATGACGGATGCCCAGCAGCTCGCTGCAGCCATCTTAGTGGAGAAATCGCAGCTGGGCTATTGAAAGGATGATGCATCTTTGTGGTGTTGAGTAGTGTTTTGTTCAGCTCAGTTGCTGAGGGAGGTTTGCTACAATAGCACATGTGATCTCCTTCTCAGCAGGGAGGTTATATAGTATCCATTTATGTGAAATACTGTATCATGGAATCTGTATGGAACCCCACCTGGTGGACCTATCACGGGATTGCTTTACATTCAAACTTTTTTTTTTTTTTAACATTTCGTTTTTAAAGCTATACACTTGGCTGGAAATTTTTCCAGTTTGATTTAATAGATGTATCTGTGATATTTGATATTCCTCTTTGGTGCATCAGGGGTTTATATGCAGCACTTTTTATCCTTGTTTCCTGTCTTATTAACTTGGTGTTTGTCAACTGCAAGCGATTGCAGGACCTTCAGAATGTGGAGGTAGTGGACTAGATGTGACAAACCATTCCCTCAAGCCAGGCTTAACTAGAATCCTCCACAGCTTTTTAAGTTGTTTTTATTTGGGGAAAGTGGGCTTCTTTGTGCTATAATCATTATTTATAGAAACAAAGATATACTACAGCACTGACTTTATATTTAAAAAAAATGTAAGCTTCCGGTTATGCTAAATGGTAATAGTGCATATTAGAGTGGTTCCCGTGTGGCACTTTTATTATTTTATTTTTGTTTGGATGTTTCCTGTTAAGAAAATTAGTTATTTTAAATGGTCAGTTTAAAAGAAAGCAGATGCAATCAATGGAAAAAAAAAGTTTCCATTTTCTTTTTTATAACTAAGGCAAAAGCTGTAACTATTATAGGTTAAAGCTTTGCTTTCCAGCTAAAATGTGCTTTTTGAGAGTAGGAATGGGATTGGAGTCCTTGATTTCCATTAACATGTATTTTTAATCTCTGTCTTTGTGGGAGGCACAGTACTGGATGAATAACCCTTTCTCAGTACTTGCCTGTTTTTAATGATCCAAGTATTCTCAATGCAACTTTTATATTTAATACACTCTAGCTTCCTGCTATTTATTGAGGCTGGTCTGAGATAGTCTGATGTGTTGAGGATATGCAACATTTACTGATACTGCACTATAGAAATGGCAACGGAGGACTTGTAAATGGTAACTTAAAAGTTTTTGTAATATATTGTATATTTTCCATTTTCCTGAAGGTAGTTTTTGGGGGCCTGCTATATTACTAAGGCCAGACTCTTGCCACAAATAGTGTAGTTTTAGATACAGACTAAAGTCTGTTCTAGTATTAGTAAGGGATATTTCTGGTTGCAGAGTCATGGGTTTTGCTTGCTGTAGTGACCTTTCTGAGCATCAGGAGATAGAGGTGTGGTCAGTGCAGACAGTGCTGCAATGGACAGACGCTGCCTCAAATTTTACTTGTTGCAACGACAAGTCCAGCTCTGATCCTGGAGTCAGCCTGGATGCTCTGGTCTGAGCCCCTGCAGTCTGAGAGAGGCAAAGCTCTGCAAACCAGAAAGCACCTTTTACTGTTGATACAAATTGTATCTTTTTAACAATAAGAACTATTTTGATTTGTAGATCTAGTTAAAAACACAAATGTGTAACTATAATTAGACTTTTGGGCAACATTTTATCCCTTATTTAAATACAAAAATTTTAAAGGAAAATTGAAGCCTAGAATAGGATAGAAAATAAAAGTAACAATTAAGGTAAATAAAGGTGTCTGTCTTAGTTTTATATATTAAAATATATTAAATTTATTGGCATTTTCTTTTTCCTAAAACTTACCTAGTGGGAACTTAACTTAAAATAAAGGTAAAATGCTGCCTGAAAATAATGTCCAAGCATCTTCGACTAGGATAACATTTTCACTACTTGTGTGACACCGTGTGTTGCATGGAGTAGGATTTGGGTACACAGTAAATGCTTCTAAACAGCATTGTGCATATTAGCATATCCAATAATCTGAACCATGTTCAGCAAACTTAATTCAGGAAAGTGATGTTCTGCAGTTACTGCTGTTGTGTTTGAGTGAGTGTGGCACACACCTTTATCCAGACTGCTGCAGGTGGTGCCATCCCAGCCATCCCGAGTGCTGTGTCTGAGAGTGACACAGCCAACCTGTGAAACTGTCCTTGATTCTGTCAGTCATAATCTGAAGAACAAGTTGAAATGTGGAGGCTAAGTAAATGCCAAGAACAGGGCTGCAAACATGGGCTCCTCTTACCCAGGCTGCCCAGGTGTAGTGTGAGGCTAGGCTAAGAAGTCACTTAACCAACATGTCACTTTTGCTTCATAGTAGCACTGTGATTGTTTAGAAATGGGCACACTTGACTAAAGTGATTTAAGTGAGACCTTAGGCAAAAAGGATATGACTTAAAATTCGGCCTTCTTACGTTTTTAGCTGAAGTTGCCCTCCTTTTCATCTTTGATATAATCTTTGCAGTGTATGTCATGGAGTGGGTAGCTCTGACCCACCCACCCACCCCTATATTTCTCAGTGCCATTGGCTGTGTGCTAAGAAAGGGTTTTCTTATGATAAGAGGGCAGTCTGCCTGTCTGTCCCCTTTGATGAAGCACCAATGCTGCTTTTAAACGTTAAGAATAAGGTGATTGGCAGATTTTAGCTACATCGATTTCTCCAAAAAAAAAACAAAAAACAAAAAACAAAAAAAAAATCCATTCAGGAAATAAGTAAAAGGAGTCCATTGTTAAATTTGTAGCTGATCATAAACCTTGATTTTTAGCTAAATATTTCTTCTCAATCTCTAATTTCTCTTTACCAGACTAGTAAATCAATCAATCAATAACCTAAAATGGTGTGCTAATGAGTAGTAAAAGTCAGAATTGGTCAGCTGATTAAAAAGGACTCAGACTGGAATATTCTGCCCCTGAATAATAGACAGTCAACTGTACTTTATGCAGTAATAGCAGTTTGTTGTCCCTGTGTCTTAGTCCAGAGGGAATAGTACCTAACTGGCCAAAATGGCCCTCAGAATTTCCTCTTTTCTTGCATGTAATACAGACATTTCAGTCTTGTTATCCTAATGGGAGTTTGTCACTGACCTAAACAGTGAAAGTAATGGTTGCCAGTGTAAAATATTTGACACTGGTGGCAACTTGAATTTTTGTTTTTATGAAAATACATTTATGAGAATATGTAATTACCTAAAGAGGGTGTTTTATATATACACATGTTTGTTATGAAGTATTAAAAAATAGGGGTTGTCTTTTAATAGATAACATTTTCCTGAGTTGTCTTTGAGTTGTGAATGACCAAGTCTAGGGTCTGTTTGACCAATGATAAGATTCAGAACTACTTACATGGAAAGAAACACTTGGTTTTATTCTTGGTATTTTAAAGATTATTTTGATAATTTTAATAGAATGTGTAATTTTTAAATACACAAAAGTAGTATTGATTATACAAATGATTATTTAACATGTCTTTTATGGATGTATCTATATGTATATAGACAGTAATATATTTATAAAACAAATATACTTTATGTTGTAAATTTTAGTTTGTCATGGATGTAAGTATGACTGCGTGTATGTGAACGAGCACACACGTGTGTACATGTGCACACATGTATTGGTGTCTCTGTCTGCCTTTCTGTGTTTGAATGCTGAAACCTTTTTCCCTGACTTACTGGGATTTACTCTAAACTGTATTTGGGTTTTGCTCCTTTTACTACCCTTGTTCCTTATTCAAGATAAAATAAGAGGTACAGTTTCCTAGTCTGTCTGTTCCAGACGGCTCTTCCAGTTTATTAACCTCTAATTCTTAGAGAATGCCTGACATCAGGTCTATTATGGCTGGAGATAATGATTATGTTCCAAATATATTAAATGTGCCCCCCAGCTGTGATGTGAAAGTTTGAGGACACAATAGTGAACAGAATAAGCCTAGAAGATGGAGTCAGCTCAGACCAGCATTCGAGCCTGCTCCCTAGGAAAGGGAAGAAGCACATGCTCTAGACGCTATAGGTGATGTGCCAGCAGCTGTCTCTGCCGGGTCTGCTAGTGAGTAATTCAGTCTTCTGAGAACCGATGTTCTCTTTACTGCACACCTTTGCCTTTACAGTGTAAAAGCCACAGGTAGCTCAGAGATGAAAACGTGCCCTTTTACATGAAATTTTATTTACAGAAACAAGCAACAGGCCAGCTTTTACCTGTGAGCCATTACCCAGCCCTGTCCTTGAGGGAAAAAGCCAGATATATCAAGCAGTAAATTCTTGTGCATGTCAATATAATCAACAATAGCTGTATCTCAGCAACCATCTAGAGGTAGTATGATAGTCGCTAGTGTCCTTCAGAAGACAACTGTGCAACAGTCATAGCAAAGCATTTGTTAAGTTCATCACACCCATCATTTGAGATGTTACCTGTCTAGCCACCAAGAAATCTATAAAAATATCAGAATTGGGAATTTTGCTTGACTTATTTTTAAATAGGAATCCTTTATCTTTTGTTTCTTAGTGGCCTCGTGGGCCAAAAAACAGCCTTTTTTTAAACTTAGTCTCTCTCTCTCTCTCTCTCTCTCTCTCTCTCTCTCTCTCTCTCTCTCCATTTTTTCAAGGTAGTATTTGTCAGTTACATTTTTCGGTTCTGGTTTTTGTCTTCTGATGCTTAACTGACTTACTCTCCTTTACAAGTTAAAGATTAACATACTGTAACTTCACAGTTTCAGATTTTTCTGTAATGTTTAAACTGACTAGACCAATGAGTGCATTTGTTAGTGCCGCTCTTAGAAGCACGTGTCTTATTTCGTGTCTTCTTTCTCTGTCTAAGCGTTCACTGTGGAGTGTTTAGATACCTTAGGGAATGCCATGGGAGTGGCATGCAGATGCTCACCCATAGGTCTGAAGTGATTGAAGGGACGCACCACTGAGCATGCTCAGTCACACTGCTTCATTCATTTTATCTGAGCAATAACACTATCTCACAGGATTGTTAAATAGCTACGAAAACCAACGCCTACCTAAGTAGTTACACTTTCCTTTAAAATCAGTGCAGTCCTGGTTTTATCAGTGTTGGTGTTTTGTCTGTTCTGCCCTCTCACCTCCTGCCTGTCACCCATGTTATGACAACACTGTCATATTTATACATGGCTTTTCCCCTAGGATCCTCAATCCTTCAGATTTAAACACAATTTCAGGTTTTGACCATTTGTAGACAATGTCTATGCATGTTTTCAGTCCTTATAAACCTATAAAGTTTTACTTCTTAATCCATGTACTGAACTTTCTGCCCAGGTATTTCAGGTGAAAAACAAGATATTTCCCAGAAAAGCTTTTACCACTTCTAAAGCAGCTCTTGTCTTTAAGGAAAAAGGAGTGCAGTGATTGTTTTGTAAGGTATAAACACACACGCACATTTGTGTGTATGTGTGTATGTATGTATATATATATATATATATATATACATACATATACATGTGTGTGTGTGTATATATATATATTCATTCTCTGGGGGTTTTTTAATTATAAATTTTCAACCTTCTATGAAATGCTCACAAATGGTCAAATACTGCAGACAGGGTACACCCCCGCTGTCAGCTCTCCTGTCCCTCTTGTAGCTGTCGCTGGTCAACCTTCAAGCTTTCCTTACAGGAAAAATAAGGTAATGAATATGTTTAGAGCAGCCACTTTATAAACATATTATTCTGTTTATCTGTATCTGTTCTGTATGTTTCTGTAATAGGATTTTTATAATTCCAAAAACAGTGGAAACAGCTATATGATTCTGCCATAGAGGGGGAAATTCTAAAATATCAATTTTTCCTGTGGTAAGTTGTTGTAACATGAAAAAAATAGATCTCATATGACAGCATAGATGCTAAATAAACAAGGCATTTCCTTCTCCGTCCCTCTGGCTTTCTCAGATTCTGTGGTTAATGACATTGGGCTACTCTGAAAGTTGTACACATGTTCAGCATTGATGTAAATGTTAGAGCCACGATTAATTCCTATTAAACTGAAATTAAATGTCAGAAACAACTAGTCATGATTCAAAACATGGTGAGAGTGTTCTCTTTCTCTTAGTCTCTAAGATGTTTTATTTCTGGTGATTCTGAAGTGTCTGGTTGTTTAGCTAAGACGGTGTGGTTACAGATAGGGACCTTATCCACTGAGTTTATAGAAAGGCTGGATAGTGTAGGTGTGCTGGTTCTGATGAAGGCTAGCAGGGCATTAAAAGGTACTGAGCAGGCTTCTCTTCATGGGGCAGTGTGGATGGGGGTGGTACACCGACTTGGGAAACTGTGAACTCTAAACAGACTCCATGTGCATCCTTCAGGTCTCTTTCTGGTAAGTTAAAAAGAGTCTAAAAGCAACACAGTCAATATGAGCAAGTATTAGAAAAAGAAGAAAAGCAGACCAAACAAATAATAGATAAGTTTTATTTTGTTGCTAGTTGAGGCTCAAAAACCTAGATCACTATAGAAGATATTTCATTTCTTTCAGAGACTGGGAGACTGCAGGCAGAGGTCAACACGTGAAACTCGTGCTTGAGTGCATCTTGCCAACGTTAGGATGACACGAGACACCACACACAGTATGCTGAGTCAGGCCGATCAGCTCCCAGGCATTCCCAAAGCCCCCTGTAAAGTGGCACTGACACTGTTTTCCTGTTTCTAGTACATCAGGAGGAGGAGAATTCAACAGCAAGGCAGATGTGCTGCCAGGCCCTGCTCCTGAGCCCTGCTGCTGTCTGGAGCTCATCTTCCTGTTATGATGGGATTTTGGCCAGTGGAAATCTTCTCCTTCATTGTGGTCATTCTAACAAGATGTTCTGATTAAATTCTCTGGGATTTTCCTCCCCCGCCACTTTGCCGGCCTTTGCTTTGCCTCCAGTACTGAGACTGGTACTTTCCGTGGGCCGGTGTCAGCTGCATCTGTCCCCTCTCCCGCTTTATTATCTACATATGAGCTGAGAACTTGAGCCTCACACTATGCTCTGCTCTGGCTGCACAAACACACTGAAACATTGATGCTTAGTTACCAGAGATTCCAACATATCCAAACGCAATAAATCAAAAGCAACACTTAGAGGGAGAGACTTCCAGCCTTCCCAGGATTACTTGAGGCCAAAGAGCAGCAGTTGGAGTAGAGTGTGAAGTCCTAGTCCTTTCTTTTTCTCAGGTCCAGTCTTGTCTGAGGACAAATGTTAGCACACACTGATGAGTTAATGCGTGGTCCTGCATTAATACTCATCATGCATGAACGAGAAGTGTCACAAAACTGCAACTGTAATGCTGAATTTACTCAAGACACAGTACCTGGCCCTGGGCCTTTGCCACCCTTCTGTCATCCCCCAGTTCAGAGGCAGCTGTGAAGCTGAGAGCATCCTTATCTGCCTCTGGGAAAGAACCAAACCAAGACTGTCAGGGATATTAGGATAAGCTAGCTGCTAGGAACTGCAGGAAGACAGGGAGTAACTGGCTTTGAAAGATTCTCCATTTCTCTCACAAGAACAAGTCTCTATGGTGACATAGAAACTGACAGACCCCCTGGGAAGAGTCTGGAGCAAGGACACAGTGATTTTAGCATGAACTTTGGAGTAGTGCCCCCATGTGCATATGACTTTGATCTTGAAGCTTGCCTATGCCTTCCACTATAGATGGACTCATTTCCCACCTCGTGGATCTTCAATTCAGTGATGACAGAACTCACAGAACTGATGTGGGACTCAAGATGAAGGGGTCTGGGGATACATGCTTGGGGACCGCTGGTTCCTCTCCAGGGTAGCTTCTGGTCCAGAAAGTATCCTGTGGAGGGAGGGAGAATTCCTGGAGTGAGGCGCCCCACTGACGCGGTCTTCTGTAGTTCTGAGACAGGAGACAGGATATCACAAATCCCTTCACCCACACCTGGTCACTGCTGTACTTTAGCTTGTCACTTCGCCCCATTGAAGAAGCCAGGCCATAGCCTACTATCCAGCCCTGCCATTCCAACCCCTCTAAAGCAATGGCACACCCATGTACAGATGCCACTGACTGGTAAAGGGAAGAGGTAGCTGACAGCCATGGGTGGATATTTAAGGCTACGAACAGAAGCCCCTTACACACGCGCCAATGTTTTGTGGCACTCCTGGTTTTCTTTCTGAATGTCAGTTCCACCCAATCCTAACAACCAAGGATCCTAACAATCATGATCAAGATATGTCCCCTGGTGCCCATGTGACTAGAGGTAGGAGCACAAACAGCACATCCTCCACAAGGATGTCGGGAAGCTATATCTGGCCCTCAAGAACTAAGACCAGATAAATAACAGGACAGTCAGATGCTCATACTGTGGTTTGGTTATGCTGAGTTTCTGGTGGTGAAACCTTAGTCCCCAAATTGGCAGCATGAAGGTAATGTGACCTTAAAGGGGAAGGACTTCATACAAAGTGATTAAGTCACAGGACACCATCCTTAGAAGGATGTTAGAGTTTCCATAGGACCTGAAAACTTAGGAAGTGAGCCTGCCCTCAGCCCTTCCTCACTCAGCCAAATCCCCTTCTGTTTCTTCACTGGTGGTACAATGGGCACTCCAGCCCTCACCAGGACCACATAGCCAGGATTTTTGGATGATCAGATTCATAAGTCAAACTTCGTTGTCAAGTACCCATGTCTTAGAGTATAATACAAGAGATAGATTACTGCCCTCTTAGAGTTTCTATTGCGGTGATGAAACACCATGAGTAAGTTGTGGAGGAAAGGGTTTATTTGGCTTACACTTTCACATCATAGTCCATCAGTGAAGGAAGGAAGGGCAGGAACTCCAACTAGACAGGGACCTGGAGGGATGCTGCGGACTGGCCTGCTCCACATGGCTTACTCAGCCTACGTAATAGAACCTAGAGCAGCAGCACTTACAGTGGGATGGGCTCTCCCACGTCAATCACTAATTAAGAAAATACCTACAGACTTACCTACAGCCAGATCTTATCGGGGGATGTTCTCAATTGTGGCTCCTCCCTCTCAGATGACTCTCTTGTGTGAAGTTGACAAAACTAGCCAGCCTCCCTGGATAGTCTCCATGTTCAGTCTCGATGGAAACTCATGACCCTCAAAATGCCCAGGAAGAAGGGCATCTGAGGCTGTGGTAGACAACTGAAGGCAGCATATTGGAGCCTTTCTGCAATACAAATGGGATGGGGGGCCGGGGAGGCATTTCCACTGGGGGACCAGATTGCAGGAAGACTAAAAAATGGAGAAGTCTAGGCATGGTTACCTACAGAGGCTTGGCTAGGAAGCCAAGCTGGGCTGAGACATTAGAAGGCTTGGCATCTCGCAGCCTTGATGGTAAAAGCTGGAGAAATGCTTGATATGATTGTCTCAAAAGCCAAAGGGGTGAAAGGCATTTGAGGAAATTCTTGTGTTGGTGGGGTGAAATCAGGCAATGAAGAGTGTATGCCGATTAACTCGTTATATATGAACTCCAGTAGGTGAAATCTACAGGGATGATACCCCTGTCACCCCTCTTCAGCTGGTCCCTCGGATGTATTCCCATTGTGAGGACGTGTCATAAGGTCTCCCGATGTCCGGATATTTGACTTTTGCAATTCCATGAAAAGCTGAATCATATAACTCACTTCTCCTACCCTTGCTGAAAAGCCTGGCTTTGTGCTTGTTTATCTGTGTACTGGGCTCTGTCTATAGTTTTATTGAGAGAAAATGGGATTCTGTCCTTAAATCACTATTTCAGAGTACAAGTGCGGCTAGCATCTGTTTACCTTGTGTTCTACCCATTCCGAAGTGAGGGTAATGCAGAACCACTTGTTTGTTCCCAAGGCCAAGACCAGAAGAGGATATTGATTTGTAAGAGTTACTCATGCTGACCAAGGAATGTTCACTGGCCCCCAGTTAGCAAATGCCACCCAGCTGACTCAGCCTGGAGAACATCTGGTTCTTGCACAGTGTCTTCGGAGAACAATAAATACAACTCTTCCTTCCAAACAAGTGCTTCTAGGTCTCTAGTGTGGTTCCTAAGGAAGGAGCCTTGGTCTTATCTAGGAATGTGCTAGAAACGGAGATGCTTGAGGCAGGACTGGGGTCGGTCTGTTCTACCAGAAAGTCTGAGAGATGATTCTAGCATGTTTCTTAGCAAGCCGTGCAGGTGAGTCAGATGTACATTAAATGAGAAACACCGGACTGAGCAGGGAAGCAAGAGATGAAGCAGGTGGGGGTGAGGGTCACGGTAAGCCTCCCTGCTAGCTGGGGTAGCTGGCCCTCCGGTCTACCACTGAATCCCAAGGCAGGCCCAACCCTCCCTGAGGTCACAGGTGGAGGTAGTGGACTTTCAGCAGCCGGCCAGCTCCCCCAAAAGGAAACACGAGAACCTGTTGTCCACAAACTCTGTCAATGCCTGCACCTTCCTGGGAAGAAATGCAGAATGCACCCCCTAGCCCAGGGAGTGCTCATCCTATGAACGGGTTCTCTGGGGAGAAGAGAAACCTCCCTACTGCCCAAGTGCTCCTTCAGGAAGCCTGTCGGCATGTTGGTACCTGCAAGGTATTGACTTCGCTCTCTCCGATGGTGACACCCACCGTAGGCTTTGGGGCTCTGAGCCATCCACCTCCTGTCCATTTGTCCACTGACACGCAGGAACATCATAAACGCAGCATGGGCAGAGAGCCTGATGTGTTCTGCCTCTGCGTAGGGAGCTGGGCTTGGTGAGCTCTGAACACAAGCACTCTCAATCCTCCTGCCTCCGTGGCCTGTCTGTGCCATCCAGCCACCTTCTGTTTAATATTAAAAGTAGGTGACTTCTTTCTCTTTTCCAAGACATATTACAAACAGAAATTAAGTGTAGAAATGGAGGCACATGGGTCATTCCTTCCTTCCAAACACCCTATTCTATAGCAGAGGTCCCTGGCTGGAGCCACTGGTCCAAGGTTCAGCCACTAATCCCCACTCATTCACAGCAGGTCACACACTGCAGCTTCAGGCTTATCACCTGCTGAGGAAATCCTTAGGCCTCTTCAGCCTCTGCTTCCAGGCAGTCTCCCCAAGCACTATCCCATACCCCACCACAGCATATCTTTTCTAAGGGCTTCTGCCTGTGTCAGTCGCTAGCCCCAGCCGGGAAGGAACTGTCTAGAAAAGCAGCATTGGCTGTGGATAATGGGCTCTCTCTTGAGCAGAAGACTGGCATCTCTGGAGGGTCTGCTAGAAACAGAATTAAGAAATGCTTTGAGACAGCGTGGCCATGGTCTGTAACTCAGTCTGAAGAGCCCTGAGTGCTTCCAGACCTTGTTTGTTTGTTTATTTATATACACACACACAGAAAGTCTCTTTTCCATTACTCCCAAGCCCTCCCTTGCCACAGTATGTTCCAATCTAGCTGTAAGACAATTTCTGTTTATGGCCAAGGAGAGGCCTACTGAGAAATTTGATAAGATATCTCCACTACAGCAAAGTACATGATTATCTTTTAAGTTATAAAAAAAATGCTGATGACAAAGGACTCTCAGTACAGGAGGACTGAGCAAACAAACACCATTCCATAGTAGATAAACAGTGCTGCTTTGATAAAGAGCTCCGCCCTCATACCCTGAACACCTCTCACCAGTGGGAAAAAATCTATTGTGACATACTTTGTATGTTTATGAAAAATCTTTAAAGTTTACCTTTGTGCCTGGCAAGTATCTGACACGTTCTTTGCAGCACAACACATTCCTAAGGTGACAGTTTGCAATGTGGCTCAGCCACCTGAACAGTCACTCTAATGTCAGACTGCTGAGTCACATTGCAAACTGTCACCCAATGCTTCAGTCCTCGTACATTCAAGCCTCCCTCAGCCAGGCCAGGTGCCCCTGCATGAATTACTAATGCGGCCTCACATCCCAGCTCTGCCCTGAACCCTCCTCACCCTTCTCCAAACCCTGGCCTGCGTCTTAGTAACACTCACTCAGTGCAATGGTGCAATTGGGGAGGTTCCAGTGGTCAGGGGGACCTGTTAGAGTGTGACAGCCACTGCCTGCCACGAGGTGCAGAGAGAACTTGGAACCCAGGCTCCAGATGATGTTAGAATATATTTATTGCTATATGTATATACAATTATACAAACAGCCCAGACAGGAGCGGTAAGTCACATCGATTTCTGCAGATTCCACAGGAATATACATGGAAGGAGGTTTATGCCACCACATTTGTTCTCAGAGAAAAGCCAAAGATAAGTCACATACATTTTTTTTAAAAAAAAAAAGGTTGTAAAGTCTTGAAAACTCTCCCCATATATCCCATCTTGTGAGCTAATTAATCGTGCAGAAAAAAAAAGCGTTGTGGGGGAGGGGAACCTGGGGGATTTCCAGAAGCTTATGCCATCCAGTGTGTGTGACAAAGTGGCATCTCAGAGCCAAGCTTAGCAGATGTTGGCTCAGGACTACAGAGCTGCCAGCATTCCCAGTCCTGGCCCACCTCCTGAGGTCTGACCCTAGGACAGGCAGTAGAGAAGTAGAGGAAGATGGTAACGGTAACGGGAAGAGGGAAACTGATAGCAAACGGCCAAGGGGAGCAGCATTGGGGAGTGCCCTGCGTGATGAAGATACCAGAGTATGTTCAAGACTCAGGGCTGTCTCGGCATATCCTTAGTCTAAGGCCCACCATGGGTCAGCCACCCGGGACCTGTACAGAAAGATGACAGGACAGTCAGGGAGAAAGAAGAAACTTGAACTTAAATATTCCCAGGACAGGATGGCAAGGGCATGGCCTTGAGAGTTCCCGTTCAGCACTCTGGGAATGTTTAGGGGCTGTGCAGGGAGTGGAACCTCGCTGCTGAGGGGATTCCAGGAGGTACAGGCTGCTCTCTGACCTCAGACGGGCTGGAACTGTTCAGGGCCTCAAAAGAAATCAGCAACAGGCTTGGGAACATTCTGACCCCAGAATCATGTGGACGGATGTAAAGTTACAGTCACAGGCAATGCTGATGTGAAGGAGAGGGTAGGGAGGAGAGGCTGAGGAGCGGGCTCATCTGCTGACACCAGCCCCGTGCGACACACACCTCAAGTCGCTTCCTATTTCAAGGACCCCACACTGAAAAACCTGAGGTCAGATATAATCTGGCCTTGAACCAAAAAATCATCCCAGAGCTGTGCAGAGCCAAGGCCTGGATGCTGCGAACAAGAAGCCTGTGATACACAGACAGAGCCAGCAGTTCAATCTGCTCCACCTCCTGACAGGTGGACCTAGGACAGGCAGAGAAGTACAGGAAGACGGTAACGGGGAAGAGGGAAACCTAGCAAAGGGGTGAGGGGGGCAGCATTGGGGAGCGTCCTGGGTGATGGAGATACCAGAGTGTGGGAATGTACGTGTTCAAGACCAGGGCTGTCTCAGCATATCCTTAGTCTAAAGCCCACTCATCGGTCATTTGGCTATAATCTGGTCCTGAGACTGTAGGGGGCTCCACCACTCAGCAAACCAGACAGCTAGCTCCTGCTTTGTGGCTTTGGATGTCACTTCTAAATTCTTGCCAACAGAATCCTGCAGGCGGGCTGATGACAGTTCTGGAGGGAAACCCTAAAGATGGAAGAACCAAGGCCAAAGGGACAACTGAGTACTTTTCCACTAACAACCAACTGCAGAGGGCACAGCCCCTCCAAGGCTGACAACTGTGTGACATTTCAGCTTGAAAGAGGTGGCGACTGCCAGATCCCTCAGGCCCTTCATGAATTCATCTCTGGATAATTCAAAATTTGTCATTTGAGCTTGGTGGCTCTGGTGAGTCACACAGGCACCTTTTCTCTTCTTTTGGCAACAATAGCTTGGTGACAGCCTCCTTCAAAGGCCTCATGGTGAAGGGCACAGTGTGAGCAGGTGAAAACCACTGAGACAGCAGCAGAGCGAGCCAGCCTATTTTACTCTGGGGTTTTTACTAATCAAACAAAATAGCGCAAATGAATTTCTGTACTGGAAGACAGGTCTCATGGCGAAAAGTTGCAGAGGATGTTGACTGTAGCAACCCATGAATGGTTAAGATGCGTTTCCAGCAGAGATTTTTGTCCAAATACCAGGAATAAGAAAGCTGAGTTCTATAAATTTGTTGGCCACACCCATTTCTAAATGAGAGCAGATGCAGATGGGTGTCCTGCAGCCCTCGAGTTAACTTTCAAACTGTGACAGTTTCAGTGGCGCCAAGAGTCTGGGAGTCTGGGAGTCTGGTGTGACCTGCGCCTCAATTCACAGACTCTAAAACTCAAGGCTAAGGAAGTCATTTCTGAACTTCCTCCCCTGTCAGACATGTAATACCCGTTCCATCACATGAAAGGAGAGCAAAAGGCACGGTGCTGCGACGCAGCCTGTGTCACGCCTTCACGCTGCGCTGCATGTATGCCCATGTGTAGCACGTGGGGAAATACCTGGAAAACTCTCCCAGAACATTAGGTTGATGCTCCCTCAACCTGCATCTGTCACAGTCTCTAAGATAAACTGAAGTGCTGCAGTTTCATTTAGAATTAAATAATTATCTAACAATCTGTTGTCATGGTGAGCACGTTAAAATGATTTTTTAAATACAGTCAGACTGAGGGAGGTGCATAACAACTTTATTAATAAAGTCTATGAACCAGTTCTTTGGTCTTCTGGCTCAACATGCATGTACAACATGGGCAGCTGCATGACATTAACACTCCAGGAAATGGGAAGTGTCACGTGGGAGGGAGCACTCTTAATACCCCCTTTCTCATGTATCCAGAGAGTCTTTCAAAATCCAAGAGAACGTCCTACAAAAATAGCACTTTCAGTAATCACTTGACCAGAGTCACAGATAAAAATCTCACTTTCATAAACTCGACCTGACAGGGAGGTGATTTATTGGAGGATGGTGTCCTTCACTGGTCAAGAGTCTGGCGGATGCGGACTATCAAGAAGGTCAAGGTGGTGCAGGTCGGGCCGCTACAGCACGCTCTGCCTCAGCTCCTTCAGCTGGACAGGAACTAAAGGCTCTGGTCAGCAGGTGAAGGACATAGGTTCTAGGGGGTCCCCCAGGATCTGTGCATGTCTCCTGGGATCACGCCAGCAGCAGCTGCCAGCTCTACTTACCTCATGAGGAGGAGGTGCCATCCCGTTACATCTGCTTTATGCTGCTTTGGCAAGAACGCATCTGGAACAGTGCATAGAGTTTGGGTCCCCACCTTTTGAAAGAGACATCAAGAGGTTAGGAACCTGGAGTGCAGAGGAGCGCACGGGTAGGCGAGGTGGGGGCAGAGGCAGCATGCTCGGCAGTTTCAAAGCTGGGAACATTTTTGGGGGTAGGGTGGGGCTTGGATTATCAGAGGACCAACTGGGGAACTCAGCAACTAACCTGATATCCTTTCTACCTCTTCTTAAAACTCACCTTTGAAATTCTCCTAGTCCAATATGGAAGTAAGAATAGCTGAGGCCCCTTTTGAGGCAGGTGCTAAAGGGTCCTCCAAGAACTGCAGCCCGTAGTCACAGACTGACCACAGACTGACTAGCTACACAACCATCATGGCTCCAAAGCCATCCATGTCAGAACTTTAACAGTGGGTGTCCTTGCCTTGCTGTGTAGCTAAGGGTGACCCTTGAACTTCTGTTCTTCAAGATCTGACTGATAGGTGCTAGATCTATAGGTGTGTGCCACCCCCTGGTTCCATGTGGTGCTGGCGATGGAACCCAGGGTTTCCTGGAAGTTAGTCAAGCACACTTAACAAGTGAGCTACATCCCTAGCCCAGATTTTTTATATTATCTTATAGTCTATCCTGTGATCTAGGAATGTTCAAGTCCTTGAGGGAACAACCAGCCTAACGGACCTAACAGATTTTGTGGTGCCTACTTAGAAATCACAAGTTGCTGTCTCTGAATGAACAAGAATCCTCAGTGTCCTAGGAAGCTGACGTTTGAAGAGAAGCAACAAGACATCCTCACGGCTGCCCTGGCACTGGAGACCAGTGCTGGCTGAAGCGATTCCTTATTGGACTCAACTGACGTTCTCAGATGCAGACCAAAACCAAGGTGAGGGCTAACCCAACCAAGAAAGGACTGCACTGGCCACGCCCGCTCACCCACCAGCTCCCCACTAGTACACAGGGGCACTTTCTGCACTGATGAGCTAAGCAATTAGAAACAGAAGTCTCTGTCTCCTAAGTGGGTTGTGTGCTCAAAGGCCCCTGTGGGGGCTATTTCCCTATAAACTACTGTGGATGGTGGTTCTGTAGCCATGTCATTGAACCCATAACGAAAACCGAGCCCTTACAGTAAAATATAGAGCTCCAAATTTGTCAGATCTGATAATAAAAGGATGGAAATAATGAGTTACTAACAGCTTAATAATTTTCTTTAGTACTTGAGCTTGTTAAACTGAGCAGAATTAATTAGAAAATGAGTAGCAATTGAAACGTGAGGGCATCTTAAAGGGATTTCAAGCACTTGGAGGATGTTATAACAGCTGTCAGCTGAGCAGCCATTATATCTGTGGTACCGATGCCCCTGCAAATATTAGTCGGTTGTGCTTTTTCCTTTGGTTGGTAGTTCTATGGGCTCCAACACTAACCACTGCCGAAGGAAGCTTAGACAGGTGAAGAGACAAAAGGAGAAGGAAAGCGGAGGAATTAAAGAATGGTTTGATGCACATGTTAACGTTTAGACAAAGGAGGGCAGGGGGTGAAGAGAAAGGGGCGACTTGGAGAAGACAGCTAATAAAGAAAGCCCAGAGCAAGAGGGCAGAAATTCCCAAGCTGAACAGCAGGTGGCGCTACAATACCGCACTATGTTGAAGACCAGGCCCTCTGGAGGGGAGAAGAGGGAGGGACACACTGACCAGACTGGCAGGATAGTCACAGTGCAGGTGGCTCGGGACTTGTGGAGCACTGGCCATAGCTAGGACATATGTTACAGCAAGTTATTTCAAACACATAAATTTGCATTAACATTAGATATATGTTCATCTAGTTCAGAAGATTAACCAAAGAATTCTTGAACAGTTATCTCAATATGCACACAAATTACAATAAGATGAATTTGAAATCCTCTTTTTGTAAACAAATCTCTTAGCAAAAATATGAATAAGCCTATAAAAAGGAATTTTCATTAATCTGGTAAAGGTCATGTCCCCAGCCCTAGGACACAGCATGGTATAATGTTAGAAACCTTGATCTCAAGGGAAACAGAGGCCACCAGTACTCAGCACTGAACTGGAAAAACCCATCCAATCAGCAACAGAATGGAAATGATCAATACTGGGAAGACAGACTGAAAACTGTCATTACTGCAGGAAATTTAGAATGCCCCAAAGAATGTGCAAATTATTTTAAAAAACAATTTAAATTCAGGGGATGCTCTCAAGGCCGGCAGAGAAAACCTAGTTTCAGTTTTGCACCCTAGCCAGAATACTTTCAGTCACAACCCTTAAATGACTGTGAGATAGGACTATTGGTGATAAACCGAGCAAAGAAAACATGTCATTGGAACACCTTAAGCACCTTTACCTAGTCACATGGTGAGAGACGCCAGTACTGAGATGATGTTACTGTTTCTAGGAGTCTTTAATATTGTACCGATGTAATTTCTTCCCAGACTAATCTATTCAAACATTTCTCATCAAAACCCTTTTCACCATTCAGAAACAAACACAACAAGCAAACAAACAAAACCCTAATCCCAAGATTTACACAAAGAGCTGGATCCACCAGAGATTTCTCATCAGAATGAAGAGAAGAAACTTCAGAAGTAAGCTACATCAGGAATGAAGACCTGTCACAGTAAAGCAGGGTGGTGCTGACCAACGCCCGGCCATGTCCTTTACTAGAGCATCAAAGTGAGATGTGGAAGAGGAAACAGCAACTACAACCGGAAGCCAGCCTCCTATGGCAAGGAAGGGACCTGGCACCAGCGCCCGCCGGGGTCCATCTACTGCCTGGGAACCGCGCACTGGCTGCCAGCTATGGCCTCCTCCAAGCCCACCAGCAGCTCCTAGGAATTTTGCTCCTGGAGCCCAGCATGCAGGGCTACCATTAGAGTGGATGACCCTCCCTCCTCCCTCCCTCCCCCCCCTCCCTCCCTCCCTCCCTCCCTCTCTAGAGGCTGCCCGGGTTACTCCAGGACACCCCGCACCAGCTACACAGAGGAGGGGGAGCTTTCACCCCTACTCTGACTTAGTGCTCTCCTGGACATTGTAAATCACCTCCCCTGAAAGAAACAGGAGAGGGAAGCAGCTAGCAAACTAGTCCGGGTGTGCAGTGTAGAAGAGAAGAAAATACAAGAAAATCCCAAACACCTAACAAAAATGACTCAGAAGCACTACCATACAAAGAATTCAAAAGAATGACTATTGCTGTATTCAAGTTACTCAAGACACGAATATATATCAAGAGGGAAGGAGGAAGGGAGGAAGAGGGAGGTGGGGAGGAGGGAGAGGGAGGGGGACAAGGAAGTTAATCCAGGATATGAAAACATGAAGAGAATTACTGAAGAGAGCCCAACTTAAATGATGCTAGAAATAAAAAACTTTAATAAGCCAAATATAAACCTCAGCGGGAAGCCTCATCAATGAACAGCTCACACTACAATCAGAATCCGGGAGGGAAGATCTGGCAGAGGGACCAGATGACTCAGCTGAGGCTGATGTCTCTCTCTTAGGTGACTGACCCTCCCTCAGCAGGCATGCTGGTTTAAGCCCATGCTAAAAGGTTTTCAAAGGGCAGGCCATGCCATTTACCACAACCAAGTAAACCTCCACTGAGACCCTAGCAACACTCCTGACAGACAGCCGAGAAATCCACACTGCTCACCACCTGTGGTCTTGTCTTGAAGTGCAGGGCCTGGGCTAGCCAAGATTTCATTATGTAAATTTGTCTTATGTAAAACTAGCCTTAAAATTAAGAAGCTCTTGCAAGCTCCAGCTCCCAAATGTTGGGTAAGAGGTGGGAGCCATCTTCCTGGCCGTGGACTCCTGGTTGTGGATCCAGCGAGCCAGCCTGGGGAGTAAGTGAATCTGCCTAATCTACCTTCCCACCAGTTTGGGTTCTAACAGTGATCTATGCTTTTTCCCTGTTGCTTGCAAATCTAAAGCCTCCCTAACAATGAAAAAAAAATACATGAAATGTAACTATAAATGAAGCTATGCTAAAACCCAGGCTTACTATTAGCCACACGTGCGATATTGATTAACTGCCTCATGATGGCAAAAGTGTAGTTTCTGGCCTTTACATGAATGATTTGCCGGGCCAGGTGTGACAGCTCACATCTGTAATCCCAGCACTCTGGGAAGCAAAGCAAGAGGCCTGGGAGTTCAAGACCGGCCTAGGCTATACAGGGAGCCCTTGTCTCAAATAAAAGGTCATTTGCCAATCCACACTCTGATTTGATAACCACCACCTACAAATCTAAATGTCATCTCTGGTGATCCTCTCTTAATAGTGTAGTTTTTCATTTCAATCCCAAGTAAAAATGCTATAGTTTAATAGAAACATAAAGGTAAATTAGATCCCTGTTTACCTGGAAACAGAACATCTGTAAAATGGTTTTTTTCCCCCAAATATCCAAATAAGGCACACACAACTGACTTCATAATCACACTCAGTTCTGAGAGCTGATTTAGTATTCCTGTCACACACAGCTCTATACTCCACAGCTACAGGGAACTATGGTCCCGGTCAAGCCACAGCTGCCCTCCCTCCTCAGGCTGCCCTGCCCGAGGCTTCCTCCCTCCATCGTGATGTGGCCTCACTCCTCTGGCTTCCTTCCTCGTCTGTCCCCTCCAATCTCAACCTCAATCTCAACCTCTTGCATTTTTCCATCCTGAATGTAGTCCCTATGTCCCAATTCCTGCTGAGTCCCGACATTTTACTCAACAGCTAGTAGGAATCTGCATGAGCCTGGATTTATCTTCCTCTCCGTTCCTGCATTCTCTATAGACTTAACTTTAAGAAGAATTTCATACGGAAGTACTGTGTTTACATCATTCCCATCCCACTCCTGCCAGCGTGTCTGTGTCCTGCCCACTCCCTCAAATTCATGACCTCTTCTTTAATTATTGCTGCATGTGTACACATATGTACACAGACAGTTTGCTGAATACACTTAGTGTTGCTTCTACGTGTTTGCCTAGGCCAACCACTTGTCAGGATGACCTATCAGAGGGCTCGTCCTTGAAAGAGAATGATTCTCCTGCTCTCAACAGTGATTAGTTGCCTATAGCTCCTCACCGCGATCAAGGCCACCCTCTTGGGTGCTTCTCTTTGAGTTGGGGCGCTTTAACAGCCAATGAAAAGATAGATGCACACTCTCCCCATGCAAGAGCCAGTCACCTATCACAGTTTGAATTGAAGCCACATTCACCTCATCTTGAAGCAGCAGCAGGAGCCTAGTCTCCCACTGATGGTGTTAATTTTCAGTCCGCCACCACTGTTACATTTGAACTGAGGGTTCAATATATCCAACCTGGCCTCTAATGGATTCTCACCCAGGTATACGCAGACAAGATAGGCCTACAAGAGCACTCAGGCCTAGCTTGTCACTTTAATATAGAGCATCATGATGTATACAGAAGATATGGATATACAGATCTGGACAATTACAGTTCCCACTTCAGTACAAACAAAAGTTCAAATACAGACTCTGCCATGATGGTTGTCTTTGGACAAAGTACAGAGTAACTCACCTACCCTCAAAGCCACCTGCAGCCTGCCTGACACATTTCTGTGGGAAAAGGCAGAGGTGTCCTTCCTCCGGCAGGCGCATCGCTGTGCCTGGCTCATTAATTACTGGATTAACACCACGTGCACCCAGTCAGAACCCAGTGTTTCTTCACCCTCTGTCCCTCAAACTTCTACTGAAAGGACACTTTGGGCCTAACTCTGGGGATCTTGTCATTTCCAAGGCAAAACTGCTCGGTGGACTCATGGCCTAGGCACAAGGAACTAGGAAAGGTGTGGTCTGGCCCCTTTCCAACTGACTCCATACACGTCTCCTCTGACCCTGTTCAGCCATCGGTCATGACCCTTCCCTCCTTCTCCTGAAGCCAGCCCAGCCCTTTCTTGCCTGAAGGTCTTCCGTGTGCTATTCTCTCTTCCGGGAATGCCTGTAGCACAGACTGTGGACTGCATCCAGTGGGATCCTTCAGGTAAGCAGGTACATTGAGCTCGACTTGTTAAGCTTTTAAAAAAAGTTTTAAGCGGCAGATTTCACACAAAATTACATTTTATCTCCCATCTAATCTACTATTTTACTGAAATAATCACCCCCAGTTTGGAGAATCAACTTAGCATTCTTCTCCAGACATGCTGAGGTGAGCCTGTCTGAAGCTGTGTGTGACTTCACTTCCCAAGGCCTCCATCCCTGTCTTCCCTCTGATCCTCACTGCTAAACTGCTGTTTCTGGATGTCTTTCCAACTCATCTTTGAAGATAAGAAGGCACGGCCTCCTTACGTTAGGGGTCCTGTGTCTGAGGAACCACGTGTGCCCCAGAGACAGCACATGAAACTCCTGGACTAGAGTTCTGGCTAGGCCCAGACCACTTACCATCCTGATTTAAGTGAAGGAGAGATAAGGAGATTTCTCTTCCTTCAAGTGACAACTTACACACTACCTCTTCATGGGAACCTTCGAAGGGATCCTCATGACCTTCTAAACCCAGATTATCCGGCCCAACGGTTTCCCTAATTCAGTCTTATGCTTTCAGAGGTTAAGTGGAAATAAACCAGCTCAAGGACTGTTGAATCCTGCCCAGGTCGCACAATTACACCTAGTATGGAAATGTGCAGCGCCCTAATTTTGCTTACTGAAACCTTCTGCTTTTCCCCCAGAAAGTGAGGTCATTAGGGCAAGGACTTACGTCACGATGACGTCCTGGATGGCTAGCATACCGAGTCTGGAAGGTTCTAAGCACTAAACTATTTGAATGACTGCATTCGAGTTCTTTCCCCACCAAAGACCCTCAGCATTTCCACAACAGATCTTAATCTTTTCCCTTGACTCATCATGACCCCAGCAACTCAGCACTGCCCTGGACCCAGCTCCAGAGCAGGCTCCTGTCCCCAAATTCAGTCTCTGCCCACAGAGCTGATGCCCTTGGCCGAAGCATGGAGGCTACTTGGAAGTGTCACACTGTCGCCCAAGGGCAGAGGACCAGGGGTGACCACACTGACATCCGTAGTCTAGCTGACAGCAGCAGGAGCCCGGATGGATCTGTCTGCTGGCTGCTAGCTCTCCTCTGCTGCTTCCTCCTCTGACTGCACTCCTAACTGATCTGTGAATCCTCCAGGCCTTGTCATTAATAAGTGTCCCCAATAAGATTATGAAATTACAGAATCATTTAAGTGCCACATGGAGGATATTTACCCCACAAGATCATCAGATCCACGGTAAGCCTGTGGATCTGAGATGCTGGAGTGTCTGCTTTAGGCCCTTGGAGATGACCCAGGACTGTTAGAAAGAACACGCCCCTGCTCTTAGAGACTTAAGGATCACAGAGATCTATGAGAAACACCTTCCAGAACACCATACACTTCAACTAAACTGTAACTTCAAGTGCCCTGTCTCCCATGGCAGTGTGACAACTGATGACAGTGCCCCACTGTCTTGTGGCCCTGGAGTTTGAGGGGAGTCAATCTTCTACAGGGTCTGGGCTCTTCCCTCTCCATGTTCCTCTGTGTTGCTGCTCCCCAAGGTTCTGCCTAACCCCACTTTCTTCTTTTAGCATTTCCCCCCAATTCCATCAGCATCCTAAGTACACAACAAACCTACTTCCCCGCATGACTTCCCCAGGTCACATGCTACCTTGTGAACCTTGGCCTGGAATATTTCAATATGATCTCTTATGCTTATCGACATTTCCAGGATGGATTGCCCAAAGACACTGCGGCCAGTAAATAACTGTTCTGGGTGATCTGAAATAATCACCACTGGGTCATATCTTGATGACAAGGGCCCTTCACAGTGACCTGCAGCAGAAGCTGGCTCTCTAGTCTCTAGAAACCTGTTTAATGAACACATGAGATTATTTGGGTCCTCTAGGAGCACAGAATTACTGTAATATGCACCATATTGAGGTAACAGCTTTTCAACTACACGGAAGAATTGAAAAGTACATGCATATTAGCCAAGTTAGCCAGTAGTTTTCAAAAAACATATCTGAAGTCAAAGTTACTCATTTTTGAGTCTAGAAAAGTGCTCTGACAAGGCAGTCTGATTTAAAACTATGAACATGGTAGTCAGAATCAAGATACAGCATACTGCATACACTTAGATTAGAACCCAGCATCTTTAACTCCAGTTCACCAGGAATCCTCCCACAAAGTCACACAGGGTCAGAAAAAGGTCCTATGGGTCCCCAAAAAGATCCTTTAGCAAAGAAACAAGAGTACTGCCACATTCAGCAAAGCTGAGGTCATATCCACCTATTTCTTAAAGTTCCTGGGAGGTGACAATCTCCTCCTCAGGGCCACAGCCTTCCTGCAGGATAACTACTGAATGCAACCCCAGGCTTCCTTCAACCTCTGCACTTTAGTTATGTAGCACATTGCAACATTAGTTATCCAAGTGACCAGTTGCCCTTGCGTCAAACCAACGCACCCTGGCGTGTTTCCCAGCTGCACGTACCCCTGGCACACCCTCTGGCTGTGTCCTGCCGTCAGTGCGTGGTGACTCTTTGTCCACTCACTTCTCATGTCTACAGACTCCCATCTTGCCTTTTGTTAGTGATGTCTTCACCAAAGCCTGCTCTTCCTAAGTAAGCAGATAGTGGGCTTGTAATCCCAGCACTTGGGAGGAGGCTGAGGCAGGGGTACTGACATGAGTTTAAGGAAGTGCGAGCCCACCTTAATAACCAAGAATTCCACAACTCTGTCCCTTCCTTATGAAAAGATAGTATGAGAGTTTTTCAAAAAACTAATCATAGAATTACCATCTGATTGAGCAATCCTATTTAGGGAATATAACATTTTTGTACCAAAGTTCACAGCACCATTGGTAAAAATGTGGAAAAAATATGGTATAATAATAAAAATGTGGAAACAACTCAAGAAATGGATAGAATGTGGTGTAAACCGTGGGACATTTATTCAACCTCAACAAGGAATAAAACACAATAAAATGAGTGTCACATTAAGTGAAATACACTAAGTATGCCAGACACAAATGGACAAATACGTATAGTTTACTTTGATGGGCTGCCTAGAAACCCCACAATTTAGAGACAGAAAATACCAATAGTAGCAACCAAGAACTAGGAAGAGCTGTCATGGAGTGAGTACAGCTTCAACATAGATGACATTCTGCAGACGGATGCTAGTGACAGGTACACAACAGTGAGGATCTGGCACTCCCTAACTTTGTACCCTTGAAATGATTAAAACATTCCCTTCACCTTACACATGGTTTAACATGAAACCAACCCATAAATATTCAACCAAAAACTCCACTAAATTGTCCTGTAATACACATACTATGCTATTTGACGGGGTTATCAGCTGGGCTTGAATCTTGTTATAAAGTTACAGACTTAAAACCTGAAGCTTCTTCTCTTAGGATGTCTTTATTAACCAACGCTAACTGCTTGACCCATGAGATGGACAGTGCAACGCAGCAGAAAACAAGCACCCCGGGGACCCACAGCCAATACTCATTGCCTTGGCTACTCAAGTCTAGGTCTCATCATCATAAACTACCATCTTTTAGCCAATACCATGAGAACTTAAATGATTATGTTAATGGAGCAGTAACATAAAAGATTCAAAGGCTATATCTAAGTTTCACAGTTTGTAGTATAAATAAAATGAATGAGACTGCCTTAGGATTCTAAGAAATACATCTATTTCTTTCTCAGTCTAACATAATACACAAATTGAGAAATTGAAAAGGTTGTATATATTTTGATGGTGTGAAAAGAATCAACATCTAATGAGGAACATTTCTAAGTCATCCCCAAATCCTTACAGCATGTCCTCTCCTAAGCATTTAGCTGTAAGAACAAAGGCCAAGTAAACCTGGCACCATCAGTTTTTAGAAAACTAATCTGACAACATGCATATATATCAAAATAAAATCCAAGCTTTAAAGTGACCAAACAGAAATAAGCAATTAGGATATGGAAATAAAAGTAAACTTCAAAGATGGAAGTAGCCCTGTTAGCTGTAAGCATGGAAGACAATGCACTCAAAATAACACAAAGCAACAGCAGAGTACTGACATTTTAAAAGCAAACTGACTCTGTGACCGAGAAGGGCAAATCGATGAAAAGAGCCACAATAAATTAATACTTGAAGGCCATAGTCGCTTTTATCTTGCTTCAAGCCCTCAAATGTAGCAGGCAATTAATAATAAAATTTTTTTTGATTAACTGAAGGTTACTAAATAAGAATGTGGGACCAGGTATGCCCCAGAGCTCCACAGACAAGACACAAAGGTGACCTAAAAGAGGCTTTCTTAGCTGGGCTATATAAAGTTCTATATGAGATCAGTAAATACTCGAGTGCTTACGGCAGTTTGTGTAAGGGTAAGCGTAAAGGAACACGTCACCCCTCCCTCAAGGCAGTGTGTAGGAGGAGGAGAATGTTAGGCTTGAGGCAGGGCTCCAGTCAGAGCGTCTGGTTTCCAGAACAGAAAGGGGTCAAAGAGGAGACAGCACAGGGGTCACGGCCTTTTCCACCAGGAAATGGCAGCCCTTAAATTCCTCAAAGATGGGCTCATTATCAAGAGATAATAAGTCTACTAAGGAAAAATAGGAGTTAATAGTATTTAACTGGAAAATCAAGGCGGACAATGTGTTATAGTTTTCCAGTGTGTGGAGAACACAGGCGTGCCTGTCTGCTTTACTCAGCAGGACAGACAGACAGGGCTGCAGCTAGCCTAGCGGGGCCTTCACCTGATTCTCCTGCCTCCCGTCCTGAACTCTGGGATTACCACACCTGGCTTTTGGGCATTTGAGGAGACCACTGCCCTACCTGACAGGCCACAACTGCCTCACTGGTCAGTTAGCAAATTAATGTAAATTTAACACATGTTACTTCAAGTTTTAACATTTAAAACATGAGATTTCATTAGGCACATACAGGTGTGAATTTAATGTTTATCCTTTTGTTTCTTAAAAACAGTCCAAATCTTTAAGGTGATGAAAATTGAGGGGAAAAAATAAGAGTTACTCTAAACTACAATGGTAATATCAAGTCACTTTTTTCTATGTGTACTAAAATTTCCAATAATGTGTTAAATTTAAAAGTAGTGATTCTAGTTCTTAAAAAAAAAAAAAAAGGCTCTCTAGATTTAAAAAACCCATTCTATAAAAATGTCTTTGCTTTTCAAGATCAGTGAAATCACTACCTACTCCTGGAGACAGAAATAAAGTAACAATAGTTGGCTTAAAGTGTTCTAGATGAGAGCCATTATTCCTTTATTTATGAATATCTGCCAAGTATTAGTGAGAGACCATCTAAAAGGCAATTCTACATTTATGGTACCTGCCCCTACACAACTTTAGTAAGAACATCTGTCTGGGTAAAGGTGCCAGCATAAAGTATGGAGAGCACCAGAGACTTCAATGTGAGAGGAATCAAGAATGATGCCTTCCTTGGGAAAAAGAATCAGGACGGTGTAAGATAAAGCAATGCCTAAATTCCCTCGGACAGCTAGAGTTACTCATGAGTCACTGTGACCTACCTCCATAGTAAGTTTTTGAGGATTCAAGCTTTGTTCCTAAAGATATCTCATCATAGAGTTCACGACTCAATTCCAAGAGCTATGCGAGAAAACCATGTTAAATAACAACAGAGGACCTCAAAGGCATGAGCTTTTGTCACTTTATTGTTAACCAATGAATATTATCCAAAATTAGAGATGTAATTGTAATTTACTTGTACAACATGAAATTATGCTAATGGGAAATTACCAAATACTCATTAGTGTGTTTTTACATTGCTATATGAACATGTGCTCTCAACCTCTAATGATAAACGTTATAATTGATGCAGTCACTATGAAAACCCATTGTGCAAATGGCTGTTCCTGTTTAGAAAAATTCATACAGCTATAAAAAAATGGATTAAACCCACTTTAATCCTAATCTACAAAATAGACTATTAACAGCAAATATACCTGGTAGCCTCTCAACACTGTAACAACTGGTGTAGCAATGATAATGTACACAATGCAAATAGAAAAAATATCCATAAAAATCGGAGGGATTTTTCTTTTAGCAATTCTTTTAGCAATAAGGACTATTGCTCTAATGCTTTGGAAAAGTGAACATTTGTACTTCAAAGTTTGAACAATAAGGCTGACCATCTCTCCCTCTCCCTCACAAATGATGCACGTGCACAGCCACTGTACACCAGTCACCTCAAGGCTAGCCAGGTGTCCTTTGTCCTACAGAGTCCAAAAAATATATTAACCCTTTCCTTTTTTATAATGTCTGCCCAAATTAATCCTTTTTAAGTCAGCAAAAATCAAAAACCAGCACAAAAACAAGTTGAATCTACTGTGCATGAAAATCGCTTAATAAAATGGCAATTGTAATAGGTAAATGTTAAGTCTGAGTGCATAATACCAAATGGGAAGCAGCTGAGCCACACAGAGAAAACAAGGCTTTCTGAATCTTCAGACTCAGGTGCTTCATGATCAGAGAGCATAAGAGCATTTTTCTAGCTGCAAAGACTTCTTCAGTAAGACGTAATTGAAATTAAATTTGTTTTTAGAGATTGCAAATAAAATAAGCAGTGATTTAGAAACCAAATATGCTAAAACGAGGTCACCCATCCCATCAAGAGCAAAGAATGGGAACACTTCACGTGCAGCAAAGGCAGTGTCTTTCTCACAAAGGATCACTCCACTTCCTCAGACACAGAACACCCTTCAGGGAACAGCATACCAGTGAGAATATACAATCTAAACACAAAATCAGAGCCCCACAATTCAACAAAAAGGCAATTAAAACATCAGCACTGGAATCTCAAAGCATACTCAATGAAGGACATGATTGAGACTGCGCATGGGCAACAGACATGCAGGACAGACTGTGTGAACAGTCATCACATGAAGAGTGAGGTAGTATTATGTTCTCGGAACTTATGCTTCCATATGCTGCCCTTGCAGAAAGCCAAGGTTTGGGGTCCCCCTCCCCTTCAACAATTAGAATTAGCTATCCTCAACAGTTATCTCCTATTGGACATCTGTGTTTCTAAATCAACCTAAGAACAAAACTTGAATTTTTTTCAGAGACCACATACTTGCAGACAGTGCTTCATCAATGATTTTCCTAGAAGCAACTGCCTAGTGGCGCTCTCTAAAGTGACAGGCGGGGGAAGCCACGATAGGACTACAGAGCGTGAAACAGCATCACTCAAGCTATCAGATGACTTAAGCATCTGACACTTAAGCAAACACTCAATAAAGTAATTAAGGGATTTCTGTAATTAAACCACTTGCTGCATACTGTGCTATCCAACATTCTAATCATCTTGCGATGTAGTCCCATGTCTGTCTGTCTACCCCACTATCTCATTTTATATACCTCCAGTAAGTGATCCGTGTGACACCAGAATTACAGCTCTATCATGACAGGGCATGAGAATGTCACACTGACAAAACATGAGAATGAACATGGAGATATATGTAGCCTACAACATAGAAAGGGCAAAGGAAACTGAGTTCATTAACTAAGCATGCACTGAAATGTCCACCATTGTCCTAAGATGTACAAAGTGCTCAAAGCACACACACATTTGTCAGAAGCAGACATTAGTGTTAACATTCAACTGAAAAAGATGAAACAAACAAAAAGTGAAATGTACAAAATGGTGACAGAATGCCATTATCCATTCCCTGGACAAAAGAAAAATGACCAAACATGACATCACACTGCCTTAATGCTGAAGGACGCCCTTCAGTGTTCTGCTAGTGAGCACAGTCAACGGTCTGAGTGCTTTGGCAAGGTGGGGTGCATTCCACTGCATCTGCACAGGCCTGCTTTTCTCTGGTGGTGGTTCAGCTTATGAAGGACATGTATCACAAGAACAGCTCTCACATTGCTTCAAACTCATCGATGCGCTGCTTTGTGTTGCCTTGTCGAATCTGTCGCAGAGTCTTGTACTTGTCACGGCCTGCCTTGACATTCTCAGCATGAAGAACATCATTCTGTGTCTTCTTGGTTTCATCTCTGGCTTGGGCTAATTCTGAACTTAATGCCTGCATTAAAAATATATATACATTATTATTCCATAAAGTTATAAAAATTATGACAATAGGTTAAAGATGCAAAAATACATGTATAACAAATCTGACTTTTAATATATTAATCTTTCCAGTGGGGAATGATTTTCTGGGTGGTATGCAAGCTTCTTCTTATTTTTATTTCATGTGCATTAGTGTTTTGCCTGCATATATGTGTAAGGGTGTTGGAGCCCCTAGAGCCAGAGGTCTATAGACAGTGTGAGCTGCCAGATAGGTCTGGGAATTGAATCTAGGTTCTCTGGAAGAGCAGCTAGGGCCCTTAACCCCTGAGCTGTCTCTCCAGCCCATAAGCATCTTTCTTTAGTGATTGTGATTATAGGAGAAGAGGCCAAGATCTGTCTTCTCTTTAGTCAGCAGCTGAGACCTTTTATATATTGTGAACTACTTTAATGTTCTTCTACTTTAATTCATGGAACAGCTGATCGAGTCCAGTGCAGTCATTTTAAAGAAAAGAGACTGTAAAATTTAAAAACAATAGACTAGAAATTTTAATACAGTTAATACAACCATTCTTTTGCTTTATTTAGATTTCACCTACTTAAAAATTAGGTAATTTTTAAACTGTTGAATAACTCTAAAGTTTCTTATTCTGACCTAACAATGCACATTTAATAAATTGATCTTTTATAATTATAAAATACAAATAATTCCAATGATATCTTTTAAAGGATGAAGTATCAAGTATTACATTTTTTTTTTGTTTTATATATATGATGAGTACATTGTAGCTGTCTTCAGACACACCAGAAGAGGGTGTCAGATCTCATTATGGATGGTTGTGAGCCACCATGTGGTTGCTGGGAATTGTACTCAGGACCTCTGGAAGAGCAGTCAGTGCTCTTAACCACTAAACCATCTCTCCAGCCCTGCATCATTGTTTTAAAGACTAATTTCATTTTACACAGCACTAGAATACTTTCTTCCACTGGCAAAGCCCCTTGTTAACAGGGCTGTGTAACAGAAACACTAAGGGATCGCCACACTGCAGGACAAATGAGCCAGTCACAGGCCTGACCGTGTTAGCAGGGGCTCAGCAGGCTGACGTGAGTGGAGACTGCACAGTGTAAATGCACAGCTCCGCTGGCAGTACCTGGAGCTGCTGCTTCACGCGCTCATTCTTCTGGGTTTCTGTCACCCGCTCCTCCTCGCTTCGGTGGTTCACCACACCCTCGCTGGACAGCTCGGCACTGGCCTCCGCACTGTTCTCATCCTGCTCATCGTGCTCGTTCTCTGTGGGCGGGACCACTGGGGGAGGGGGAGGGGGAGGTGGCGCAGACATTACAGTTTTTAGCTCTTCTTTGGTCTTTTCCAAGTCTTCCTGAGCTGCAAAAGCCTGAAAATAAATATTAATCCAGGTTTACTCTTTGTTTCTTCTGTAAATGTTATGCAAATGCTTGTTGGAAAACAACTTAATGGGTATAATGCTGAGAATGTCATAACAGATTACACTTAAGCGACAAGCAGAAAAAGAACAGTCAATGCAGGAATCCAAGTGTCATTACTGTAACACAGGGATCAGTTGAATCACTGACCTAATGATGGGCTAACTACAGTGTCGTCTCACATCAACACGAACTATCCAAAAGCACTGATATTTGGGGGACAACACTTCCTGGATTGCCTGGAAAAGTCCCTTTTATAGTCTTGTCCTGTGTCCTTCTATTAAGAATACTATGTTACTATTCTCACAAAGCTCCTAAACTACTGAGATCTCCTTTAAGATTTCCTTAAGCTTTAAGAGCCACATTTCAGTTCACAGGAAATACTCAGGATATAAAGGGATGACACCATGAGAAACCAAAGAGACAAAGACACAAGGAAGAGTATCCTACAGGTCCCTCGGCAAATCAGTGTCAGAGGGTCTATCCTGTGCTAAGATTTAAAGCAAACAGAGATTCTAAACTCCTGCTTTGCACACGGCAAACTACCTACAAATTACCAACCCTAAAATCTAATCTAACACTGAGATGAAAATTAAATAAAATTGAATTATATAAATGGAAAGATTATATATACACACGTGTGTGTGTGTGTATGTATATATATACTTATACATGAACAGGAATAGAAAAGGATCTACACTAATGTTTTAAAATAACATCCTGGCTTATAGGACTATAATTTTCTTTTTATATTAATTTTTGTTGACTGTGTGCATTTTTAAATTGTTCATACGACTTTAAGATTTGTGTCTCTATAGTTCATAAAGCTTCCTTTAAACCAGGTCTATATCATTCTCACAACAAAAGCAATATAATGGGGGAGACTAACCACTTTACCCTTTTTCTATTTATATATGTTATTTTACATATACACACATGTAATATAAAACGTCCCAAATAATTGAACTTCTGCAAAGATATTTTTTGGGATTTTTTAAGATTTATTTTTATTTTCTGTGCACTGGTGTTTTGCTTAAGTGTGTGTGTGAGGGTGTCGAGCCTCTGGAGTTGTAAGCTTGTAGCAGTTGTAAGCTGCTATGTGGGTGCCATGTTGAACCCAGTCCTCTAGAAGAGCTGCCAATGTTTACCATGGAGCCATCTCTCCGGCCCTCTACAAAAAAAATGTAAGAGTAGATCAAAAGCATTTTATCTAGTAAGAGTATTTTATTGTAGAAAACCCACCATATATCTCACGTACCTTCCTTGGGTATAAAAATTTAACTGTACATACAAGTTGATGTTTCTGAATTCAACTTTTTTTCTTTCCCCATCCCTCTAATTACAAGCTTGACTTTGCACTTGTGAATTCTATTAGAATTCTTAGCAGTATCCACTGCTCCCTTAAGATCTGTAGGCAGTTAAAGGTTACTGTCGATCGTTAACTAATGAGCAGGGAGTTAATGTTCATTGAGATAGACATTTTCCCCCAGGAGCATAGCCACCAGCAGGCTGTCCTTGCTCCTGTAAGTAAGATTTCACCCCTACAGACTCACTGGTTCAGGAAAAGTAGAAGAGGCCACACGGGGTCAGTGGGCCAGCTGGTTGGACTGTCTAGGACACCCATGTATGAAAATGCGATAATGCCCATGCATAATTAAAGCATGCAAACAAAAACAAAATTGTACTAGTAGCAAAACTACGACCCTACCTCAACCCCGCCTCCGGTAATTGGCTGTCGTGACTGTTTCAGTCTATCACAGAGACTCTCTCCATTCTTATTTTCATTGCTACATCCTTCAGACATTTTAAGCATCCTACATCCCAAATCCATACTTCATGTTGGTAAGTTTTTGTTGTTGTTTTTAAAAAAACATACCTAATTGTGCTAATTGTGTTCTGAAATCTTCATTGATGTTTACACACACATTCTATACCAAATTGCATCAGTAGACCATTTTAAAGTCCCCTATAACTCAATCTTCTATTATCTAACTTGCCACCATACCTACTTTTTTGGCCTTATACTTGGTTGTTAGCATTTACTTACTGACCGTCCTCAAATCTGACACTTACACTCCTACCTTCTTGTACTCATCCAATCTTCTCCTTCTGGAACAACCATCAACACTTTAATCTGATTCCCTGCAAAATAGCTTATTCCAAGACCCCACACAAATGCTTATGGATTTCCCAGACCGTGTCTAGTCCCTGCGGGAGCTGATCAGCTCTTCCGCACTCCCCAGGCCTGAGCACACGCTGATCTCACTAACGCAGCACCCATTCCCCAACAGCTAGCCCACGACAGAACAGCCGTTACTTTGTGCTGCCACTCCGTAGCCTCCTCTTCCTTCTTTTTCTTGGCTTCTTCTAAGAGTGCAATCTTGGCAGTGAATTCGGCAAGTTCTGCTGCCTAAAATTAAAATGTTTATATATTATCAATACTAAAGAAAATATTTTTAATATTCTTCTGTGTTTTTTAGTCAAAAACTAAGTTTGGGCTGTTTTAAGTTCCCATTTTTCAAAAAAGCAGTATTTCCTGAAGGTCTTAATAAGTAGTTTGTAGAAAGTACTTGAGATAAAGTAAAGTAAAAAGATGCTTATTTTATAGATAAGCAATGACTTGTGTTTCCGCAGTAACCTTTGAACAAGTTGAACAAATAATTACATGATGTTCTGCAGTGCTGAGGGCACTGCCATTCTCATCTCATTACTTGGCAGTCCCATTTTCAAAGAGAAAGAACCAGAAAGCTCAAAGAACAACTGACAGGTGTGCTATTAAACATCTGGAATCCACACTCGCTTGGTATTTAGGAGGTGGGCGCAGAAGCATCAAGAGTTCAAAACCAGCCCAGAAACCAGCCCCGCTTAGCAGCAAAACTTTGTCTACAAACAGGATTAGAAGACACGCAGTAAATAAACATCTGCATTAATATGCATATTTAGGATCTTCCCTGTGTCATACATAATTTCATTATTTGCAAGTATGCTAAGTAAACAAAACTCCAACTATGGCTTATTACCATCATACAGAAACCAAACATACTGTGTCACTTTATCTACCCCACAGGTGCCATGTGGCCTCTGTAGAGGTTCTCATCCTGTGAGTTATGACCCCTTTGAGGATTAAACCACCGGCTCACAGGGTTCCCTAAGAGCATTAGAAAACAGATATACACATACAATACACAACAGTAGCAATATTATAGTTATAAAGTAGCAACTAAGATAATTTTATGGTTTGGGGTCACCACAACACAAGGAACTGTATTAAAGCAATATAGCTTTAGGAAAATTGAGAACCAGTGGTCCAAATGAATAAAAATATTTTGTGGACCATAGGCTCCATTTAAGAGGAAACCACAAACAATATATTATATGAAAGATAATTAATTTTCATTAAAAAAAAAAGAACTGGAAGACATAAATGCATGGACCCTTTATCCTGTTTGGTTTTCCCTTCCTTTTTTTTTTTCTGGCAGAAATAAAATGTCCAATGTCTGTCACTTTGTTGCTGTCCCTGTGGCATGCTCTTGAGAAGGTACGGATTTGTGGTCATCTCTGTATTTCCTCAAGCTTTGCTTTGTCTGAGAGTGACCAGGCCCTTACCAGCTGCTCCTGGTTCTTCATCTGGTCAGCAGCCTGTTTGGCTATGGCGGACTTGGCCTCCTCCGCAGCCCGGCGCTCCCTGTCCAGCCGCTCTGCCTCCTCCTTCGCTCGCTGGCGCTCCTGCTCCAGTTCCAGAGCTTTCCGAGTCTGTTCTTCGAGTTCTGTTAAATGTGTCACGCAGCCCACAAGCAGGTTAATTTCAATCATCCTCATTACAGCAAGAGACCAAAATGTATAGTTTTTAAGATCACGTGACTAGATATACAAATACTTCATTTTTTAACCCGGTAAACAGTAATAATTCTTACAAATTATGTAATTCAAAATTGTAAGGACACGAAAGCCCTTCTGGTTCAAGTTGTGTCACAAGGCTTTAGAAGCGCATGCTTAATTTTCCAAGTCTACTTTTAAGTTAGACCTGAAAAAATGAGCCAAGGTAGGGAACTGGGTGGACTAGCTCAGGAGAGCACTTGCCTAGCAGCACAGGCCCAGGGTACAATCCCTAAACTGTCCAAAAAGGAAGACTCAGCTGTTTATCTCAGTAGAAATCTATAAATCAATGCATTTTAAGACCAATGATGCTAGCCTTGTGTAGTACACAAGATGCTCCTAGGCTCCATCCTTAGTGCCAGGACAAAATATAGAGTCTTACCTACCTACACTAAGAACAGGCAGAGTAACCCTCATCTGAAATTTTTGGAGATTCAAAGTGTTTTGGATGTTTTTTTTTTTTTTCAATATTTAATGTATGTAGTGGAAGAATTTGGAGTTAAGGCTCTTTCTACCTTGAGAATCACTTGTTTCATATGTCCAGAACCTGGCATAGCATCTCCAGTATGTCTGCGCTACAACTGAGACCGGCTGCGTGAAGCATGCTGTAAGTTAAAAACATCTCAGATTTCAGGGGATCAAGATCTTTATGTTTTATTTTTGGTAAGTCATCAGCAAGCTTGACTGGCTAATTGATATTAAATTTGAAAAAAACGACACAAAAGCTCTTAGGTGACCTAAGACATGAAGTGACTGACAATCTGTCCACGTATCAGGCAGAAGTTCCTTTCTTATCCTAGTAAAGTGAATAAGAAAGGAAAATATCACTAACAAAACAACTAGGAAAAAACCTGATGATTCTGAAACACTGAATTTAAGAATTATTTTGGGTAAGTCTCACTAAGGACTGACTCTGTGAGGAGCAGAGTGTAACATCCGCGGAGCTGGCCCTTGCCTGCTGCAGTCTTCAGAGAGCCGTAAAGCAAACCAACCATAGCTAGATTCTCCTTCACATTTTTAATCTTACTGGTCTTGATCAAAACTAGCATAAACAATTTCAGTTAAGAAATTTGAGAGATTTTTGAGGATTAGAGAAAAAAAATGACTCTGGTTAAGCTTTAAGTTTTTGATAAATAGCATACAAATTCCACATAGCTACAAATTATAAAAGTACATAATACAGGATGCTACCATAGCTTAGTTATATGGTCCAGCTGGTCAAACACAAAGAGCTTGTGATGAGAAGTGGTTCTACACACACAGTGTGGCACCTGGGCCTCGTGGTGGTGCAGGGATTGGTCCCATGACCTAGATCTATGGAGGATGGCAGAGAAACGGTGTCAGGCCCAGACACTTCAGCAGAGGCTCAAAGAGTGTGGCCCATTGGGTCCTCCAGGCCCCAGAGGGGCTGAAAATGGTGCAAAAGAACCAAGATGGGAGCCGCAAGCTAACACCTCAGGGACAGAGAGATCCAGACAGGACCGCGGGACAGGTAAGCTGCCAACAAGAAGCATTAGAACAAAGGATGCTGGGTTAAAAAACTGCCTCATTCATAAAAATAAATAAATGAATGAATGAATGTTAAAATGATTAAATTCACTTCCAAAGAAAAAGTTGGGTAGTCATTTGGCTGTAAGTGGAAAAGCTGTTTTACCAGTGCACTAGAACAAGGGTTAACAAACTGGTCCATGGACCAAACCCAACACTAATTTATGAACATTTTATTGAGATATCACCAACACCCTGACTCAGCAGTTAAATACGACTGCTTTCACACAACAGCGACCTGGGTGAGACTCAGGCTGTATAAGCGTCTAAATTATTTACTAAAATAAGTAAGTCAAGACTGGTGATGGATTTGATGAGAAAGATAAAAAAATACTAATTTTCCTCCTATCTGGCTCATAAAAAATCTAGAACTTTCCATCTTATGGGTGGGGCAAGAAGGCAAAGACTATGATACGGCTTATTAAGATCGAAAGTCACAAAGACAAACTGCTTCTGTCTGACTCAAACTGGTCTGATTGGCTACAGGGTTTAACTGGAAGGTGAGAGAGAGTTAATGTAAATTCAAGCATATAAAATCTGAGGAAGCGGCTCCTTTCTTACTCATATCTGAAACCCAGCACTACATGATTTTGCAAGCCAAATAATTTCTTACCCCAGAACCAAGTTTAGAAGCTGTAATATTGCAGTAACATCATTAAAAACAAACCAAAACCTTACATGACTTAATAGACAATATAGCCCAAAATAGTTAAGTTTTTTCTTTCTCTTTTCTAAAGCAATGGTTTATCAACAATTACATTGATTTCCAGAGGAAAACACATGATCTTAGAAGAAAAAAATAGCAATTCAATAATAACAATTTTTAAAAATCATAGAACACTATGGTTGTAAATTATTGACTGAAAAAAAATGTTTAAATTTCTGTAGTACACCCAACTAATGATCCGGTTATATGTTATCATAAAAGTGAAGCTTTCTATGAATAGTGTATGGAGGGATTTTTAGATACAGTAATTGGAACAGTAGGGCACATACACACATATGCTCACACACACACACATGTTGCAGGCAGTGTATGCAGCCGTAGTCCTGGGTACTTTGGGAGGGGAAAGCCAAATGATCAGTTGACTCCAGGAGTGTAAGGCCGGCCTGGAGACTATGCAATATATCTCCTCTTAGAGCAAAATACCCCAGGAAGTAGGTCAGAGGCCTCTGTGTGACAATTAAGAATACATTTTCATGGGCTCTGTGTCTTTATTCTGTAAACAAAAAGGTATCTATTTGCTTTCCCCCAAAGTGGAATAACAGCAAAGCAGCACACCAGCTGGGATTAGCATTCTACTGAGCCAGAAAGACAAAGTATAGAGTCTGGGATCGAAGTAGTCGGGTCTAGGAGAAATCCCTGAAAAGGGGGGGGGGGGGGGAGGGAGAGCAAACAAGGACAAAGATCTCTTCAAATCTGTGTGCTAGTTTCCTTCAATCTATTTGCCAATCCCCAAATGTACACATAAGTGAGACACTAGGAAACATGAAGAAATTGTATCCTATTGATCAGTGGGCAGAAAGTTTGAACACCCCTACTCCCAAAATGTAGAAATACCCAATAAACACATGAAAAGATGTTCAACATCATTAGACAGAGGTAGCTAAGTCAAAACCCTAACATAGCACTGTAAATCATTTAGGAGGATAACCCAAAAGGCGGGCACTACCACATCCTGGTAACGATGGAGAGCTCACACACTGTTACAGGAACAGGGAGCCACTTTCAAACCAATTGGGCAATTCCTTGAAAAGTCAATATGGCCAGCAATATGAAAATGTAAAAAGAAATCTGTATGTGGTCATTTTTAACTTATACACAATACGGTGAAACAGTAGAAACAACGCATTTGCCCAGAAATTGATGAATAAAAAAAATAAAACATAAATTTAAAAAGAATGAAATGTTAATATATGTTACAACAGAAATGAGATGCACTTTGAAAATAGCAAGCCAGTCTCAAAAGAACACTCATGGTATGCACTCACTGATAAATGGATATTAGCCTAGAAGCTTGGAGTACCCAAGGCACAATGCACATATCAAGTGATGCTCAAGAAGAAGGAAGGCATGGCCCCCAGTCCTGGAAAAGCTCAGTGCAGCAGTGTCGGGAATGCCAGGACAGGGAAGTGGGAAGGGGTGGATTGGGGAACAGGGGGAGGGAAGAGGCCTTATGGGAATTTTGGGGAGGGAGGATCCAGGAAAGGGAAACTCACTTGAAATGTAAATAAAGAATATATCAAATAAAGAAAAATACCTGTGGAACTCCATACACTACCCCTTGGAGATTATTTTTAAAAGGGGCTAAGGAAATAATTGCTTAGATTAAATTTATCTTACCAAAAAACAACCCACAATTTTTTATTATCACAGTTCTCAAGGGAGAGGTAACATGACAGTCTGCCTGAGATCCACACGCTAGAGCAGAGCCAGAGATGAAGACCCTGAACTCTCTGATACTTGAGCTTTTCTGCGTCACCTGACTCCTACAGGGTAAAAGGACAAGCATGCAGAGAAGAAAGGGAATATTAGTTTTTAGTGCTAAAAACTATTTAAAAAAAAAAAAAAAAGCAAGCCAAGTAAGGGGATCCAGCCATGTGCTCAGGAAAGGCAGATCTGTGGCACGGTGAAGAGACTATCAGCTGCCCGAGGCTGTCAGGGATTACTGGAGGTATTAGCCAACCGACAGCTTAATTAGTGGGTATGGGATTTCTTAGAGAGGAGACGTTGAAAACCCACTGGAATGATAGCGCATCACTCTCAACATAATAAACATCATTAAACTGTGTGGTTTAAGTGGGTAATTTTATAGCATATTATATCTCAACAAAGGCATCAGAAAAAAATATGACTAAATCTAAGAGCTTAAGAATTAGAATGACAAAAATGATAAATGACAAACGTCTGGGAAGTAGTAAATACAAGAATGCCAGGATTGCTCCTTATCTTGTTCTAGCAAGCTACAAGAGTAAGTCTGCACAGCTTACATCATTTTAGGAATAAACTTCCCTGCGACAAACTACTGCTGCGTACCCCCAACAGGAGTACACAGACCTCTGTATCAGTCTTTCACTAAGGTAGTACCTTAGGTTCTCAGAAAATAAAACTAATTAAAAACAATCCTATTTTTTAAAAAATGGCTTATTTCCATTTCAGAATTTAGGAACCTAAGATGCTAAACTGATTCAGTCAGTCTCACAGTCACCTTCAGTGACAGTATTAAGCTTTACTCTAACCGTAAACAGTATTATCTAATATTCACCACATTACCATGCTGACTGCCCCTCCACAGAACTTCAAAGTACATCAAATGTTTGTAAATTATTGCTCCACCTGCCATCAATGAAGTGCATGCTGCATCAAAGCAGAGACCTTATCTATGCCCAGTGTCTTGTTCCCAGTGCTTCATAGGTGCTCAGAGTTAGTCAGACCACTAGACCACAGGTCCCTTCTGTAGTCTGTCCTATGGAAGTCCAACTCATTTTAATATTTGCTACAACAAAAAATGGATGGTAGGTCTGGTAACAGCATCTTTCAGGAATCCCCAACACATTTTCTTTATGTTCTAGAACAACTGATCTTTTTGTTTTATTTAATGAGTCATTTGTAATAATAATGTCAATAAAAATTAGAATATAACAAAATATAAATTTTTCCTCAAAAATATTATAGATTAATTTAAATATCATGAAATATGGTCAGTTACTGCACTTAAGTGAAAATTTAGGACAAATTACAAGACAACCATGTAGGTGTTAGGACAGCCTGGGAAAGCTTTATTAGAAAAACAACGAATACCCTGGTGTCCTCTGCCTCAGGACGACTGACTGCGACTGTCTTGATGAGGAGCTCTATGTTCTTTATGCTCTATCTCCCCTATACTCTTCAGTGCTTCTGTGAGGTTTCTATGTAAACCATTAATACTTTTATCATACATCCTAAATAAATGAGATTGAAAGATTTAGTAAGTAGCTATTCCCTCAAAGCAGTTATACAAACTTAATCTTTACTATGCAAGTTTTGGTTCTTTAAACACCCTTCAGCCATGTGTGTGGTACTGAGAGCCAAGCTGAGGGCCTCAAGCATGTGAGTGAGCATCTGGACCAATGGGGCTATGCGAGCCACGCCCTAAGCCCTGAAGTCAAACTTCTTCCCAGCACGAAAGGTGCAGCTAATAAAGGTCATGTGGTCCTGAACACACACCATGTCACTCTCAGTCTTCTACGTGTACTCTATCATCTGCACAGGCTTTACTGCTGTGTAAGTTCTATGTTCAGAGATAAAAGGTACCTAGAGCAAAATAAACAGCATCAAATTTGGAATTCAAGAATCATTTTGTCTCCATTTTGTGGTCTATAAACAAGTGGCATACAACCTTACAGTTTTGAAGTAAATTAATTTCCAGATGTGAGAGATAAGGTTTAGCTGGAGTTTAAAATTTTTTAAATTTTGCTTTGTGTGTGAGAGATAAACACATGGATGGAGGCCAGAGGTCTACCAAAAGTTACCTCCCTTATTGAGATGCAATGTCTCATGAACTGAGTCTGACTGATTTGTTGAGGCTGTCTGGCCAGTCAACTTCAGGAATCTACGTCTCAGTTTTCCCAGTACTGGATTGCAAGCTAGTGCCAACCATGCCCAACCGTAGCGTAAATTCTGGTGATCAAACACAGGGCTTCATGATAGTACATGAAGTATTTTACCAAACGAGTCTTGTCTCTAGCCTTATGCACATGCCTGGTAAGATGGCACACACCAGTTACCTTAGCATTGTTGAGGAGGGAGCAGGAGTATCAAAACATTTGAAGCCAGCCTGAGCTATATAGTGAAAATGTGTCCCACCCCCACAATCCACGACAGTCTCTACTGAAATATATCTCCAATACTCCTGGAATAACTGCAGATAACAGTCATTTAGGAGACCACCTCTTCTGGATACCCACTAGAAAATGGTTCCTACTGCTTCTGAAAAATATCTCCTCCACATGGGAAAATGATATAATCAAATTAAACCTTAAATAACACTGTCATTCCCAATAAAAGTGAATGGCTAATTCTACTATTTGTTAAGGAAGGGTATTATATACAGAGTAAGTTCACACTACCTGCTAAGATTCTGCTGCTTGGGAAGGAACAATTTAATTTGCTCAAATAACTGTTTTTCTTCTGTTCTTTCCACTAATGCTCTGTCAAAGTAGTGTACGCCAGAGTCACTCAATGTAAACTGTCCTTTCTATATACTGCAGCACTTTGGCTATAAGCAGAACAAGTAGTTCATCTAAATATGTCAGAAGCAAACAAGCAGCCTGGCGTGTCTGTGTGAGAGGGAGCCTGTTTTTGGAGCTGCATACTTTACACATCGCAGTAATAATCTTGAATTCACTGTTTAAAGACAGACTCTTTACCTTTCTGGGCTTTCATTGTTTGCTCTTCAATTTGCCTCAGGCGCTCCATCAGCTCTTCCTTTTCACGTTCTATTCTTTCCTTTTCTTTTTCTGCTATTTCTCGTTTCTTCTTTTCATTCTCTAATTGTGCCCTTAAATTACAAGTCATATGTTACAAATAAATAGGTAGAAACAAATAGATGAAATTTGTATTAACCCCAAATCAAAGTACAGCGTAAGTATTTAAATGTTTTCAATATATTTACCATGTACATTACACTTCAGTCTTTATCCTGACCTCCACACACATTTATGCATGTGTGTACTGCATGTACATACACACATACCATATACAAGTATACAAGCATGTTCTCAAAGCCAGCTCAGGTGGAAAAAAGCCAGGAGATTTAGCTTCTGCATAGAGAACAAATTATTTGTAACATCTTAATAGCTTGCTTCATTCATTGTCACAACTCAAGGGAATTCTTTGAGTTAGCAGGGGCCCTCAAGGCTTAAAGAGAACACACAAGTACCTTCAATAGCAAAATAGCATGAGGTAAATGATTTTCAACCATTAAAATAAACAAAAATGTAATTTCTGGGTGCTAGCCATGTATGCCTCCATAAAAGATGACTTCACAATTTCATTACGATGGCAGCAAGTGTTTACAGCTGGTAAAAGGGGAAATAATGC
Source organism: Apodemus sylvaticus (assembly GCF_947179515.1). Classification (NCBI taxonomy): domain Eukaryota; kingdom Metazoa; phylum Chordata; class Mammalia; order Rodentia; family Muridae; genus Apodemus; species Apodemus sylvaticus. The sequence continues at coordinate 77,088,813 of NC_067478.1, forward strand.
CATAGAGATCTAGCTGGCTGTTACAAGTTCTGATAGCATTTGGGGGAGAGGACTCGGGGACTAATATAGCCAAATCTGTCAACAGACATCTAGTAAGTGCCTACCTTTGGTCAAACTCCATGTTGGTGACCAAAACCAAAAAGATGAATAAAAGACACCAAGTTGTTACTTCATATACTGAATTTTCAAATTATTATTTCAATGATAGTATTTATTCACTAAAGTGATTCCATCTCTAGCATTTCCTTAATATTCACAAAACAGTATCATTGCCATCTAGTGTCTACTCTGAAGTCTATTCCAGGCATATCACAAAATGGTACTATCAAGGTACCATTTCTTAGTATAAAAGCCTGATTTTTGGACATTCCTACAGCTCTTGGGCGTCCATCTGTTCCCAAGAGAGAAGTGTGGAACACTGGAGGACAGCTGTCACAAGTTAGCAATAATTGCTGGCAGGACTTTCTGATACACAAAGACTGACACAGGGAGTTGAAGGGTCAGGATGCCTCCTGCTAATTATTAAACTTCACCCCATTTAAAAATCAAAGACCTGGGGCTAGAGAGCACTCGCTCTTGCAGAAGCCCCAAGTTCAACTGCCAGCATCTACATGGTAGGCTATAACTATAATTTCTTTTCCAGGGAATACGACATCCTCTTACAATTTGTGGGCATCTATATGGTGTACATACATATGGAGTCAAAACAGTCAATGCACATTTTAAAGGAATCAAAATCTTAAAAAGAAAATCCTTTAAAAGAACAAGAAAAACTAAAATAAGGTATGGGCCAAGGCTGGAGAGATGGCTCAGTGGTTAAGAGCATCAACTGCTCTTCCAGAGGTCCCAAGTTCAATTCCCAGCAACTACATGGTGAATCATAACCATCTGTAATGCAATCTGATGCCCTCTTCTGGTGTGTCTGAAGACAATGACAGTGTACTCACATACAACAGAGAGAGAGAGAGAGAGAGAGGGGGGGGGGGGAGGGAAGGGGAGGGAGGGAGAGGGAGGGAGGCAGGAGGGACTGGGCTGCTTCACTCAGGTTCTAGGTTATCTCTGATGTACTTAACACCAGAAGAGCCAATGGATCTGCCCTGGGTCTCTGCAGCATTTCTCTCATTTCAATTTATATAAAGTATATTCAGGCAGAGGCTCAAGAAGTTGCAAGTTTTTATACCTCTAGAAAATCTAAATCAAAAGGAGGCAAGTTTGCTCCTTGGGAGAAAAAAAAAAAAAAAGAGGCTCAGTGGCCTTCCCTTAAAAAGCCAGTTGTCCCCTCAGGCTTATTGTAGAAGCACAAGTACCAGTTTTCAAATAACTTCTTTTCTACAGCATGCTGTCTACAACCAGGGTGTTTGCTAGGCTATTCCACGACCCCAAGGCCTCTGTAGAGTCATGTCTAGTTCACCACAGCTCCTCAAGGCAAAGCTACCTTTCTTCCTGCCAAGCACCGAGATCCTTCCTCTTGAGGGTTCAGTACACACCAAGGCTACAGACCTACGGGTACAACCTATCCCATGCCTTAGAACCTTCTGGGTTCTAACACCCGCTTCTGTGTTCTGACACAAACATCTGCTTTTAGGAAAAGGTGTTGGCTTCATTTAGTTTTTCCCTATTGGTGTCCCATTTGTTGTTCTATAGAGATGGAGAAAAAGAAATAATGTAGACAAAAAGGGGGGAAAATGGTAAGGAACATGGCTAAAAGAAAGCTGGGACCAAACCTTGTTTTATTACTGAGAAGTTAAGTACACAGGAGATGAAGTCAGCTGATTGTACAGCAGTGCTGACACGCGCGTCTCACACCTCACCCCACAGACACACCAGACGGCACAGCACCTAGCTCAGGCTCACATCTCGTGCTCACACCTAGGGTTGCCAGGCTTTTCTTTTCTCCCACATAAAATTGGAGATAGTCTTCTTCTCTGCACACCGCTCAAAAGGACGAAGCTGGTCCACTTCCTGGTCCCTAGGCAAAGCGGACATTCTTCCCTCTACACATGTTTATGCTGGCTGCCCCTTCTGAATGTGTATTTCCCACATCCTATCCAAACCACACTTTACCCAGGAAGCTTTTTGTAATTACTCAGCTTATATAAGTAGACGTTATCATTTAGAGTTTGGGTTTCTAAATTGTTATTTCAACCTAGTTCTATTTTGAGGATATATACTGAAAATATAAAGTCCCTGCAGTAACAAGTTAAATTATTTTTGGGAATATATCTCAGGACCATCACCAAAACTGTACTCCAAGTTGAAAGTTAAAGTACACCAATACACCTGAGCACTAACACGTGGCGGGCCTGTCCAGAGAACTAAAAACCCACAGTGTGCATGCACACCTTTCCAGCTGCCTCTGATGCTTCTCCTCCCGGGCCTGAGCCTTCATCTGTTGGACTTCAATAGTATCAGGCTTTCTCCTTCGCATGTAGAGTTCATGGTTTCCCATACATAAGGCCAAAATTCGCTTATTGATTCTCAGACGAGGTGCATAGAAGACAAAATCCTAATAGTAAAATACTCAGTTTTAAAATTTTTCAGAGTGAATCCTTCACAGCTACTCATTTCAATATGAAATAGAAATCTGATGTCACTGCACATAAGATCTAGGGACTATGACCTCACATACTTCCAGCATAGCTATTTCCCCATTCCTCCACCCCTCATCTGTTCTTTAAAGATAAACTAAATGTCATTAATTCTTTTTATTCAAAGAAACTACAAACAGTTATCCTTACACTCTGAAACTGGTCTTTTTCCATGGCTCTTTGAATCTAGAAATGTTCTTCAAATATTTATCTTTGAGATAACAAAGGTAGACTACTAAAGGGCATATAACACTAATCTTTGAAAACCTACTTCAATAAAAAGGAAGCCTCATATTAAAAACTGAAAGTTCAGAGTGCAAGACCACAGAGTTAATTTAAAAAGGGTTACCTCTACTACATTTTGTAATCAATAAATGGTATTTAAATTATTTCTTAGGAATGACTGTTAATACCCTTCTAATACCACATTATCAGCATTACAAGTAAATCAGTTAAAACCCTTAAATCTTAAGAAAACTGGAAACTTTTGTATTCTTAATAACATTTCATCACTAAGGAAAATTTAACTATGAGAGGAGAATATCCCTCAGAAACAACCTAAGTGGCCAGTGTTCTTCTTTAAGTTATTTCTTAGAAAGTAGCAGAAAATTTTAAAAGTTAATAAGCAAAATATACTTACAGGTGCCTTTTTGTCAATTGGCTTTATAACGAATTTTTTGTCATTAAATGAAATATTTCGGATTTCACTCCAGGGAAAACCAATTTTAGGTGTTAACCTGGGGGTGGGGGTGGGGGGAGAATATTACTTTAAATTAAAGGTAGGAAACAGTGGGAAAATACACAGCCTACTGGGATAGGTTACCTGAATAACCCAACTGAGGAGCTCCAGACTCTCAGAACCTATCTTACCCACATGATACAGTTGATACTATCATTGAAAAGATAGAAGGTTTTCATAGATGTGTTATTTTCCCAAACTTACTCTAGGAAAATCTACCTAGTAAACCATATAGGACTGAGTATGGTTACCAAATGTCACCCACAAGGGACAAAACAGCAAATATAAATGCACCCTCCCGTTTAATAAAAAGACTCAGAAATAAACTCTGAACTACAAGGTACTAGAAATAAAACTTGGCATGGAATTAACTAATTCTTTAAGGACAGAGCAGTAAAGACAATGGGGACAGAAACTTTGACGAGCAGAACATGTGTGTCTGAAAGCCACTGGTCACAGAGGACCAACCAGCTCACCCACACCCAGTTACTTACTTGTCATCGTGCTCATAAATATTCAGACCTAAAGCATCAACACCCAGCCACAGCTCAGTACCCTTCTTATTCTTGATTTCAAAGTAGTTGACACCATACATCTCTAGATCTTGTGCAATCTTCAAGTATTCCATCATCGAATCTTCCCTATTAAATACAGCTCAATGTAATACATTAAAGGAGACACATCTAAACAGTAAATAAAACTAAAAAATACCTAGGGCTAATATTTAGTGCTTTATATTTATTCCTCCACATCAGAGGCTGGAAGTATAACCTGGTCTGAATCTTTCAAACATTCATTCATTCATTGAGAGAATGTATGAGTGTGTGTGTGTGTATAGGGGAATGTAACAATAGCACATGTGAACCACAGTACATGTGAGTCATTTTCCAGACTGAATACTGAAGTCATAAATGTTACTAGGGAAGGCTAAAACAGTTTTAAATAGCTTAAATTACTTTAATCTATGCTTTAAAATGGGTATTATATAGCTTACAAGAAATCAAATATTTTGAAATGGCTTCCTAAGTACTACTAGAAAACTAAGGAACAGACAGGAAAAGCCCAAGAGAAGGTGGGACACAACTCTCACAGTTGGTTCCCGCCCATCATGCGGGCTCTAGGAATTCAACCTGGGTCATTCATCAGGTGACAGCTTTACCTGCTGGCTGCACCATTCTCACCAGCCCAAGGAGATTTTTAAACGAGATGAAAATACTTTCACCTGGAGAGAACTCTACAGAAAGTCTCACCAGATACCTTAGCATCCCTCTGTGTTCCTCATGCCAGTTCTGTATTCTCTCCTCCCACTGCTCCTTGGTCAGTTTGTGTTGTTCCAAAACACTAAAAGGAAAAAATATATAGTTAATGCCTTTGTAATTAAAAAACCAAAGTATTTTCAAAGTGTAGAGTGCTTCCGTAGCTTAAGCGTGATAGCTATGACACAATCCATGCACATGCTAACACTGCACAGAACTAAGACCACAACTGAGAAGATCCATGATAAAGCATGGACTAGAACACGGTGGTGTGCTATGTCCGAGACAGCATCCTCGCTAAAGACTCAAGTCATAGAAGTCATGTTACTAGGGAAGGCTAAAACAAAGTTTTTGATAGCTTACATTACTTTAATTCATGCTTTAAAATGGATATTATATAGTTTGCAAGAACTCAAATGTTTCAAATGACTCATACTCTGAATTGAAAAAATGGCTATACCATTACTAACAGAAAATTAAGGAACAGACAGGAAAATAGAATTCTCGGGTCCCAATTACCCCTTTATTCTCCATATCTACTATTTTTATGAGTAAATTTAATTTTGTCATTTTATGGAGTTTTTTTTTTTATTTAAAAAATAAAATAGATTAAGCTGAGTGTGGTGGTGAACATGTATAATCTTAGTACTTTAGAAACTGAGGCAGGACAGTTCTGACTTTGAAGCCAAGATGGGCTGGTCAGTTTGTTCAAGGTCCATTTGTACTCTACACTAATTCCTATGCCACCAAAGAAGGCATACTCTGTATCACGGGCACCCCACACACCTCTCCTTTAGTAACCTTTGTATTGCCTCTGTGAACAAATAGAGTCTTATTTTTCTACCCTTAACACCAAAGAAGCTAAAGCAATGTACATATAATGTGCTAATACCATAGACTGATTAGAATTCTCTTTAGGTTACAGAATAATTATCCACTTTTGTTTACAGTGGATCCTTAGAGGTTACAAACCTAAGGTCATGAAACTAGCAGAGAACAGATTAGACTTAGTTCCCAAACCTCTTTCTTCAGCCATTTGTTTCCCATGAGGAGCTTTGAATGTTACAAAGGTACTGCAGACTATACCGTCTACTCCGCTTTTAAATTCTTTGCAAAATACAGAAAACATCACTCCATGGAAGAAATAGCTCTTGCCATTTATTGTTATCAGTGTTTATTATACATCTATCCGTGTGTGTTCCAATGTTGACAAGCAGCAATAACTCATATCCTTCCCTAAAGACTACAGCCTCCTTCAGCTGCACATCCTACAGACAGAGCAGAATTATACAACACGTAAATCTGCGTTGTGACTAAGTGATCATCTTTAAAAAATACTGTCTATGATCCACCTTACAACTTAAAAATCTTTTAAAGAAATTTAGCATACACTTCTGAAATCTAACATTAGAGAATATTAAATAAAGGTATGATTTACTTACCGCTGTGGTAAGAGTCTGTCATTAGCCAGATAGCCTGGTTTGTGAATCTCTTTATTATAATCTCCATACTTGGCTTGGACAGCATACGAAGCCAAAAGAACTGCAGTTTCTGGTGGGCAATATATCTCATCATTTAAGATGGCTTCTTTAACTTGCAAGAAGAAAAGTCTCTGTGTTATTTCTTGAATCAATTCCTCAGAAACATCTTCAGGAAAGAATTTAGCTCTAAACTTGAACTGTAAAGGATTTTCTTTTTTAACATCTTGCTGTGTTACCTAGAATAGTAATTTCAAGTATAATCAACAAAACTTTTAATTCACTATAAATAAATATATTTAATCATATTCTTTTTGGAAGAAAATATGCAGCAATGCTATGTAAAATGATAAGTTTATAGACACGCACAGGTGCTACAGAAGCTGCTGTGCAATCGTGAGGCTGCCAGCAACCTGGGACCCAGGCATCAGCTGGAAGACTGTTTTGTGTGCCCAAGCTCAATCTACAGACATTTACAGATGTGCGCTCAGGTTTAACACATGTAACACCTGCTTCAAAGTTCTATTTCTCACATGCTCAGCTCACACAGCGTGTGTGCAGTAAAAGTTGATGGTGCTTCAATGAATTAAATGCCATGAGTAACGATTAAGACAGACAACTGCAACAGGAGGCCTGCAGTCTGTCAGATGCCTTTTCAACACAGATTAATAAGCAAATCAAATTAATATTATATAAATCTTACCTTTTTATTCAGTTTAAGCCATGTAGAATACCCTTTGCTGTCTACATATTGCAGCCCAAAAAACCAGACCTCGCGCAAACCAACTGTTTTAACAACCTATAAAACAGATAAATTCAGTTCAACATTCACCTTGTGATAACACAATGTTACAGATCACAAGGACAAATCACCCAAATGGAAGTGCAATAGAAAAGGGCTTTCTTTCCTTTAAAAGTCTTTTCAACGTTTTTAAAGAACAATTTCGAAAACAACAACTCAGGTTTTCTAGTCTTATTCCTGTTACATCACTTCTCTCTTCCTTCAGTATTTTCCTCTTCATTTTGTTAGCTCACATCATAACAACAAACAAAACAGTCTGAAGGCTAGCAGCGCAGATGTGCTAAGCCTATGCTTCTATTTGATTCTCTCCAAGTGTGGCACTGGTTCCTAGGACAAAGCACATCACTTTGGTGACGAAGCCTGGTAGCTTCAATGCTCTACCATCCCTGCGCAGAAACAATTCTTGGGCCATGCCCTAGGCTTCACTAGTCCACATCCATCTCTTCTTTACTACACCTTCATTTCTCTTGAGCCCAAATAACAACACTCATGTTGACGTCAAGGACAATGTTCAGGCATCAGTTCTCTCCTTCCACTCTATGGGCTGTGGGAACTGAACTCAGGTTATTGGGCTTTGTCTTCGGAGCGTCTTGCTGGCCCCTTTTAGGCTTTTATGTATGTTTCTGAAAATTCACTCAAGAGTTATCCCATAAAAGTAGAAATGTTAATATATAAATATCCCCATAGCTATTCAAAGAACCTGAATAGGTACTACCAAAATTCCAAGCAGTTCTTGGTTGGACTATCAAGAAAGGTATAGAAAACATCAGATGTACGCAATAGCATGCACATGATGGTATGTATCTCTTGGCCTCGGAGAAGACGATTCACTGGTTAACAGTGATTGCTGCTAACATAGGAGGGCATGAGCTCAGGTTCTAGGCCCCATGAGAACAAGCCGGACCTGGCCATTCCCACCTGGAACACCAGTATAGTAAGGGGTAGAAACAGGACTTCTGTGGTTTGCTTGTCCACCAGCCTTACTCCAGGTTCAATGACAGATACTGTCTCAATACAATTAGGCAAAAATGATTTATACCCTCTGGCCTTAGCATATTCACCCTAAACACACACATACACACACACACACACACACACACACACACACACACACACGCACGCACGCACCATACAAGTTACATGCTTTGTGGGATGAAAAGATACCTGGTCAAAAAGTTGTTTGCCAGTTGTATTGGGCTGAATAGCAAATTCTAGCTCAGCATCCATTGTAGTTACTCTTACATTGATCTGTAATAAAACCAAAAAAGAGAGTAATTAAAACAGAATATATTTACAAAGTAGTAAGCATGAGAAAATTCTGTGGAATTTTCTGTGGAATAGGATGCTATAAGATCAAATCCAGGGCTTTGTGCATGCTATGCAAATTTCTACTACTAAGCTATATCTCCTAGCACTTGGTTTTTGAGCTAGTCTAACCATGTGACTCAGGCTTGGCCTATTTGCAATGCTCCTATCAGTCCCTTACTGTTTGGATTATAGGTATACATGTGTACAGTTAAAACATGAGAGGGAACAGTACTGGGAAATGAGACAGGCCCTCACACATGACAGCCAAGTGCTCCACAACTGATCTCCACACCATCCCTAACTTTATTAAAAGTGATACAGCTTGATTCTTATTACAGGAAATCTTAAAAACGGAGAGAAAGAAAATCTTAAGAATATCTCATTTGAATTACTGGAGGGTCATCAAGATGGCTTAGTGAACAAAGGCAGACACTACTGTCAAGCCTGATGACCTGAGTTCGATCCTGGAACCCACAGGACACATGGGTATTAAATACAGCAGAGCAGACTGTAATTCCCAAGTCTCTGAATGTCATCTACTATCTCATGCCGTCCACTACCTCATATTTCTTCATTATAAAACATGTATGATGATGCCACAGTAAGCTTGTTACTTTGTATAATAATTAAATGACAAATTAAAGAATATGCTCTGAGATTCTAGTGAAAATAGCAATCTTTAAGAAAATAAATGATAACAAAGGCTAGTCAGACTTTGGGGAAAGAGGGACTTCTTCATTGCTGGTGAAGCCTCCAAGGAAATCAGTATGGAGGTTCTTCAAAATATATTTTATGGTCCAGCTCCATCACTCTTGAGCCTACAAGTAAAGGATTCCAAACATACACAGTACACACAATGACACGCTAGACACTTGTACATCCATGTTTGTTGCTATACAACAGGCAGGAAATGGAATCAACTTAGGTATCTTACTAAATGGATGCCCCGTACAAAATGCCATACCTATTCACAATGGCATTTTATGCAGTCGTAAAGAAAAATGAAACTAAGACATCTATAGGAAAATGGATGCAACTGGAAATCATGTTCATTAAGTATGTCAAAACTCAAATATTTCAACCTTATGTCTTCTCTAATATGCAAAACACAAATCTGTGTAAAAGAGGGGGAGAAGGAGGGAGGGAGGAGGGAGGGAGAGAGGGAGAGAGGGAGAGAGGGAGAGAGGGAGAGAGAGAGAGAGAGAGAGAGAGAGAAGGGGAAAGGGAGGGGAGAGACAGTGGAACACAGAGAGAGGAGGGAGGGAGGGAGGAAAGGGTGGAGAGAAGATCAAACTAGAAGGCAGACAGGGAGAAGGACCTATAAGGTGGGAACAGACTAGGAAAACACATGCTGAGGAGGATGAGGAGGACTATGAGAAAAACACAGAGGACAGGCAGGAAACGGAAGGAGAATCAAGTACAACATAAAAATAACGGAGCACAAAACTATTAGCTCTTTATAATTTTTTTTGAAGTAAAAGAATTTCTCTGACTGGTTACAAAAGACTCACAACAGCTGTGATTGCTTGCGTAAGATCAAGCCAGTCAACCTTCTAGCAAGGAATGGGGTAGGGCTCAAGAGCCTCCCATTCCTGATGAGCTATAGAAGGTTGATGGCTTCTGGGCCTGTTTTCTTTAAGGGTGTGGTCCATAGTAGGTTGGTCATGATACAAGGGATGGTCCCAGCACAAACTCAAACAAGACTTAAAGAATTACTAAAATAAAATGTAAAAACCGAGGACATTAAACTCAAAAGGGAAGAAAGGGGAAAAAGAAGGTAAGGTGGTTCTGGGAAGAATTAGGGAGCTGAAATGGGGCAGGGTGAATATCATATGATAGTATCAAATAACAGAATGTATTTAAAAGAGGAAGATGCATGCATGTGTTTGTGTACTGCTATATGCCCCATATGGATGTAGGTGCCATGCAGGTCCCAGAAGAGTGTCAGATCTCCTGAAGCTGACCTTACAGGAGGCTTTAAGATGGCCAACATGGATGATGGGAACTAAACTTGGGTCTTCTCAAGAGCAGTATGTGTTCTTAATCACGGAGCCAACTACCTAGCTCTAATGATTTTTTTCCCCTCTCAGGTTGTGGGAATGTTTCACTTTTTCATTTTTTTTCTTTAAATTTTGTTTCTTTTACACCCTCCAACCACAATTTCCTCTCCCTCCACCCCTCCCATTCCCCCTCCCCCCACTCTGCTGGCCTATCTCCTCTTTCACACCCCCATCCAACTCCTCTTCCATTTCTCTTCAGAAAAGGGCCTGCCTTGATGCATATCAACCAGCCATGGCATATCAAGTTGCAGTACCTCAAGACTAGGTACCTCCTCTTCTATTAAGCCTAAACAAGGCTAAACAAGGCAACCCAGTAATGGGAAAGAGTCCCATTGACAGGCAACAGGCTTCAAACAGAAAGAAAACCATCATAGGCAGACAAACTTAGGCTATTATCAATATCACTGTCATGGCAACTATGCATAGGTCCTGCATACCTCTCACTATTTTCTCCTAACAAATTATTGAGAACTAAATGTATACTGGATTCTTCTTATATAATCCTGTCTCCTTCCTTGAGTAAATAGAAGTATATCCCTATTTTATATAAAGGAAATCAAGAGCAAAATGGATTAAATAGAAGTCACACAGATTAACTATGAAAGTCAGACTAGAAGTAGACAGCTTGGTCCCAAATATCATTGATTTTAACCTTAACTGCCCTGTCACCAGCGATTATTCTTCACAGCCTGCACAATGCTAAGCAGTATCAAAAGAAACAAAACACACTTACTGGTTTCGGCATTTTTCTTTTCTTGTTTGTTACCTTCTTTAGAAACTCTTCACTTCTATAAACAATTATAGCCTGTTAAAGAAAAAGAAGCATATTTTATTACCTTTCATGTTAGGTTTTACCTCTACTTTGCAGGAATAAAAGTAGAGTACTTTAACAGCAGGTTACAAGTGACACTGTCCGCTTAGGTTCACACTCAATCTTGGGCAAGCATTCCACATCCCCTAAGAAGCCTGGTGTATGGCAATGGAAGCACTGTACATCTCAAACAACACAGCATAAAGTATGCTAATCTAAAAGATAGCAAGAAAACCTGATCGCTACAGACTAAAGATTGCCTTTCCATACAAGTTCCTCGATGCATCAGCCTTATGTGGGAAGAGGCAGTACTAATGAAGATCAGCGGCCTCAAGTCTAAGGGAAACACTATTTCCCAACCTTTCTTCTGTACTGTCAGGTATTTTCTTTTTTAAAATCTGATAAAGGACTGGAGAGATAGCTCAGGGGGTAAGAGAAATGACTGCTCTTCCGAAGGTCCCGAGTTCAAATCCCAGCACCCACATGGTGGCTCACAACCGTCCCTAAAGAGATCTGACACCCTCTTCTGGTGTGTCTGAAGACAGCTACAGTGTACTTATAAATAGTAAATAAATAAATCTTTAAAAAAATCGGATAAAAACTTTTTCTTAAAAATTATTTTTCTTTTTGAAATTATAAAAGCTGAAAAACAAAAGGCACCAGCTTACTCATCTGAAGTGTGGCAGGCAGCCACAGCTCTACGGAGCAACACAGATGCTAGCCCCCAGCTCGCTAGTGACTGCCACTGAAACTCACAGCAGTCCTAAGCTAATGTTGACATGAAACTTCTTTCACTAAGGCAGCAGCAGATCTTAGCAGGGAAGGACTACCCTGTTGCCCATGGGTAAGCATTCTAAGAAACAACAAAAATGAGTTTGCCTTTCTGAGAAATCTACCAAGCCTTTATTAGCTGTCTAGGAAAAGAGATTCCAGCACCAAACCTTACTGTGACTAATGCTGTATCAAAGACATTAAAATGTATGTAGACACTATCACTGCCAAGATAGTTGTAGGCCCAGCTATGTTAACACACATTCAAATAAGGTAATTTCCCTAAATTTTATTCACACGAATACCAATAAACGTCTACATACACAGAAGCATCCTCTGGAGCTCTGTGGGCTGTTCATGTTTTATGTGAGTCACTGGCAATGACATTCAAGAGGAAATATAAACCCCCATTTCTAAACTTTCCCTAGCCTATTCCCTATCACCCCTCCTACATTTAGTCTGGCAGGCCATATTTTCTGAATTAATTGAGTTAATTCACAACTGAATTAAAGGAGTTTCAAATCAAACTTTCATGTTCATCAAAAAACCATCTAAGGACACAGTTCCCCTTTGGGGAGGGACTATCCAAGGGGAAAACATTTGTCATACCTTTAAGCTATGTCATTTTATACATTGCAAGGCCAATGAAGCAGGGTCTGGTTTGCTGCTGCTGGCTGGTGGTTTTTAGATTTTTTCCTGACTGCACAGACGGCCTAGAACTTCTTGCTCCCAGGCTGGACTACATACATCCTGGGCCATCCGCCCACCCAGTCCCCATCATGCCTGGGATGCCTCTAATTTTTATACATACTTCTCTTAGTCATTATTAAGCTCTTAAATGTTCAGTTTTCAACCATGATTTCTAATAACTATTTTAAAATGTCTTGTCATTGTGTTCCCACTTTAAATTTTCAAATTTGGGAGTTTTAGGTCTATAGGTAAAATACTCATTTTGTGTAGTTCTGCATTTGTTTCAATATTTAAACTTGAGTACAGTGTCACTTGTTCCAGAAAAAAAGACTGCACAGTATGTGTTAGGTTAACATGCTGCATCAAGCTAAGACAAGTGTTTGTTTTAATCTCCCATTCTTCTCACTTTAGTCTGCTTAGTCAATCTGACAGAAATACATTAAATTTTCCAGACTGACTTTTGATAAAATGACAGTTTTTCACTTACATAAATGTTTAGGCTGGTCTCGGTGGGAAAGCAGTTCCAGAACGGTTACATCTTTCCGTTATGAGTCCTCTCCTTAAACAGCATTGGATGTTACTACTTAGTCTGGCAACTCTTAGCTCTCAGGAGCAGTCAGCTGTCAATTTAATCCATTCCCCATGCACTGATCTGACTTTCCTTTCTACCCTAACAACATTTACTTTCTTTAGTGTCAGATTCCCTACCAACTGCCCGAGATCTAGAAACTTCCTCATTCTGAAGTCTTGGCTTGGACTCTAGAACCCGATTAGTGACCGCCTCTTCTTCTGTCCGGGTATTTTTCACTCAGTTCTGGACACATTCTGACATTTTCCTATCTAATCTTTGACCATGTTTTCAAATGTTCTGTCCCTTAAACTGAGTGATACTCCTCTAGCCAGTGGGTTTCTACGAATGAGCGTCTATCTTGCATTTTCAGGCACGTCTCACACTGCAGCTCTGGCTGACCTAGGACTCACACCTCTGCCTCCAGGGCACTAGAATCACGGGTGTCTGTGTATGTGTGTGTGTGTCAACAGGCCCAGTTTCTCCAGTTGTAAGACTAATTCTTAAGTGTATGTGTGCTTGTGTGGATGTATGCCTCCGTGTGTGCAGGTGCTCACTGAAGCCACAAGAGGCTATCAAATCCCCTAGCACTAGATTTATGAGCAGCTGTGAGCTATTTGATGTGTGGTCTGGGACTCAAACTCCAGACCTCTGAAAGCAAGAAATGTTCTTAACCACTGAACCATCTTTCCAGCCTCATTCTCAGATATTTTCTATGTATTTTATCCGTCTACAATAAAATTTTGGTGTTTTATTAATAGAAAAATATTTTTAAAGATTTTTTTAAATTTTCATTTCTATATGCATGAAGGTGTTTGCTGAGGCCAGAACAGTGTGTCAAAATCCCCTGGAGCTAGAACTGGAAGGGACAGTGGGTGGTCCTTTGGAAGAGCAGCAATGCTTCTAATCACTAGGCAATCTATAACATCCCTAGACAGTCTTTTTTTTACTGAAAAAAGTTTTTAATACTTTCATGGTATGATATTTAAAAATTATTTTATTCTTATATTTACTTTATATCTCTTTAAATTTTATTTTCAGCTCAAAGAAGCTTATTTTTCATAGCTGATCATTTAAAAAAGCTTACATCCGTAGTGAACTTCCCAATGTAGGAACCTTGCCAGCCAGCCATACTGCACTACATACATATCCCTGTGGAGGCATGCGCTCCTGGGGGTATTTCTTTGTGGCTGGCAATATTATTTATCAGTCCCCATCACAACAATCACAACACTCCCAAGAGTGTTTTTCTTTTCTTTTGTTTTTTGTAAGAATTATTTCATTTATATAAGTATACTATTGCTGTTTTCAGACACACCAGAAGAGGGCATCTGATCCCATTACAGATGGTTGTGAGCCACCATGTGGGTGCTGGGAATTGAACTCAGGGCCTCTGGGAGAGCAGTCAGTGCTCTTAACCGCTGAGCCATCTCTCCAGTCTGTAGAGGTTTCACTTTTAAGTTTTTAAAAGTCAGATATGAAACTCTGAAAAGCTATTTCACTGAACTGTTACCTTCCATAATGTGGCATGCACAGGAATTCTACCTTTAAAATTTCTAGGACAAACTGTGTGTAAGTGGAATTAAAATCTAAGTTTTAGTCAAGTTAGTGATCAATGAACAGTTTTCATACCAAGATATTATCTACCATGAATGGTGCCTATCTAGTTACTTCTAGGATCATATACTTTAAATAAAACTAGCATCAACCAGTAACAAAATAGAAAATAAAAGATAACATGAAAAGTCAAGAAACTACTTCATTTCTAACATGAAACTAACTCGTTTTCAGCATTTTATCTTCTCTATCTACATGGCTGCCAAACATACACACTGGTGACCCAACCACTGTTGAGTTCACTGACTCCTTTTGTCTTATATTCATAAAACAATGAATATTTAATTCTCCCCTTTAATTCTTTTAATGTTTCCCCTGAAGGCTTATTAATGTGATCAATTTTTGCCACTCCAGTTTCTCCCACTCCTGCATTACTTACAGAGGTTCCACCCTATCTCTTTTCCATACCAACTTCCTCAGATAGCAGCAACTACCTAGCTGTCAGATTAGGCCTCATTCTGAAGAGATGCTGGCTGCAGCTGTCTCCTATCTCCCACCACCTACCAACAGGAACAACAACAAAAAATGCCACAAAAGAGGAAACATTGCTCTCTCCCATCCTCTGTCCTTCACCTCTGAGGCTGACCCTCCTCAGACAATAGAAGCTGCCGTGGGCCACAGTGGCTCTGCTGCACTGGCACAGCACACCAACAGGTCAGGCACTGCAACAGGTGCTGCCCAATGGAGTCTATCAGTGCCTTACGCTGAAGCTTTAATAATTAACACCAAACTAATTTTACTTTCAAGTTATTCTTTTCCCAAGGCCTAATTGTAATTATTTTCAGTCTTTGGGGATTCAAATTATGGAAGAGCACAACAGTTGTCTTTATATAAAATTCTAAAAGAACTCTTGGCCAATTTACTGAGAAACTAGGAAGCAATATAACAAAAACAAATTTAAAATGCATCAATTAGGTAAATGGCAGGCAAATCAACATTTAGGACCCTGACAAAGAACTTATTAATCCTTTTTCCTCCATATGGGGCACTCGAGGGAAGCCTGAGAGCCACCTCCCAGAGGTGTTCAAGCTCATGAAATAAGTGTGTGAAATACATAAGACTACAATAAACCTACCATGCTTGAATGTAATTATCTAAACTTAAAATATATATAAATCTGTGTCAGATATGTCAGATACACAAATATATTTCTTTTCCCAACACTTTAAATAACAGTACTACTGGATTTAATCACCAGACTTGAAAGTAAGGATCATTATAAATACTATACTGAGGGCTAGAGAGATGGCTCAGTGGTTAAAAGCACTGACTGCTCTTCCTGAGTTCATTTCCTAGCAACCACACGGTGGCTTACAACCATCTGTAATAGATAGGATCAGATACCCTCTCTCTGGTATATCTGAAGATAACAACAGCGTATTCATATTAAAGAAAGAAAAGAAAGGAAGGAAGGAAAGATGGATGGATTCCTTCTCCTTCCTGGTAAAAGTTACAAATATTAAAAAAACAAAACAAAACAAAAAAAACTACTCCAACCTAACTTGAATGTATTATGAAGATCCCTGATAGGTCTATGGAAACGGCTCTGATACGCCTACATTCATAACAGAATATGTGAAAAATGATACAACTTTACCCAAGTTCACACACTCTCAGGCTTAAAACCATAAAAAATACCAAGAAATGTTCATTATACATATTAGCTTCATAGTGTAATAATATTTTTTTTAACTTATATAATTCTCAAGTGAAGTACAGAGGGCATGACTATCTTCTCAGCATCTCCAGAGTGCCGGCTTTAAAGGCACTTAGAGATGTGCTCTCTCAGTAACTGTCTGCCTATAAAAAGAAAGGAAGATGTGCTTAAGAAACTTGCCTGAAGGCATGGAAATAGTGAGGTCAGAGTCCTTCAGAGCCTGGGTTTAGGTTCTGATGGTCCTATTCTGTTTTCTTCAGGCAGGCCTAGGCAAGCCAATTCCAGAAAACAAATGGGACTTTTAAGAAGAGCCTGAGACAAGTGAGGGATGGGGCTGCCATCCCACAGTCAAAACTCTGACCCATAATTGTTCCTGCCTGAAAGAACTGCAGGGATGATAATGGAGAGGAGCCTGAGGAAAAGAAGGTCCAGCCACAGGCCCAAAGTGGGATCCAGCTAAAGAGGAGGCTCCAAGGCCTGACACTATCACAGAGGCTATGGAGCGCTCACAGAAAGGGACCTAGCATGACTGCCCTCTGAAAGACCCAACAAGCAGCTGAAAGAGTTAGAGGCAGATATTTGCACCCAACCAGTGAACAGAAGCTGCTGACCCCTGTGGTTGAATTAGGGAAAAGCTGGAAGAAGCTGAGTAGGGTGATCCTGTAGGAGGACCAGCAGTCTCAATCTGGATCCCCCAAGATCTCTTAGATACTGGAGCACCAACCAGGGAGCATACCCCAGCTGATATGAGGCCCCCAACACATATACAGCAGAGGACTGCAGGGTCTGTGTTTATTCAGAGAAGATGCATCTAAACTTCAAGAGACTGGAGGCCCCAAGGAGTTTAGAGGTCTGGCGGGTTGGGGGTAGGGAGTGGGGAGGAGGTTATGGGATGTGGAACAGTTGGAGAGTGGACTGGGAGGAGAATAAAATCTGGAGTTTAAATTAAATAAATAAAAAGAAAAAAGAAAACAGAAAAAGAATGTTTTAATAAAAAAAAATAAAAATTTTTAATGAAAAAAAAGAAGAGGCTGAGAGTTTTTTCCCTCCACTATCATCAAGCTGAAAAAAATTAAAGCTGCAAACTGATAGGTAATTCTAAAGA
This sequence comes from Apodemus sylvaticus, assembly GCF_947179515.1. Lineage (NCBI taxonomy): Eukaryota > Metazoa > Chordata > Mammalia > Rodentia > Muridae > Apodemus > Apodemus sylvaticus. Next base: position 77,106,263 of record NC_067478.1, read on the forward strand.
AATCTAAGACTTGTTCACATGGTGGAAGTCTATGTTTGAAAGATAATTTCAAGAAAATATTTCCAAGTTTCAAGAAATGTTTAATTTCTAAAACTAAAATGCAAAACTACAAAAATAACATTATCTTGAATTTCAATTCTGACCTAAAACTTTTTAAATCTTTATAATTGATACAAAATTAAAGTTATATTTTCTTACATTGGTATAAACTTTATTTTGATACAGATTTAAGATTTTCACTGATATTTATTATATTGGCACAAAAATTGGGATTAATATTGTTACTCTTAGACAGATATATTGCCTATGCAACTCATTCAAGAATAACAAAGCTTAGACCCAGCTTCCACTGCTGTTATAGACTGCTCGCAGATGACTGAATATGAGTTAAGAGCCAGAGAACAAACTCATGGTTCTGAGTTAATTATAAACAAGTGTTTTTGAAATTCAATTAGAAATCTCTGAGAGTATATCTGAGACTTGTTTATGTGGTAGTATTCTGTTTTAAAGATATTTTTAAAAAAATATTTGGAAGTTTTGAAAAAATTTTAATTTCTAAAACTTAAGTGCAAAAACAGGACTACAAAATTATCTTGAATTTCAATTCTGAAATTCTAAAATTTTTTTAAAATAATCTATATTGTTACTAAGATGACCAGAAAGGCAAATGAAACATTACCACTTGTAAATCTGTGCTAAAATGTAAGTAAGACAGCCATCTCCAGTTCACCTTCTTCATTTTACATTTAAGAAAACATGGTTTAGGTGCTGGAGAGATGGCTCAGTGGTTAAGAGCACTGAACAACTACATGGTGGCTCACAGACCATGTGTAATGGGATCTGATGCCCCCCTTCTGCTGTGTCTGAAGACAGAGACACTGTACTAAAATATAAAATAAATAAATCTTAAAAAACATACATTTCTATGCCGTTAGAAATGTCAAGAGGAAAGCAAACTCGTTCAGCAGTAAATAGCCAACGACTCCACACTGAATTCACAAACACCTGACACATTTTGAGACATTATTTAAAGTAGCTGGGGTCTGTTGCTTTTGATGATGATCTAGGCTTACAGGTAATACTTTAGCTGTTGGTTACTTTCAAGGATATTTTCCTCCCTCTTAATGTTATAAAATGGCCAAGCTAGTACGAATCAATAAGAAGACAACAAACACAAACTTAATAAAGCTTTATCTTGTTTCAAAACCTTTTCAGTTATTTCACTGACTTCAAGAATTAAAGTAGCCAAGCAGTGGTGGCTCATCCCTTTAATCCCAGAACTTGGGAGGCAGAAGCAGACAGATTTCTGAGTTTGAGGTTTACAGAGTGAGTTCCAGGATAGCCAAGGCTACACAGAGTAACCCTGTCTCAAAAAACAAAAAAAAAGTAAGTAAATATCACATTTAATAATGATTGTAGTTATCATGCTGCTTGTTTGAGGTGCACATAGTAATCTTTCCAATATATACACCTCTACTTAAAAACTAAGTTTGTAGTTTCTCTAAATAAAGAATCTAAAAATATTTAAATATCAGTTCTCATGACATCTAACGAAGTTTAATCCATCCCCCCCACACAATAAATGTCCAACTTGTGACACTTTCACATGGCACTGTCATCTACAGATGTGCTGGGATGCACACAGTTATCCTCAGAGACATATTAGCCCACAGACATAGCACACTTGAAAAGACACTGTCAGCTAACCACAGCTAAGATGTTGCACATCCTCACTGTCAGTTTTATAAAGGGAGGACTCTTTTTTAAGGACAAATACATCTACTCCGGCTGTATTTTACTCAAAGATTATTAATTCACAGAAACAGGAATATTTAAAAATTTTAAAAAATAGAAAACAAGAAATATCCAGAATTGCCCTCACAGATGATTCTTAGACCTTTACACACTCTTACTCATTCCAACTGACACAGTATCACTTGGCACTCTAGGTTATTCAATATGGTACATGTTCTTTACTGTCAACTCCTCAGCATCTTTCCATCTTTAAGGAAATCTTTAATTTCCATCCTGAACTCAAGAAGTATTTACCATACTGCAACAATTGCCTGGACATATGACTAACACCTTAAAAAACGTTCAGCAAACTTTCTCTGTAAAGGGCCAGGTAAATAAACATGTTAGGTTTCATAAGCCATAGTCTAGTGTTGCAATCGTTCCAATAAAACTTTACTTGTAAAAACTGGCAGGAGGCTGGATTTAGTCCTGTAGAATAATTGAATAAAGCACTTTAACAGCAATTAATGTTTTTTATTTTATAATTTAAGTTCCGAACCAAGAATATTAGTTGCATGTTCATTTAAGCATTACTAATGTATGACAGATCACTTTGGATCTTCTTCCACTTGGGGACAAAAGAACTCAATGCATTTGGTTTATTACTAGGAAAATCATGCAACAGAATCAAAAGAAAACAATCTGATCAACAGTGGCAAAACTGGGAGATACAGAATATGCTACAATTCTGACCAAGGAACAGACGACATCTAGAGAGAAGCTTCCGAAACTTAACCCTCCCCTCTTCCCGTGGATACTTTGTATCTAGACAAGGTACTCAACTCCTCTCTATAGATAACCAAAGTAAAAACTCATCTTAGTCTACGCTTATGGGAAAGGCCCCAGGTTGGAGTTGAGAATTTTCTATTACTCTTAGTGTATCTGAAATGATGCAAAGACTCAAAACCTTACAAATTCACTTGCAGCAAGTCTCTTAGTTAATCTCAACTTTTTAAAAATTAAAAGAAACATTTAAGGTCCTGAAAACCAATAACTAAATTTGGAAATAACTAAAATTTAGAGAAAAAATCATCTAGATATCAATTACTGGTAGTACAATTTATAAAGTTAGTTATCCCACTATCTTGGAGAAAATAATAATGTGGTACTCCTTTGCTATTACATGTAAAAACATACCCAATCTCCACCCCACCAATGGAGACTGAATCCTGTTAGCTACTCTATCATCGAACTCTATCTGATGCCCTTAATTAATTAATTAATTAATTTGAGATGGGCAGATCTCACTAAGTTATACAGACTGACCTTAAAACATACATAATCCCCTGCCTCATCCCAGGACAGCTAGGATCACAAATTTGTGATCCAAGAGGCCCAGTTTAAAATAGTCTCTAATACAGTAATATTGTTTTTCAATACTGTTTTTGTTCTTGTTTTCCTTTCAATTTGGAGATAAGCTAATTCTCTCTTCAAAAAGGCAAAGAGTAACTATTTTAGATTTTTTAAGTCATATGGTTTGCCATCATGGCTCAAAAGAAGCCACAGACAACATGTAAACAACCAGCATGTACAAACTCCAACAAAACTTTAATTTTTTAATTTTTGGTTGTTAGAGACATAGTTTCTCCATGTAGCCTTGACCATTCTGCCCTCAAATTTAGAGATCCACCTATCTGTGCCTCCCAATCCCTGTTGGGATTAAAGGCATGTGCCACCAGTGCCTGGCCAATAAAACTTTATTTATAAAAATATGAGCATGCGGGATTTGGCCTACTGGTTTTAACTGGCTAATACACAAAACAGTTACCAATCTTTCCAAGTAAATTAAATTTACTACTCTATTATTTCCATATAAAGCATAAGGAAAAGTAAGCAGCATTTTTTGGTTATATCACTCACTAGATGTATAAATTTAGTGACCTTGTTTGTATACATAAAACTTAATACATGTAAACTTAGAATTACACTTAAAAAGGTAAGCTATAAGGAAAAAAGACAAAGCTTACTCATACACACATTTATAGCAAATAGCTATTCAACAAAACTAGGTTATTTAATCAAGGTATGGTGGCATATCTTTAATCTCAACATTCTGGAGGCAGAACATCTATCTCTGAGTTCTAGGCCAGCCTGGTCTACATAGCAAGTTATAGGATAAAAACAAAACTCATACTTATTTTATATTGGTGAATTTGCAAGTAGTACTGCTATTCATAATTGTTGTTTAGTGTGGAGGAAATCCACATAGCCCCCACCTTTTCCACTAACCTGGTTACTAGTAGCTAGAGTCTACTATTAAAGATAGGGAAAAGTTAATCACATAGACAGCTATTCCTTTCTAAATAGTTTCCAGGTTTAAAAAAGTACTTATCAATACTGCTGTAAACTATAAACCTGTTTCAAAAAGACATTGTGTGCTTATGTGTGTGAGATGTATGTGTACGTACATGTTTTTGTGTGTGAACAAATTTTTACTGAGAATTTACACTGTACTTTAGGAAGGAAAAAAGTAGACCTCACCACTAATCATAAATCAACAGACTTACACAATACTTCTGAGAATTAGTATAGCAAATTCTATTCAATTCATTGAAATGATCAAAATTTGAAAAATACAATATATTTGATGTTCAATATAAAGACCCTGTCAGGGTTTGCTACAGCACAACCTTACACTATCAGGCTTGAGGCCCACAGACAAGATGGAGGCCACGGGCAGGACTGCAGAGTTCTGGGGCAAGAAGACCAGCTTTTTTGTTTTTTTTGAATTTGGTTTTTTTTTCCGCAGAGACAGGGTCTCTCTGTGTAGCCCTGGCTGTCCTGGAGCTCACTCTGTAGACCAGGCTGGCCTTGAACTCTGAAATCCGCCTGCCTCTGCCTCCCAGAGTGCTGGGATTACAGGCGTGCGCCGCCGCCACCACCACCCAGCTGAAGACGAGCTTTTTATTCTATGGCTTTATGTCTCTCTGGGTGTTATAACTTTACCATGTAGTGCATTATTTTTATAGTTTTTTAAATGATTTAAAATATACATCCATAAAAATACTAAGAAGCATATAGAAACTTAATGAATGGGTCAGAGGGTAGCTGTAAAACCACAGGAGAGAGAGAGGAACGCTGAGAGAGAGGACTGGATGAGCTTCCTACTGGAGTCTTTCCCAAACACCCTCTAGTGACACCTATGGTCTAGAAACAAAATAACCTTATAGAGCAACAACTTAACCCCACTCCTATTCTGGATGTCAAAGGGTAAGGCAGTGCCCACCAGCTCTCGAAATGCACGAAGCCCAAGACATCCAGGAAGGAGTTCCTTACTTCCCAGACTACAGCAATAAGAGACCCAAGCCATCCAAGAGAGTGACTTCATCTCCCAGACTGCACCAGTAACAGGAACTATTGCCTATGCCCTACAGATACGCTCTATCAGCACAGCTCAGCCTGCACTGCCTCAATGGGACAATATTTTAAAAGCCCTGGTCCTTGGGGAAAAGGTCAAGAGCTGCTGCCCCGTTTTTAAAATGGCTCAATTTTAAGTGTGATACGTTTTAAAAGAATGAAAATTTTGGACTCTCATCATGCAACATTTCAGAATTTTATATTAAGAGATTGAAGAGTGAAAATAAAATAAATCTCTAAGTCTTCCAACCACTCACCAGAGATTGAAAACCAGTTAATAAAAACACATTCTGCTCTTGGGAATGGTGAAGCAAGGAACAAACCTCAGTTGGTGCTCCTATCTCCCATCCCCCCAACTACTGACAGCTACTGAGAGGGGGGAGAAAGTAAACCTGTTGTTCCTAACACTGCACATGCATGCTGCAACGAAGCTGTGTAACTTCCACCCAGGGAATCCCAGTTCCCACAAAATTCAGATTCAACGTGCTCTTTTCCACAGCAAAATCTATTAAACCTACTCTACAAACATCTCTTGAGCTCCTCCTACACTCTCTCCTGGATGAAGCTACAGAGGAGCTACCGAGTACACAGGACCCACAGAGGCTAGTGTCACAATCAAACTCCTCCTCATGTAGACAAGTTAAAGACTTCCTAGTGACTATCCAAGTAGGTTCCAAAACAGTTTTCAAAGGGATTTATGCAAAGAAAGCCAGTGTGGTTCTTTTCACAGCATACAGACAATCTGAAAAGGAGTCTGCATTTTTGACATATTTGAAGAAATTATTATTATGAAAGATAAAGTACATACTGGTGCAAGTGACAGAATTCTAAAGGTTAAAAAAAAAAAAAAAAACGCAATCCTAAACATTAGGCTCTCTTTTCAGATCTGATGGGGCTGTTTTGGCAAGCAGATTAAGCCATTATTTATGCAGCAAAATGAACAAGGCAATTGTTTATTCTGTGCTCCGTCATAGTCTTATAAGTATTCTATAAAAAACAAAGATGCTCGGTCAACAATAGATTGCAGTGTCCAAGTACTCTTTTATCACACAAACCCTTGTTATCGTGAGCGTTTACGTTTACATCATGCAAATCTTGGTGTCTCCGCACAGCCAACCGGGCCATCTCACACCTCTTTTTACAAAATCTCAATGTGCTTTTAAAATATATATATAAACTTGACCCCTTAAAACACATTTCCAGTGAATAACCACTCTTTTAGAGAGGGAGGAAAAACAAACACCCAGAATGCTGGCAACGTCTACAAAACATCTGTGAAGGAACCAGACGTGCCATTTCTACTGAAATAACGCACTGCTCCCTTTTAAACTTAGCCGGGAGATGGGAGTTTGGGAGCCCCGAAAGGTAGAAATGCTCAGTTTCCTGGTGGGGTCTGCTCACACTGCGCCAGGCGACTCCGCGGTGCGGGCAAGTCGGGGGACCCGGAGGGCACTGGCAGCGACTGCAGCCCCAGGAAAGGGCGGCCGGCAGCCTGGCCGGGCCTGGCCTCGCGGGCTTGCGCGGCGAGACCCGGCAACGCGACGGCCTTTCCGCTGCTAGGGCGTCCGCACGCCCTCTAGTAATCCAACACCCCGACTTCCAAACCGGGGGCCGGGGGAGAAGTTCTAGCCTAGCGGTCCCCGTCCCCGGGCTGCCAGAGAGCATGCGACCTACGCTCCACGCGGCCCTCGGGGGCGCGCCGGGCCGAGCCCGGGGCCCAGTCCACAGCGGCTGGAAGCCACACCGCCGGACGCACACGGGGCACCCAGGCCGACGGCGGACGGCGCGGCGGGAGACTCCGGGTAAGTGGCTTGGCTCAGCCGTTAACGAACGCGGCGCCTGTCCGGCGGCCAGGCGCGAGCCCGTCTGTGAGGCGTGCCAGGCCCCGGGCCGCGGCGCCACAGCCGGGCAACTTCTGGCCGCCACCTCAGCGCCTCGGTGGGGAGAGCGGCACCCGGGCCTGGGACGGGGAGCGCGCCGAGCAGGGCTTACCCCGAAAATGAGTGGCTCCTTTCCTGCCTGCCGCCGGCTGGCTGAGGCGCGGCTCGGCGGGGGCGTCGCGGCTGACGGCGAGCGAGCGGAGAGTCGGCGGTGGGAGCCCTGGGCCGCCTGAGCGAAGACGCGCCGCAGCCGCTGCAGACAGCTCGGCAATATGGCCGCCCGGCGCCTCCTCGGGGGGGAAGGCGGGGCCGCCCCGCGCCCCCTCCTCCCGCGGCCCGCCAGTGGCGGGGCGAGGCCGGGGCTCGAGCGCCAACACCGCGGCCGCAGCAAGCGCGTGTCTCCCGGCCGCCCCGGGGGGCTCGGCGCCGCGGGCGGAGTCGAGTGGGCCTCAGCCGGGGGCGGACGCGCTGCGGGGCCTTCGCGCAGCCTTCCCGAGGGACGAGGACGCCGCGGGCCAGCCCGAGTCCGAAGCCCGCAGTGAACGAAGCGGAGCCGCGCGGCCCGAAGCTCGCCGCGCGCCCTCCGCCTGCTCCCGCCCCGCGAGTGGAAACTTGAAACTCCCGCTGGTGCCAGGGAACTCACGGAGGGCGTTTCCAGCGCCCCCGAGGTGGAGCTGTTCCCCGGCGGAGGGGGGGACCCGGGGCAGCCGCTCCGGGGTGTAGTTCGGTGCTAGGCTGAAGGATCCCAGGCGAGGAGAGGGAAATGGGCCCAGTGTTTGCAACAAAAGGACATTTAATTTGTGCAGGTTTTTAACCAACTAGAAAGGCTGATAGGTTTTCATTTGGCCGTGTTTTTAAGTTCCCTCAAAACGCCAGTGGGTATGACCGTATAATGCGCCCTGGATTTTTGTTCTTGTTAGCAGGGATACTCCTTGGCAGTTAGGAGTAGGTGAAGAAAAAAGAAGTTGGAAGTAGGGCCTAAAGAGCAGCCAAACCTAAATTATTCTAGACTTGGAAAAAAGTTACCAGTCTGACCATAGTCTCACTGTATGCAGTCCACTCACTAGAGAGAGAGACAGCGGCTGGCCTCTGGTGGGGCTAGCTCGGTCCTGCCAACCCTCCGTACTTTCTGCTGGGATTTAGAGTGACACTTGGCGTAACTTGTACACACTGCAACGGTTCAAACCTTACTAATCTACCGCATTCTGCTTACAGCGATTTACTCAGTATCTCTTTCTTTCGTAAATGAACTTGTAATACAAACATGATGCAAGTGTACTTAATTCTTACAGGACAAATAAGTCATCTTTAGAATAGCCTTAGACTTGCCTTTGCTGAGACAGTAGCTTTTCCCAGGACTGCAGATCCTTTCACAAAGCTTCCGCTTCAGTGAGCTACCACCACCACCCTCAGAGAGCTTGCTAAACAATTAAAAAGCCCCCAGAGACTCCAGGTGAATCTCAGAAGTCTTTAGATTGCAAATTCCTCAAGGATGGGAAACCAGGTGTGTGCTTTGTAACCAAACAGGTTTTCGTGGTTCTTGGAGACCACCAACGGAATACTTGCAGGCCCTCTCTCCACCGGTGCAACAAAGATAGGGACAGTTAAAATGTTATGTGAATCCCAAGTTGTACACGAATCAAATTAAAGTCGAAAGTCGGTGGTACACTTTGCAACTGAAAATGGAGCATTCACTGTTGGTCTTATGTTCAGAACAGTGAAGTGCTTTCACATGACTGCCTTGTTTAATGATTACAACACCCCGGGCTCAGGGTAACGCTATTATTGGCATTAAAAAGGCTCAAAAAAAAAAAAGTTATTTGTCAAAGTAGCCTGGCCAGGAAATGGCAGAGCTATGACCAAACCCAAATGCACGTTGACTCCAAAGCCGGCATCTAAAAGCCTTGATCTTACCCTGTGTCCTGAAAGAGCAGATGCAGCCCAAGCTGTGCGTCAGTTGCTATCATATTAGTAAACACTTAAGTACAAGATAGTATTCAAGCTGCTACGATAAAAAGGGTACTCTCACACGTTGTGAATGGCGATGTAAATGGAAACAAATACTTTAGAAAGCAATTTGGTAGGGTGAGTCAGTCTTTAAGAAGTTCCACAACTCAGAACGCATAACTATATATTTGGGGTTCTTTCTGAAGGAAATACTCTGAAATAGACTTAAAAATCCGTCACAGCAATGCCGATTAGCTAAGAAGTAGGAACATTGCTTTGTCTTTCACATCAGATATTAGCACATTTAAATGAAATAGTGAATACTCAAACAAATACCCCAAAGCCTTCAATGTTGTGGTGTTGTTATGTGTATCCCCTGGTGCTGAAGACTGAATTTCCTTGCTGAGTAAATGTCCTCCACTATCCCAAACCTAACCCCAAACAGTTCAGCTTCGGAGGAGGAGAGAAGCGTACATACTTCCTAAAACAGTCTTGTTCTTGAAAGATAACTGATATTATTCAATAGTTATCAGATACATTTTTAAATAACATATAAGATATTTTAAAATCATAGGTTTAGTGGCACACCTCTTTAATCTGAACACTCGGGAGGTAGAAGCAGAGTTCCAAGATAGCCAGAGCCACATACTAATGCCCTGTCTCAAAGAAAAATGTAAAATGATATAGTGCCAAAATGTCTACACTATACTCTTACTAGACTTACCACAGTATGTTTGCTCATTGTCATTTCTGGAATTCCAATTTTAATTTAATCTGGAATTTTAAAACATTGGCTTCACTAGCACACATAAAAGTACTTCCTGAAATGAAAAAAAAATGTATTTATTAAATGAAAATAATGTATAGATGAAGATGTTTTTTGTTCGATTTGTTTTAGAAACAAAGCTACAAGCCTCTTGCTGGTTTAAGTGAGTCTGGGGATCCAGCCTCTGTTTAGTAATGAGGAGAGCAAACTGCTGTGGAATATGCCTGTAGCAAAGGTTTACACAGTGTCTGGGGACACACACAAGAGAGCAATTAACCCTGTCCAGAGAACACCACAGAGGAGGTGAGAAGAAAGTGGTGTGTCGAAATTTCCTCAGAGAAGCCAGGAAAGGCAGCAGTGTGGTTGATGTCCTGGGGTGGGGTGGGGAATGAGGGTTAGAAAGGTAAGTTGGCAGTACAGAATTTTTCCTTCCTAAGAAGTAGGCATTGAAAAGAGGACTGCCACGTGGGAGTAACCACCAATATCTGATTGGATTTAAGGCCCGCTCCAAGAGCTGGAATTCCCCTGACACTGCTCGTATGGTCAAGAGCCTGACACCAGAAAGGACCCAGGGGAAAACCAAATACTACTGTTCTGTTAAAGGAATGTGGCTACAAAATTACTCCTAACTCTTTTCTACTCTACCCATAGATCAGCGCCTTGCTCAGCCATCACCAGAGAGGGATCCTCCTGTAGTAGATGGGAACAAATAGAGAGATCCAAAGCAAGACATTGTGCAGGGTGAGAGACCTTGAAACAGTCCTAAGTGCATGTATGTCTCCATCAAAGCCCTTCCCCCGGGGCTCAGGGACCCTGGTAGAAGAGAAGGTAGAAAGGTTGAAAGTGCCAGAGAGAATGGAGGACGCCGAGGAAACAAGGCCGTGTAGACACAGCAGTGCTGGTGTGCATATGGACTCCCAGAGTCTGCACGCACAGGCCTGCACAGGTCTAAGTCAGATGGGACCCCAGCACTGACAGGAGGAATGTATGCAAACTCCCATCTTTTGTTTTTTAGCTTTCAGTTTTGTGTTTTTATGGGATTCCTGTGTGTGAGAATGTGTGTGTTTCTCTGCCTATATGTGTTGCTTGTATTTCTTTGGCTCATTATCTTTTGTTTGTTTTGCCCTATTCCAGTTTGTTTTATTTTATTATTGTTCTTTAGATGGTTGTTTTCTACTGAAAGAAAGGATGCGGATTTCTATGCGAGGAGTTAGAGAGGGGAAACTGTAATCAGAATATATTATATGAAAAATCTGTTTTCAATAAAATTAAAATTTAGAAGGAGAAGAGGAATAACATGATCCACTTTATATTTTAGTAAGACATCTGGCACTGATGCAGATTGCGTGGTTCTGTGACAACAGACAATACATTTACAAGGGACACCTTAGACAGTTTGGCTACAAAAGCTGGCATGGGAGGGAGGGCAGGAGCACCTGAATTTGGGAGGCAGTAAGGATTGGGTGGGGGTGTAGAATTTTTTAAAGAGTTGGGGACAGACTAAAGAGAAAGAAGAGATGCATTGGTGCCATTAGAGTTTCTGGTGAGTTTCTAGAGGGCCAATATGAACAAAGAAGAAATGCTTTTACCACTGCTTAGGGAAGAGGTCCACACTGGTTAGTCTTTGTCAACTTGACACAAGCTAGAGTCACCTAGGAAGAGGGACACTCAACTGAGAAAATACCTGTTATTTTGACCTGTGGGAAGGTCTTTGGGGCATTTTCTTGACTAGTGATTAATTCATGTGGAAGGCCAGTTGTAGATGGTACCACCCTGGTCCTGGGTAAAATAGAGCAGGGCCCATTTGGCATTGTTCTTTATTTCTATCATAATCTAAAGGAAAGTTCTCATAATATCCAAAGTCCATGATGTCCTGTCAGCAAGGGATGTCATTTGAGAGGGATGTCTTCAAATCCGTTACAACTGGGACCCACTAAATTGCTCTTTTATTTAATATTCATTTTCTACTTGTTGCATTAAACATGGAGGATATCAGCGAGCATACCTCAGGGTATATCACAGGGGCCTATCCAGAAAGGATTAACGAAGAGAATAAGACCTTCCCAAATGTGGGGGACAATATCCCATGTGCTAGAATCCTGAACCTAACAAAAAGGAAAGGGAGAAATAGGCTGACTGCCAGCATTCACCTCTCTGCTTCCTCACCCACCCCAATGGTTCCCAACCTTCCTAATGCTATGACCTTTTAATACAGTTTGTCCTTTGTGGTAACCCCCAACCATAAGATTACTTTCATTGCTACTTCATGTTATGAATTATAAATATGTGATATGCAACCCCTGTGAATGGGTTGTTTCACCCACAAAAAGGTCATGACTGACAAACTGAGAACTGCTGACCTACCCAGATGTGAGCGTGTGTTTCCGTGCTCCTGTCATTGCGCTTCCATGTCATGATGGATATACCCTCAAGTTGGGAGCCCAAATCAACCCTTTCTCCCTTAGGTTGCTTCTTGTACAAGAATAACAGTAGAAGCAGCACTAACTTTTCATTTTCAGATGGAATAGTATGTGTGTCTACAACAGGACAAGGGACAGTCTGCATTGTAAATCTGAAGAGGACCTGAGCTAAGCTTATTTCCATTGAAAACCCTCCTAGGATCACCATCATGTCCTATAGGAATCCTTGATGAACTAAACTTTGCCTCTGACACTCCTACTATTGTTGGCCATTTTCCTACTGAGATGCACCAAGCAGATCTAGGGAGCCTCAGGGAACTGTTTTCTGATGGTGACTGATCCCAGGAATGACCACCAGCCTCTCCCAGCACCCTGCCAACTACTGCTCTGTAGCACACATTCCTTGCTCTGCTCTATGGCCATCACTCTCTGTGCAGTACAAGGGAACTGAGGTCACTCTGTAAATGTGATGTGGCTGCTGGACTGTGACGCTGTGTGAAATTGTAGCACCATCCCCATTGGTCACGGCTGATCTCTCCTTCTGTGGAGATCTGAAGAGATTGAAAAGGGATGGCAGGAACTTCATCCAGAATGGACTGTGCTAGACTCCATCCACTGATGCTTAGCCGTGCTCAATAGTCTATAGGCACACAGATGAGTTCTGTGCCCATACCTGCTGAAAACTGAATCTCTGCAGAATGCTCTACAGCCCTGCTTCCCAAGCCGTGGATGAGTAGGAGCCACCACTGAGGGGGCTTAGATGACTCTTCTGTAGACACTTAAGCAAAACTAAAAGGAGGGTATCGGGAAATAAAGTTTCAGATGGATAAGGACTGAGAGATCAAGTCAGTTAGGCAGCTCGGGAATCTCAGTTTTAAATATCTATGGAGAATCTAAGAATAGGTATATTTTCAGTAACTGGGAGTAGATGAACTACAAGGAGCTGTCGCAAAAGAGAAGAAAGCAGTGAGACAGGCAGGTGCATTCTCAGCACTTGAGAAGCCAAGGCGGGAGGATCAGGAGTTCAAGGCAGCTGGAACTACATGAGATCCTATTTTAAAAAACAAAATAACAAGAAAAATAAATTCTTGTTAAATAAATGCACATGCTAACACAAGTCTTTTTTCCACCTTTTTTTGAAAAATACAGCTTTATCTAAGCCAAGAATTTTAATAAAAATACTAGATATTAAATTAGAGCATATTCATATACTAAAATGGTTTTCCATTAAAAATTATTCACTGTTCTTTTAAAAACTGTAACAGTGCAGAAACATTTCTACTTTTAAAGCCTGAATATAGAAAACAGCTAAGAGAATTTGCGCGGTGAACAGCAGCTCTCACTACTAATACTATCATGTTTAAGCACACATATTCAATGTGCTCACCAATAAAATAGGCCTCAGTAAACTCAGACAAAGTAAAGAAAACTATCTTATCACTGATGCTGTGTGCCAAGTGAGCCGCACAAAGTTAATTGCTGATATGAGCTATAAAATTTCAGTGCAGTCAATAGAAGTATGAAGGTTAATGTGCCTAAGTAAGAGGCAGAAAACCATAGGTCTATTCCTACCTTCATTTTCTCCTTATCTTAGGATAAATTACATAAGTACATAATTCATGTGTTCACAGATATGAGCTTATTAGTCAAACAAAGACAAGGTAAAAGTTATAACTTAATCCTCTCTATTTATGTAGTGAAGGCAATAGTTTATAGTGAATGGCAATAAAATTTCAGAAGTCAGCAATAAATGGAGTGGAAAGAGGCTAAAAGAGGGGATGAACAAGTGTGGCTTTATTCCCATTCCCTACCAACAAGTTACAAAGTGCTCCGAAAACATCTTACAGACAATCCTGTCACCTACTTGCAAGAAATATTAATGAAAAAAAGCACAGGGGCCTTTCCCACATTTTGTTTGAAGATATCTCAGAGTTTTCAGGACCCAAAAGGTCTCAAAGAACACTGAATCTTGTCTCCAACAGTATTAGCAAATGATTATCTCATCAACAGTGCTCTCTGCCTCAAACCAAGTGAGAAATCTCTTGGCAACTGTGCATGCGCCCATGTGTGTACTTAGCTTTCTCCAGTCTGGCAAGAGAGCCAGACTAGAACATCAGAAAGCTTTCTTCAAGATGTGAAATTCTTTAAATCTCACTCTGACATGAAATGGTTGATTCTCATATAAACAGTAGAATTTACAGAATAAATTTCAATCTTTTAAAAAAAAATTCAGAATATATATGTACGGGAGTCACCGTCCATAAAAATCTCATAGCTGTAGACCAAAATGGAGACTGGTTTTATCTCTATAAACTTTGTGCATTATTATACTTTCCTTCTCTTATGGGAAGGAAGGGAGAAAGATTAAAAAAAAAAAACTAAGCAAATAAATATTCGCCAATTGTTGGCACTGAGGATTCTTGACAGCTACTCTCTTGGGTCATATCTGGCTTCTTTGTGTTTGGTTCTGTACAGCAGCACTATTTACTACTGAGGAAGGGTGCTTAGGACTTTGTGAAGTGCCAAGTACAGAAGATCAGAGCTTTAATGCAGTGTCTTAAAATATGGGGCTGGAGAGATGGCTCAGTGGAAAGAGCACCTGCTGCTCTTGTAGAGGACCTGGGTTTGGGTTCAGTACCCACACTGGGTATCTAGCCACCACCTATAATTCCAGCTCCAGAGGACCCAACACTCTCTTTGGACCTCTTCATGCACAGGTAGACATGTCCATATACAAGTGAGGACATACATGGACATAAAAATTTATATTTAAAAAATATAAACAAAGTCTCTCCACATATTTTTTGGTACTTCTTTCTTTAAAAGATGGAGCTGGGATTGACAGTGTGTATTGTGATCTAACAGCACTCTGCACCCTCAGGTGTGTGCTAAAATTTGATTGGCAACATGGCAGTATTAAGAGATGGAACTTTAGGAAATGATTGAGCCATAAGTGTGCTGCTCTCGTGAATGGGGTTAATACCCTTATGAGGGTCTTTCTTACACTACTTGTTTATCTCTTTCCCCTTCTATCTTTCTGCCATATGGGAGCACTTAGTTATAGGGTACCATCTTTGAAATAGAGAAACCTAGTGTTTTCCATGTACCAAATCTACTGTCACCTTAGTAGGAATCCCCAGCCTCCAAAACTATAAGAAATACATTAATTACCCAGTGATTTTAGTCAGCTTTCTATCACTATAATAAACTACCTGAGGCCATTAACCTACAAAGAGAAAGGATTTCTGTTGACTCACAGTTTTTGAGGTTCCAATCCAAATAAGGTGACCCCAGTGAAGACCCAAGCTCTTGCATAAGCAATCATGTGAATAAGCTAGTCAGAAGTATGCCAACAGCCTCAATCAACTGCCAGAAGACTACAGCCTCAGCTCACAGCCTGATGAATGTCACCCCAAGAAAACCCTGAACCTGAACTGCTCAGTTGTCTTGCTCCTGAGTCCCTGACCTATAGACAGTGTGAGATAATTAGAGATAATCCTCATTGTTTCAATAGGAATGGCCCCCATAGACATCATGTTTTCGAATGCTCAGCCCATAAGGAGTGGCATTATTAGGAGGTGTGGCCTTTTGGAGAAAGCGTGTCCCTCAATGGACCTACTTTGTGGTCTCATATATGTTCAAATTAGGCTTAGTGTGGCAGTCTCCTGCTGTCTGCAGATTAAGATGAAGTACTCCTAGCTTCTTCTTCAGCATCATGTCTGTGTGTATGCTGCCATGTTTCTCACCATGATGATAATGGACTAACCCTCTGTAACTGTAAGCCAGCCCCAATTAAACATTTTCCTTTATAAGAGTTGGTCATGGTGTCTCCTCACAGCAATAAAACCCTAAGACAGAAGCTGGTATGAGGAGTAGGGTATTGCTGTGAAAGAACTGACCAAGTTTTTGTTTGGAAGAATGTGGACCTTGGGACTTTGAGTTAGGAGGAAAGGAGTGGAGTGTTTTAGGCATGGATTAATGAGCCATACTAGTAGGAACATGGAAGACAGTGGTGCTGAGGATGAGAGGAGACCTGGTTCAAGAGATTTCAGAGAAGAATATTTGTATGCAGCCTAGAGACCATTTTTACGATATTTTGGCTAAGAATGTGGCTACTTTTTGCCCTTGTCCACAAAATTTATTTGAGGCAGCTCAGTGGAGTTACAGAAACCCAGGAAGAGACTAAATTGAAGAGTTTTGGATTAGTTACATTGGCAGAGAAAAATCTCAAAACAGCCTAGTATTACCTCTGTCAAGTATAGCGTTCACCCCTGTACAGATTTATAATACAGTGCTGTCAGATGCCATCATGAAGATCAAGGCCAGTGTATACTCCCTAGTGCAGGTAATTGTAATGGGAACACAATCACATGCTCCTCTCTTTTACATAACCACATTGCTTTCCAAGTCATACATAGACTGAAGAACCAATCAATACTTAGTTGATTAACACATAAGCTGTCCTTATCTGAGAGTTTGTTTGGAGGTTCTAGTGGGGGAATGAAGCTATTATATACCCTTGACCAAAGACTGGTCATGAAGCAGTCTGAGTAAGGAAAAATTCAAAATGTACAATTTGAGGAGAAAATGAGCATCAAGTAACGAATGGAGCTGATTCCTGTGTTCAAGAAGATAAACAGATTAAAGAAAAAGTGTGATAGTAAATAAAATAAAGGGAGTAGTGATCTCAGGGCAAAACCCCACCCAGCTAAGCTTCCAACTTGTGAAAAGGGATTAAAGAACAGCTTAGGACCAAGTGTGGTGATATATGACTTCAAGCACTCAGGAAACAGAGACAATCAGATCTCTGAGTTCAAGGCCAGCCTAAAGTATAAAGCAAGTTTCAGGACAGCCAAGCTTAGGCAGTGAAGGAAACCATTGAGAACAGAAAGCTGGTGAAGATGTAATTGAAGGAGGAGACCGTGTTCCAGCCCCAGCAAGTAGCAGAACTTGGCAGCTTCGGCCATGCAGTTCTGGCTTTAGAGTCAAGGATAGAAAAGGAGAGTTATGGAGTCTCCCTCATGACTAAAGAAAGCAGCTGAAGCAAGGCTTGTGTTAGGCTATCCCTGTGCGGAGGCCCAGAGCGGCCGCTGTATGAAGCTGTGAAGATGAAGCCTGGATTGCCTTGGAGACCCCAAGATGTTAGAGATGCCTGAGCTGTGGGAAAACTGCCGAGAGCTGCCAAAAGACAGTGGAAACAGCCAAAGAGAATGAAGTGTGCTGCAGTCAACAAAGCTGAAAGAGCTGAAGAGTGCTTCGACGTCAGACATGGAGACACAGAGTTTGGAGTTTGCCCAGCTAGTCTTCAGTCTTCCTTTGGTACAGCGTTTCCTCACCTACATCTTTCCCTTTTGAATGGTAATAAATATTTTGCTCCTTTCTCTACCTTTGGCATGGTGATATATATCCTGTGTATTGTGTTTGTATATTGTATATTAGAAGTATGTGATTTGCTTTTTATTCTGATTTTACAGGAGATTACAGTTAAGAGATTGCATGAATCTCAGAAGGACTTTGAACTTTACTCTTTTAAAGAAATTTTGAGACTGTTTTAGACTATGGGGACCTTTGCAGTTGGACTGAATGTATTTCTGCTTTATGGTATATAGCCTACAAGTCTTTAGGGGCCAAGGAGCAGAATGTGGTGGTTCAAATAGGAATGGCCCTCATAGACTTTGAATCTTTGGCCCATAGGGAGTAGCACTATTAAGAGGTGTGGCCTTGTTGGAGTAGGTGTGGCCTTGTTGGAAAAAATGTGTCACTGTGGAGGCCAGCTTTGAGGTCTATGTATGCTCAAGCTAGACCTAATGTGGCAGTCTTCTGCCGCCTACAGATCAAGATGAAGAACTCTCAGCTACTTCTCCAGGAACATGTCTGCCTGCATGCTGCCATGCTCCCTACCATGGACTAAACCTCTGAAACTGTCAGCCAGCCCCAATTAAATGCTTTCTTTATTAAGCATTGCCATGGTGACCAGGCAATGGTGGCACATACCTTTAATCCCAGCACTTAGGAGACAGAGGCAGGTGAATTTCTGAGTTTGAGGCCAGCCTGGTCTACAGAGGGAGTTCCAGGACAGCAAGGGCTACACTGAGAAACCCTGTCTCAAAAAACAAAAAACAAAACAAAACAAAACAAAACTAAAGCAAAAAACAAAAAGAGTTGCCATCACTATGGTATCCCTTCACAACAGTCAAAACCCAAGTTTTGATTATAGTTTGGGGTATGTTTATATTGCAAACGATAACCAATGTGTTTACCTGTAAGAAATTCTCACTCGGGGCTGGAGAGATGGCTCAGCGGTTAAGAGCACTGACTGTTTTTCCAGTAGTCCTGAGTTCAATTCTCAGCAACCACGTGGTAGTTCACAGCAATCTATAATGAGATTTGATGCCCTCTTCTGACAGCTACAGCATACTCATATACATTAGATAAATAAATAAATCTTTTAAAAAAAAAAAGAAAAAAATCTCACAACAGGCCACTCCTTGGTTTTGAAAAATGACTGAATTATAAAAGCAATCCAGAAGCTTTTCACCGAAAAGTAATACCCATTTTGCAGAAATAGAAACTAAGACCACTGGAGTGAGATTTACTCAAACCTATCCTTCCTCTCCCTCTCTAACTCCGTGCAAGAGGTAAGATGCATCCTTCACACACCCCTCTCCTCATAGATACATCACAACCTATTACTTGGTCCTAATGATTTGAGCTTTTACATCTGTCTTGCTATCTACATGATTCTCACTTGAACCCTTTCAGACTCTGTTAATAGTGTCCTGTTTTTCCATGTCCACTTATGTTCCATTTGAGTAATTCTCATTACTGCATTCATAGTTAATTTGTTGAGAAACAGTTATGCTGATCTCACATCTCTCTTGACCACTGCTCCCTCCTGACCCATTTGTAGACTTCCCATCACTCATCACTGATTTGCATTTGCTCTCCAAGCTCAGTCACCTTGGCCTTCTGTAATTATTAGATTACATGTACTTCCACACCACACCCAGACTGCAGGGATCTTCTACTTCTCTCTACCGATTCACCTTGCTGGCTGCTATTTGTCCTCTAAATCTGAGTAATAACTCAAGACTCTGCTAAGTGCCCTTGTATAAAACTCAGTGTACCTTTCCTTTATAATATTAAACACTATTTGCATTGTTTAGCTGTGAGTGTGTAAATGCAAGGACCCAAACAGTAAAGGCTGCTGCAGTTGGCAGCATATGTTCATTTGGGTTGAAAACATTAGGGTTAGGCCAAACTACTGACTAGGAAGGGTTGGGCTTGTTTTCACTGTGCTAGTCTTTAAGATCTTGATCCATATTCCAAAATCCATAGCTACCATATAAAAATCCTACTTAGTGCTATTTTTTTCTTACTTGACCCTCATTTGTATAGAAAGCCTGTTTCATTTTTGAATAGATATTGACCTTTCCTTTCTTAGAATGATATTTAGGTGTGGTGGTTTGAATAACAATGGCCTCCATAAATTCATATATTTGAATATTTAGACCTCAGGAAGTGGCACTATTTGAGAAGGATTAGGAGGTGTGGCCTTGTTAGAGGAAGTGTGTCAGTAGGGTATACTTTGAATTTTCAAGAGCCCAAGCCAGACCTGATCTCTCTGCTTGCTGATCAAAATGTAACTCTCAATTAGTTCTCCAGCCTGCATGCTCCTATCATGATAATGAACTAAACCTCTGAAACTGTAAACAAACCCACAACTAAATGCTTTCTTTTATAAGAGTTGCTTAGCCATAATGTCTCTTCACAGCAGTAGAACAGCAGTGGACACCTGGTAAGCAGTGCAAAGCTACCTGTGTCAGCTTTCACCACTGTTGTGCTCTTCCACTCTCAATATGAGCCTTTCACTGCATGACCAAAGGTAGCTGCTCCAGCCCTGCTATCATTTAAAGTCATTGTTAGCACTCTGTCTAAACTCCACCCCACAGTTACTTGGCAACAGCCAGGTGTGCTCCTCCCCACAATTACCTGGTAATAGCCAGGTAGGCCTGGCCCACTATAAAAGGGCTGCTTGCCCCTTCTCTCTCTCTCTCTCTCTCTCTCTCTCTCTCTCTCTCTCTCTCTCTCTCTCGCTCCCTTTTCCTCCCTCTTGCTCCCCCTCTCTCCCCATTCCCTTTCCTCCTCTCTCCAAGTCTCCAAATGGTCATGGCCCGCCTCTACTTCTCTACTCTCTCCCTCTCTCTGCCTTTCTCTGCCTCTACTACCCTCTTAACTCCCCTGCCCATGCCCTGAATAAACTCTATTCTATACTATACCATCCTGTGGCTGGTCCTTTAAGGGGAAGGGATGTCTCAGCATGGACCCGCTGAGAATTCAGGTACTCATGCTTGCCTTGTGAACATGATGTTTTCACCAACTGAGGCATCCTTCCAACTGAAAAATACTATTTTTAATAGATGGTAGGGAAGTAGCTATGATACATATATTAACCTGAAGAGCCTGAGGCAAAAGTTTACATATTGGTATTTGTTTCCCAGAAAGTTAAAAGCCAGGGAAACAGGACTGAGTGAGGTAGGGGATGTTGAAACAGGGAAAGAGAGCAGATGCTCAGTTCTTTACTGGGCTGGGCATCACTTGAGCCAAGCATAATTGGTTGCTTGATTTTAAAGACCAGTTCTCAGGAGTATAAATCGTCATATATCAGAACAATTAGCTCATATAAAGAACAGGGAGAAAATCTAGCACTTCTCCCATCTGCTGTCAGTTAAGAGTTACTCTATCAGCCATTCAGTCCTTGACATTCCAGTTGAGCAGACATGGACAATGAAAACCTCCTATGGCATCTCCCCCAGCATCCACAGGGAAGCCTAAGAGGAGTCAGTGTGTGACACGCATAAGAGGCCACATCATGTGGCACCTCCAGGAAGTCTGAATACAGAGTTAATCCACTGCAGTGGCAGCAATGAAGGCAAAATAAGAGACTGCCCTGAAACAGATGATGCTGGAAGATACCAAGTGACATCTCAGAGGCACTGTCTACCAGGAACACCCTGCCATCTCTATCACACTACTCCAAAGTCGGCGAGCCCCTGCATCCTACACGCTGCCCAACACTTAGATGTGTGCACAATGAGTTAATAACAAGCCACAGTACAATTTAATACCTACCTGCTCTGAGCTAGGTGGTAAGCTATTATCAAGTGCCCTTCCCATACTCATGGATTTCCAATTGACTGGGACTTGGTTACCAGTTGATGGACTTTGGAGAAAGCAGTTGAATCTCAAAGGATTTCATCAGTAGATTTATTTAGCAGAGTTATAATACAATGAAATTGTTGGGAGGTAGAAGGTAGACTGGGGCCTACTTGGAGAAAGTACTGAGGGAGTGCCCCAGAGAGAAGATATAGCTTGTCCTTAACAATCTCTTCTTCCTCTTTGCTTCCTGGCAACTAGGAGACAAACAGTCTTTTCCTCTACACACTCCTGCTACCATGATATTCTACTTTTCCTAAGGCCCAGAGTAATATAGCTAGCTGCTCATAGGTTGAAGCCTTAGAAACCATGAACCAAAATGTCTCCCTTCCTTTTCAGTCATTCTTTTAGGTGTTTGTAGGGAAAGGAGGAAACCCTGAGTGAATGTGTGCTATTGACATAGGCATAGCAGTGTCAAGAACCCCATAATCCCAGGCACAGAAGTGGCAAAACCTTCCCCTATGGTCCACATGTGGCTATTGATACTGTGTGCAGAAAATGTGCACTATAGCTCATTCTCCCTAGATATTTACTGCCTGAAGACTACTGCCCTACAGAGACTGCTATTTTGATGCAGCTGTATACCATAAACTCTGCCCTCTTGTTTATCTGAAGATAATAAGCCTACTGCCTCATTCATTTGTATGCAATAGCCACTGCTTCTCCGTTCAAGTCTGTATACTAAACATGTTGAGCTTCCTGGGTGATTAGGTTTCTCTGTCCAAGAGCCTAGGCTACATGATCCCAGCCTTTCCATGAGTCTGTGTGCTTGTCTTTCCTTTATTTCCCTGCCACGCCAGGCATGTCCATCCTTCTTTTGTGCTGAGCAAGGGACCAACAGGTATTGGTCACAGAAATAATGAGTCTAACATATGTATTAACTGACCCATAGGTGTTATTTCATTTAATCTTTATGATAAACCCTAGAGAAAAATAGTGTTTTCTGTTCTCCTTCTTGCCCTTCCTTCCTCTTTTTTTTTATTTCATTCACTTCTTTATTTGTCTGTGAAGAAACAAAGATACTAGCATGGTTGGTAATCCAGGAAGCGAGTATAGAGTAAATGAACACCTATCTTAGAGCTTGCATGCTTGCTGAGATGGGGATTGATACCGAAAAAGCTGCAAAATCTGTGTGTGGGAATGTAAAGTTATTCGGTGGAGAGGAACACATCAGGAGCTGATGGAGAGTCTCTACGGAATACATCATCTATTCCCATCTAGAAATTAGCAATGCTATAGGCAGAACCATTCTCTGTTAATGAACTCCTGAAGACCTTGCTTCTTTCTCATTTCTAAACTGCCCCTTTATTCATCTTTCCCCCTAGAAGGCACATGTCTGACTCTGCTTTACTTCTAGTAAACACTTTACCTAGGCTCCGTCAACACACACACTTTGGGAAAAACAATGTCATTATTTTCTCCTTCCTTCCCTTAATCCTATGACAAAAAAGACCATTTAGGTGTTTCTGAGATCACAAAATGAAAGAGCATATGGAGGACTGAACAACACATTTCAAACGTATAAGTAGCTAATAGGCTTGGTAGACTACTCATGCATTCTCATCATCTTGGGATGTTGACTTGCCTAGGTCAGTTTTTCTGAGGTTTCTACTTTTCTCTGGCCCATCGTTTTGAGAAAAATTAGTTTCAGATAATCCAATTTCTTGACCTCACAGATTGAAACCTCTGATGTTTACTTCCTCTGAGAAGAAAGGTATCATTCTTCCATCTTACCAATGCCTAAAAAGAATGGAAGTACAAAGGAGAGGAAATCGGGCAACTGTGATTTATTTAAATTTCAACGGAACCTTAGATGTTCACCTTCACATTTATTTCTTCATTCTTCACATAGAAGAAACCCATCAAAGGCTATCCATCCTGAGAGCAGCACCCAAAGCCCAGGGCTTTCTCCTTTGCTGGAGTTTCCTTATTCTCTACTTTTTTGTTTTAGTTCTAAGATAACCATTTAATCATCAAACTATTAATAAACATCTTATAGCACAAAATACCATCAAAGACACTAGAGCAAAGTAAGATACTTGCATTTATTGTTCAATACCACTGTTATTACATGTGCCTACTGCAGTGTCCAGTGTGCATTTATGTTGTTTGTTCTAATTCACAATTGAGATCATTTTTCCCTGAACAATTCCTCTTGACTTCATTCACTATATATTTACTTACTCTTTGGCCTCAAGCACTGTGACTTTTTGTCTGCCTCTTCTCTGTTTTCCTTCTGAAGGCCCTACTGAAATCTGGTCATGCTGTGCTTTTGGACCTTGACCCTCCCCTTAATTGTCTTGAGAGCCTAGGGCCCTTCCGCCTCTCGGACTTCCAGAGATTGAATCATTCTTTGGGGGTAGACCAGTGGGGACACATCCATCACTTGGCATGTGGTCAAAATTATCAAATTAAGATCAGGAACTGAATCCTTCACAAGCATGAAGATATATAGGGCCTGTGTCTCAGTTTTGCCCCTGATAGGACACAAAATCAAGAAACCAATCTAGATTAAAGACAGAGTGGTTGGTTCTTCACGGTTTTAACCATTCCTAGAACATGAGGTCACACTTGACAGTTATAACTGAGAAGTGATCACTTCTTGATACCAGGTTATCATTTCTGGTAGGGCTCTAATAAGATGTTAATCTAAAAAGAAAAAAATGCACTGGTCATTCTACCAGTTTTGTCTTAATATATTATATATATATATATATATATATATATATATATATATATATATATATATATATAACAAAGAGTTTACTTGTGTATCAACATCAGAGAGCATTTACGGTAGAGAATAAAAAAAGACATAATTAACATACTTGTAAGAATAACAAAGAAATAATGTACAGTTTGATGCAATAGAAATGAATGTGGCACTACATGTGAAGTTGAGGTGATACTTTGGGGTCTGGAGAGATAGCTTAGCAGTTAAGAGCTGCTCTTGCAAAGGACTTGAGTTCACTTTCCAGCACTCATGATGGGTAGCTCACAACCCTCTGTAATTTCCATGGCCTGAATTGGTACCAAGTACAAATATGAGGTAAATGTATACATTCAGCAAAACACTTATATACATACAATAAAAACAAATCTTTTTTAAAAAATGATCTTTGGGTAATTTTTATTTAAAACTAACTCATGTTTTAAATAAAATATGTTTTAGAGGATTTCCTTGTTAAGTTAAGCAGAGTAGAAAATGGTATCTCACATGTGTGTGCCAGGATCATTGGCATGCCAGGCATGTGCTCTGCCATTGAATTATGCTCTAGACTGACCTGACCTTTCTCTTTTCTTTTTTGTCCAACTTTGTAGTAGTCTGTATGGCTTTACAGTTCCCTTCCCTCCGCCAACACACCATTTGTTGAGAAGATATTTCTTTCTCTCAATAAATTACATTGTGGAAAGTTGCTCAATTCTATTTCTTGATTCATTCTTTGATTCCATTGATCTAAATATGTATTTTATGCCTCTTCCATACCACTTTGTACTCTTGATGCAAAACAATTTTAAAATCAAGTAATGGTGTTTATTAGTTGTCTTTATTTTCAAGTGTTTTGGCTATTCTAGATAGTTAGCATTGTCATATGACTCTTAGTGAAAACTTTTGATTACCACATAGTTTCAGGGTAAGAGCACTAAAGCCTTTATTGGAATTTAATTAACTATGTGTGTCAACTGATACTTTAACAATATTGACTTTTAACTTGTGAACAAATTGTATGTCTTCATAAATCCAAATAATTCCCTAATTTTTTCAGCCATATTTTACAGTTTTCTGCATACAAGAGGTAAAATGCTTGGACAAATTTATCTGAAGTATTTTATACCTTAAATTATAAACAATATTTTTATAAATATAAACATTTAATTAGCTTCATCTTATTCTTGAGATAACATCTCTCTCTGTAGCCCCAGCTGCCCTGGAACTCTCTATGTAGATAAGGATGGCCTGGAACTCACAGAGATATGCCTGCCTCTGCCACCCAAGTTCTGGGGTTAAAGGCATGCACAACTATACTTGGCAATAATTTTTATTTATTTTAAATTTTATTATTAAAAATATTGTGAACAAAAAAATCACACACAAAAATTAAGCAGACCCAAAGCCTACAATACAATAAACTTCCACAGTTAGAATAGATATTTGGGTAGTTAGAGAGACAGTTTAGTAGTTAAGAGCACTGGCTGTTCTTCCAGAGGTCCTGAGTTCAATTCCTAGCAACCACGTGGCAGCTCACAACCATCTCTGATAGAATCTGATGCGCTCTTCTGTCGATGCTCTCTTCTGTCATGCAGGCATACATGTAGATAGAGCGCTTATATATTAAGAAAATAAAAATTTAAAAATATCTTAAAAGAATAGATATTCAGAACAGAAGTTGTGGAGCTTCATAAAAACATCTTTATTTCTTTTAATATATTTAATAATAAATGGACCTTAAATGATTTAAATGTGAGGACTTCTCACGTTCAACAGTTATAACCAGATATGAGATATTCTGATAATCAGGCAGTTAAAACTGGAAATGTTTAGCCAAGCATGGTATAATGCCAGCAGGACAGAAGCTGAGGCAGGAGGATCTTGAATTCAAGGACAGCTTGAGCTACATAGTAAGACTCTATTGTTGAAAAGAAAAGAAAAGAAAAGAAAAAAGAAAAGAAAGTATGCAAGTTAAACAGCAACTGCTGTTTCAGTATGCTAATAAATTCAGATGCTTGCTCACAAGATGCACGCACAGCCTTGAGGTTTGTGTTACAGGCATGGTCAAGGAGCAGTGCTTGTTGGTGCTGCTCTTCCCCTTTGAGAAACTGGAGACCAAGCTGCTGCACGAACTGTGGGGTTCCTATGCTGTATGACAGTGCTCCAGCCTTTGTGTAGAATAACAAAATCAAAAAAGAGCCACTGAAAATATGATTCTCCAAATAAAAAAAGCCCATACAACAGATCCATTGTGTTTTTTTAATATAGGTGCATAATGTACCATTTGTTGAAAATATACAAAGATATTATCAAAACTTAGATTTCAGGAAATCCTCTCAGTTAAAAAAGAAAAAAAAGAGCCACACCTAATTTACTATTATTTGGAAAAACCCATTGGTTTGTGTGATAAAAACAAAAATAGGCTGATTACATCTGGCGGGGTGCCAAGTCCTTCTGTGAACACTAAGATAATGGACGGTCATTGTACTGTTTGTTATGGTTGCCAATTCCTGTCAGACTGGTCCTCAGCAGTCATGTGGGCTGCCGCCATTTATCAAGTCTGCTGCTTAAAAATTTCCTTCTATTTGTCTAAAGTAAGAACTCATTTGTTTGTTAAATACACAGTTGGTGAAATTTCCAAGATTCATGGAAAACTTCCACTATTTGTAAATGGAGGAAATGTGTGAAACCATCTTACCTTAGGAAAACTAGACAATCAGCTGCATTGGCCTTTGATTAACAATCTTTTTAGATGTCACTGAAATAAGAACTTCCTATTTTCTATGTTAATGGTCTTCAACAGACAGGAATAGTCATAGCATTACAAAATTATATAACCTTAAAGCAGTAAAGTTGATCTAATTTTAAGAATAAATTCTCATAGAATTTGTGTTAGTTTCATCCTCTAGAGACGAATCTCATGGAGACCTTTGAACTTTTCGCTATATAATTTCTATATTAGAGTGCAAGAAAATTATTTTTATATAAATTTGTTTTTTTCATTTTAGTTACAAAATCCTCTTGTCTGTTCTTTGCAAACCGGGGAATATTTTATCAACAAAGCTTTAAACCTGCTGAAGCACAGTTTTTTACAACCCTCCAAATACAAGTTCATGAAATAAACATGACATCAGCTCAGACATTAGCTTGTAGAAATCTAAGAATGTCTTCTTTTGTTGTTGTCAGAGTGTTTTCTTTTGCATGGATGTGTTACGGATGGTGCTCAGAAAGAACCACTTGAAGCAGGAGATAAAGGCATAAATTGGTGCTCAGTTCTGAAATCCTTAGGACTGTAAAATATCTCCTCAGACACAGACAGTATCAACCACACTTTGTGAATGCCACACTTGATTTTCAGAGATTCTACAAAACAGATTAAGGAAAGACAATGCTGAAATCTTTTTCGAGACAGGGTTTCTCTGTGTAGCCCTGGCTGTCCTGGAACTCAGGCTGTATACCAGGCTGGTCTGGAACTCAGAAATCTGCCTGCCTCTGCCTCCCAAGTGCTGGAATTAAAGGCATGCACCACCACTGCCTGGCAAAATCTTAAAGGAAAAAAATATTAGGAATGGACTTTTCAAAAATTGCTCCCCCCCCCCCATGATTCTGAGAAATTTCAGATCATGAAGGCAGCTGTGTCCTGTATGGACTCCCAGGCATTTGTGCCACAGAGACATGATGAGCCCCAGGCAGCCCTGGCTGCTGTTGCCTGTCCTAGCTCTCATGTACAAGGATTCAGAGAAATGGACGCCGGGTCTCAGCTCCAGCAGCCTGCCAGACACCGTGCTCCCTGGAGAGGGTGGAAAAGAAGGAATAGGACAGAAACTGGTACACATCAGCTAAGAGAGGTTGATTTCAAGGTCATTTTAATTGCATCAACACTGTGATAGTTGGTTTTAAGCTACCTCCTGCCCCGCTCCCCAGAGGCATGTCCTTTAGTGGTCTTGTGCTCTGTTGAAAGCAATGGTGACTACTTATTTCAGGGCCAGTTCTAAGATAAGATGACAGGATTTCCTGTGAGACAAGACAAATGCTTTTCTTTAGGATAATAAACATTCCACAATCCCACGGAGGCAATCCTTTATTTGTTCCCCCTGCTCTGACAATGGGAAGTCACAGAGCCTTTTTCACCTCTGGCCCAGGGCCACCTAGCAAGCAGGACTTCAAGGAAAAGCATAAAGATAAGGCCCAAATCCCTAGGAAGGAAGATGTTAGCCTGGCCTGCTGTTCAGAGCCCTGCCTTGTCCCACCCACTCTGCTCTTGGCCTCAGATCCTCTGGCTCCTCCCCACCTTATCTGCATCTGGAGAATTTCCATTATTTATCCAGATTTAGGTGTGCAAAATCAGCTTTCCTCTGGGTTCAGTTGGGACTTTATTGGAATTTAAAACAGAAAACTGGAGGGAAAGAAAGCAAATATGAGAGATACAGATGGATAAGTTTACAAACCCCAGATTTTTTGTTTGATTTTTAATCTCACTAATGTCTATCTTAAGCCTGGTTGGATGGTTGGATTGGCATGTGTGAGGGCGCCCAGCTCCAGTTCTTTCTCTTGGCCTCCACACTGTCTGGGCTGATGAGGTACAGGCTAGACTTAGTGCCTCGGATTCCTGGCACCATGTTACTGTGAACAATTCATCTCTGGTGGAATCTTAGAAAGAATATTTGGTTACTTTCTAGAATTTGCTCTGTGTTTCTTCTCTGGAATTAGCATTCAAGTTGTCAGTTCCTGCTGGGCTCAACTGACTTTCCTTCCCACAGATCCCTGAATCTTTTGGTTCAAACTTATTTTTCTGCCTTGCTAACAAGAAAGCCTTTCCCTTGGCGTTCATATTCAGCACAGGCACTCCAGTAGGTCTGTGGCTCTGCTCCCTGGAAAGATGGCTTTGGGGGACTGGGGAGATGACTCAGTTGGTAAGATTCTTGCACTCTAAGCATGATTACCAGAGCTTGAGAACCTAGAACCCATGTGGGTTTTGTTGTTGTTAAAAAGGCAGGCATGGTAATGCACACTTGGAATCCCGCTAGGGAAATGAGGATTCCTAGCCATCAGTAGCCAGCCAGCCTAATGCAGTTGGCTAGCTCCAGGCAGGGAGAAGCCTATCTCAAAAAACAAGGTAGACAGCACCTGAAGAATGACACTTGAGGT
Organism: Apodemus sylvaticus; assembly: GCF_947179515.1. Lineage (NCBI taxonomy): Eukaryota > Metazoa > Chordata > Mammalia > Rodentia > Muridae > Apodemus > Apodemus sylvaticus. The sequence continues at coordinate 77,135,501 of NC_067478.1, forward strand.
TAACATCTGGCCTCCACATGCACATACGTGCACACATACACTTGTATATATGCCCCTCCCCCCTGCATTTGGTTTCCTATTGGCTTTATCTGATGAATTTTTGGAGTGGTTCACTAGGGTTGTGATCACATGGAAAGGGGGTAAGGGAAGAGTCCAAGAGGGCAAGAGAGAAGCTAAGAGAATAAGAGGCAAGAGAGAGAGAGAGAGAGAGAGAGAGAGAGAGAGAGAGAGAGAGAGAGGGGCAAGTAGCCCTTTTTATAGTGGACCAGACCTACCTGGCTATTGCCAGGTAACTGTGGGGAGGGGCAACTGTGGGGCAGAGTTTAGACAGAATCCTAACAATTTGGCCTTACAAAGTTCAGTTATTTCTTCTCAAAATCAATTTACCATTGTTTTAAGAGAAAGTCAACCTAAAAATACATCTTTCTGTGAAGACTGTCTTCTCTCCCTTTCTACTTTCTAGTTTTCTCTTCCTTCCTTTACTTTAATAAACCTGTGGGTTTTAAGGCAAACTCCTTCAGGCTTTTATCATTACTATGTTAGTTATAAGCATTTTATAAGTGTTTCTCATCCAGATAAGGAAATGTATGTCTTATTTGTTGAGAGTTTGTATACTGAAGGTGTTCTGAATTTAGATGGTGGTATTATCTGAGCCTATCTAGCAAACTAATTGCATGGTTTTGGAGCCTTGTCTATAAATATGAAATATCACTTCATTAACTTTTTAATGCTAAAGCTATTTTTACATTCCTGGAATATATCTTACTGAGATCTCTTTTCTACCTGTTTCTAGATTCTGTTTGCTACTGTTCTGTTACATTTTTAATGTCTAAGTTCATAAGGAATATTGGTCTGTAGTTTGTTCTTGTGAGGAAGGTTTTGTATGATGAGAATATTGATAAATCAATACTATTAAAAACTATTGAAACAAGCGTTCTATCCTCTATTTTCTGAAATGCTTTATGTAGGAACAGTGTTATTACTATTAAAACATTTGATAGAACTCATTACTGAATCCTGTTTGTAAAGCCTTTGATTAAATATTTAATGTGTCCCATGTACTTCAGACACAGAGCTCAGAAGCCCCTATGCTAGAACTGACTTGAAAGTCTCCTCCCAGGGACTAGCTTTCACAGTACCAGAAAGCTTAGAAAGGAAGGATGCAGCCAACAGCCATACCAGCTGTGACACCTATGAACCATAACAGCAATCAACATAGCACCATAACCCTGAGGTTATAGTAGTGACACATGTACCTTGGTAGTAACCAACAGCTTTCTAATTGGATTTAAACAAGCATAATCCCTGCTCAATAAAAGGGAAATCACACTTGTTACTAGAACCTAGTCAACTACAAAAAGGTAGTAAAGTCATGGATCTTAGAGGAGAGCCTATAGCCACCACTTTATTAAACAAGCATTGTCCCCTAATTACATTCTAGATATTTGCCCTTATACCCACAGATAAATGTAGTCCGCACTCTTCATCAAGGAACCCTCTCTTTGCAACAAATGGACATTATAGAGAATAAAAACCAATCAACATGCAGAGTTGTAGAGTCCAGTTTGTTCATTCATATATTTACTTGCATATATATTCCTGCACCTAAGATTCAGGGATCATTGCAGAAAAGGAGGAAAGAAAGATTATAAGCACCAGGGCATTAGAGAAATTGTGAGATTTTGTCTCCTAGTAATGGCAAAAGCTATACCCATGAAGTCTGACCAACAAGACTGCCTAAACATCAGCTGAACAAGAACAACAGAATAGACATACCAACGAGTATGAGGGAAAGCCCAGAGGCCTCAACCCCACACAAAGGACTATGTGCAACTAAAGAATGTTGAGAGCAGAAGAAATAGTTTTCCTCAGAGAACAGCATTCACATACCAAGTGGTTGGCCTTGAAAAACATACAAATAAGTAACATTGTACAGACTAAGCAGGATGTATTTATATGTATTCTAGGAATATATATGTATATACATATATGTAACAATTAATTAAAACAGAAGCCACGAATTTAAATGAAAGTAAAGTAGATTATAAAGAGGACTTGGAGGGAGGAAAGTGAAGGGGCAAATGGTTTTATTATATTTTCAAAAAGAAATAATAAAAAATTACTGCTATTGCTGATGGTGCACACCTTTAATCCTAGGTCTTGGGAAGCAGAGACAGGTGGATCTCTGAGTTTGAGGCCAGCCTGGTCTACAGAATGAGTTCTAGGGCATTCAGGGCTATACAGAGAAACCCTGTCTCAAAAACAAAACAAAAACAAAAACAAAAACAAAAACAAAAAACAAAAAACTCAAAAACAAAAACAAAATAAATTCCATGTGTCCCTAGCAAAGTCATTTCCTTTAGTAGTGTGAGCACTGGTAGGTTCCTCGTACCCCAGTGGATGGCCTTACTAATTAAGACTCTCTTAAAATGACTGTCAAAAAAAATCTCAAAAAAAGACTGGGTTTTTTTGTTTGTATTGTTTGTTTTTTGTTTTTGTTTGCTTGTTTTGAAACAAGGTTTCTCTGTATAGCTCTGACTATCCTGGAACTCACTCAGTAGACCAGGCTGGCCTCAGACTCAGAGATCTGCCTGCCTCTACTTCCCAAATGCTGGAATTAAAGGAGTGCATCACCACTGCCTGGCAGAAAAAAAAAAAAAAAGATTTTAAAAGAGGAAAATTCACACCATAAAGGAAAAACAAACAAAAACCACAGTCCAAATAAATCCATGGAAATGGTGTTTTCTAATCCATAGGTGGTAGCTTTGAAATAGTTCCTCAAGTCAGGCCTGGTGGAGAATGATGTAATCTCAGCACTCAGAAGGCCCACACAGGAGGTTCTTGAGTTTGAGACAAGGCTGGAATCATAATGAAATCCCACCTTACAAATGAAGAACAAAAATCCTTACCTAATCCAAAATTACTCTTTTCAAATGATAGACCCTCAGCCCACTTCCTTCCAGTGTAGAGTGGCCTTCATGTTTCCTAAAATCAGGCCCTTATAAAGGTAACAGTAGGTGTCTTCCCACAAGTAGTCACAACAACACCCTACCACCACCACCAAATACCCAAATACTTTCATATCCTGTCCTGTGGGCTACTCACTTTGAAGGAAGCCAGCCATCTTGGTCACTCAGGAAGCCTGTTGAGAGGAACTAGAAACTGAATGAACTAGGGCTTCCAGCCAACAGCCAACACCAACACCAGCCAGGTAAGTGAGCCACCGTTGGAGCAGAAACTCTGGCTATGGTCAAGCTTTTGGGTGACTGTGACAAAACCTTGATGAGTATGCAAACCCCCAGAGCTCAAGCCCCAGGTCTCAGTAAAGCAGGTATGTTGCATATGCCTATAATCCCAGAATTTAGGAGGTAGAAACATGAGAATCAGAAATTCCAGGCTATGTTTGGCAAACAGAGTTCTAGTCTAGCCTGGGATATATGAAACCCTTCCTTTAAAAACTTTGCCTTTTCAATAATTGAATGCCTTTCATTAACCACCCTTTCCCCCAGTTTCTAAGTGGACCCTGACTACTATGGTGTTGGTATCTGAAATTGTCCCGGGAGAGACCCTCGGAGGCGAGTTTGATGATTAAGTAAAATGCTGAGCTTCTGGCAAGTGTGAGTTAGATGCTAGTAAGTTCTGCACACAGCAACATCACTATTACCACCTGTGCATAGCTGCAATTAAATGCCAATTAAACAAGTGTTGTGTAGTCGGTACAGCTGCTGCACTTGAGTGTGATGGACTTCCCAGCATGCTGGATCCCTTACAGGAAGGAACACAGGCTGGGCCGATTGAACTTTCCAGTGAAATCACGGTCTTAGTATCAGTTTCTAGGCCACCCTTGAAACACTCTTAATTCTGTGCAGCTGCGGATTCCTTAGCAAGACAAGGCTGGATTAAAAAGAGAACAAGAACATGCTATCTCTGAGAAATTCACTTTAAATTGAAAGCCATAGACAGGTTTTAAAAGTTAAATCTGATTTACTTGCCTATTTATTACCATAGACAAGAGTCCAAGCCCTGTTGTTCCCCTTTCTCCATGTGCAGTGAAGTCAGGTAAGAGAATAAAGACTTTTGGGGAACCAGAGGCCTTGGCCTCAGTTTATATATTTGCCAGAGATTCACTTGTTCCTTCCACTGCTTCACGATGCCATTTCTAAAATGACTTCTCAGTTATCTTTGAGCATTGCAGCTCTGGATAAGAAAAGAGATGTTCTTGACTATGAACTTCTCCACTGACCTATGTGAATTCTTCCACTTCTAAGGCTATAGTGTTTGATGACAGAGGCAACAACTATCTTGCAGTCCTACCACTCAAGATCCAGTTAGTTGTAGATCTTAATAGTTTCCCATCCTTCCCAAATTAAATTCAACTTTAATTCTCTTCTCAGTCCTAATTAAAAATAAGGAGTCTCAACCAGTTGCTTATCAAGTTCTGGCCTGTTTCTTTGAAGGAAACTATGATACTGTGGTAAAGAAGTGTTGAACATAAATTAGACCTCCATTCACCTGCAAGTGACAGGAAAACCACTCATGGCCACTTGAAAAAAAAATGAGATTTGTTTTCCTCATGAGAAGGCTACCTAGATTCACACCTTGGTTTTACAGCTGAGTTCACATCCTGTGCTTCCCCTGACCTTTATCTTGGTGTAAGTTGACATTGCAGATCTGACCATCAATTCTGTGTTCAATAGGGGAGAAGAAGATAAAGGGCAGGAGGCAACAACAGCCTGTCTTCATTTTTTCAGGAAAGCAGGAGCTTCTGCACAACCCTCAACTATGGCTTATGGGCCAGAACTGTGCCCCAAGACAATCCTGAAGCTTATCAGGCTGTATAATGGGAAGCGTAAGTGGATAAAGAGTTTGCCAATGATTTTCTTCTGAGTGACCATTCAATTACCTTCCCTAGTCCTCCATTCTCCCCCGATGAGTAAAAAACAGAGAAGAGAGAATTCCTCAGATACAACTTGCATCACAGCAACTTGTCATGTGAAGTGTAGCACCGGAGATAAGAACCACAGGCCTTTCACAGGTCCCAGAAAAGAAAGAGAGGAGCACACTGTGTTGAGAATTAGAGAAAATGTTAGAGTTGGAAGCAAATAATGAGGAGTTGCTGAGATACAGGGACATTGAAGAGAAGGCCTCAGCCTGCAGATTGAAACACATAGCAAAGGGAGCATTCTCACAGGACTGGGTGGAAACCAGGGACACCACCTTCTGAGAACAGTCAAAACCCCCCTCTACAGATATCCACACGAACTGAAGACCAGTTCAAATTCTCATTGCTTTCTTTCAGTTATTTTGCTCTTACCACGTGCCTCAACTGGAACAGGAAAACATGTTACAGTTAGTTGAATATACCCATAGCATTGTCTTTGATACATACCAGTTTCTATAATTGTGAAGAAAAACATAGTTTACATAATGGAGCTGAGACTGAAGCAGAGGTCAGGGCAGTGGGATGAAGAAGCGGGCAAATCTGAGCAATGATTTATGTATGGAAATTTCATAATGAAACCCATTATTTTCTATGCTAACTGGAGTATTATTTCAAAACTTAAAGAAATGGCTGGGGAAGTGGCTCAGAGGTCAGTGACTCACTTATAACCCTGGGTGGAACCAGAGGATACCAGCTAAGTCAGTGAGCTAGGGGCAAGTGAGAGACCCTGCCTCAGTCTGCAAGGCTGAGGAAGATACCCAGCATTCACTTCTGGCCACCACATCTACTGAACACACATGTGTGAACGTGCATGTACACATGTATGCCATATACTCACCAAAATAAAAGAGAAAATGTAGAGGCCCCAAAAGGAAATAAATTCTCCACTAAATTCCTTATTCCATTTTGTAAATCTCAATTATTTTCATGCTGTTAAATTAAATTCATTTTTCATAAGCATAGACCTGAATCATTAGAGTTGTGGTTGCGTGTGTCTGTGAATGTGCATGTGCATGCACACAAGACACACTCACACACACACACACACACACACACACACATGTACTTCCTTTCTATACCTTTCTTCCTTTTTATATCTTAACAGAGTTAAGATTAGAATTAGAGGTGAGGAGAATTAGGGTTGAGGAGATCATAAAAAGCACATTCACTCTGATATGCAAACTAAGCCCCATTCATATTCCCTCTCCCTCTCTATCTCCCCCTCCTCCCTTCTTTCTTCTCCCATCTCAGGTCCTGGAAGCAAGATCAGGCTAGGTATCAGTTACACATCCTCCTGGGTTGTCACAGTACTTCTCTGTTTCATTGCTTTTTAAATTAAGACAGAGTTGATACTCTTTCCTTTCATCTTTCATGTCCTACTCCTAAACAGGTCTGTTACACAGATAAATCAGATATTGCTGGTCACATTTCTCTGGGAAAGAGAAGCACCAAACTACACTTGATTTTTTTCAATAGAGATTTTCCAGTGCTTGCAGTGGGTCAGGTCACAAGAAGCACTGTCCAGACAGTGTTACAGAGTCCTCTGCCCTCTGCCTCGGCGTGGCTGCCCTCTTAACCTATGGACATTTACTAAGGGATATTTGCTTTCTTCACTACTTAGGATGAGACCAATCTAACATATAATACCTTATTTTAATTTCCCTTTTGCTACAACATTCCTTAGCTTTTATTTGAGAGTGACCTACTATGTCCTGAGTACTCATTGTTTTAGGTATTACACACAGGGTTGGGGAGAGAGCAACAGAGAGAGAGAAAGAGACAGAGACAGAGAACCGAGAGAGACAGAGGCAGAGACAGACAGACACAGAGAAAGATACACAGACATAGACAGACAGAGAGACAGAGAGACATAGTGACACAGCGACAGAGAGATGAGGTAGTAAGAACAAAAAGCCAGGAAGGAGGTAGGGAAGAATGCTATTTTGAAGTTGTCTCTCTACACAGCTGACATCTGTACAGACACAGGTAAGAACTAAAGAAGAGATCCACAGTGATATCTGAGTGAATGGTATTCTGGGTGAAGGAATGCAGATGACAGAGTTTCAGAGAAGGTAAAGGAAACTCAGTGGCAGTGAGGTGAGTAGAGGAGGTGAGCCGAGAAGCAGCAGACTGTAACCGGAACGGAGGAGTCACAAGCAAGACAATCCAGGAAGTTTTCAGGTGGAAAGAAGTCACTGGAAAGATACGTGAGAAAATGAGTGTCCGGCTTAGGAGGCTCTCTCAACTCTAGAGAGAGAAGAGCAAACGCTGGAGTCAGAGATATCGGCTGAGACTGTGCCAGGAAGATCCAGGAGGAGAACATGCTGTCTTCAGGGAGATACTGGTTATGAGCGGTGAATGATGTGGACCTTCGATACAGGATTAAAATAAACCCACAAGGTTTCCTGGCAAAGTGAGTATAAGAAAGAATATCCCAAGATCTTGGAGAGTCTGGTCAAATACCTTAACAGGGATCCTGTCTAGCATGCTAGCAGGGAATTGGACTTGTGAGGAATGAAGATTCAGAATTCATTCTAGGACGAGTTCACTTTAGGTACCCACTAAGTACCCCAGAGGGGATGCTGGGGAGGGATACAATACAGAAGCTAAAAATGCTAATCTAGGAGTCATAAGCATTTAAAGTACAGAATTAGAAGTGAAGAAATGTTTGAAAGTGAAGGGTTCAGTTAAAATCAAATGTACCTTGCTGCTTCACTTTCCCAGAGAAATGTGACCAGCAACATCTGATTTATCTGTGTAATATCCAGCCAATGTTTAGAGAAACCAATGTACAGTGAACTGAAAACGGCCACTGGGTTTGGTCACCCAGAGCTCAGTGGGACCTTGGTGAGACTGGATTCAGTACGGTCCTGCCCTCCAACTCGTCTTACATGGGCAGACCTGCTGTAGCCACCTCTCCAGCTGTGAAAATCCGATGAATGTAAAGTTGATGCTATTTTTGGTCACCTTTCTCTCATTATACAGAACACAGTAAGCATTCAAATAGTATTGGAAGAATATTACAGTATGTTTAGATTACTGGTAATAATGAAGTTTCCCTTGAGACTATAGAGTCCTTGGGACTGAGTGGTGATTTTTAAGGTGGTAAGAAAGGAATCTATAAATTAATCAAAGGCCACTACGTTGTTGTGATTTCTTTTGAGGTAGTGTCTCTAGTCCTGGCTGTCCTGAAACTTGATATATAGATCAGGATAGCCTCCAACTCACAGAGATCCTCTTGCTTCTGCCTCCCAAGTTCTGGAAGTAAAGATATGCACCACCATACCTGGCCTTCATTATGATAAATATTTAATGCTGACTTGCAAAGTTCAGGTGGTTCATGGTTGAAAACTATGAGGTAATTATGTACAGGAAGTGTATGATAACCCTAGGTTTAGAAGCATGCATGTTGTAAGTATTATTTCACATAAAAGAATGACCTTTGAGAGAAATCATAGGGAGAAAGAGAACGCTTCTGTATGTTCTGTATGTATTATTTTGTTTGTATTTTGAGATGGTCTTCCCATTTAACCTATTCTGGCCTTGAACTAGCAACCTTCCAGCCTCTATTTTCTGAGTGCCGGGACTACAGGCATGAGCTACTATGTCTGGCCATATGGGTTTATCCCTGAGAGGAAGATTAAACAATTTAGTGTCTAGAAACTGGGTTTGTACTGTTGAGTCCATTTCCTGTGTCCGTCAATCAAGCAACAAAATTGATTTTTTTGGAAAGGTAATGTCTGCGATTGCCTAGTAATTCCTAACCACTCAGACCTCCTTGACCTAGCCTCCTGGACTTGCATTAAAGACTAGGGAAAGTTGCTTTCCCCACTCCCAGCCCACCCCTGCCTCAAACGGATGTTTGGTAAATTGCCTCTTAGTGTGTGTACAATAGCTCCTCCCCCAAGAAGCTTTAATGTAGCTTCCCAGTGGTACCTGTCTTGCTTTGGGTATGTGTATTAAAAATCTGGCACAAACAACAACTAGATAGGAAAAAAAACACTGGATGTGCACAGCCCTATCTATACCCAGTGGAATCATAATTACCTATAGACAGGCAGGCCAGATAGAAGGTAGGACTGGAATAGACTTAAGAGGAAATAGCGACAGTCTGAAATAGAGGCCTGCCCTGTAGCTGTTTGAGGTTCTCACTGGAGTGACTCAAGTTTCATTTCCAAAGGACCTGAGACCTCAGTGACCCTGTCATGTTAAATATATTCATGATGACAATGGTGACTAAACACTGGCCTCCTGGGGAGGACATCTTTGAGAAAAAAGAAATGGGAAATTTCCAGAACTCACATTTTGCTATATGGTGTGATCATTAAGCAAACAGTTATCTTAGGTAAAAGGAGTAATAGCATTTGTAACAGAAACGGAAACCTGAAATACAGTTGAAAGACCAAGTCCCCCCAAGCCTTAATTATCACTGGGGCTGCAGATCCTAAACAATGCCACAGATTCCTGCTCTGTGCTCAGAGGCCTTCCTCTGCCCTTTGGTCAGGAAAGGGAGAGTCACATGGACCAGAGCCAACAGTAAAAATGGGCTAATTGGTTGTTATTTGAGTGATTTTTGGATTCTTGGGCTTGGATTCTAACTTGACCTTGCAGCTTCTCCATAAATAGTGCTACTGAAGAAAAAAAAAAAAAACAGTAATATGGTACGTGTTTTAGACCACACCGTTCACTCCCTCAGAATGTTTATAACAGGAGTTTAGTCTCAGAGACAATCTTGAGGCCAGTGGCACATGGTCACAAGTGAGCAGTCATGGGTGACAGTGTGGGGAGAAGGGCTCAGGGGCAGGTGGCTGGAGGTGAAAATATCTGATGCACTGAAGGACCGTGGGTTAATGAAGAGGAAAAACCTGGAGAGTGTGCTCTCACCGTCTGGAGGCCTGGACTGGGGGAGTGGAGATAAGATATTGCTGATGATATAAACCTCTGCCGAACTCTTAGTAGGCAAGAGAATCTGTCTTCTTTTCTAAAATGTGAACAGAATTTGTGCTTTAAAAGGAGATGTAACCCCAAGTTAACACTAGTCAGCCTGCTTGCACCTTCCAGGCTGGAACTCAGAAGCCAAACACTTGGATACAGTCTCTGAAACAACCAAAACCAATGTCTCCCTCTCAATTTGCTTTTACTGGTCAGCACTCTTTCCTTGTTTGAGCATCCTACACTTTGATCCCTGAGGGATCTGAGTCCTGCCCTTACCCATCTCCTGTTACTAATGGCTGTCACTGCATGCCCAACATGGTTACATTAGAAAGCTTATTGGCTCCTGGCACTGCAGTAGCTGTCTCTAGTTTTTTCCTGTTTCTAGTTCACATTCATCATCCAGCCACAGAAGAACTTTGTCTTCTGCTTGCCAAGACATGTCAAAGTCTGAGTTTAATTTTGCAATCCAGTGGCTACTCGGCATACCCCTTTCCATTGGAGCCTAAGTTTTAGGGCTGCCTTCCTTCTAGAAAGATAATGAGGATCTGCATAGAAGTCTGCTCATCCTCACTCATCCTCCAAGACCTCCTCTAAGGGGGGCAGAACCTACAACAGCAGGGCTAGTGATGACAGCATCCTTACATCAAAGAAGAGTCTCCTGAAAACCAGTCTTAACCAGTCTTCTTTTTCCTACTCTTACTTTTGTTGTGGTTGTTGTCTTTGCTTGTAGATGGGGTCTCTCCCTGTAGCTTTCTATGTAATCCAGAGAGCCTTGAACTCACTGCAATCCTCCAGCTTTGGTCCTTGGGGAGCTAGAGAAAGGACCCAAGGCCCTTGGGGACCCTGTGCTCAGTTCAATGACTGGCTGAGAGTGTCCCCCTCTGTATTTGTCATGCACTAGCAGAGCCTCCCAGGAGACAGCTATATCCAGCTCCAGTCAGCAAAGTGAGTTAACCCAATCACAAAAGAACACACATGGTATGCACTCACTGATAAGTGGGTATTAGCCCAGAAGCTTGAAATATCCAAGATACAATTCACATATCAAATGATGCCCAAGAAGAAGGAAGAACAAAGTATGGATACTCTGGTCCTTCTTAGAAGGGGGAACAAAATACCCACAATGGGAGATACAGAGACAAAGTGTGGAGCAGAGACTGAGGGAAAGACCATCCAGAGACTACCCCGCCTAGTGATCCATCCCATATGCAGTTACAAAACCCAGACACTATTATCGATGCCCACAAATACTTGGACATTTTCTTCTTGAATCAGAAAATCACACAGGGAATTTCCCATAAGGCCATTTATGTGTGCTAAAGGCTTAACTCCTACAGCTCCCCATTTAGAAGGGAGTGCTGAATCACACCAGCTGCCCCCACCCCCACCCCTAGTGGGAATCCTTCCCAGTAAATTGTGAATCCAAGAGAGTCAGGATTCATGTTCTCCTTCACAGAGGCATATTCAGCTACAAGACTGTAATCCTTTTTGACATTTGTGGATGTTTCGATCTTTATTCCATCTGGAAGTTCAAGGTCATCACCCAGCTTTATTCTGTTTTCAAGGACTAGGCTGTTGTCTTCAATGACACATTTATTTCCATTGCCTTATTACATAATCCAGTCATAATCTTATTTGGATCCATTTTTGTTACAACTACAGATTAACACTGGACCTCAAGCGACCTACAGTGTCTCTTCCCTGATGCTCTTTGACACTAGAAACTTCCTGGCTGTTGTGCAGATTGTTTTTATTCATCCAAACAAGTGGTTTTTGTTATTTTTGTTGTTATTTGTTTTTTTTTTTTTTTGACAAGTACCAAAAGAATTCTGTTCATGTTTTTGTTGTTGTGGTAGACTGAATAAACACTTTTTGGTTAGTTTCAGAGAAAATTGACATATTAACAATGGATATATTGTTTTTTGTTTTTGTTTTTGTTTTTAAAGTTTTAAATTTTTTTTAATTTTTTAAGATTTATTTTATTCATATGAGTACACTGTTGCTGTCTTCAGACACACCAGAAGAGGGCATCAGATCCTGTAACAGATGGCTGTGAGCCACCATGTGGTTGCTGGGAATTGAACTCAGGACCTCTGGATGAGCAGTCAGAGCTCTTAACCACTGAGCCATCTCTCCATCCCCCACAATGGATATATTGTAAGGCAAGAACATAACATGATTTTGTTAATCTTTGATTTCTCATTTCTATTTTATGCATATGGGGTTTTGGTCTGCAAATATGTTTGTATATCACTTGCTTGCCTAGTAACCAAGGGGGCCAGAAGAGGGTGTTGAGTCCCTTGGACCAGAGTTATAGACAATTGAGAGAGGTCGTGTGGGTAAGGATCAACCCTGCCCCTCTGGGAGAGTTGCCAGTGTTCCTAACTGCTGGGCATCTTTCTGGCACCTATGTCTTTCCTTATTTATGGAGTATTGATTGATAGGCACTGACTCTTAGTAATAAAAGGAGTTTCTCCTCCAGACATATTTTTGGTATTAATCCTGCTTTGACAAACAAGTTCAGAAAATTGTAATAACTTCATGTTGGTTCACTTAGGTCTCTTGACAGCTAGCATAAATCTTTGGGTATATTTCAGAGAACTGTGCTGTGATCATTAATGCTTAAAATCCTAGGTCAGGGATTATTTTGAACTGCCAATTTGGAAGTGATGCATTTGGGGGAAATGTTGCTTAGACCACCTTAAATACTTAGAAATCATCACTGAGTGAAGTCTGTTTATCGGGATGTCATTTGTTTAAAAACAGTGACTTCATCTATTTTAAAACAGGGATATCATCTTTTTAAAAACAGTGCCTTTCCTCTTAAGTAGAAAGGGAGGAGTGATGGCTGTAATGTACTCTTGGTTCCATATTTCCAGCATATCTGAAAACTGCATGCATGAAAATACTGACTGTTTTCACGTCTGCAGGTCCTAAGCTTATTGTAATGCTAACAAGACAACAGAGAATGACACATGTCAAGTTATTTGTCAAACCGATGAGGAGGCCGCTCTGCTTTCCTTCATTGTTCGTCTAACACTATGCCCGATAGCTTGGTATAGCTGAAGCCTACGCAGTTATTGAAGGAGTAAGTGGAGTTGTCAAGAAGACTTTATAGGCTGTGTGTTTAATGTCTGTGTGTGTCTGTGTGTGTCAGTGTGTATCACCAAGTAGTCCAGGCTAGCTTACCAGCAAGCCACTAGAATAAGCAGCACTGGGATTCCAGGTGCTTGCCTCCATGCCTGGCCTTTCGGGTGATGATGGGGACTGGAACTTAGGTTCTCATGCTTGTGCATTAACTCCTTTTCCGACTGAGCAATCCTCCAGCCCTGAAAATATGTTTTTGCTTCCTTTCATCTAGAAATTAAACTCACATCCTTATGAAAGTTAGGCAAAGTTTGTACCTCTGAGCCATACCCCCTAAATCCCATCCAATTTAAAAAGCAATATTGCCACAGTTGTGGATATGGGGAGTTTATGAATAAGATTGATGTTACGTCAGAGAATATAGAGAATGGGAGATCCCTATACAGGTAATCAAAGAAGGAGAGTTTAGGGCAGGTATTAAGAGCTGGAATAGAAAGCTAAGGGATGGGAGACCAGAGAACATCAAATACAGCCAAGATAGCTGCAGCCAAAGGCTGAACTTTTAAGTAACCTCACAGATAAATGGCCTGGGCAGTCTGGACTCATTTCAGTGTCCCAGGATGCAGTTGGAATAATGGAGAATGATGAGCTAAAAAGGCAGACATCAGCTCCAGGGAGCTGTTGCACCTAACTGAGAATTATTAAGCAAGAAGGAGACCTGAGGAACAGAGAAGCCAGGAACAGAGTAAAACGCCATTCCAGAAATAGAAATAATGGGAACAAATGGCTTTCTAGCCCTGAGCCATGAATTCTAGAGGTATTAGTTAAAGTAAAGAAGGTATAAACAAAAGAGATTCAAGCAATAGAGAATCTGGTATTCAAAGATCATGAAAATTCAGATATTAGAGTGATCACTTCTGTGGATCCACTGAGAAGCTGACAATTTAAGATGCATTATTATAGTTATTAGCCATGGTGACTTGGTAAGAATGTCAATTTTTAGGATTGCCCTAATGTTAAACAACACTGAGAAATTATTATTCCAGGATCACACAGCAGCTTGGGGCATAGCTGATACTTAAAATTTAGGACTTTTAAGCTCTGGATGAATCAGATATCCAGAGAAACAAAACCAACAGGATTTGTATTTACCCCTCTGTACCCATAGATTCAACCAGCTGACCATGGAAAATATTTGAAAATGAATCATTATCTACATATTCAGATTTTTTTATGTTGTAAATAGTATAATATAACCATTTATATTCTGTTAGATAGTTTAAGTGTCTGAGATGATTTAAAGTATACAAAGAGATGTATATAAAAGTCTGGAGAGATAGCTCAGTGAGTAAAGGCACCAAACCTCATGATCTGAGTTTAATACCAGGACCTAGATGCTAGAAAGAGAACTACTAACTACCCCAAGTTATCCTCTGACTTTTACATTTGTGCTAGGACACACACCATATTCAAAGAAATAAAATGATAATACTTATTTAAAGAGGATGCATGTAAAATATGCAAGTATGGTGTCGTTTTATATAAAACTTTGGATTCATGAAAGGTCCTGGAGCTAATTCTTCATTAATCTGTCACCAAAGGATGACTGTATTCAAAACTGTAAAATTGATTACAGGGATTTGCTCTTGTGATTTCCTGAGGCTGAGAAGTCTTGTGATATACCACCTGCTTAGTCGGAGAGCCCAAAGAGCCAGTCAAGCAACTTCAGTCTGAGACCGAGGCACAGAACTGTGACCTGGGCTCACAAGATGAATATCTCAGCTCAAGCCCAGAAAGTAAATCCATGCTCTTTCTGAAACCTTGGTATTCTATGCCTTCCCTCAGGGGATGGGCTAATACCTGCCCACATGGCTGATTCCAAAACTGATCTCATCCAGAAATACCCCAAAATATGCCCTCAGAAGCAAGTGTTCCATCAGCAGCTGGGTACTCCTTAGCTTAGCCAAGTCCACACATGAATTCAGCTCTCACTCCTCTCTCTCCCGGTGTAAAACTCAGATCTTCAATTCTGCTTTTATGGTTCAAGCACCCCTTCCAAAATATAAGTATTTATGATACTAAAACAAAAGAATTTTCAATGATAAATCCCTTCAAACACAGGAGGGGGAAAATAGCTAAGTGAACGCATGAATTCTGTTCAAATGCTTAGTGGGCCGACCTTGTCATATCCTCACATCCTCCCGCTTCTTTCTCTTCCTTTCCCTTTCCTTCCTTTACTTTCTCACCTGCCTCTTTATGGTAGCTTGAGTGAGAAGCGTGCCCTAGGCTTCTGTGTTTGAGTAGTTGGATCCACTGTCAGCAGTACTGTTTGGTGGATTCTGGAACTTTCCTGATGTGAACCCTCGCAGGAGGAAGCACATAGCAATCACTGGGGCGAGGCTCTGATCTTTCAGTCTTGCCCCTCTTCCAATCTCTCTCTCTCCTCCCTCCCACCTTTCCCTCCCTCTCTCTTTTTCTCTATTCTTTTTGTGTGTTTTGCTTTTCGTTTTTTGTTTTGTTTTGTTTAGTTTTTGGGATGAGGTCTCACTAGTTTCACCATGTAGCTTTTTCTATGGTCATTCTGTTTATCACAGCCACAGAAAAGTAGCTAATACATCTTTCATTCCTTCCCTCTGACCTTCCATCCCTCCCTTCCTTCTTTCCATTTTTCTTTTCAACACCCCACCCCATCCCCCAGCCAGCAAACATTTATTGAGAGCTAACAATGTATCAGATCACTCTTGGCTCCCTGGGGTTAGAAAAACCCAAGGTTTCCTAGCAATGAGAATGGGGAATACAATGTGGTTGGAGCCTAGAAAGGAAAAGCAAATGTTGAAAGGCATGTGACTTCTGAAGGGCCAGGACCAAGACATCAGGATGAAAAGGGATAACGACTTTCCCAGTCCGGATAGAAGCATGGCTGCGGCCGGGAGGGGGGAGTGAGAGCACGTGCCTCCTCATGAGATGAGGTCAGAGCAGGAGGATAACAACACAATAGAAGGCTGTGTGAGCAAGATAGGCCACTACCCCTCCACATGGATCTAGCACATGGGGTCTGTGAGCTTAAGAGTCAAGTAACAACCTTTGGCAGGCTGGAAGAAACCCTGCTTTTAGAGGGCATATTATCTGAAATTGGCTGGAAAAACTATCCGACTTAGAAAGAAAAGAAGAGATCTCTCCTGTGGTGATGGAAAGATCTGGAGCCTTGGATAAAGCTGTAAAGAGGGAGAGGAAGTTGTATTTTCCCCTAATATTTTAACTGTTTTTGGAGTCTCTCTCCTCCTTTCCCTCCCTCAAATTATAGTCTTTTACAATTCCATTCATTTTACTGCCAAGTTCATAATTTTATTTTTATTTATGACTGAATCAAATTCCATTTGGTGTATGTACCACATAGCCTTCATTCATTCGTCTGTTGAGAATGTCTTGCCCTGTCTCTGGCTGCTGGGAATAAAGCAGTGATATACATGGATATCGTCTTAGAGATGTTTGGAACACACCCAGATAGCATAACTAGTTATACAACAGTTCCTCTTACTTTTATTTTAAATGTATGAATGTTTGTCTGCATGCACATCTATGCACTGCTTACATGCCTTGAGCCAGTTGAGGCACAAGAGGGCATTGGATCCCCTGAGACTGGACTTAGCAGTGGTTGTGAGCTGCCACGTGGGTGCTGAGGACCAGACCCGGATCCTCTGCAAGAGCAGCAAGTACATTTAACCAGAACCATCTTTCCATCCTCTCACATAATAGTTCTATTTTAAGCTTTTAGAAAACTCTCCACACAGAAGATGCGCCTAATCCTGTGCTCCAGGGAAGGGGGACATTGGGGGGGATGAGATGGGGGCTGCATGAGGGTGGTGTGTGGGTGGGTGGGTGGATGGGAGCAAAGGGGAGGGAGGATGGGGTGAAAAGCTCTGGGAGGGGGACTGGGAAGGGGGCCAACATTTGGAATATAAATAAATAATTTAATACTAATTTAAAAAAAATACCTGTATACTAACTTTGTAATGGCTGCTCACTCCCGCTGACAGGCAGCAGCACATAAGGATTCCTCTTACCCCATATCCTTGCTGGTGTTTGTTGTCTTTTTTTTTTTTTTCCTTGATCATAGGCATTCTGGTTTGTATGAGGTAGAATCTTAGAGCAGTTTTAATTTGGATTTCCCTGATGTCTAAGGGTATTGAGCACTTTAAAAGCTATTTATTGACCAGTTGTGTTCAGCTTAGCAATGTATTTGTTTATTTAGTTGTTTGGATTTTTTGTTCAGCTCTTTAAGATCTTTGTAGGTTCTATTAATCCTCTGGCTAACTTGGAGCTGGCGAAGGTCCTCCCCGCCCTCCCCTTCCTATATACTGTCATTGCATTCCATTACCTGTTTCCTTTGCTGTACAAATGGATGGAGAGAAGAGGACTTATGGGATATATGGGGGGAAGGAACTGGGAAAGAGGAAAGCTTTTGGAATGTAAACAAAGAATATAGAAAATAAAAATATATAAAAAATGAAAAAAGAAGCCTTTTAATTTTAAGAGGTCCTATTTGGTGATTGTTAAGTTCATCGCATGAGCTACTGGAGTCCTGCTCAAAAATCCTTCCTCTACACCTGGATCTTGAAGTATTTCCTCTACTTTTTTCTTTAGCAGTTTGAGTTTTGAGTCCGTGTTAAGTTCTTTGAAGTATTTGAAGTCGATCTTTTTGCAAGGTGAGAGGTGAGAAGCTAGTTCCATTCTTTCACGTGTGGATAGTCTATTTTCTCAACATAGTTTATTAAAGAGGCTGTCTTTGATCCATTTATTTTTGGGGGATACTAAATTATTTGTTGTGTCTTAGAAAATGTGGCATAATGTGGCAGGAGGGAGCAGCTCAACGGGTGGCCAAGGTGTTCATCTGAGGACTCACCACCATGTGACAGGCCTGGGACAAAAGGAAGTTTGGGGACCTGGAAAGGGTAGAGGCAGAGACGACGGGGACAGAGGTCAGAGAGAGAAGAGCAAGAGAGGAAGAGGCCAGCAGGGGACATGTGGGGAAGAGAGAGAATAGGAGATGGGGAGAGAGCTAGAGGGGGAGAGAGGGAGGGAAGGGTGGGGGAGGGGTGGAGAGAGGGAAGGAGGGAGAGGAGACAGAGGGAGGGGAGCAGAAAGCCAGTCCTTCTTTTTTGGCTAGCATCTGGCAGGCTATGTAAGCTGTTGCTAGGTAGTTGTTGGATAGAGCCTAGAGGAATTGCTAACATTATTTAGTATCTAAAAATACTAAATTATTTTGTTTCTTTGTAAAAACTCAGGTGGCTATAGCTCTGTGCATCTACATACTGTGCATCATTCATTCTGTTTTATTGACTAACATGTCCCTTTTGTGCCAAGACTGTGCTATTTATTATATTATGGCTCTGTAGAATAACTTGAAATTGTGTGTGGTGATAACTCCAGCATTATTCTTTTTGTTCAGAATTGACTTATTATCTGCGGCCTTTTGTAGTTCCAAATGAATTTTAAAATTTTCTTTCTATGTTTTTGAAGAATGGCATAAGATTTTTATGGGAATTGCATTGATCTGTAGATTGCTTGTAGTAAAAGCCATTTTCATAATACTGATTTTTCAAATCTGTGGTTATGTAAAACTCAATATTTTTTCTTTTTCCCCCTTTGTATTTGTTTGTTTGTTGATTTTGAGAAAGGATCCCATGATGTAGCCATGCCTGCCTACTCTTCCTCCTACGTGCTGAATAAGAGCGTCCCACCACACTGGGCTAAAAGCAGATATCCTTAACACTTAGAGTCCTCTTTTCAAAGCGTCTTCTTAATTATTCAATGATACCATGTTTTAATAAAATGCTGGCTAGTTAATTTGACTATGTGCCTAATTATGATACAATCAGATTTACAGAATAGATTGGAGTAAGTTTTTTTCAAGGATTTTTTTTTTTTTTACTTTAAAAGTTTTCCTTATTTTCATGTTTTTTTTTCTGTTCATTTTATCCAGTATAATTGCTCTGAGTATAGGAACAAAAAATTCAGATTACAAAAATGATTATAGTAATTAGCTATCAGGACGGAGTATCTCTTTATGAAGCATGCTTATCCACGATGCTCTTTCCTTCTTATCTCAGCAGTGGCAGGAGAGAGGGTTGTGGTCTGAGGGACTGGGGATCCAGCTTCTAATCCAGGAGCTGAGTTCATTGTCCTGTGCTTGCCTTAGTCCACTCACTCTGCTTTGGGTGGACTTCATGTTTAAAAAGGGGAACAGATGGGATGACTGGCAAAGTCCTCGGAGCACCAGTGGCCTGTGTCTCCTTGTAATTTTAGAAGAGGAAATAGTTCTGAGAATACAATTTTAAATCAGCGTCTATTGCGAGACTAGCACTGCTGGTATGCAAAATGGTGGAGCGACTGAGAGATGGGGAGAGACACTGAACTCATGTGCCAGGGCTAGCTAGTTATTAAGTTTTTTCCAACCTGGAATTGTGATCTCATACTTCTTTAAAATGTTTCATAAGAGTTCATTTGTTTTTATCATTTTTGGTTCTCACAGGAATAGCACAAAAAAAAAAGGGGGAGAGCTTCTTATTTATTATTTTTCCAGGTTCCACAAATGGAGGCACTAAAGAGTAAATGTGCAGGCTTTGGTCACCCTGCTAGACGGGACAGAAGGCTATCTGACCCTTGCCTCTCCTCAGTGCTGCAGGGTTCCCAACTCAATAAATATTAACTACTAAAGAAGGCGACCCGACACAGAGCTACATTTTTTGAGTCTGACAGATGAGTGATCCTCACTGATAAATTCCTTTTCTGCCAAGTCCAAAGTGTTTGACTGAGCGCTTTGGGGTCATTTGTAAAGTCAAAATAGGTTAGAGGACACAGTGTTTACAAGTTCTCCTAAATCCAGAGTCAGAAATGCTGCAGAGAACATTTTTGCTTTCTCTTTTAAATGTGTAAAAGTTTAATAACTAATATAGTAAATTGTCCTTGACCTAAAATATATCTCCTAAAACTCTTGAACTTTTGGCCACATTGATGATAGTTTATAGCTGCTTATGTAAATTTATATACATATGTGAAGTGTTATTCATATGCTTATAGAAAAGATCACTAGGCATGCATTACTCCTTACTTATTTAAAATGCATAATTGTATGTACGTAGTTAGTATTGAAATTCCTTATTACCTTATAGAAGTTTCACATAGGCATAAGAATGTTCTAGTGCGAAGGGTTCAGGCCGCACTCCAGCAGCTCAGAGTTGTCACTGCTGTTGTTGATCATGCAGCAGTTGCTACTGTCATTTGAAATGTGCTTGTAGCTATTTCCCCACTCAGCCTCTATAGGAAGCATCTACTGATCTGTCTACAAAAGAGGACCAACATGCACTTACCTATACATAGGGGCTCACCTGTAACCAAAGTACTGGGGAAACTGAGGCAAGAGGGTTGTTTCAAGTTTGAGGTCAGCATGAGCTACAGAGTAAAACTCTTGTCTCCAAAAAAACAAAAACAAAAACAAAAAACAAACAAACAAAAAAACCCCAACCTCCACACTAAGCTAAAACCAAAAATGACACCCTCATATTGAAAATTATCCTTTCATATTCTTAATCAGTTTTTCATTTGAAATAAGTTCTTACTCTCTAGCTCCAGGTGACCTCAAATTTGTAGCCCTTCTGTTTTAGGATTATAAGTGATATAAGCATGAGCCGTCATGGAACCTGTTGATTCCCGTTTGTGTGAGAGGACACACCTCTTAGCTATGTGTCTGTTTTTATGTATAGTCATGCTTGCATATTTATATTCTACTGTAATTATAATTGGGTCTGTGAGGGTTGGCAATGATATTCCACACAAAGCACCCAGCACAGTGCACAAAACACGTCTGTAACTGTGGTCTATAGTTATCAGTGAATGATGTGTAAACCCCTCTGGAAGAATAAGACTGTGGCTCAAAGGACATTCTCCTAAGCTTTCAGGCCTTGCATCCATCCTTTCCTCCTGCCTACGTTCTTCCCCCAGTCCCTGTGACTGCTGCCTGCCTGCCTCCCTTCCCTCCCTCTGTTGCCTGTGTTCCTTCCCTGCCTGTCCCTCCTGCTGTCCCTCTCTCCAGTGCTGGACTTCTCTCCTTCTGGTCCATGCATGCATGGCATTGCTTCGTGTTTGCTTCCCAGGGTGCTTTGGAAAGTTATTTAATCTTGCGTTTGACTGCCAGTCTGAGCAGCCACAGATTCCAATATTTATTCATTTATTGTCCTTCAGAACTTTGAAGACATTCTGTTAGCACAATAAAAGATCTCTAAGGCAAGATCTTTGCTCTTTGAGTCATTGAAAGATGCCATATCTGATACACTGAAACCTCAGACAATATACAACACACAATATATGTGTTATATGTACTTATTATTATTATTATTATTATTATTATTATTATTGTGGGGGGGGGTGCGCACGCTCTCGCGCATGCATGTATGTATCCTCTACTAGGATGATATTCACTGTGTAGGCCAAGCTGGCCTCAAACTCACGCTTCTTCTGCCTCTCCCTCTAGAGTGCTGGAATTAAAGGCATGAACTACCACCCCAAGTTGGTGAAAACTTTTTGACAGCAAACTGTAATTGTTTAAGATTGCAGCTAGTGTAAGTCCTCCTCTGGTCCTAATTAGCATTTTTCTAGTATTGACTTCAACATTCATTTCTTTAATGAGCTAATAACACTCCTACTGGGAATATGATACCATTTGTGAGTTGATTGGTTTTGAAAACCATCATTTTCTTTCTTGCTTGAATTATCTCGTTCCTTCAGGTCAAGTTGCTATATCTGAAGCTTTTACTTCTGTACTGTTGGGTTTTTCTCTCACAAGTCTGGTGTTCCTTGTTTATTCTGTGAGTGAATTGAAATTAAGCGGACAATCTGATGGAAATAGTTTTGTGGATTCTTCTCCAGTTATTTAGATCTGTTTTTCTCCTTAAATAGAATTACCAACAGGAATCCTATCCAAGATGGTGGGACTTACATACTGTATGATGTCTCTAAAGGGCCTCCAGTGGACACAAAAGTCATTTCAATGTAGGGGAGTATACAGCAACCAGGAAGGGCAGGGTAAGGACAGAATGCATCAAAGTAGTCAGATAGTTGCAGACTCTAGTCCTAATTTCTGACAGCCTGACATATATAACATACCTATTCCTACCACGTATACCAGAATACCCCCTCTCTGTGTCTCTCTCTGTTTCTGTATCTCTGTCTGTCTCTTTGTTTCTGTCTCTCTGTCTCTCTGTCTCTCTGTCTCTCTCTCTCTCTCTCTCTCTCTCTCTCTCTCTCTCTCTTTCTCTCTCTCTCTCTGTTTTCCACTTTATTCTTTGAGATGAAACCTCTCACTGGCTAGCCAGCCAGCCCCAGGGATCTTCCTGCCTCCACTTCTGAGTGCTTGGACTACAGGCATGTATGCCACACGTAGCTGTTTACATGGGTGCTGGAGATTGGAACTCAAGTCCTCATGCTTTTCAGCAAGAACTTCTCTGACTGGGGAACCTCTCCGGTCCTGTTATGCATCTTAGGAAGAGCTACGGGAAAGGTTTGAAGACTCCAAATGAAATGAGAAAGATATAGAAATTATTGCACTTTCTACATGTGTAGAATCACCATATTGCTCCCAATAAATGTGTACATTTGTCAACTGTCAGTTAAGAAAGAGCAGCGGACCAGGCAGGAGTCTGAGGCAGCTGTGGTGGAGGTGGAGAGGCAGGTTCAGCTTGTTTGACTGTTTTCTGAGTTTATCATAGAGATTTGGGAGTTTCTTCCTGTCTTCTAGAAGGCCACACGACCCTTGTAACCTTCTCTGAGCTGACTGCTTGCTTTCTAACAGGCAGTATAGTACCCTGGCTTTTATCCTGAGGGCAAAGTCTCATCTGCCACACTATGTTTACACAGGTCTTTGGAAAGGGGCCCAGATATCCCAAGGCACAGAATCCAGCTCAATAATGAGGCCACTGATAATTACCCCACAGCCCATCTCAGCTTTGTTGACAGAATGCAGAGCCTTTCTGGGGTCCCCAGGGAAGGCCCAGAGCTCACGCTGTGCCCTGGCCTGCAGCTCCCTCTGTGTGTGCTCATCCGCCCATCTCCCCACCCACCTACTTTGAGTTGTTCAGAAATTTCTCAAAGCTTTCTCTTTGCTGATACCACACTCTTTCCTTCATGATTGCTATTATCACTTTGTTTTCTTTAAAAATACCTGTTGGGCCAGTGAAATGGCTCGGTGGCTAATGGTGCTTACTGCCAAGCCTGACTAGGTGAGTTTGAGTTGCCCCGTTATCTCCACATGTAGGTAGTGACACTGTGTGTGAGCATACATATAAATCTATATTTCCACATACATTTACTACGTAAGTAAAATTACTCATCTATTCAATTCTTTTTGGAGAAATTAGTCTTCCATAAGTTATCAGCAAATTTCTGGGCTTCATGCTTGATTATGTTTTACTGTTTATAATTATTAAAAAATAATGTTGATTATTTAAGCAAAGCACTCAGGAGGCAGAGGCAGAGGCAGGTGGATCTCTGAGTTCAAGGGCAGCCTGGTCTACAAAGGGCATTCTAGGATAGCCAGGGCTGCACAGAGAAACCCTGTCTTGAAAAACTGAAAAACAAACAAAAAACAAACAAATGATAGATAGACAGACAGAAGATAAATTTTTAAAATAAAGAATTTTTAAGTGACATTAAGATTACCTTACAGAATTATCTGTTTGTGGTTGCTAGCATGTTCTCTGCCTCTTTCCCTGGAATTAGGTGACACCCTGATGCTACAGCTAGGTACAAGCACACACTTGCTGAGGCTCTGTCTTCAGTGCAGTTCTCTAAGATGTACCAAAGAACTCTCAATCCCAAACACATAAATGGCCTTTTTTCTCCTTTTCTCTTTGGTTCTGGGATTTGAACCCAGGACCTTTCTATTACTAAACTTTGTGTCTGAACCACACCCAAAGCCCTTATAATTTAGAGTTCTCTATTTGAGATTCCCATCTTTAAAAGAGTGTTTAAAGAAGTACTTATCTTAAGATAAAAAGAACTACAAAATGTCTGATTGCACCAACGAACCCTAGCCCTGTGCTCTCATGAGTACAGCAAGGTCAGAGCCGGCTCCGGCTGAGGAGCTAGCTCAGTGGTGGACTGCGTGTGGGAGAGCCTAGATTCAATTCCTAAAGAACAATTGCGGTTCTGTCACTCATGAACCTTGAACAAATATTTACAGTTTCTAAACCTCAGTTTTCTGAACCTTAAATAACCATAATAATAGTACCCAGATTTTATTTATTTAAAATGATTCTTTAACACTGACCAAATCACATAGAAAGGGCCTTGTTAGATGTCAACATTCATTATTGATATCTGTACTTAATTACAGAAGAGGGGCTCCAGAAACAGCTCAGCAGTTAAGAGCACTAGCTGCTCTCCCAGAGAACCTGTGTTTGAGTCCTAGCACCCACATGGCAGCTCACAAGTCTATAACTCCAGTTCCAAGGGATCTGATGTCCTCTGCTGGCCTCCATAGTCACTGCATGCACATGGAGGCAAATCACTCATAGGCATGAAAGAAAAAAAAAGAAAAAAAGGTTTTTTGTTTTTATTGTTGTTTGTTTTAAGATTTGTTTATTTATTACATATACAACATTCTCCCTGCATGTATGCCTGCAGGCCAAAAGAGGGCACCAGATCTCATTACAGATGGTTGTGAGCCACCATGTGGTTGCTGGGAATTGAACTCAGGACCTCTGGAAGAACAGCTGGTGTTTATAACCACTCTCTCCAGCCATCTCTCCAGCCTAGAAAAAAAAGGTTAATGACAACAATTCTATAGTTGATGTGTAATCCCCTTGTCTTAAGACATCCGTCAAGTTCTGAGGAGTACTCATTGCTTTCTGGTTCCATCTGGTTGGTCCTTTTGGTACCTTATCATTGCACACAGGATAGCACACAGGACAGAAGTTCCCACTTCTCTCACTTCTCAGGCTGGAGGTCTGTGACATGAAGGACATTCATGTTGCTGTTTACCACCACCAGTGTTCAGCTCTATGATTATTTCTGCTTTGCAAAACTGAAACTCTATACCTTTTAAACTAGATTTCCCCATTTTCTCCCTCTTTTCAGCCTCAGGCAACCATTATTCTATTTTCTGTTTCTAAAAGTCTGTCTGCTTTATAGACTTGATTTGTGCAGAATTTTATGGTATTTTTTTCCTTAGTGACTGGCTTATTTCAGGCAGCACAATGTCTGAAGACTCTTTAGCAATTGTGAGAATCTCATCCTTTTTGAATACTAAATACTATTCCATTTTGCACACCTATCACACTTTATTCATCTATTTCTCTATCCATTCACACTTGGTTGCTTCCACCAGTAGGCTATTATGGATAACTCTATTAATATTAGAGTGTAAAGGGGCTAGAGAGATGGCTCAGAGGCTAAGAGCACTGACTGCTCTTTCAGAGGTCCTGAGTTCAAATCCCAGCAACCACATGGTGGCTCATAACCATCTGTAATGGGATCCTACCCCCTCTGCTAGGTTTCTGAAGACAGCTACAGTGTACTCATATGCATAAAATAAATAAATAATTTTAAAAAAATATTAGAGTGTAAATATCCATCATCCATTCAGATATACTTTCATGTCTTGGTATATATATCCTGAGGTAGAACTGTATTATACAGCATGGGATTTCCAAATTTCTACTCTTTTTGTTTGTTTGTTTGTTTGTTAGTGTTTTATGATCTCTGTTTGGGAGATTTACACACCAGGTATCAAGTTTGATTTTTCCTTAGTTTCACAGATAAACATGGTGATACATCTCTTCAAAAAGTAGAGACAGATCTCTTTTCTTAAGCCTAGCACACAGTCAACCTGGCCTATAGCACTGTAATGACCCAACAGGATCTGCTCAATTCTCCCAAGACTCTTCCAGGGACTAGGAGACTCTTCTGAGGCCTTGTTTTAGAGATACCCTTTTTGTTAGTTATCAGGAGTAGATCGGTAAGAACTTACCCTCATTTACTCTGTCAATGAGAGAACTAGAGGCTCTAACTTCTCCGTACCATGCACTTCCAATAAGCAGGTCTGAAAATGGTTTTCAAATGCTTTGAAGTGTGCCAGATGTGGATAAGGCAACAGAGTACAATTGCACACGAGTCTTGGTCCCCTGGGCCTAAGCAGGCTGAAGTGACACAGATTAGGACTAAGATAAACACGTCTGGGGAAACACCTACACACTGTAGGAAATTTGGAAGAACCGAGAGCATAACAAGGTGACCTGACTCTTGGTCTGCTATGCAGACATAAGCATTGCCAGTTTGGTAAATACCCTCCCATTTTCTTTATAACCACCCGGATTGCTAGCCTTTAGGTCTGTGGTGACTTTCTTTATATGACAATAGTGTGCCCTTCCCCCAGCCTTGAGCAGGCTAAATAGACCTTAAGTACTTGCCACAGTTGGACCTTAACCCAGGTAGAGTCTTTTGGCTTGCTGAACCTGCAATTTCCTACAGGAGTAGACTGCCAGATGAGCTTGCTTTGCAACATAATCCAGCTAAAACAAAGGATGGAGTCTGTGGGCTTTCCCTGTATAAACGCAGTGCTGAAGATTCAACTTTGAGCCTTGATCAGAAACTTTATCTTGGCTTCATCCTTCACTCTCACCTCATTCCAGGCCCCCTTTTAGCTATACCCAGTTTGTCCATGGCCGCTGGATGCCTACACAATAGTACTTGGGACAGTACAACAAAAATACATTTCTGTTTCTTTAATAAATACTTAGCATTCCAAGGATTTTTTTCTTTCCCTTATGAGAGGGAAAGAAAGCAAAAAAAAAAAAAAAAAAAAAAAAAAAAAAAAAAAAGATATGAAAACACTCTGTTGATCAAGTCCTAAGGGCAGACAATACACACAGCTGGATTGCACACACAGAAAATACAGTTGCTGCCACCTAAAGGAAACATGCTGAAAGTGAGAGAGTTGGTTTTTAAAAATAATTTAAAAATTTATTCTTGGATCATCTCATGTATTTTGACCATACACACCCCTCCCTCCTTCCCCTAACTCCTGTCAGATTTTTTTATTGTTTATTTATTTATCTGTTTGTTTATTTTTATTTTGGTTTTCCAAGACAGGGTTTCTCTGTATAGCCCTGGCTGTCCTAGAACTCACTCTGTAGACCAGGCTGGCCTCAAACTCAGAAATCTGCCTGCCTCTGCTTCCCAAGTGCTGGGATTAAAGGCATGCACCACCACCGCCCGGCAGATTATTATTATTATTATTTTAAATAACCTCCTGGGTCCAGTTAATGTTCCCAGTCTAGGCATGGGTGTGGGACAACCACAGGAGCATGATCAACTACCAGAGGCCACAGCCTTAAAGAAATCTGACTCTCTCTCTCTTCAGGGTAGCCATCAGCTATCAGGGGCTCTCAGCCAGGGTTGGGTTGTGTGCCCGTCCTCCATCTGTACTGAAGCGTTGGCTGATTTGATCTGGCAACCACATTTGCCTGAGTTCATAGTGCCAAGGTCATGTTTGGAAGGCACTTGTTTTGATTTGATTTTTTTTTCTTTTACTGAGGTTCTTTTTTAAAAAGATACTTTAAATTTTTTTATTTTAATTACCAGCTAGTGTACTTATTGACTTAGAGTTTTAACTGACAAAATAGCATATGGTGAAATACGAATCCATGCCTGTCCTGCCTTTCCCTCCACAGCCTCCTCAAAGCTAATCTCCAAGAGCAGTTTCTTTGGTGTTTTTTCAAAAATAGCCTGTATAGATATAAAACTCATTGTGTGTGTGTGTGTGTGTGTGTGTGTGTGTGTGTGTGTGAGAGAGAGAGAGAGAGAGAGAGAGAGAGAGAGAGAGAATAATATCCTTTTCCCATGGGTGTTAATATTCTAGACTCATGTACTCCCTGACACCTTGCCCACTGGTGGCCTCTGAATGCCTCCCACAGCTCCTGTGTTTGAATATGTGTCCCCTGGTGGTGGTACTGTTTTGTGACTCTGTGGCTTCTTGGACCATGGGGCCAGGCAGTTTGATACAAGTCATTGGTGGCAGGCCCGTGAAGCTTTGAGTTTCGGCTGTAGCTCTCTTGACTTTCTGTCTGCTGCCATGGCCAATGTGACCAGCTGCCAGCTTCCACAGCCATAGATGGACATGCTCCTGCTGCCAAGCTTTCTCCACAATGATGGACTGATGTCCCGTGAAACCATGAGTAAAAACGTGACGTTCTTCCCTTCAGTTGCTACTGCAGCCAGAGGAAAGCACTGATGCATTGTGAGTCTCTTGTGAATGTCTGTGCTTTGTTTTCATTTTCTGGGTGTATACCATGCCAGCATATTGGGACAATTTATTTGAAGAGTGTTTACATCATATCCTGTTTAACCAAGATAGGATGAACCAATCTTTTTTGTTATTGCTGTCTGTCTGTTTTGAGATATAGTCTCACTCTGTAGCCCAGGTTGACTTCAAACTTGTGATTCTCCCATCTCAGCCTCTTTAAGTGCTGGAAATACAAATGGATAGCACTATGCCTCACTCAGATATTCATGTTATTTCGATTTCCAACTTCCCCAGTGATAAATGTGTTGACTTTATTTGTACATAATCTTTGCATACATGTAAAGACACATGTGCAGCCTATGACTCTAGAATGGAAAATTTTTTTTTATTTCTTCTTCAACTCCAGCTCTGCCTCACTTCTCTTCCCCCTGTTTTCCAGAAAAGCTATGAAATGGTCAGCCAGAAACCAGTGTTTAGGAGATGGAGAGATAGCTCAGTTGTTCAGAGCACTTGCTGCTCTTCCCGAGGACCAGAGTTCAGTTCCCAGCACCCACATCGGGTGACTCACAACTGTCTGTAATTTTAGCATTATGGGACCTCATCTCTCTGGCCTCCTGCACTCACAGGCCCACATGCTCATGCAGGCAGCCACATGTGCACACACACACACTTACATATGATTAAAAATAATAAACATAAATCATAAGAAAATCTAATGGCGTCTATGTGCTGTTATTCGCCACTGAGGCATGCAGTGTTGCCATCGTGCCTTCGTTATACAGAGTCTGTTTAGCCTGATGTCAGTAATTGTTAATCTTCCAGTCTAGGATAAAGAGATATGGAGATGATGGTCAGGGGATACATAGTCACAGTTAGACAGAAGGAATAAAGCTTTACTTTTAAAACTTTGAGGTATTACAAAGCCTGGTGAATAATGAGCCAATGTCAAGTGCTCTTACCACAAGAAAGAAAGCACTGAGATGCTAATTTTAGGGGGTTTAATGGTTCCTCATTGCGCTTTTAAGTCATAATGTTAATTAAATTTGTTGTTTTGGTTTTTATTGCCTCTGTGTCTTGCATGTATGCTGTGTGAGTTCAGGAGACCACTGAGGCTGGGAGATGGCCCTGGATTATCTACAACTGGACAAGCCAGGTCTTAAGCCTTACAGTTCATGTGCTGGGAACTAAATGGGATCCTCTGAAGAGCAGCAAGTGCTTTTTGGTGCTGAGCCATCTCTCCAGTCCGATATAACATCATTCTGTATCCTATAAATACACGCAACTATAACTTACCAATTTACGATGGTAAAAATAGAAAAATTAGGTGCTGGAGCCACTGTCGCCGAGCCCAGGCCACGCTGCTATTGCTTGCCCATCGCCTCCCATCATGCACTAGTGGTCTCAAAAGATCCAAAGTCCAAGATGGCAACCCTCAAGAATCAGCTGATTGCGAATCTTCTTAAGGAAGAACAAGATTACAGTTGTTGGGGTTGGTGCAGTTGGCATGGCTTGTACCATCCTAAGGAAGGAATTGGCAGATGAGCTTGCCGTTGTTGATGTCATGGAGAACAAGCTAAAGGGAGAGATGATGGATCTCCAGCATGGCAGCCTTTTCCTTAGAACACCAAAATTTGTCTCCAGCAAAGACTACTGTGTAACTTCAAACTCCAAGCTGGTCATTATCACAGAGGGGGCCCTTCAACAAGAGGGAGAGAGCCTACTCATTCTGGTCCCACGAAACATGAACATCTTTAAGTTCTTCATTCCCAACATTGTGAAGTACAGTTCACACTGCAAGCTGCTTATTGTCTCAGATCCAGTGGCTATCTTGATCTGCGTGGCTTGGAAAATCAGTGGCTTTCCCAAAATCTGAGTTATTGGAAGTGGTTGCAGTCTGGATTCAGCTCTGTTCCATTACCTGATGGGAGAAAGGTTGGGGGTTCACCCGCTGAGCTGTTATAGGTGCATCCTGGGAGAGCATGGTGACTCCAGTGTGCCTGTGTGGAGTGGTGTGAATATTGCTGGCATCTCCCTGAAGTCTCTGAATCCAGAACTGGGCACTGATGCAGATAAGGAGCAGTAGAAGGATGTTCATAAGCAGGTGGTTGACAGTGCGCATGAGGTGACCAAGCTGAAAGGTTACACATCCTAGGCTATTGTCCTCTCTGTGGCAGACCTGGCCAAAAGCATAATAAAGAACCTCAGACAGGTGCATCCCATCTCCACCATGATTCAGGTATACCCCATCTCCACCATGATTCAGGTGCACCCCGTCTCCACCATGATTCAGGTGCACCCCATCTCCACCATGATTCAGGTGCACCCCCATCTCCACCATGATTCAAGTGCACCCCATCTCCACCATGATTCAGGTGCACCCCATCTCCACCATGATTCAGGTGCACCCCATCTCCACCATGGTTCAGGTGCACCCCATCTCCACCATGGTTCAGGTGCATCCCATCTCCACCATGATTCAGGTGCACCCCATCTCCACCATGATTAAGGGTCTCAATGGAATCTGTGATGATGTCTTCCTCGGTGTCCCATGTATTCTGGGACAAAATGGAATCTTGGATGTTGTGAAGGTGACTCTGACTCCTGAGGAAGAGGACCTCCTGAAGAAGAATGCAGACACCCTCTGGGGAATCCAGAAGGAGCTGCAGTTCTAAAGTCTTCCCTGTGTCCTAGCACCTTACTGTCCAGGCTGCAGCAGGATTTCTATGGAGACCATACCACATTGAGCTGTGGTTGGTGGTCTGGGGAAAAATCTGAGTTCCCACAGCTCTGCGCTGCTGCCAAGTGGTACTTGTGTTGTAGTAACCTGGTTAGTATGACAGTCCCACTGTCTCTGAGACACATTGCTAACTGTGTGATTGCTTCGATTACCCTGTGAGCCTGCTGCATTGCTGCCCTGAGCACCCTCACCAAACATGCCTAGGCCAAAAGTTCCCAGTTAGTGATAACCTGGCTCCAGTGTATAAGTTCATTATGCATATCTTGTGCATAAATGTTCTACAGGATATTTTATGTATTATATGTGTCTGTAGTGTATGTGAAATGTAAGATCTGCATATGGGCAATGGAACCAACCACTCAAGTGTCATGCCAATGAAAACACCAAATAAACCTTGAACAGTGAAAAAAATAGAAAAATTAAAATGAATGATGTTTATTTCCTTCCTCACTTAATAGTTTGTTAGTTTTTATATATTATTTTACAGTCACCTCTTCCCCCAAGAAATTCTACATTTGGCAAATTCTTCATCATAGTTTTCCCTCAAATTTGGCAACACATGAAATAAATATTTCTACTCTTCTCCCTAAACATCTTCATTATACATTTCCACTGTCTTCTGGGGATATTTCTTGCTAGATATGATAGATATTTCAGCCGAATTATAGATATTTATATTATATATATATATTATATGATAGATATTTCTTTCAGAATTTTGAGAATGTATAATTCTGTATAATAGTGGTATTGAAGAGTTTGGTGCCAGTGAGATTGCTTACCCTAAAGTAGCATGTGACCTGGTTTTTTGTTTTTGTTTGTTTGTTTGTTTTTCTGGAACTTTTGGGGATCTTCTGAGATCTGAAATCTTAGGATAGCATGCTGTAGAGCATGCAGCAGACAATGGTATCAGAGCTCCATGGAGTACATCTTCCCTCTACAGTACAGAGCTGCTGTACAAATGCTTGTCTGTTCTGTGTGGTGATTCTTAGCTCATGCTCCAGAAAGAAGCACGTGACTAGCTCTTTCCAATAGAAAAAATATGGGCAGAACTGATGTATACAGTACAAGTTCAAGTGGTGGCATTAGGCCTGGAGGTCAGCACCAGGAATGCCCCCAGCTCTTGGTACAGTGTTGACTCAGGCATCAAGGCTATGTCTGTAATCCATCCTGTCCTCTGCTTCCGCCCCATACCCCATTACTCATCTACTTGGTGACTCTATTTGGCCTCTGTTGACAGCTGACCCATGTCTTAACATCCTCTGGTTGATATTATCTCTGCTAAATTGCTTTTCATCCATTAATTTTCCATCTTCTAAATATTTGTCAAAATTTTTTCTGTTATCCTCTCTGTATTTATGAATCTTCCATCCTTTAACTGTTGCTTGGAGGGGCTTGGGTGACTAGAGGAGGGTGTTAATTGGCCGGAGCTGTTGTGACAAATAAATATAGAAGTAGTAGCTTAAAGCAACAAGTTAGGTCTGGAGAGATGGAAACTTCAGAGCACTGAGATGGCTTGAGTGCAGATGGCTCTTGGAGGCTCCCATGTGTGGACACTTGGTCCCCAGCCTATGGAACTGTTTGGAAAGCAGAGAGAGCTGTAGTCTTGTTGGAGGAGGTATGTCACCACTGGGGGACTTTGAGGTTTCAGAAACACACACCATTCCCAGTGCGCTCTTGATCTGGTTCCTACCTGTGGATCAGATGTAAGTTCTCAGCTCCAGCTCCATACCGAGCCTACCTGCCTGATGCCTACTCCCTGCCATGATGATCATGGACTCGTCCTCTGAAACTGTAAGCAGCCATTGAATGTTTCTTCTGCCAGTGTAGAGCCAGTTTCTTCTTAGTGTTCCAGGAAGAGAAGAACAATGAATGAATGCAGAGAGACACATAGGCTCTCGGGTTTTTTTTCCTAATAAAAGAGAAAAACCTTATTTTACATTTTGTTTATTCAAAGGACAGAGCAGAGTTACTGAGTCCCTGGGAACGTCAGGCCTCATTTAGAGCGTTGGAGGTCATAGGACTCAAAGATACCTCATGAACACTCTTCCCCCAAAAGCACAGCTACAGGCATTTTCCCCTGGCTATCAGATTGCCCTGAAGTATACTGTAAAGAAATGAAGGCCAAGGGGAGACAGAACTGAGTCACAGGTTCTCCTTGAATCCAGGTTTGCCCTTAAAAGGAGATCTTTTACGGGCCATTTGTACAGCAGCATTTTTTCTATGTTATCTCTGGTTGTGGTGTTGTATAAAGACTATAGAAATGTAGCTAAGTTAAAACACATACTGCTCTGACCAAGGACCCATGCACTCATGTCTGGAGGCTCATAGACATTATTACTCTATCTACAGGGGATCTGATGCCCTCCTCTGGATTCCAGGGGAGACACTCAGGCATACACATTCCCACACACAAAGAAGTATGCAACAATTTAAAAATAAAATAAATCTCTCTTCTTTTTTCAGCAACAGAAACTTGTTCTTGTATAATTCTGAAAGTAGAAGTGTGAAATCAGTTTTATTTGTCCAAATCAAGGTGTTGACAGGGCCTCATGCCCTCTGAATCAGCAACCACACACCTGGCAAGAAGTGATTTGGGAGGACTTATTTTAACTCACAGTTTTACAGTCTGTCATGGCACAGAAGGCACAGTGGCAGGAGCAGCTCAAGACGGTGGCAACAGGAGTTAGGAGCTGTGTGCTCCCTAGATCAGAAGCCAGAGGAGCTGCAGTGTGGCTGTTAGCCTCAAGGCTAGCTAGAGTCTCTCTAGAGTCTCCTTACCTTGCATTAGCCTTCTTAAAGGTTTTAGAACCTCTCCAAACAATGCAACTGTTTGGGACCAAACACTGCTAGGCAGTGGGATTTATTTGCCCCAATCAATAGCATCACTTGAGGCTTGGAGGGGGGGGAGACAGCCCTGCCTTGTGTCTTCCAGTTTCCAGCAGCTGCTGCCATTCCTTGGGTTGTGGCTACATCACCCCTATTTTCACTCCATAGCAACATTGCTTCCTCTTCTAGATGAGTTCTAGAAGAATACTTGTGGTTTTGTACTTCAAATGCACCTAATAATCTATAATCTCGGAATCTCAAAGCCTTCAATTTCATCTGTAAAGGCTAGCAGGTTAGACAGCATTCACAGGTTCTGTAGACTGAGCTGTACACAAATCTTTGGGCACTGAATCACAGCTTACCACAAGAAGAGAAAAGCAGGGCTGAAGAGATGGCTCAGTGGTTAAGAGCACTGACTGCTCTTCCAGAGGCTCTGAGTTCAATTCCCAGCAACCACGTGGTGGCTCACAACCATCTGAAATAAGATCTGATGCCCTCTTCTGGTGTGTTTTAAAAAAAATGGGCCTAGAGAGGAGTTGCCCTCAGAAGGGATTAATTGAAAAAAAAAGATATAAGCATATGGCCAGTCCACATTTTAATTTTTTTTCTTTCTTGAGGCAGGATCTCACTATGTAGCATTGGTTGGCCTTGAATTTACCATCCTCCTGCTGCAGGCTCACAAGTACTTGGTTTACAGGCAAATGCCCCAACATCCAGCTTTCCATCCTATTAAGTGGACTGCAGGTCCGAGTTTGCTTCTAGTATCATTAGAATTCTTTTCTCTTTCTTTATATCTTTGTTTCTTTCTTTCTCATTTAAAACTCTCATCTGAGTTTTATTTTTGAATGAAACTTTTTTATCCCAAGCTCCAATTATTAAGTATTTTATTTTCCCAGTCAAAATAAAGAAAGCGACTATATAAAAACAAATCAACATCAAAGCCACTGCATTTATTTTCCTATAACAAATACAAAAAATTAAAATAAGGGTTTTTGTTGCTGTTGCTTTGTTTGTTTTTGTTTTAAATCAATACCACTTTAAGAAAGTTTCTTTGCTCACTTTGGGTTCTGGTGAATGACTGTTTCTTCTTGGGGAATGGAAAGTCCCTTCTGCATGTCACTCTCATCCGTGACAGCTCCCCAGCAGCAGGCTGGCATATTATAGGCACTCAGCATCACTCCTACAGACACACAACAGAGGGAAGGCTGTGCGGGTTAAGAATGGGCGCTTTTCCACTCATTCACTGCTCCTGGCCTTCCAAGCAGCAGACTCTGCAGGGCCTGGCACTGTCCTTCATGTGCTAGTTCTTAAGACCAAGCCAGGCCAGGGCCTAATCACACTCCCAGGGCTTGGAGGCCTGGCTGCTCTGCAAACTGATCCAGAAATATGCAAATTAGTCGCCCTTTCCCCCCCCCACTTCTGGCACCTACAATAAATAGCCAATAAATAGCCAGTCGCCTTCATGCGTGGGTTGTTGTTTTGGTTTTTTTGTTTGTTTGTTTGTTTGGTTGGTTGGTTGGGTTTTTTTGTAAGGCTGTGCATAAGGATTGTTCCATTCCAGCCATCTTCTCACTTTGTGCAGGATAATTTAGAGGCTGCCAGGGTGACTGTTTTGTTTCAGAGCAGTGTCATTTATTTCTGTTTGGGATCTTCTGTCCATGAGCCATTTCAGTAGTGGTGCTGAGAAAAACAGAAGATTTCTGTCAACTTAGGGTGTCAGAGCTGGACAATTCCTTATTTGGAGTGTGTGTCCCACAGGTGTGCGGTGGGCACAGGACGCCTTTCAGGAGTTGGTTTTTTCCTTCTGCAGAGTGTGTCCTTGACGAACTCAGGGCAGTGGCTTGGTCGGAAGCTCCACAGCCTGCTGAGACATCTTGCCGGCCCTCATGATGGACCCTTGAGTTTTTTGCTCGTTTTTTCTCCCTCTCCTCCCCTTACCCATCCTCTTCTCATTCTTGTTCTTTCTATTTCATTTTTTCCGCTTAAGACAAAGTCTATTGGCCAGTGATGGTACACACCTTTAGTCCCAGCTCTCAGGAGGCAGATGCAGGTGCATCTCTGAGTTTTATGTCAGTCTGTTACTTGTCCAGGTTGACTTCAAATTTAATGGCTCAAGGATCTTCCTGCCTCAGCTTCTTGAGTACCTGGAAATATAGACACTACAATGACTAGCTTCGCTTTAGTCTGAATTGTGACTTTCATTTTATTGAAAGGATGGCATAGTTTGAATCTCTCTGTTTGCCAAGTACTAATATAACAAGTGTCTTTCAGTTTTACACCCCTCTCAATTTCTCTCTCTCTCTCTCTCTCTCTCTCTCTCTCTCTCTCTCTCTCTCTTGTGTGTGTGTGTGTGTATGTGTGTGTGTGTGTGTCTCTGTGTGTGTCTGTTTGTCTCCACCCCTCCCATCTCTATATTGTTCATTTTATCTAACAGGGGTTTTTCTATATAGACATGGCTGTCCTGAACTCACTATGGAGCCCAGGCTGGCTTGATCTGGTGGCAGCCCTCCTCCTTCAGCATCCCAAGTGCTGGCACAATAGGTGCCACACACCGCTTCTTTTATACATTAGCCACTATTGGTTGGCTTTGTTCTGCAGTCCTGAAGCGCCCCCCCCCCACCAGGTCAGTAACACATGTGCACATATGGCCATCCTGTAATGAATCTTTCTTTCATGGATGATCTAGACTTTTGCAAATTCTAATCTGTTACTTTCAGCATTTCCTATGTCTAGTACCCTCTTGAAATAGAACTCTCCCATGCTTGTCTGGCACCAATTCTTTTACCTTATTTATTGTTTCTGATCTGCTCTTTTTGATTTGGAATGTGCCAAAAAGAAACAAGAATGAGTCAAGTCAAAGTGAAGCAGTGGAAGGAAGAAGAGAAGAGGGAGGTGCGAGGATAAGCAGAGACTCGTGGAGAAATTCTGACATTTTCTTCTTTAAATCTGGATCCTAATGCAAACACATTCAATTCAGAATTCTAGTCTATGCTTGCTGTGTGGATAAACAGCACAGCAGTAAAGAAAGCCGAGGCTCTAGGCACCCTTCTTGGATCTTTCTGCCCTGCCCCTTAGTTCTCTTGTAAATGCCTTAGTATACCACAGTGATGCCTGCTTTACAAAATGTTTGTTTCCGGAAGTTGTAAAAGTGAAGGGGGGCATTTAGAATTACAGAGATGAATCCAGATTTAGCTTGGTGACCTTGGACAAAATATAAAATTCTTGAAGTTTTAGCTTTGCCATAGACAGTGTTTACCTCATCAGTAGCTATAGAGAAAATGCATAGAGAGGTCTTAGAATAGTGGCTGACATGTAAAACAATCCAATCATCAGCAGGGAGGAGCCAAGTGAGCTGTAAGGTCAAGGGAGGCTTCCACCCAGCCAGAAGAATGAACACCAGCTGCAGATGCCAAGAGCTGTTTAAAGCAGAGGAAACTGGGTCACTGGCATAGAAAGAGATTGAGTTCTACTTGCTGTCGGAGGCCAGCAGTGCAAGGTTCCACCCTGTCTACTTATAACCTGTGTCCTTCTATAGCCTTAGCCACTGAGAAGATTCTAGACAGTACCTGTGACTTTCCATTTTTTCTAGCTCCCTAAGTTCAATTGTAAGTCATTCTGTTCACCTCCTTGAGTGATCCTTAGCTGCTCCATACATCTCATGGTCCTTTTTAGTTATTGGGCCAAGGCAGGACCTTTTTTAACTGTAACTCACCAAACTACTTCATATCATTATCCATAGAAGGATGATCTGCAGTTTCCTTGACTAACACATTGGTGTGTCATCCCTTCCTATGTTGAAGATCAATCCTACATGTGATGTCTTAAGAAACGGACCTTGGGGGGATGGGCCACAAAGTCCTGAGGGTTCTGCCCCTCTGAATGGAATTAGTGCCTCTATAAAGGAAACTGAAGCGAGCCTGTTTTCCCACTTTGGTCGTGCAGTCACATGAGAACTCAGCAAGAGGCACTATCTAGGACTTAGGGTATATTTCAGTGGTAGAACACTTCTGTAGCATTCACAAGGCCATGATTATGTTTCCTACCACTGAGAAAAGAGAGAGGAAAACACCAATGTTTGGATGATCTATGAAATGTTGTGGGAAATATTTAGAACAAACAACAACAACAAAAAAAATGGCACGTTCCCTCTTGTGCCTCTGCCCCAGCAGTCTGGTCCGCCAAGCACTGGCCAGCCTGTTTTAATCTTGTGGAGACTCTGACTCAGAACTCCACAATCTCTCCACCAAGCTTGCTAGGTTCCCACTGGCGGGTTGCTACCACACCAACCCCAAGCTTCAAATCCCCCCACGGCCTTTGTGGAGCACCTCAGACAAATCAATGCTTTGCCACTGCACCTTTCTCTCTTGAACCCAGAGGAGTCACTGAGTAAAGGAAAACACAACACAAACTTAGTTCAGAAATGATGGTAACTCAATTGCTGGGCGCAGCAATTAAAATCCTAATTTTGTATGCCTTATTAAATCTAAATCCTCCAGTGGTGAATCCTGACAGATCCACCATTGAAACCGGGAGACACTTGTAATACCTCTTGTCCTCATGCCATCCCATCCAAAAGAACCTAACTCTCTCCTGCTTCCTTGCTTCCTCCGTCCAACCTGGAAGTTCCTCCTACCCGCCCAGTGATTGGCTCCTTTATTCATTAGGGGACTGGTTCACAAGAAATCACCTGAGTACATGTGACTCACTCCTTGTCCACAGCCCATCACAGGAGAGCAGAATTAGCATCAAAATACAAACAGCACCAGGCCCATCCACAACAATGAAACATCCAATCTACTGGTGCATTCACCATGACATCTCTAAGCCCTGGCACTGTAAGTGACAAATCTCTTTTATTTGCAAACTATCCAGCCTAAGATATTGTGTTATATTAGCCTGGATAGATGAAGACATCAACACTCAGCTTAAACTTATGGAGGTCCCTAGGCTGCTGAGCAATACTGTCAAGTTCCCAAGGTCTTTGTTGTCTTCATTCAGCTTACTCTGGGCTGATGGGGGCTACCTTGGAACCTCAGGGTCTCAGTAAGTCACCCAGCTGCATATGCACTAAAAGCGTCATAACTGCCCTCCCTCTATTCTTTCTTCTCTCTCTCTCTCTCTCTCTCTCTCTCTCTCCCTTTCTGTTATTTTCTGAAACGGGGTCTCATTATGTAGCCCAGGTAACCCTTGAGCCCAAGATTGTCCTGCCTCTTGAGTCCTACCTTCCATTGGCAAGTCATCTATCTCTGTCTGAAATTTTTCTAGTGATGAGATACGTGACATGTTTTAAAGTGGTCGAAAGGCATATCTGTGGAATATAATCCAGCACATCTCATTGTAACTTTTAAAGGATCACATGATCAAATTATGCAGAACTAAACTCCTCTGAGTCAGTGGTCAGCTGCAGCTAGTTGGGGGAATTCTAAGCATCCTCCTTAATACCTTTTTTCTCCTTTCTCCCATGTACTTGTCCTAAAGTTACAGCCTAAAACTTTATGCTTTAAAAATTCACACCTATTTTGTTTGTGTGAGAGTATAGAGGTGCATGCATGGATTTCAGAGATCAACCCCAGGGTGTCTGTCTGTGTGTCCTGAGAGTCGAACTCAGGGCATCCAAGTTTGGTGGCAAGTGCTATTACCCACTGAACCAT
This sequence comes from Apodemus sylvaticus, assembly GCF_947179515.1. Taxonomy (NCBI): domain Eukaryota; kingdom Metazoa; phylum Chordata; class Mammalia; order Rodentia; family Muridae; genus Apodemus; species Apodemus sylvaticus. The sequence continues at coordinate 77,174,980 of NC_067478.1, forward strand.
CCTGTCAGTCAATAGGTTTCGTTTTAATATAACTATTAATCTTTTACTTCTAATCCAAAGAGTGTCCCAAATACACCTTCAACCCCCTCATTTCTAAGGTTCAAAGTTTTGTGCTTTCACAAAAGCACACCCTTCGGCTCCGGACTAGACTGGTTTGTTATTCTTTGTACCTGGAGTTGCTGTGCCCAGCTGTTTACTCTGTTAGTTCACTTCAGGCTCTTTCCCCTCCCCTTACTTCAACCAACTGAGGAGGCTGCTGGCCCGTGCCCTTCAGGGCTGGCCTTGGAAGCTTCAATTTTTCAAGCTACCAGTGACTGTTTTCTGTTTCCTTGGGCTCCACCTAGTGGGCTGAAGTGGCCAGCACTGCCCTCACTTAGATCTGTTTACAATATTCTGGCTGCTTGGAAGATTTCCTCCTAAGATACTGGCAAATCTAAGGTCAGGATACCAATAGATATGGTGTGATGTTAGAACCAGAATCTTACAGATGACACTTTCTTATGGTATGTCATATGATAGAAGGACTTGTAGAGGTTTCAACCTGTGGGTCTTGACCCCTAGAGGGTGAATGACCCTTTTACAAGGGTCATCTAAGACTATTGGAAAATACAGATATTTATATTATAATTCATAACAGTAGCAAAATTACAGCTATAAAGAAGCAATGAAAATAATTTTATGATTAGAAATGTTGACTAGAGGATCTCTGTAGGGTCTTTTTCATTGGACACTAATCCAATTCACAGATATCTGCCCACTTAACCCAGTAGTAATTATCTTCCAAAGAGAATGACCTGATCCTTTGGAATCAGGTAGGAGTTCAACATATTAATGGGGATGGAGATGATATGATGCAAATATAGTATGTAGCACTTAGACTTAATGTTTCCTCTTTCAAACGTCTGCTCATTCTTAGAATTGCAAGACCTTATTGAACCTCATGGATACATTACTTCATTACCTGGACTAGGAGGAGCTCTCAGAAGATGCACCTTACACCCGTGTCACTGATACGCAACTGCTTGTTCTTCTTAACATTATCATCTTTGTTACTTAGGGACATAACTGCCAAGGCACATGTAGCTCCAGAGGACAACTTTGTGGAGTTGGTTCTTTCCTTCCATTTTCGTGAGGGTTCTAGAGAGCAGCCTGACTTTTAGATTGTAAGGGCAAGGGCTATAGTCTCTTAGGCCCTGATTGCTGTTTTTAATATGTAAACTTTGTCTCTCTGAAAAACCTTCTAGCTAGATACATCATTTATACAATCACACTCTTTTTTTTTGTCTACCTTATGTAAGGAAATCTGGTCTGGGGGTATATGCAAATTTCAAGCACTCAGAGTGAGTGTTTATCTGTTTCACCTTACTTAGACTCTCAAGTCCCAGGCGATACTTACTGAAAGGTACAATGACACAATGCTGACTTAGACATTGGGAGTACAGTATTAGAATCGCTAAATTCCAGGGATTGAGTGGGATAGGAAGCGTTGCCATGGGAACAAAACAAGCATGCATGAGAAGGGCTGATAAGTGCTTTAACAGTAAAGCAAGGAAGGCATACAGGTAATGAGGGAGAGTAGATGCTGTTTTACAATAAGCAAAGATTCACTGGTGAAGGGCCATTTGCAAAGGTCCCTAAAGGTAGCAAAGGAAAGCCTGGTGCACTGATGAATTGGTTACACGTGGTGTAAAAGATAGAACTTCTGGGCTAGAAAGATGGCTCAGTGGTTAAGAACACTGTCTGCTCTTCCAGAGGTTCCGAGTTTAATTCCCAGCAACCACATGGTGGCTCACAAACATCTGTAATGGGATCTGATGCCCTCTTCTGGTGTATGTGTATCTGGAGACAGTGACAGTGTACTCACACAGATGCAATAAATAAAATCTTTGTAGAATTTTTCCCATGATCACTAATTTGGCCTATGAACAACTAGAGCACTGGGGTGATGTTTAGCTCAGTGGAAGGGCGTGTGCATGTGGGAGACCCTGAGCTCAATTTCTAACAAAAACAATCTTTCAATAAGAAAAAAATAATCCAAACAAGCACCAACCAAGACAGAAAAACACCAAAATAAAAGTAAGCAAACAAAACTGAGTTTGGCTTCCCAACACATACATAAAAAGCTGGACGCAGCCTAAACCCAGCACTCAGGAGCCAGATAACCCCAGGGGCTTGCCAACAAGCCAATCAAGGCTAACCAGCAAGCCCCAGGCTCAGTTCGAGACCCTGTTTCAAAAACTGAGGTTCAAAAGCACTTAGCAATTGATGAAGGTACCTAACATTGATCTTTGGGCTCCATATACACATGTACTTACATGTACAAACAGATAGACCCATTGGAATCACTGTACCACACACACACACACACACACAGTCATTTTTATCATTTTAAATTAAAATATATGTTAGTCTCTATGTGGAGATGTTAAGTCAGTGTTGGGAAATCAGATGTGGAGTTTAGGCCAGTGGTCTGGCCTTGAGAGAAAAAGCTATGCTTTAGCAAATACAGATCCGTAGATGTATATTCATCCAGCAGCTGACTTGAGATTCCTTTAATAAGGATAGAAATAGAAGTTTGAGGATTTGTTCATGGAACACCCTAACATTTATTAGAGTTGGGGAAGCAAAGGAGACCCATGAGACAGAATAAGCAGTGACCAAGATAAGAGCGGAACTCTCAGTGACGCCAGTTCACACTGGGAGAGGAAGCGTGGCATTTTCTGGTGACATGACAAGAGGTACTGATGAAATAAGAGACAAAAATTGGAAACTGACCATGATATTTAGCTGGGTGGAAGTTATTTTTGACTTTGACTATTATAAATCAATGATGTGATAACACGAAAGTTGAAATGAAGCTGGGCGGTGGTGCACTCCTGTAACCCCAGCACTCTGGGAGACAGAGGCAGGTGGATTTCTGAGAGGCCATCCAGGTCTACAGAGTGAGTTCCAGGACAGCCATGGCTATACAGAGAAACCTTGTCTCGAAAAAAAACCAAATTAAAAAAAAAAAGCAAAAAAGAAAGGAAGAAAGAAAGAAAGAAAGAAAGAAAGAAAGAAAGAAAGAAAGAAAGAAAGTAAGTTGAAATGACCTGAGGAGGGACTATGGGGACAGGAGAGGAGGACAGTGTATACAGAACTCTTATGGTCTTTTATTTGTTTTGTTTTGTTTTTACAGAAAGACAGATGACAAAATATTATCTTGAGGGTTATGAAGCAAAAAAGCAGTGTGAATTTTTGATATGAAGACCAAGGATTCTGCAGGGTTCAGGGATCTTGAACCCACGAGTCATCTAGGAATGTGCTGAGACATACTTTTGATTTTGACACTATAAATCCTGTCTGTAACTATCCAAACATCCAGTGCCTTGCAGAACAGACCTATGGCCAGTGGTGCCAGCTAGTGAGAAACTATGCCACATGGTACTCCAGAAGAGCCTTTCTGCTGTTGGCTATAGTATTTGAGATGGTGGTGTATGGCCTGATGCACGTGCTCTGGGATACACGGCTGGGAGAGTAAGGTGCTGTGGAGCATTAGTGGACCCTATAGTTTAAAAGTTTAGAGGCCATCTTTGCAAAACAAATCTTACCTGGCATTTTTATAGAATCTGAAAGGTGACATTGTAACAACATCCTTCCCACTAGTCACAGATTGTTTTAAAAGCCATAGTTGTGTGTGAACAAGTCATGCTAGGTTCCAAGTACCTATTCTACACTGGCTAAAGATAAACCTTTATGACTAAACTTGGATCATTTGTTTCTGTGTGACATCCCAAATGGCCACAGCTTTTTCTGATAACTGGTATATGTTTATTCTTTTGATTTGATTATTATCATCTTTCCAAATGACTTTATTACTCTAGTTGAAAATTTGAATTTACTAGTGAACTATTTAGTACTCAAAAATCAATCAAAATGTTTTTAGTTTTTTCCAACTTTTTTGTGAGCATAGTTATTCACTCTACAGTCTTATATTCACACATACACACACATGGGGTGGGGAGGAGGGAGAGGGAGGGAGAGAGACAGAGAGAGGAGAGAGGGGGGGGGAAGGGGGGGAGAGAGAGAGCATATACCACTGTCTTTTGTAGGAATGTACCTCTGTCAGTCAGCATGCACCTAACAGCACACACCTACGCCTCATGGCTGGAAACCAAACCAAAGAGTTGGAAGCAGCTGCAGTGTGTGCTTGTGCAGGTGTGTACAGACTTGTTATGTGGGTGCTGGTATACAAACTCAAATTTCCATAATTGAGTAGCAAGTACTCCAACTGGTGAGCTGGCTCTCCAGCCACTCTGCTTTTAGTCCTGATAAGAGTTTATTTAACAATTATTCTTTCATATTTTGTGATCTTATGTTCTGTTTAGGAATTTTTTCTATCCCAGTAACAAGGTAATGTTTTTTAATATGTTTTATCATAAGACTTTTATATTTTAGCTTTTATATTAGGTATATGATATTTTTGATCCAACATTATATATAATATAGTATATTTACTATTTCCCACCCTGAAAGGATAGGCAGTTATTCTAGCTTTGTTTGTAGGAAAGATATTAATTTCTCATTAAATAAAGTTTGGATTATTTTATCAAGTCACTTGACCATACACTCTTAAATGTTCTTTGCTTTTTCTATTTTTTTATCTTCCTTCCATGAATTTGTCTTTCTTTTTATTATTGGAGTTAATGTTATACCTTGATTCCATTATTTTTTTACTTACTGTTCTCTGTCTCAGGATGCCACGTTACAGTTAGTCATCACGTTTGTTTGGTGGTGTTCTCAAGATTAGTGCTCAGGTTTAGATACGGTGTTGACTATGCTTCCTAAGGTTATCAATGTGGTATTGCTAGAGATGGTAGGAGCCTCTAAAGATGACTAGGTCATAGGAAAGCCAGTCAAAGCAAGGGACCAATCCTAGTCTCACAGACTGTGTTAATTCCCAATGGTGAGTAGTTATGAAAGGAGAACGACTGGCCCCTCAACTTCCCCACCCCATTTCTCACCTTACCATGGGACTGCTTCTGCTCTGCCTAGTTGACACCATCTACCATAGAGCCCTCATCAGAGCTGAAATGGATGGTATCAACTGATCTTCAACTGATCTCAACTGATCTCAAACTGGAAGCTAAGCAAACCACTCCATAGATACTCAGCTGTAGTCACTGTGTGTTCCAGATAGTTTCATGTCAATTTGACACAAGCTAAAGTTATTAGAGAGAAAGGAACCTCAATTGAGAAGATGCTTCCATAAGATTAGGTATGAGGTCATTTTCTTAATTACTGATTGATGATATGGAAGGGCCCAGATCCATAGTGGATGGTGCCATTCCTGGGCTGGTGGTCAGTCCTATGGTCCATAAGAAAGGTTGAACAAGCCAAGAGGAGCAGGCCAATATGCAGCACCAGTCCATCATCAGCTCCTGCCCTGAAGTTCCAGCCCTGCTTGCGTTCTTGTCATGACTTCCTTCATGATGACTACAATGTGCAAGTGTGGTGAAATAGGTCCTTTCCTCTCCAAGTTGCTTTGGCCATGATGTTTCATCACAGCAAGAGTATCCCTAATTAAGACACTGTGTGAAGGCAGCAGAACATGACTATCCTGTAGCTTCTGCCCCTGGCTCTGTTTTTGTTCAGTTTTGTTTTGTTTATATTCCAGATTACCTAACAGTTGTAGGTGTCTGCCTCTGTGCAATAGCACAGCTGGCAAATTCTGCTATGTCACTGGAAGCAAAGCACAGGAGTTGAAAGCAATTGCCTTGTGATTTAAGGTCAGAGAGAGACAACCCAAATACTAAGGGTTTCGGGTTTCTCTAATCTTCCCCTTATTTACTGTCAGTTCCCGGACTCCTGTGGCAAGAGACTCATCTGAAATTTCCTGCTTTTTCTATTGGCCCCTCAACTTTAGGACCTTGCTCTTTGACTTAATAAATAGTCTCTATCTGACTGCGAGCCATCATTTTGGAGCCTTTTGATTACTTAATTTCACTGTTTATTTTGCAGTTACTTTTCAGGACAGTATGTATTTTAATCTTTGGTTGTTTGTAATCATTACACTGTGAAATCAAAACAATTCTTGAGAACACAGCCTCTCAGTTATGCATTCAGAATACACATTTTTTACATTAATACTGATCTGTATGTGATTTTAGGATTATGAAGTATCACCCATTTCCAAGCAATTGTCCTTGCAAATGTGGAAGATGGGAAGTAGAGCATTTCCCAACCCACCAAAAAACCAGTAGGATTTCTCTACACATTGTTTTCGTACCAGAAGGTCTTGCTGGACAGGAAAGTCTAGCATAAGTTTTCTTTAGAAAGCCAGTTGTGTTGAATGGTGTTTTACATGAAGGAGTGTTATCCTGAAGCAGACACAGGATGTTTTGCTAAAGCAGACCCCTGAAAGGATACATGATAAAGACTTCTTCACTAACGACATGCATGTATTGGTTCACCTTACATTGTGTAGCTGAGCTCCATTTGTCATGAGAGAAACACACCAAAAAACTGCTGGTGGTGTTCTGGTGGCTTCTTGCTGCTTCCTCAGATTCAGGCCAATTGGCAGGGTGATGTCAGTTGAGTTTTGCTAAGACAGATTCACTTGCTGAGGCAAAACTGGTGGTGAGGCAAGACCCATGGAGGACATTTGGTGTTTTAAGGGAGTATAAATAGGACTCAACAGACAGTGACAGACTTGGGCTTGCATAGGTAGCTTTGCCTTGCTTCTTGGTCTCGAGTTTTCCTCTTAGATTCATTGAGAGAGGTACAGCAAAGAACTTCTCCTGGCTTCCCTGACTCGTGCCCTTTCAGCTGAGGCTTGGCTGTTTCTGCTGAGTCGTGCCAGCACTGCTGATTCATGTTTGCTATCCTGACACTCCAGAATGGCACTGCTAGTGTATTCCTGAAGTATTTGTAAGTGGACTGAGCTGTTGCTGCTGAATCCTATGAACTGAACTGATGATTTCCTGATGCTTCAGATGGGATTTGCTCCAAAAGAACAATTTTTAAATAGGGCCACTTCACTTGTATTCTAATAACTTTTGTTTCCACTACCTCTGGTAGATGGTGGGCTAGAAGGGAGGTTACAGCATCCAAGAGCCCATATTAAAAGTACAGTCTGAAAAAAATTAAAACTTACACATGTAATACATGTAATTCTGTGTTTAAGTATACACATATAGTTTAAATGAATTCTTTTTCCTCTGTGCTGACAATGCTCCCTTCAAGAGACCCAATATCAGGACTGTCCAAGAGACTCCCAAACACATACCCTATTGCTATTGTCCTTGATTCCACCAAGAGGTGGAAGTTAAGTCCCTATTGCTGAAGACATCAAGTACTTTAGTCATAGGGGACCTAACAGCTCCTAAGATGGAACTGATCTGAATGACTCCTCCTAAAGATTAGCTTTCATGGTACCAGAAGGTGCCATGCAAGCTTCCAAAGGGGGAAATCTACCAACAGTTCTGTCTAACTATGGTGCCTATGAACCACAATGACAACCAGCCTGACGTCATAACCCTAAGTGTGTGTAGTGGTCTGAATACCTTGGATAGCTCTCTAATTGGACTTAAGATCCACTCAATAGGAGAGACCATGCATGGTACTAAAACCTAACCCGGGGCAAGTGAAGTCATGGGTCTTGGAGGAGAAAGTACTATCACTTTTTTTAATAACCAGCACAATCCTAATCATATTCTAAATATTTGATCTTTTACTCACAGATAAAGGTAATCCTCACCCCTCATCAAAGGAATTTGTCTTTGCAACAAATGGAGACTGTTGCATAAAACCACAACCAATCAACATGAAGAGTTGTGGAGCCCAGTCCTGAGAGAGATATCTACAAAACAGTCCCAAACCTAAGGCTTAGAGAACATTGTGAAATATAGGGTGGAAGATTATAAGAGCCAAAGACACAGAGAGCTTGCTGTGAGAATGTGTCTCCTACTGTTAGAAGTTATACCTATAAAGTCTCACCAACATGACTGCCTAACGTGAGCTGAACAACTACAGCAACAATACACATAGTAACATGGATGGGAGAAAGCCCACAAGGCTTCATCCCTACACGAAAACTACAGTCAACTAAGGAATTCTGAGAATGGGAGAATTCGACTTTTTCAAGGACGAGCACACCAACTGCTTATCTAATACCAAATGGTCAGTCCTGGTGTGTGTGTGTGTGTGTGTGTTTGTGTGTTTGTGTGTATTCATACTGAACAGGTTATATTTAGGACTATATATGTATAAACATATACATATATGCATGTAATAACGTTAAAAGAAGAGGCCATGAATTTGAAAGAGCAAGAAGGGGCATATGGACGGGTTTGGAGGGAGGACAGGAAAGGGAGAAATAAGGTAATTATATTATAGTATCAAAATCAAAGAAAAAACAAACATCGGGAATAAATAATTATGGGATGCAAGAAAGGATTGTGGGTATGGATAGTGTTAACATTAAGGCATTTATTTAAGTGCAAGTTGCATCTTTTATTTTTAAATAAAACAAATTTATTTATTTATTTTGTGTATATTAATACACTGTAGCTATGTTCAGACACACTAGAAGAGGGCATCGGAGCCCATTACAGAGGGTTCCAGGAGCCACCCTCTGGTTCCTGGGACTTGAACCCAGGACCTCTGAAAGAGCAGTCAGTGCTCTAAACCACTGAGCCATCTCCCCAGCCCACAAGTTGCATCTTTAATGTATGAAATTCACTCATCAATATTATCAGCTATTTGAGTTTTAAATCATCTTGGGGTGGAGGGGTAGTTTTCAAAATGAAATTTATTTAGCAACAGAGCACTTGCCTGGCATGCACAGAATGTAGTTTGGCCTCTACAAGAGAGAGGAATAGGGAGAGGGAGAGAGGGAAAATCAAATCCTTTTCTGTTTAAGTAATGCTTTCTGACTGTATGCTTTTTTATGTATGTATGTATGTATGTATGTATGTATGTATGTGTGTATGTATTCATTTTATATCCTGATCACATCCCCTTTCCCTCTTCTCTTCCCAGTCCTACATTTATAAAGTCCTCCCACTTCAAGAAGGGTAAACCACCCTCACACACTTTGTTTACCACCTGTCTTAGTTTTAGGGTTTTACTACTGTGAAGAGACACCATGACCAAAGCAACTCTTATAAGGACAACATTTAATTGGGGCTGGCTCACAGATTCAGAGGTTCAGTCCATTATCACCAAGGCAGGAACATGGCATTATCCAGGTAGGCATGGTTCAGGCAGAGCTGAGAGTTCTACATCTTCATCTGAAGGCTGCCAGGAGAAGACTGGCTTCCAGGAAGCTAGGATTAAGGTCTTAAAGTCCATGCCCACGGTGACACACCTACTTCAATAAGGTCGCCCCTACTCCAACAAGGCCACACCTTCAAATAATGCTACTTACACATTCAACTCCCTGGCCCCCCACAGGTATATTCAAACACAGGAGTCTATAGGGCCCATACACAGTCACAGCATAATAAAAAAGTGCATTTAGTCAACTTCCAAAGCCCTCATAGTCCATAGCAGTCTCAAAATGTTAAAAGTCCAAAGTTTAAAATCTCTTCTGAGATCCATCCAATCATTTAACTGTAATCTTCAAAGCAAGACAGGAAACCAGCTGGACAGATTCCAAACTCTGTGTCTCCATCTCTGATGTCAAAATGGTCTCTAGATCTCCACTCCTTTTTCATCTTTGTTGACTGCTTTGTTTTTCTCCTGGGCTGATTCTACTCCCTGTTAGCAGCTTTCCTCAGCAGCTAGCCCGTGGCTCTGTCAATCTCTAAAATCTTGGGCTCTTCAAGTCAACTTTAATGTTACAGCTTCTTGTTTCAATGTCTGGGATTCACACATCATCTTCTGGGCTCCTCCAAAGGGCTTGGGCCACATCTCCAGCTTTGCCTTCTGTAGAACTGTAGGTTCTGGTTGACTCCACTCCACTGCTGCTACTGTTCTTGGTGATCATCCTAACATCTCCAGTACACTGGGGTCTTCCGCTGCAACTAGGCTTCATCAATTCTCTCTCTCTCTCTCTCTCTCTCTCTCTCTCTCTCTCTCTCTCTCTCTCTCTCTCTCTCTCTCTCTCTCTCTCTCTCTCTCTCGGGATCATGTCCCAAGACAGGGTTGCTCTGTATAGCCCTAGCTGTCCTGGAACTCACTCTGTAGACCAGGCTGGCCTTGAACTCAGAAATCCACCTGCCTCTGCCTCCTTGAGTGCTGGGATTAAAGGCTTGCACCACCACTGCCCGGCTATCAATACCCTCTCATAGGCTCTCTTCATGGTGCCAAGACTCAATTTCTTCACATGACCTCTTTAGTCCTGGGCTATCAACAGCAACTGAGGCTGTACCTTCACCAATGGCCTTCCTTAGCTTCTCACAGTGCCAAGCCTCAGCTGCTCTCTATGACCCCTTCATGCCTGCAAAACCAGTGCCACTTAGGTGATTCTTGCACTTTACCAAGTTCAGCTGCAACATGAGGTACAACCTTGGCTACCTCTGGAATACAGCTCCATTGTGTTCTCAGAAAACACTTCACAGAAGACTTCACCTCAGTGATGCTGGTCTCTTCTTAATCATTGCTAATTTCTTAGGTCCAGCTAAGCAGCACCAATTGTCCCAATAGTTCCTTTTATTCTTGACTCTAAAGCCAGATGCACATGGCCAAAGCTACCAAGTTCTACTGTTTGCTGGGGCTTCCTTTGTTCTATTATAATTACCAGCTTTCTGTTTTCCAACTCCTTCACTGCCTAAGCTTGGCTGTCCTGAAACTTGCTCTGTAGCTTGACATTGAACTCGGAAATCTGCATGAGCTCTGTCTCCTGAATGCTGGGATTAAAGATGTGTGACATCATGCCTGGACTTAAGCTTCTCTTCACCTAGAACCTGCTCTGTCCTAGGCTGGCCTTAAACTCAGAGATCTCCTTGCCTTTGCCTCCTGGGAGTAAAGGCTTGTACTGCCATGCCTGGACTTAAATTTAGCAAGAGGGGATCATGTCCCAAGATCACCACTTTCCTAATTCAATTTAATATCCTTGAACACAGGATTCAGCTCCATTTCACTTCCTGGTGCCCCTTTAATACTTGAACCATATATTTCATATTTTTCCTTTCTATGCTTGCTACAATTGTTTAAAACGCACTTTATGACAATCAGAGAACAAAGTCTCTGCTGGGCTTTTTTGAGACTTTCTTTGTCTATGCAATTAATATAAATTTCTTTACCTTAGCCTTGGGTAGACTCTTCATATAGGACAAAAAGCAGCCACGTTCTTCACCAAAATACTACAAAAACAGTTTCTACACCACATACTGAGATTCTTCTCCACTGAAATCTCTTGGGTCAGGTCCATACAATTCAAATCACTCTCAGCAAGAAAGTCTTCCATATTCTTATTAGGATGGCCCATTAAGCCCTATTTAAAGGATTCCTGTGTTTTCCAAATCCAAAGTCCCCAAATCCACATTCTTTCAAACAACACTTGGTCAGACCTATCACAGAAATACCCCAGTCCCTGATACCAACTTCTGTCTTACTTTTACCACTGTGAAGAGACATCATGACCAAGGCAACTCTTATAAGGACAACATTTAATTGGTGCTGGCTTACAGGGTCAGTCCATCATCATCAAGGTATGATGGTATGGCCACATCCAGACAGGCATGGTTCAGGCAGAGCTGAGAATTCTACTTCTTCATCTGAAGGCTGCTAGGAGAAGACTGGCTTTCAGGAAGCTAGAGGGTCTCAAAGCCCATGCCCACAGTGACACACCTACTCCAACAAGGCCACACCTTCAAGTTACGGTAGGACTGAGAACATCTTCCACTGAGGCCCAATCAGGCAATCCAGCTAGGGGAAGCAGATCCAATGGCAGAATCAGAGACAGCCCCAGCTCCAGTTGTTGGGAACCCATATGAAGACCAATCTACACATCTGCTACAAATGTCCAGTCCATGCTTGCTCCTTGGTTAGTGGTTCAGTCTCTGTGAGCCCCTAGGGCTCAGGTTAGTTGACTCTATAGATCTTCTTGTGGTATCCTTGACCCCTCCAGCTCACTCAGTCCTGTCCTCCACTTTTCCACAAGACTCCCTGAGCTGTGCCTCATGTTTGGCTGAGGGTTTCTGCATCTGTTTCCATTAGCTGCTGGATGAAGCCATTCAGGAGACAGTTCTGTTAGGTTCCTGTTTGCAACCATAATAGAGTATCATTAATACTTTCAGGGGTTGACTTTCTCCTGTGGCATGGGTCTCCAGCTGAGTCAGTCATTGGTTGGGTGTCTTCTCTATCTGCTTCATCTTTATCCCTGTACATCTTGTAAGCAGGACAAATTTTGGACCAAAGGATTTTGTGGGTGGGTTGGTGTTCCCCTCCCTCCACTAGAAGTCCTGCTTGGCTACAGGAAGTGGCCACTTCAGTCTCTATATCCCCAGCTGCTAAGAGTCTCAGCTAGGATCACCCCCATTGACTCCTAGGAGCCTCCCTTGCCCCAGGATTCTAGGTAGTCTAGAGATGTTCCCCACCCATTTCTGTTCTCTTTCCCAGCCCTATTCAGCCCCCTCCCCATAGCTGACCCCCATCTCCCACCCTGATCCCTTTCTCTATCTCCGATGACTATTTTATTTCCCCTTCTGTGTGAGATACTTGAATCCTCCCTTGGGCTCCTATTAGTTTCTTTGGAGTCCTACCTTATTCCTAAGTGTCATGGTTCATGTACAAATTTAAGTGTTTACTATTGAGTACAAAGTTAAAAACTATGGTTCTTTTACTTATACCCTAGACTTGAGACCAGTCTATGGTGGGCCTTGGGGGTTTTCATCTAGAAAATAAGAGAACAGGGAGTTTTTCTTTTTCTTTTTCTTTTTCTTTTGGTAACTAGCCTGTGTCCAGCATACAGAGTAGCTCACAAGTGAGCTAAGCACTATGGAGATTCCTAGCACACTTCCTAACAAAGGTATCGTCAAATATATTCTATGTCCAGGACACCATGCCAAGTGTTGGAGACGAAGACAAATGAGACAAAGCTGGGAGTATTCCATCTAAAGAGGCAGCACACGTTATTTGTATCAGAACTAAAAGTGCCATGGACCCCCCAGAGCTCAGGAAGCACAGAGTTGTTACAACTTTGTATACTTTACACAACACATTTTATAAGCATCATCCCATTTGAAACATAGGATGTGCTATTTTCTATGACAATAAGGAATGTACTGTAGATATTGAGTGCAAGAGGATGTGATCTGTTCAGAGGAATAGGATTGACATAATGAGAAAGATGGAATAAAGTGCTATGGTTTGAATGTATTCCTTCTAAGATCCATCTTGAAGTTTAATTGCCAACAGAAGACTGGCTAAAGGGTTGGATCGAGCTGTCAGGAAGAGATGAAGACTTTGCCCTGACAGAAGGGATTGATAACTCTATAAAAAAGCTAATAAGGGCTGGAGAGATGGCTCAGTAGTTAAGAACACTGACTGTTCTTCCAGAGGTCCTGAGTTCAGTTCCCAGCAACCACATGGTGGCTCATAGCCATTTGTAATAGGATCTGATGCCTTCTTCTGGTGTGTCTAAAGACAGCTACAGTGTACTCAATATACACAAAATATTTTTTAAGACTAATAGAACTACCAAAAGGTAGGCCTTTTGGCTTTAATCCTTTCTTTCATGGGAGGACACAGCTACGAAGTGTCATCTCAGAAGCAGAGACTAGGCTCTCACTGCACACAAAACCTACTGGCATCTTGAATTTGGACTACCCAGTCTCTCCAAATGTGTGAGGCCTTTGATCCCATAAAACTGATATTAGAGGCTATTGTTAGCTGTCCAACATGGTTCTAGGAACCAAATTCAGGTCCATTATAAGAGTAGCATGCATTCGTAGCTATCTGAATTATCTCTCCAAATTTCAAATTTTGTTCTTTATAATTTTTTCTTTATATATACTATATTCTTTGTTTACAATCCAAAAGTTTGCCCCTTTCCCAGTTCCCCCCTCCCCATATGTCCCATAAGTCCTCTTCTCTCCATCCATTCTCCTATCTTTCCCCTCCCTTTTCTCTGTCTTGGTACTCCCCTACAATGCTGGATCAAGTCTTTCCAGGATTAGGACCCTCCTCTTCCTTCTTCATGGAAATCATTTGATATGCTAATTGTATCTTCAGTATTCAGAGTTTCAGGGCTAATTAATATCCACTTATCAATGATTGCATTCCATGTGTATTCTTTTGTGATTGTGTTACCTCGCTTAGGATGATATTTTCCTGTTCCATCCATTTGCCTAAAAAAATTCATGAATTCATTGTTTTTAATTGCTGAATAGTACTCCATTGTGTATATATACCACATTTTCTGTATCCATTCCTCCATTGAGGGATATCTGGGTTCTTTCCAGCTTCTGGCTATTATAAATAAGGCTGCTATGAACATAGTGGAGCATGTGTCCTTATTGCATGCTGGGGAATCCTCTGGGTATATGCCCAGGAGAGGTATATAGCAGGGTCCTCTGGAAGTGTCATGTCTAGTTTTCTTAGGAACCGCCAGACTGATTTCCATAGTGGTTGTACCATCTTACAGCCCCACCAGCAGTGGAGGAGTGTTCCTCTTTCTCCATATCCTTGCCAGCACCTATATTCTCCTGACTTTTTGATCTTAGCCATTCTGACTGGTGTGAGGTGAAATCTCAGGGTTGTTTTGATTTGCATTTCCCTGATGACTAAGGATGTTGAGCATTTCTTTAGGTGCTTCTCAGCCATTCGATATTCTTCAGGTGAAAATTCTTTGTTTAGTTCTGTACCCCATTTTTTAAGTGGGACTTTTGGCTCTCTGGAGTCTACCTTCTTGAGTTCTTTGCATATCTTGGATATAAGCCCTCTGTTGGATGTAGTGTTGGTAAAGATCTTTTCCCAATTTGTTGGTTGCCATTTTGTCCTTTTGACAATATTCTTTGCCTTACAGAAACTTTGTAGTTTAATGAGGTCCCATTTGTCAATTCTTGATCTTAGAGCATAAGCTATTGATGTTCTGTTGAGGAAATTTTCCCCTGTGCCCATGTCCTCAAGAGTCTTCCCCAGTTTCTTTTCTATTAGTTTCAGTGTGTCTGGTTTTATGTGGAGTTTCTTGATCCACTTGGACTTGAGCTTAGTACAAGGAGATAAGAATGGATCAATTTGCATTCTTTTGCATGCTGACCTCCAGTTGAACCAGCACCATTTGTTGAAGAGGCTATCTGTTTTCCACTGAATGGTTGTAGCTCCTCTATCAAAGATCAAGTGACCATAATTCCGTGGGTACATTTCTGGATCTTCAATTCTATTCCATTGATCTACTTGCCTGTCCCTGCAGTACCAATACCATGCAGTTTTTAACACAATTGCTCTGTAGTACTGCTTGAGGTCGGGGATACTGATTCCCCCAGAAGTTCTTTTACTGTTGAGAATAGTTTTAACTATCATGTTTTGTGTTTTTTTTTTTTTTGTTATTCCAGATGAATTTGAGAATTGCTCTTTCTAAGTCTATGAAGAATTGAGTTGGGATTTTGATGGGGATTGCATTGAATCTGTAGATTGCTTTTGGCAAGATGGCCATTTTTACTATTTTAATCCTGCCAATCCAAGAGCAAGGAAGATTTTTCCATCTTCTGAGGTCTTCTTCAATTTCTTTCTTCAAAGACTTGAAGTTCTGTCATACAGATCTTTCACTTGTTTGGTTAGAGTCACACCAAGATACTTTATATTGTTTGTGGCTATTGTGAAGGGTGTCATTTCCCTAATTTCTTTCTCAGCCTATTTATCCTTTGAGTATAGGGAGGCTACTGATTTGCTTGAGTTACTTTTATAACCAGCCACCTTGCTGAAGTTATTTATCAGCTGTAGGAGTTCTCTGGTGGAGTTTTTTTGGTTTTTTTTTTTGGTTTGTTTGTTTGTTTGTTTGGTTTTTTTGGGTCACTTAAATATACTATCATATCATCTGCAAATAGTAGAAGTTTGACTTCTACCTTTCCAATTTGTATCCCTTTGACCTCCTTGTGTTGTCTAATTGCTCTGAGAAAAGCTAGAACTTCAAGTGCTATATTGAATAAATATGCAGAGAGAGGGAAGCCTTGTCCAGTCTCTGATTTTAGTGGGATTCCTTCAAGTTTCTCTCCATTTAGTTTGATGTTGGCTACTGGTTTGCTGTATATTGCTTTTATTATGTTTAGGTAGGGCCTTGAATTCCTGTTCTTTCCAAGACCTTTAACATGAAAGGATGCTGAATTTTGTCAAATGCTTTTTCAGCATCTAATGAAATGACCATGTAGTTTTTTTCTTTGAGTTTGTTTATGTAGTAGTGGATTACATTGATGGATTTCAATATATTGAATCATCCCTGCATCCCTGGGATGCAGCCTACTTTATTGTGGTGAATGAATGTTTTGATATGTTTTTGGATTAGGTTGGCAAGAATTTTATTGAGTATTTTTGCATCGATATTCATAAGGGAAATTTGTCTAAGGTTCTCTTTTTTTGTTGGATCTTTGTGAGGTTTTGGTATCAGAGAAATTGTGGCTTCGTAGAACGAGTTGGGTAATGTTCCTTCTGTTCCTATTTTGTGGAATAGTTTGAGGAGTATTGGCATTAGTTCTCCTTTGAATGTCTGGTAGAATTCTGCACTAAAGCCATCCGGTCCTGTGCTCTTTTTGGTTGGGATACTGTCAATGACTACGTCTATTTCTTTAGAGATTATAGGTCCTTTTAGATGTTTCTGTAAGGCAAAGGACACCATCAAGAGGACAAATCGGCAACCAACAAATTGGGAAAAGATCTTTACCAATCCTACATCAGATAGAGGGCTAATATCCAATATATATAAAGAACTCAAGAAGTTAGACTCCAGAAAACCGAACAACCCTATTAAAAAATGGGGTACAGAGTTAAACAAAGAATTCTCACCTGAAGAACTTCGGATGGTGGAGAAGCATCTTAAAAAATGCTCAACTTCATTAGTCATTAGGGAAATGCAAATCAAAACAACCCTAAGATTTCACCTTACACCAGTCAGAATGGCTAAGATTAAAAATTCAGGAGACAGCAGGTGTTGGAGAGGGTGTGGAGAAAGAGGAACACTCCTCCACTGCTGGTGGGGTTGCAAATTGTTACAACCACTCTGGAAATCAGTCTGGCGGTTCCTCCGAAAACTGGGCACCTCACTTCCAGAAGATCCTGCTATACCACTCCTGGGCATATACCCAGAGGATTCCCCACCATGTAATAAGGATACATGCTCTACTATGTTCATAGCAGCCCTATTTATAATTGCCAGATGCTGGAAAGAACCCAGGTATCCCTCAATAGAAGAGTGGATGCAAAAAATGTGGTATATCTACACAATGGAGTACTATTCAGCCATTAGAAACAATGAATTCATGAAATTCTTAGGCAAATGGATGGAGCTAGAGAACATCATACTAAGTGAGGTAACCCAGACTCAAAAGGTGAATCATGGTATGCACTCACTAATAAGTGGTTATTAACCTAGAAAACTGGAATACCCAAAACATAATCCACACATCAAATGAGGTACAAGAAGAAAGGAGGAGTGGCCCCTGGTTCTGGAAAGACTCAGTGAAATAGTATTCGGCAAAACCAGAACGGGGAAGCGGAAAGGGGTGGGTGGGAGGACAGGGGAAGAGAAGGGGGCTTACAGGACTTTCGGGGAGGGGGGGGCTAGAAAAGGGGAAATCATTTGAAATGTAAATAAATTATATCGAATAAAAAAATTAAAAAAAAAGAAAAAAAAAGATGATCTAGATCCTGATTAAATTTTGTTAATTGGTATCTGTCTGGGAAATTGTCCATTTCCTCCAGATTTTCCAGTTTTGTTGAGTATAGGCTTTTGTAGTAGGATATGATAATTTTTTGGAGTTCCTCAGTTTCTGTTGTTATATCATCCTTTCATTTCTGATTTTGTTAATTTGGGTTCCGTCTCTGTGCCCTCTGGTTAGTCTGACTAAAGCTTTATCTATCTTGTTGATTTTCTCAAAGAACCAGCTCCTACTTTTGTTGATTCTTTGTATAGTTGTTTTTGTTTCAACTTAGTTGATTTCAGCCCTGAGTTTCATGATTTTCTGCCTTCTACTCCTCTTGGGTGTATTAGCTTCTTTTTGTTCTAAAACATTCAGGTGTTCTGTTAAAACTGCTAGTGTATGCTCTCACCAGCTTCATTTTGTAGGCACTCGGAGCTATGAATTTTCCTCTTAGCACTGCTTTCATTGTGTCCCATAAATTTGGGTATGTTTTGCCTTCATTTTCATTAAACTCTAAAAACTCTTTGATTTCTTTCCTTATTTCTTCCTTGACCAAGGTATCATTGAGTAGAGAATTGTTCAGCTTCCATGTGTATGTGGGCTTTTTGTTGTTTTTGTTGCTATTGAAGACGACCCTTATTCCATAGTGATATGATAGGAGGCATGGAATTAATTCTATGGTTTTATTTCATCTGTTGATGTCTGTTTTGTGACCAATTATATGGTCAGTTTTGGAGAAGGTACCATGAGGTGCTGAGAAGAAGGTATAACCTTTTGATTTAGGATAAAATGTTCTATAGATATCTATTAAGTCCATTTGGTCCAAGCCTTCTGTTAGTTTCACTGTGACTCCGTTTAGTTTGTGTTTCCCTGATCTGTCCATTGAAGAGAGTGGGGTGTTTAAGTCCCCCACAATTATTGTGTGGGGTGCGATGTATGCTTTAAGCTTTAGTAAGGTTTCGCTTATGAATGCAGGTGCCCTTGTACTTGGGGCATAGATGTTCAAAACTGAGAGTTCTTTCTGGTAGATTTTTCCTTTGATGAGTATAAAGTGGCCTTCTGTATCGTTTTTGATGACTTTTGGTTGAAAGTCTATTTTATCTGATATTAGAATGGCTACTCCGGCTTGTTTCCTGGGACATTTGCTTGGAGGACTGTTTTCCAGCCTTTTACTCTTAGGTAGTGTTTGTCTTTGACACTGAGATGCATTTCCTGTATGTAGCAAAATGTTGGGTCTTGTTTATGAATCCTGTCTGTTAGTCTATATCTTTTTATTGGGGAATTGAGTCCATTGATGTTAAGAGGTATTAAGGAATAGTGATTGTTGCTTCCTCCTGTTTTTGATATAATTTTTATGTTTGTGTGGTTATCTTCTTTTGGGTTTGTTGAAAGGAGATTACTTTCTTGCCTTTTCTTGTGTGTAGTTTCCCTCCTTTTGTTGGTGTTTTCCATTCATTATTCTTTGAAGGCTGGAATTGTGGAAGGATACTGTGTAAATTTGTTTTTGTCATGAAAAACCTTGGTTTCTCCATGTATTGTAATTGAGAGATTTGCTGGATATAGCGGTTTGGGTTGGCATTTGTGTTTCCTTAGGGTGTGCATAACTTCTGCCCAGGATCTTCTGGCTTTCATAGTCTCTGGTGAGAAATCCGGTATAATTCTGATAGGTCTACCTTTATATGTTACTTAACCTTTTTCCCTTACTGCTTTTAATGTTCTTTCTTTGTTTAGTACATTTGGTGTTTTAATTATTATATGATGGGATGAATTTCTTTTCTGGTCAAATCTATTTGGAGTTCTGTAGGCTTCTTGTATATTCATGGGCATCTCTTTCTTTAGGTTAGGGAAGTTCTCTTCTATAATTTTGTTGAAGACATTTACTGGTCCTTTCAGTTGGAGATCTTCACTCTCTTCTATGCCTATAATCCTTAGGTTTGGTGTTCTCATTTTGTCCTGGATTTCCTGGATATTTTGGGTCAGGAGCTTTTTGCATTTTTCATTTTTCTTTGACTATTGTATCAATGTTTTCTATGGTATCTTCTGCATCTGATATTCTCTCTTCCATCTCTTGTATTCTGTTGTTGATGTTTGGATCCATGACTCCTGACTTCTTTCCTAAGTTTTCTATGTCCGGAGTTGTCTCCCTTTGTGATTTCGTTATTGCTTCTACTTCCTTCTTTAGATCCTGGATGGCTTTGTTTAATTCCTTCACCTGTTTTGTTGTGTTTTCCCTTAGTTCTTCAAGGGCTTCTCACTGTTTACTTGTGTTCTCTTGTATTTCTTTAAGGGAGTTATTTATGTCCTTCTTGAAGCCCTCCATGATGCCCTCCATCAGCATCATGACCTGTGATTTTAAATCCAAGTCTTGCTTTCCTGGTGTGTTGGGGTTTCCGGGACTTGCTGTTGTGGGAGAATTGGGTTCAGATGGTGACATATTGCCTTGATTTCTGTTAGCAACGTTCCCACGTTTGCCTTTTGCCATCTGGTTATCTCTGGTGTTAGTTGGGCCTGCTGTCACTGGCTGGAGCTTGCCCCTCCTGTGTGTGTGCCTATAGGCCTATCTCAGCAACCTTGGGTGAGCTGCTTTCTCCTGGCTCAAATTGCTGTGGTGCTGCAGAGTTCCTGGGTGGAGGTGGAGTCCTGGTGCAGTGTGTCCCAAGTGATCCTCTACCCTGGTGAAACCTGCCTACCAATCTTTGCACAGTCACAGAAGCAAAGATGACAGCTGAGACCCACTCTCTCGTAGTTGTATTTGGGTATGTACCACTGTGGCCCCGATCAGCTCTGGATGCAAGTTGTGCTGGCTGTCTCCTTCTGACTGGCTGCTAGGTGTATAGCTGACTTCCTGCACTGCTTGGAGATGGCGTGCTGTGGCCGAGGCTGTTCCAGATCCAGAGGCAGAGACCGGAAGGCTCTTGCCAGAGGCCTCCAGACTGGATCCTCTGCTCTGCAGGACTGGACTCACCTATGCAGGCTGCCTTTTCCTAGCTGGCTGCTGGGTGTATTTCTGGCTTCCTGCACTGCTTGGAGATGCTTCTTCTTCTTCTTCTTCTTCTTCTTCTTCTTCTTCTTCTTCTTCTTCTTCTTTTAGTAGGTGTATTCTTTATTTACATTTCAAATTTTGTCCCCCTTCCTGGTTCCCCACTTCCCCGAAAATCCCATAAGCCATTTCCCCTTCCCCGATCAACCCTCCCCCACTTCCCTGTCCTGGTATTCCTCTACACTATGGCATCAAGTCTTTCCAGGACCAAAGGCCATTCCTCCCTTTGGTGTCTAACAAGACTGTCCTCGGCTGCCAATGTGTCTGGAGCCATGGCTAACTCCATGTGTACTCTTTGGTTGATGGTTTTGTCCCTGGGAGCTCTGGGAGTACTGGGTGACTCATACTGTTGTTCCTCCTGTGGTGCTGCAAACCCCTTCAGTTCCTTGGGTCCTTTCTCTAGCTCCCCCATTGTGGACCCTGTGCTCAATGATTGGCTGAGAGTGTTCCCCTCTGTATTTGTCACACACTAGGAGAGCCTCCCAGGTGATAACTATATCCGGCTCTGGACTTGACCCATTTCTAAACTGAGTTTTAAAAATTATTTTAGTCTGAACACTAAGGTAATCATGTCTACACCCTGCAGGTCAATATCCATATGTCCTCTAGAGAGACTTTATACAGGTACACAATATTTTTTAATATTCATTTTTTTAAAAATATTTATTTTCTTTAGGCGTGCATGTGAATTCATGGGGTCAGAGTGAAGCAGTTCCAGGCATGTATGAGCTGCCTGACTATGAATGCTGAAAACTGAATTCTGGTTCTCTGGACGAGCAGCAAGTGTCCTTAACACCTGGCCAGTTTTGCACCTTTCAAGTATTACTTTTAAAATATGTTTATTTAAAAAATATGTATGTGTAGGTATGTGTATGCCCCATGTCAGTGGGTGCCCGTGGAGGCCTGAGGGCAGGGGATTAGATTACTGTGGAACTTTGAGTTACAGTTGGGAGTCAACTGCAGTGGGTGCTGGTAATAAAATGTGATCCTCTGTAAATGCAAGAAGTGCTCTAACTGGTGAGGCATGTCTCCAGCCTCTTGAGGAATACCCCTTCTCCTCCCAAATGTATATGCCTGCCTGAACATATGTATGTGCACCATGTGCATGCCTGGTCAGAGGATGCCAGGAGAAAGTTTTGGATTCCCTGAACTGGAGTTACAGAGAGTTGTGAGCTGTTCTGTGTTTCTGAGAATTGAACCCAGGTTCTCTGCAAGGGCAACAAGTATTTGCTACCTCCTAGTTCTGTCTCCAACCCCAGTTTGAATATTTAAGTCATTTTTTTACTGCCTTCAGTTTATTTGCAACATGTGCTTCTGTCCTCCAGCACCTTATCGGGAATGCTCAAGATGATGTATTTATTGCTCATGGTTTGTGACGCAGTTCGTTGCACTAATTCACCTCCACAGTGGCCCTGAGTGTGAGCTTATCCCTGAGTCATGGAAACTCTTATCCTCCAGGAGTAATTTATCCAAGGTCTCTGATCAACTTAGAACTTGAGTTTGGAGGTTGCATATCTGACCTCAAATGCTCTTTCAAAAACCAGCAATCATAATGTGCGGTTTAAAAGTCGGTTTTCTAGTTTTGAAGTCTGTTGAAATAGTTATTCATTTAAGAAAAGTTTCCTGTTAAGTTCAGGATTTTATATACTCAGTTTGTCAGTTCAAGCTGACTGTTATTACCTGCTTTCTTCAGTAGCCCTAAATAACAAATAATTTATTATGAGATGGTTTATGCTTTTACCTATGCATGACTCTCTTCATAAAAATGCCTATTGGCATTTTAAAACTTTGTATAACTCTCCGCTGTCCTGTGTAAGAAAAACTTAGGTTCCTTTGTAACTTGTGCTCTAAAGTGTGATAATTTGCTTTGCTTTGAGGGTCTATGGCAAAAGGCAAAAGTTGACCTGGTGACTTTTTGGTCAGTCCTTGATGAGTAACTGCTCCAGAAGGCAGAGCTGACTGCAGAAAAAGTTCAAGGTGAACTCTTAACCAGATCCCTGGAATCGTGCTCGGCCCCGCCCTGCGGAGGCGTGGCAGCGGCGGGGCGGGGCTCAGGCGCGGGGTTATAGGACACGCAGGGCGCTCACAGTAGTGTAGTCCCTCGCAGCCGGACACGCGGGACCCACGGGACCCTCGGCACTGCGCAGGACCCCGCGGGAACCGGAACCTTTCGATAGTGTTATGGCGGCCGCTCCGGGAGCCCGACTTCTGCGCGCCGCCTGCGCCTCCGTCCCTTTCCGTGGCCTGGACCGCTGTCGGCTGCTGGTCTGCGGGACCCGAGCGGGAACTGCCGTCCCTCAGTGGACCCCGAGCCCCTGCCTGCGTGCAGAGGCCGGGCCTGGCCGGCCGCTGAGCGTGTCTGCGCGCGCGCGGAGCAGGTGAGGCGCGGCGGCGGATGGCGGGTCCCTCGTTCCGCGGCCTGCGTTTCCGCCCGTGGCTCCCTTCCGCCTCGCCTCCCGGTTGCTGGCCCGGCGCCGGAGAGCTCTTCTCGTGACGCTAGCCTTCCGGGCCTGGCTCGGGCGGTGTGGGGCGCTGGCTTGGGGGCTTCCTCGGTGGGCTGTCCTGTCGACATCGCCGTTGTGGTTGCTTTGTGTTGGCCCTTTGTGCTGACTTCAGGTAGCAAGGGTTAGGAGTGGCTGCCTAGTGGGAATAGTAGGGTACGGTTTACACCCGCACTGGCTTAACTTCTCTCCCTGTTGACCTAGAGGATGTGTAGCCCTTAGAGGATGATTTAAGGGACAAATGACTCCCTACAGGTGACTTTGCTTGTGCACCTGATTAAAAGTGAGAGCTCAGTAGGTAGCTGCCTCTTAGCAACAGTTTGGGGGGGGGGGGAGTCATAGTGTTGAGAATTCTGTGGTAAATGTTGAGTTTAGAGATTTCCCTACCCACACCACCCACCATAGGTGGAAGATTGATATTGGGTATATTTGTTCTCAAAGGCACTGTCCCCTTAGGTTTAGTAAAGATAAAATTTACTTAGAGGTTTCTGAGTGTAGGGACAAGGTGAAAATCATATAATGGCAATGTCAATGCAAAAACACATCTGTTGCTTCAAAGGGAAGATGAGTTTCTTCAAAGTGAAATGTGAATGGTTTTGGTCTGGAAACATAGATTAAGGTTTCCCTGAATTGTATGTTACTCTGTGGAAGAACTTAGCTCAACTTTTGTAGTCACAGCCCCAAGAAAGTCACAAATCAATATACTTGGCAAATATATACATATATACATACACACACACACACACACACACACACACATATGTATATAGTTGGTTTTTCGAGACAGGGTTTCTCTGGATAGCCCTGGCTGTCCTGGAACTCACTCTGTAGACCAGGTGGACTCAAACTCAGAAATCTGCCTGCCTCTGCTTCCGAAGTGCTGGGATTAAAGGCGTGCACCACCACTGCCTGGCGGATCACAGAGTTTTAAAGCTCACTTAACACAACACACATAGCGTTTGGATTGGAAGCCGACTCTCTGTTAGAATAACACATCCCAAACTTCTTTACCTTGTAAACATGAAGCTCAGCATTGGTGTCTGGTGTATCAGTGTGCAGAATATTCAACACAGACACGGCTTCTTCAGAAAACATCTGTTTGACTCTAGAACAGAGTATAGCAGAAACGAGAATGTTTGTTCATGTGTTTGTATATACGTACAGATATTTTGCATGAAGTGATAGGAAATTGTGAGGACCATTCAGTTCTAGTTCTCCTGGCTTCTCAAACTATTCACCTGTGGATGCCTTAATTTCTATGGCAGATGCTTGCGCTGGATTTCAACTGTGACATATATTGAACATAATCAGTATTACTACTGTTTAAGGGAACACACACACTTTTGCAAATTGGTTCCCATGATTTTGTCATTAGGTTTTGGATGCTTTGCTTCTTGACACAGAGCTTCAAATAAGTTTTCCAGCTCTTATTATCCAGACCTTTGCTGTTAACACAGCAGCTCCCAGTCATATGTGGTTATTGAACTTAGTGAAGCTAAAAAGTATTTAAGGTTCTGGCTTGCAGTCATGGTAGCCACATTTCAAGTACTTAGCACATGGTGAGTGCCTACTGTGCTTGGCTTTGCCAGTGCAGGAGGGCATTCCTGTAGAGTACACAGTTGTGTTTGGACAGCTATTCTAGGAGCTGAGTTGTTTTATTTTTTTTATTCAATATATTCATTATTTACATTTCAAATGATTTCCCCTTTCCTGGATCCCCCCTTCCCTAAGGTCCACATTTATATAAGTCTTCAATAAGTGAGTATTGAAAAGCTTTTGTTCTCAAATGCCCTGATACAATGCTTGATATTTTGTAGCAGTTTGATTACCGAGGGTTTTCACTGTGCTTTTAAGTCAGTCCTGAGAAGGAGATAGGTAGGGGAGTAGGCATAAAGTTTTCATAGTAAGTAGCTGGCAAAACCAGGCCTAGACCTTGAATAGAGTTTGTGCTGCATCACAGGTGACACTCTTTGTTCTTGTATTGCTGTGGATGGGACCAGGGCCCTCCTGCCCGTCGGGCGCACGTCAGGCGTGTGATGTACTGCAGTGCTGCAGCTGGCAGCTCTGTAGTTCTCACTTCATGAACAATTTCAGAGGGCAAGATGATGAGGGAAGAAGGGAGCCACACTGCCCCTCTCCCTTGCTAGTGCCCCAGGCTATGTAGTGAAAGGGCAATAGCTGCTAATCTTTACTGCAGGACTGCTCTTCCAGAGGGTTGAGACCCCTTTGTGGGATAAAATAACCCTTTCACAGAGGTGGCCTAAGACCATCGGAAAACACAGATATTTACAGTTTATAACATTAGCAAAATTGCAGTTATGAAGTAGCAACAAAAATAATTTTATGTTTGGGGGGGGGTGCGCCACAACACGAGGAACTGTTAGGGTCACAGCATTAGGAAGGTTGAGAAACACTGCTTTTCTCCATTAAGCCTGGGGTGACCTGGAGGACTATGGCCTTGTTATTGTGTCTGCTGGAGTTGAGCAGAACAAGTGGTTCTTTAATCAGTGAGTAAGGCTTAGAAGAATTACATTTGTTGCACTACTTGAAATTTTACCTAGTTCTTAGAAAGGGCTGTGTGTAAGTGGCAGAGGCTGGGGTGGGGTGGGGTCCATGACTGTAATTGACCAGTCAGTCATTCAGAGTGGACAGAAGTTAACTCTAGTCAAATAAATGTGTATAGTGTTTTAAGGAATAAAGTATATCCATAAACTTCCTCTGTTTTAATTGTTTCTCTCAGTTGGTTAAGTTAAAAAGTCTATCCTAAGGATATAGCTCAGTCAGTAGAGTGTTGGTGTGGTATATGAAGCCCTGTTTGACCTCTGACACCACATTGATTGGGTGTGGTGACATATACTTGTAATTCTAGCACTTGAGGGATGGAGGCAGGAGGATCAGAAGTTCAAGGGCATCCTTGGCTATTGGAGTATTGCAACTTAGCCTGGGATAAGTAGGAATCTGTAAAACAAACAGACAAACTTCAATGCTTTAATCAATACAGTCACTACTCTGTTTTACCTGCATATAGGAGTGGCTTCCATGGCCACTTCTATGAAAATGCTGTTAGGAGCAAGACCAGAAGCTGTTTTTTTCTGACTCTTAGGTTCTCTGCTCTTTCACTTGAAGAATTTCACTCTGTTCTTCCTTCCTTGTCCTTAGCGAATCAATTACTAATCTTAGCATTTGTTAACTAGGACTGCATACCTTTAGTACAGTGTTTGTCAACCCTCCTAATGCTGCAACCCTATAACATAGTTCTTCATATTTTGGTGACCCCAACCATAAAATTATTTTGTTGCTACTTCATAAGTTGCTATTATTATGAATCTTAATATCAATATTTAATATGCAAAATATCTGACATATGATCCCTGTGAAAGGGTCATTTCCACTCTGAAAGTGAAATCACTGCTTTAGTACATAGTAGCTATTATAAATGTTAATTAACTATTAGTTCTTAATATAACCTAGACAGCCCCCCAATAATCGAGACTGAGTCCCATTGATTTATGCAACTAGCTTAGCAGAATTACTGTACATTTATCCCCAACCTATTTTTCTATACTCTAGTCTGGCTAACTTCCAGCTGTGCTCCCTAAGTTACTTGCTGTTTGAGTCTCACTTAGGCTCCTTTTTGGCTCTGTCAGCCTGACCTCAGGAGGCCTTTCTCCTAGCCACATGCTCATGGTTCATCTCCTCTCACGTTGGCCTCTTCTTGTCTTCCTTCTCTTCTTCTCCAATTCTCTTCCCTCTTGTCCTGGGTCCCCTAATCAAAACACTGCCTACCCCTATTTCTCCCCAGCAATTGGCTGTAGCCAAATACTTTTATTTAACCAGGCAGATAAGATTAACAAACAACATTTACATAACATCATTTGGTGTACGTGAGAATGTTCTCGTTGGCCTGCTGCCAGATCTTGGGGGCCAGGATTCCACATTTGAATACATACCACCAACAAGAAGCAGTCCAGGTTCCTAGCAGCAAAAAGAACTTGGGCTTTAAATAAAAAATTCCATGTTTGAACTCTATCACAGTCTAGCAGTTTTGTACTTTGTCAAACTGTAAGACAAATGTCTTGACTAGAGACTGATGTCAAACTGATTTGAAATTCTTTTGCTATGAGTTTAGCTCTTATGTGTTCTAGAACAGCAATTCTTAATCTCTTGGATTTGAGTAATTCCATAAACAAGCTATTCACTGTAGCTTAGTTTCCAGGCATTTGTTCATATCTTACCTTTCCAATTCATATAGCTATACGGGTTGGGGACAGTCCCATCTGGTTTTTCAAGTTTAAAAGCCAAACAAGTACACATGCGCTCGCACGTACACTACATAGTCCAACTGGCTCAAATCCTTGCCTCTTAAATTCTTTTAATTCTCTAAGACTCTAGAGAATCTCATACTCTTGCGGGCTATTGTCATTCTCAGTTTTTACCTTGAAAAAAAGAAAATAGCTGTTGAGTAGTTTATAGTCACAAATCCTCACGTGTGAGTAAACCTGATTTACAGAGCCTAGGCTCCACTAAGGCAAAGAAGAACATTTCTCTGACTCTCTCTGGAGCCATGCAAGAAAATTCTTCCTGTTGTTTGATAGTTCTGGGAATCCTGACACACGCTAGTGGTGCTGGGCAGGTAAAGCACTTGTTTCTAAAGGCCTCTCCTACCACCAATTAAAAGAAGTTTGTGGCATAGACCCCTTTTTGAAGGCACATACATAAACAAGTCTCTATATCATTTTAATTTTAAAAATATTAGAATTCATGAATTTTAGAGAATGATGAAAATTTCACTGATATTTTAAGATACATTTCTATTGGGTCTTTCTAATCAGCAAGATCCTTTTATCCATGGCCTTACTAATGCAGCATTATCCGCTTTGGGGTGGAGGAGCATTCATCTGACTTTTTTGTGAAATGTAATGATTGGATTTGGATGTTTGTAACCCTGGAATTACTTAATTCTGGGTTTTAATTCTAGTGAAGTTGGCTTTTATTGAGACAGGGGTAATGGGGGCGTGGAGCTAGGGGGTGGGTATTGCCATCTATTAGTAGTGGAAAAATTACAGTTACTTGTTGTAAGTGTGTATCTTCTAAGTGTTGATAATGGAGGGGAAAGCTTCAGGTGCTAGTATAAGGGCCGTTTCCCACATTTTAATGCTGTTTTGTAGAAAGGAAAGCAATTTAGGCTTAACTAGATGATAGATGACAGTAAAAACACATGCAGAGGTGCGCATCCTTTTAGGGTTCTGTTCTGTTGAATTTTGAATATACCATGTGGACTAAAAATGAAATGCTCAAATACTCACAACAGTAAAACAAGCTGCCCTTTGGGGCCAAAGTCTCACTGAGCAGACACCTGCACAGTAGTGACCCTGTGGCTAGTGGAATGACTTTTTTTTTTTAATTTTATAATAAACAACCACAAACAACCTTGAACTTGTCTCTTAGGGCCATGGTTACAGACACATTGTTTTCCTAAGAGTTTGTGAAAGCAAAATATGTTTCCTGAACTGAGGGTATAGTGTGGTGGACGAGTGTGTGCTCAGCGTGAGGGTCTGGAGTTAATCTCTGGATGGAGACCAACTAGATTCACTGTTGCTATCATAACAAAACCCAACAGACTTCTGGGTGGTAATGATTGCTGAGTGTTTCCACATGTCTGTGATCTATGGGGAGTCTGACTCTATATCCCCATCAGGTTACTGGGTCAGGAGGGTAGTTTTCATTTGTTTTAAGGTGATATAGCTTGTCCTCCTAGGTGGGTAGATGGGTAGACCCTCAGTTTATGCCATCTTCTTCTGCCTGTATGTATGTTTATTCATTTAGCTTTGCAGGCTAAGTAGTGACTTAATGTTTTCTTTCATTTGATACTGTTGTGTGAGCGTATTGATGATGAGTATGTGGGCACCCATGGTGCATATATAGTGCTCAGATGACCACTTCTTGGAGTTGGTTCTTTTCTCCCTGTACATGAGCTCCAGGGATCCAACTTAGATGGCCAGGCTTTTGTGGCAAAAGCCTTTATCCTCTGAACTATCTCCCTAGACCTTAAGTTACAGTTTGAAATTGCTAAAAATACTGACATGCTGCTTCCTTTCCCAGCTCAGAAGATAAGATAACAGTCCACTTCAAGAACCGAGATGGTGAAATGCTAACAACCAAGGGAAAAATTGGTGACTCTCTGCTAGATGTTGTGATTGAGAATAACCTAGATATCGATGGGTTTGGTAAGTGTTCCTAAAACTTCCCAGGTAACCTTCTGAATAAGTTACAGGTTTTGTTTTGTTTTTTGATTTTAAACTATGGTGTTCTAAGGAAATATTATAATTTAGGACATATCACTTTTTTTTATTTGTAAAGATTATTAGAGTAGAGGCTAGAGAGATGGCTCAGTGATTAAAACTACATACTGCTCTTCCAGAGTCCTGTTCACTTAGGTCAACTCACTTATTGCCTCTGGTGCTGGCTCCTGGGATCCTACACCCTCTTCTGTCTTTTCAACACGTGCACACATATGGCACACAACCAGGCAGAGATGTACTCACATATGCACTAAAACAAACCCGATGGGTAATGAGTGACACTACTGTTTACTTCTGGAAAGGAACTTACACAGCACTTGGCTCAGAGCTCTGTTGCTGCCCATCACCTACTGTGAACCTGTTTGCTGCAAGCCTGAGCAGATGAGAGCAGGACAGAAGTAGTAAATACCACAGCACAGAGCGGTTCTGAGTCATTATAATTTAATTTTAAATGCTATCATACTTTCTAAGAACAGGTAATGTATTCTAAAAAAAATATTATGTAGAAAGTTTTTGTTTCTGTACTTCTGACCTTATTGACAAATCACATGTACAAAGCTGGTATTCCCACCCCTCCCTCCATGTTACACGTCGGGCAAGCACTGGCTGTGCCTAAGTGGTTCTTTTCTGAGGGTTCTTTGGCTTGCTGCCTCTTGGCAGCAGCATGTAAGCCTCTGGCCAGTCATTTAGCTGGACAGATTCACACACTGAAGAGTACAAGCTCTAGAAGATTTATCTAGAACAGTGACTGGAAAGCAGATAGCAGCAGTGACCACCAGTGAGCAGCAACCACCAGGGTTGGCGGTAGGGTGAATTTTCACACTGTGGTATCTGCAGTGTGCACAGAAAATGACATTCAAGATACATAAAGGGCAATATAAGGCCCTTATTTGGAAAAACAAACAAAAAGTTGTCAACATAAATTGTTAATAAGGAGACCCAGGTATTAGATTTATTAGATACCTTTTTTTTTTTCTGTTTTTGAACAGGATTTCTCTCTGTAGCCCAGTCTGTCCTGGAACTAGCCAGAAATGTTAGGCTATGTTTAAAAACTGTATGACAGTGTTCTTTGGCATGTTATAGACCCGTGTAGAGGCTATTAGCACACTCTGAGAACATACAAAAGCAACTGTTTTTCCAGCCCTAAATGTTCTCAGGTTAGATGAAAGTTGTAACCAGGCAGGGCTATTTTTGTCATTTTTCTCTGTAGATTCCATTTTACTTTTAGGAAGAGAATCTTGTCCTGAGAAATTTACTACAGATATGTTTCTAACAGAAAAGATTAGCAAAAACAACTACTCATCAACAGAGAACTTATATAGTCATAGACTATAAGCCTGAACAGTTGTATAAGACAGTTCTAGAAGAGTTACAAATTAAACGCCAGAAGGGAGTTGTTTTGTTACAAAAGTCCTTCTACTGTATTTGTTATTTTTCTGTTGCTGTGATAAACACCTGACCTACTGTATCCCTGCTAGTCTTGAAATTATGTATCTGAGGGCAGCCTTGAACTCCTGATCTTCCTTCTTCTTCTCTGAGTGCATGAGCCACCATATCTGATTTCTGTCATGCTGGAGAGTAAACCTAAAGTGTCATGTATGCTAGGTAAGAACTCTACATTCCAGCTCCAGTTTCTTGGCTTCAAACTAGCATCTTAGAGAAATTAATCAATTATAAAAACAGAAAACACAACATCTTTTGCAGGGGTTTTACTGTGAAATATTTATTTTATGAAGTGTTGGTGTAAAATTAAATACACACTGTGAGTCAAAGTTAAAACAGTGTTTCCCCCAACCCCTTTTTAGTGTGATTGAGTAGGGTTTTCTGCCTAGGCTGGTTTGTCCACTGTCACTCAGTCTGTGACTTTGGGTTAGGGCCCTAACTTTTTATCTTGTTTGATCTCCAATAGAATGGGGCTAATAGTATTTACTCCATATGGTTGCTAGAAGATGAAATGACTTAATCCAAGTGTATCAGGATCTTTTCTATTGTGATAAAACTCCATTGACCAAAAGTGATTAGGTAAGAAGGAGTTTATCTTGGTTTGCATAAGGTTCCATATAGAAAGTCCATAATAATGAAGGAGATGTGGCAGCAGATGGTCTTGGCAGGAAGTTAACAGATCACATCTTCAACCACAGATGTGAAGGAGAGAGAGGGAACTGGAAGTGGTGAGGTTACAGACCAAAAGTCTGACCTAGTGACATGCTTCTTCAGCAAGGTTGTACCTCCTAAAGGTTTCCATGACATCCCCACTACTGAGCGACCAAGTCCATAGTTTCTGCATCATCCACCCATGTAATCTCATCTGCTCTGTTACCGTAAGCCCTTCCTAGATGCTCATGAGATTGCCTTCCCATCTTTCAGTTCTCTCCTCTGAGCTTGAGCCTGTAGATTCAGCTCCCTACTTTATGTTTCTTTCTGGAAACCCCAAAGGTACTTAAAATTCAATTATTGACTTTTTTGAACATGTACTTATCTCCTCCACCACATGTGTATAATATTTGTGTGTGAGTATAGGCATACACTTGCTATAATATGTTTGTGGAAGGCTAGAGGCAGGTTATAGGAGTTAGTTTTTTCCCACTATGTGCATTGTGAGCATAAATCTCAAGTTATCAATCAAGCTTGGCAGCAATTGTCCTTACCTGCTGAGCCATGTTGCTGGTAAAAAATCATGTTCTTAAAACAGCTTCCGCCCTTTCCCTAAAGCATCTTTCCTCCCGCATTTCCTGTATTCATAATGAACACTATCCAGCTACTGCAGGCTGGAACCTGAGCAGCTAAAAAACTTTTTTTCCTGGTACATCCAGCCCATCAGCACCTCTTCTCACTTAAGCCTCCAGAAGCTCCTTTTGGCTCTATTTTATTTATCACTTGGCTCAATAAAGCCACTGGACCTGTGAACCTGCTTCCAATCTGAGCCCTGAAGCCAGGGTGATTGTCTGACATCAGCTATATTAGTTTTCTGAGTCAAACCAAAGGACTTGCCATTTCGTTTAAGATTAAATCCAATTCTTCTTTGGCCTAAAAGGCTACACATGCTATGTTCCCCACTGCTCTTCCCCTCCCCCAGCTTCTCATTGTTCTTCCTAGTGTAGCAGTGCTGACCACTTAGAACCTTGAGCTCACACCAAATCACCACCTTCAAGCCTTCATGTGCACTTTTCCTTCTGCCAAGGTGCCATCTTCTCTCTCTTATCCCATAAATGTGTACTTACTATTCTGTATCTATGAAGTATCTTTGTATTAGTCCCTTATAACATACAGGAGAAATGCATAGTAGATAGCGACAAATGTTATGGAAGAAGTGGTTGGATTCTAGGGTGTAGAGTACTGGGTTTAGGTAACAAAAGAAATCCCTTTGCCTAACCACCCAGTCCCTACTGGGGTCTCTCTCTTTACTCCCAACCCATTATAAACTTGGATTGCCTGTAGCACACAGTCTGTGATAGTCTGTCACTGTTCTACCTCAGACTATGCTTTCATAGCATTTACCACATTTCTGTAATGCATTTATTCACTCCTGTGTTCTTCTTACATCGGCCTCTGATGAGCAATACAGTCACTCTTAATTTATAACTTATTGTGTATGAGGGAATGAGGGAAAATGGACAGTTGTAAACTTGGGAAGCAATACAATACATACATATTCTTTCTACCAACTTGTATGTTAATAGACCAGCTTTTCAGAATTGTGTGCTTCAGTATTCTGCCACTTGGGGGCAGTTACATATCTGTGATTAAGTTGATCTAGCTTATCATTTCAAACTTTTTTCTTCTGTATTTCTCATATGCCTGCTTTATTACTATTCAAGAGAAGAGATCCTAGTAATGTTATAGATGTCTGTAATTCTGCTTGCTGTTATGCTTAGTGTTGTATTTTTCTTATGCTAAATCATCCTTTGAACAAAACGTGTATACATAATTTCATATTTTCAATATGTAACTTCCAACATAGCTGTATTCTACATTTTGGTTGGAAAAGGGGTTAGGTATGGGTGGGTGGCCCACTTTATCTTATCAACATCATATGTCGACAAAATGACCTTAATACAAGACTTTCATATAGGAAACATACTGTTAGCAACACTCAAATTCCATAAATGGAAACTGGAAATTTCATATATCTATACAGTGTACCTTTACTATCTCCATTTGCCACTGCTTCCCTCCAACTTCCTTTAGTGTCTCCTACCCTGTCTTCCTCTAAACTTTTGACCTCCTTTTGGTAATTAATAATCCCCAGAGACCAATTAGTGCTGCTAATATGTATGAGTGTAGAGCCATCAATTGGGGCATGGCCTTCCTACCAGTGTTGTCATGTCCTCAAAAGAGAGTGACTCTCTCTTCCTCAGCAACCATCATCTGCTAGTAGTTCCTTTGCCAAGGGAACTCCTGCATCCATGCTAGAATTTTGACTGGCTTGATCCTGTGCAGACAATCACAGCTGCTATGTATGCAGCAGCTGTACTATGTCCAGGTGTCAGCATTTCATAGCTTCCCGCCTCATCAACCAGTGTTTCACACACCTTCAGGCCCTCTTCCATAATGCTCCCTGAGTCTTATCTTTAGTTATTTTGTCTCTGTGACCAATTATGAGTCTTTGCATTAGCCATTACCTACTGCAAAATCAAGCTGCTTCTATCAGAGTTGAGAACAACACAAATCTACAGTTATTAACATGAATATTTAGAAGGCAGTTTGACAGCTTAACCAATAAGTAAAACAACAATAAATCCCCAGGGCCTGTGATCTCTCTTGTCATGGACTTTTGACCACATTTACAGTACCAGGCATGAAATCCCTTCTGTGAAGCCAGCTTAAAATCCAGTCAGAAAGTTGTTGACTACCCCATGACATGACAGTCATGCCACTATTGCACCAGTGGGTACATCTTGCCAATCATGTTAGTATTTTAGCATGCAGGGTCTAGTGCTGGATGTGACCACTGACACAGTTTCCCCCCAGCAGCCCAAGAGTCTCACCATTTCCAAATAGTAATTATCACAGCCTACCAGGCATGTTGCCATACATATAATTTAACTGTGCTCATGATTCTTGTAGCTCCTAGATGAGGTTGGTATAGTTACTATTAAGATAACTGGAGCAAGGAAAGTAAAGAAGCCGGCCATGTTCTCGTTAGCACAGAAGTGGGCATAGGCAGAGACTGCTCCCCAGTGCATATGCTCCTGAGCTTCATTACTTGGGCCCTCCTGACCCTGGCGCTGCTTTAGGGTGGCTTTAATAAAAACTAAGGTGTTTCTCTTCTCTGCTTCTCTCATCTTCTTCCTCGTTCTCTCTCTGAGCGTATGTGTGCGTGGTTATATGTGTTCTGGTGCATGGTATGGACTTTTCTTACCTTCTACCTTGTTGAGATAGGTCTCCTTGTTTTTACTACTTGTTGTATACTCCAGGCTATCTAGCTAGTAAAATTCTGAGACATCTTGTATATAAATGTATGTGTGTATGTGTGTATATTTGGTTTTATGGTTTGTTAAAATTATGCACTTTATTACTGTACCTATTTTATTTGCCTGTGTACCTGTGGTCACATAAAAATTTCTCACTTAGAAGTGGGTCAGGAGTGGAAAGTTTAGGGAGCCGTGGCTTACAGGGTTGAGTTTCTTTGTCAGGAGACTTCCAAATGAAGTCCAAGGCTGTTTCTCAGCAGATTCTCACTTGGTTTGGCTGGATGACAAGATTGACATGATTGTTACTTTCCTTTGTGGGGTACCTGGATCACAAGAACTAAGTAAATAACGGTTGGATCATAATTGAGCAAGGGTCTGGCAAGATGGCTCAGCAAGTAAAGGCACTTGTCAACCACATCTAGTAACCAGAGTTTGGTCATTGAGACCCACATCATAGAAGGAGAGAACCAACGCTCACAAGTTGTCTTCTGAATTCCACATTCACTCTGTAATATGCATGTGCATATGTGCACATACATACACAACACACAAGTATAGAATAAATATAGTCTAAATGTGGAACACAAATATTCAGTGTTTGAATCTGTGGTGCTTTTAAAACGTCTTGTTTGATTAAACCTGATTAGAGGATTGAGAGAAAAGAATAATTAACTTTATTTAAGTGTAGGGTAGTTGCTTTCTCTTGTATAATGCAAGTTCTTATTGGCTGTTTTGAGTTCTGCAGACAAGGTGAATTATGTGCAAATAATTATATGCATCATTGCTATATGTGTTTTAGAACACATCTTTATGTGTCTGTGTGTCTCAGTTATGAACGTGTATACATTTTCATATTAGAATTGTATAGCCTTCATGGTCCCCTCCCATTATCTGTTTAGAACCTTTGTGAAGTACTATGATTTCTGACTGTGTGAGGATGGGTGACGTATTCCTGACTCATGATTATTCAGTATTCCAGCCTTTTTTAGTGTGCAGCTAATTCTAAAACTTAGATGCATTTTGCAGTAGCCAAGTGTGCCCTGCTACAATGGATGGTATGTTCACCTTGTGCTGCTTTTACAGGTGCGTGTGAGGGAACTTTGGCTTGCTCTACCTGTCATCTTATCTTTGAAGATCACATATATGAGAAGTTAGATGCCATTACTGATGAAGAGAATGACATGCTTGACCTGGCTTTTGGACTAACAGACAGGTAAGAAGATTTTGTTGGTTTTGTTTGAAGGACAATATTAAAACTGTTGGTCAGAGTGGCTTCACACTCATGTGTGCTGAGATTACAGACATAAGGCGTGAGACCTGGCCTGTCAGGTAAGGTTTTAAAGTTGCTTCACGGTTACCAACAACCTGGAAAAATCTGCGTTAATATTCCTTTGGGCCTAAGATCATACCCATGAGTAGAAGTGCCCTTGTGGGTACAGAACAAGTCATGAAGTCTGGGGATGTTTCTCTCTTACTGTTCACACTTGGCCTCCACGAAACTTCTCTTTTGTAAGTCAAAGAATTAATTGGTAGTAATATAATTTCTAAATTGTAATATATCTTTTTAGTCTATTTTGCTAGGAATTAATATTTATCACAGTTTATTAGGATGGAATTAATTGGAATGCTTTTAATAGCATTCCATTTATATATTCTTGAAGGACAGATTTGATAATTGAACAAAATTATAGTGGAGATTTTTACCTGTTTGAGAGAATTGATTTTTCAAAGAAATTTAATATATAGTAGTAATTATGTTAAGGTGACTAGTTCTTTTTCTAAGTGTATACTAACGAAATTAATCAGAGCTTATTAATTAGTAGGTAGAGTTTCTCTTAAACATGGCAAGCTCCACACGAGCAGATGGAATTAGTGATACTGTTTTTTAATTATCCAGTCTCATAGTCAAGGAAGACTTCTCCTGGATTTGCTGTTTTGAGGCATAATTAAGGAGGCTTATTATTACTGAAAGTGGGTTTTGTTTAACTATATTTTGCTACCTTAATGCATAATTTTTAAAAAACATATTGGCTTACAAGAATTCATTTTATATGGTAAGGATAAATTTTAAGCACTTACAGTGATAATAGTTTATTAATTTCACTTTGTTCCTTTTTATAGTTCATCTCCCTATTTTTCATTCTGTTTAGTTTTCAGTGCTAAGGGCCTTGTCCATGCTAGACAAAGTCCCCTGTCAGTCAGCCTATGTTGGGATAATAAATATTATTATGTACCGGGTAAAGACTGTCATATCATGCAATTCTTACTACTCCCACTTTAAACTACAACCCCCACCCAGGGAATATTGGATTCGAGGATGAAAAACACAGACACACATAGACACACACACACACACACACACCTCAATTTCAGTTTGCCTTACTGGTCCAGTTGCTGGGTGCTTCTGATCTCACTCATCTAGCATGCCCTTCCCAATGCTCTTAGCTCAGCACCTCTTAAACTGCCCTCAGCTTAGTTGCATTTCTAATCTCCTGCCTGGGGAAGCGGCCTATGGCCGCTCCACCTGAGATCCCACATGGCTGGTCTCCTTTTCTCCCTCCTAAGCATGGCAAAATCTCCCTTCTCTTTCTGAATCTCTTTGCCTCCTCCTGCAGGGACCTGGAAGTCCCGCCTCTTTCCTTAAGACCAGCAATTGGTCCCTGGCATTTTTATTGATCGATCAAGAAACAAATGGGGAATAGGACCTTAGCATCAGAACCACCCCATACAGATTGTCTTTTATTATTCAAATGTTGATTTCTGTGATGGCAGAGAATTGAATGCAGCCTGGACTTTGGTATTGTTCACATAACCATATCATATTTTACAAACACTCCCTCTCTCATCTATTAAAAAGCAGGTGGCTTTTAACAAAGGCAGAAAGTAGGAGGTGAGACTTCTGGGAGGAGATAGGATCTCGGGAAACATAATTAGGCACAGGAGACTCACCACCAAGACATAGAGGAAGTCAGACATATGAAACTGAGGAGAGGTAACTAGCCATGTGACAGACATAGAATAGCATAGATGGGTTAATTGAATTATGAACTAGTTGGGGAACAAGCCTAGCTTAAGGCCTAGGCAGAAATTCATAAATAAATAAGCCTCCATGTCATTATTCAGGAACTGAGGCAGACAGAAAAAAACCAAATGGTTATAAATGGCACCCCACATTTGGTGCAAAATGTTGTTTTTTTTTTAGACAAAATCTCAAATGTTTGATTTTACCAATGGGAGCCAACCAATGCTGGGGTGAAAGCCTGCTATCTCAGGCAGAGAAAGCACCCAGCTGACCTTCCTCTGCTAACCCAAAAGCTCTCCTCCACACTGCCTAAAAACCCTTCAAACTGAATGCCCCTTCCTTCAGCTTTCTGTATGTCTCTCTAGCCATCATCCTGACTTCCTCTTACTCTCTATGGTTATTTCCTTCGTTTACTCTCCGTCAACTGGTTGCCTGCTCTGCCTCTTGACCTGTGGTTGACTTTATTTAATCCTGTTTACAATAAGCAGAAAGCTCTTAGATTAAAGATGTGTCCTAGTGCTGAGCCACACCACAACTAGAAACAGGTTTTTCCAGTAAATAACACAATCTCAGGGTTCACGGTATGATCAGATATTTTTCAACACATCTCTGTCACCAGCCTCACCTCTGTCTTACAGAGGTGAGACTAATACCTTTGGAAGAGACTGAGAACGCCATACCTTTTTACATGCAAGCTCATTGTGTTGGCTGCCCTGACCCAGAGCTCTCCTCTGTCCTCATGTGTGCCTCTTCTCCCATCATTGTACCTGCAGTGCTCTGCTCTGCCTCACTGACAGGTGCTTCACTTCGTAAATTAATAGTTCCTTATGGAGTAGCCTTGTCTCATTCATCGTGTGAGCATGTGCAGTATCCAACTAGCTCACTAAGGCCTCCCAAGTCTAAAGTCTGGATTGCCTTTTTTTTTTCTCTTGCAGGTAGAGCTAGGTACATAATTGGGCATTGTTAAGGCTCTTTCTAGTTTTACAAAGAGGAACAACTGGTGGGAGATGGGTTTTTGTTTTTGTTTTTTTCTCCCTTCATCAGAACTCCCTATGGTTAGGGAGTTCTGGCTTTCTCATTCTAGGACCCCCTAAGTGGTGCCTCACAATGGCTAAATTTATGTATTATCCTGGCTACTTTTAAGCTACAATTCTCCATGTAAATTTTCTCTTTCTCAAGAAGGTGCTGGGGATTGAATTTGGGACTTTAAAACGTGAGGCATGTGTCTGTCACTGAGCCACACCCTAGCCCATTGCTTGTCTTGTCAGCAAAACTGAAGCACTTACCTCAGTTCAGATGCTCCTTTGAGCCTTTTGTATCTGTTGCCATGACCTCAAGTGCTCTTCTCAAGTTATTTTGCCTCTTACAAATGTTCAATCTGGCCCACCCTTCAAAGTCTATTCTAGATACCATCTGTCCTGGCCAGAAGTATGGGTTTGTCCTCAAAGGGGTTTTATTTTTTTCTATTTGTATGTCATTTGTCACAGTATCACACGCTAATTATCAGTGAGTTGTCTCGTCTCATCTGTCTGATTGAAAGTTCACTTCATACTGCTGACATTAGCGGTTAGTCACTTCAGCAGCCCTCTGAGAAGTCTTTTATTCTCCATCTTGATGATCAGGCTAGGAAATAATAGAAAGTTGCCTTTAAAAATTCTGTTAGTGCTGCTTTTGAACCATTGGTCTGTTTGGCTCTGAATCTTGTGCTTTCCTATGAATACTTCTCCTGTGCCCAACATGTAACAGATGTTAATAAGAAAATATTGAGTTTTCCATGTATATCACTAATATACAGTAGTATAATCATTGACGTTTAGTAGAATAATCATTGACATTTAGTAGTACACCCTTTGTACTAAATTAGTATATAATTTAGTAAATTAATATTTAGTACTATGCCCTTTGACATTTAGTAGTAGAAAATTTCAGTAAATGTTTGATGAATCTATTAATGAAGCTAGTGCCTTCATGACATGCTTTGTCAAAGACTGGTATGCAATTAACCTTTATTTTCAGTATTAGGAATTGAGCCCAGGGCCTTGCACATGCTAGACAAGTACTTCACACGGAGCTATAGCTCAGCCCTATATTTACTTTTTTATTTTGAGACTGGATTGAATTTAAATCCAAGCTGGAATTTAACTTACTCCTTAGCTCGAGCTTACCCTCAACCTGTGGTCTTCTTGTCTCAGTCTCCTAAGTAACTGAGGTGACAGGCTCATGCCGCCAATCAGGCTTAATATGAAGCTTCTTTGTACTTCTAAGAGAAAAGAAACATGCTGCTGGTTAAAATATGCATGCTATTATCTTTTAACTTACTATTTTGTGTGCATTTGAAAAGTTATTTACACATATCCATATATGTATAACTATTTTTAAAAACAAAACATTCAAGGGAAACATGATTCATAGCACTCTGTGAAAGAAAGAAAAGAATGGAATGATGGTCTTTCTTCCTTGCACAGATTACAGATGTGCATCGACAGTATTCCTCTATTGTTGGTAATATTGCTGGTTTTATAATCCTTTTGGACTTACTTTGAAACAGTTAAAAAGTGTAACACCTGTGGAGTCAAGCTACTTGCACAGTTGGAGACACTAGTGTGTGTTACAGCTATGACACAGCTGCCTCCTTACATCATAGCAGTGACTTTAAGATATCATTGGCTGTGAAATAGACCTTGATTTCAGAGATGTTAAAAATGAGGGGGAAATACATTCTTGCCTTTGATGGTTAAGTTTAATCCCTGCCTTCAAGGCTTTTGTAGTTACTGCTTGAGGCAGGATCTCATGTCCTAGCTCGGTCTCTTTTTACTTACTGTGTAGCTGAGGATGGCCATGAACTCCTGCCCTGCCTTCCTCTTCCAAGTGGTGGGATTAGAGGTGCTTGACCCGATTCTTGCCTTGAGTCTATGATTTCATTCAAGCCGCCTTTATTTCCTTACAGGTCACGATTGGGCTGCCAAATTTGTCTGACCAAGGCTATGGACAATATGACTGTTCGTGTGCCTGAAGCAGTGGCGGATGTCCGACAGTCTGTTGACATGAGCAAGAATTCCTAAGCTACAATAAAAAGAAATATTTTCATTAAATTTTTACCTATTTTTATAATTATTTCTTAGTATAATTAAGTGATTATATGACAGAATATATATCTCAGTGTGAGTAGCTGTGCTGTCTTAGTTCAGTTTTATAGTACTGAAGTTTGCAGTTTTTATTTTGATTAAATTATTAAAGTATCAGTCTACTATTAGAAGACAGCTGATATAATAAACTCCTTATGTATTTTACCATGAGTGTGTTTGGTGATTTTAGCAAAACATTACTGTGTAATCTCATGTCTGCTTTTTTAAAAGGAAAGTTTAAAGAGTATCATTGGGGCCAGAGAAATAGATCAGCAATTAAGAGCCCTGATTGTTCTTCCAGAAGACCTAGTTCAATTCTGACAGCTACACAGTGCCTCATAATGGTCTGTAAGTCCACTTCTGACCCCTGCATACATGTGGTAAATAGACATAATAAGGAAAACATTCATACACAAGAAATAAAAATAAAATTTCAAGAAATTTAAAAATGTAACATTCTTATTTCATGTGGATGGTAGAGCTCTGTCTTGACCAGGACACATGCAGAGAAGCTGTTCTGGGACCTGTATCTTCTGACTAACTGATGTTCAGAATGAAACTGGAGAAGTTAACTGAGGTTGGCAAAACAAGAGGCAACATGCATGGTGGGGAGAGGTGTATATAACTGCAGAGCTGTGCTATAGAGGACATGTGACCTCTCAGGACCGGTACAAGGCTATCCAAAACTGGCAGTGGTTGACATGGCCTACTGGGACCATTGCAACTTGTCCTTTACTTCATGGTAGTGACATTTTTATATCATTAGCATTAAAAACTTATGTTCATATTATCCATCAGGTACAAGGACATATTCAGAAATGTTACTTAGAGATAAAGGAGACAGTTAACCCTATTCTGGGAAAATCTTGATCCATTTCTGGAATTCTTTAGTTGCCTTAACTCATGAATAATTTCCCTCTCCTTAAAGGTTTCCTGTAATGCATTGTTTCAGATCCTGTGCTACCCATCCCTCTCAGAATCTCCTGCACTCATCTGCGTCCTTTTGTATTATTGAGGAAAAGAGATCCTTTTCCTCAGTTCCTTACTTTGTCTTGTATTTTTTCTTTGATGATGATAAGAACCTGGAAATGCTGGGAAGATGCTTCCCTCTGTTTGCTTTGTCTTGGAGAACTGATTCTTCAATGTTCATCCAGAGATAGCGTTATGTATGGCAGTATTTACATATAAATGTATGTGGAAAAGATACTTAATCACTGAGTATCTGATTAAATGAGCAGAACATTTAAAGACAGTAAAACCTTATAAATAAGTATTTTGGAATTTCACTTTGGTATGATCTGAACATAAACATAACACTGATAGAATTGCTGACTAAGCTACAGGAACAGGCAGAATTAGATTATTTGTCTCTATTTCAAGAGGAATAATATTTCTTTGTAATCTTTTTGGAAATAATGTGTAAATTGTTGTCTGTAACAGAATGGCAGTCTAATGAATTACATGTGTCTCCTCAGTCACACCGTATGATCAGGGTGCCATGTTACATAGCCAGCAGGCACTGGTTTGTTTCTCCTTATATACAATCTGCCTAACAGTGTGCCACAGACCCTGAAACTAGAGTGTGTTTTCAGCTCACAGATAGTGGTTGTGTATGGAAGATGTTTGACTCCTTACCTGAGCCAAAAATAAACTCTCGAGTGTTCATAAAGGGGTTACACAGTGTGTTCTGGAATCAGATATGCCACCGTGGTCATAGTGTATGCTCTTTATAACTAAATACCAACCAAGTTTTGAAAAATAATAAGTGGGGAGGAAAAAAACACAAGCATAGTTTGCTTTGAGTACCCCACTGCAGCTTGTTCGTGTGTATAAATATGGATCAAGTGTAAAACTTAACAAGCAGCATGGTGCTGTGTGCCATAAATTTACAGATGGCTAGGCCATCTCATGTCTCTTCCCCAACAGGCACAAGGAATGAACAAGGGAAAAGGGGACAGAAAGACTGTAAGAGCCGAGGTTATAGGCATTGGCAGCAA
This sequence comes from Apodemus sylvaticus, assembly GCF_947179515.1. Taxonomy (NCBI): domain Eukaryota; kingdom Metazoa; phylum Chordata; class Mammalia; order Rodentia; family Muridae; genus Apodemus; species Apodemus sylvaticus. Next base: position 77,218,161 of record NC_067478.1, read on the forward strand.
AATAGTGCTCTTCGCACATGTGAACCCACAGAGGCTGTGGCTTGTTGCACAAGACCTGTACAAGATCAGCCAAAATCCCAGCACGCACAGGGGAGGGACTTTATGAACGCTCACCTTTAACTGAGGAATCATTGACAATTGATAGCTACTGGGGAGGGAGAATTGTTTTTCTTCAGAGACTACATAGTTCCTGAGATGCTACCACACTTTGGTGGTCCTACATCCATGCATATTCAGGCACACCAAGTGGGTTTTGGCTTTTACAAAACATTTTTATTATTATGTATATGGGTGCTTGCTTGCATGTAAGTCTATGCACCATATGCACACAGTGTCCATGGAAGCCAAAGGAGGGAGTTGGATGCCCTGCAACTGTGAGCTACTAAGTGGGTACTGAGAAATTAGGATCCTCTGCAAGAGCAGCTAGTGCTCCTAACCGCTGAGCCATCTCTCTAGCTCCTGGCACAATGGGTTTTGAAAAAAGAGCTCATGAAGTTGGGAAGAAAAAGTGGTAGGAGGGAAAGGGGACTTAATGGAAGGGAATGGGGAGTATGGGTTTGATCAAGACATACGCATGTATGATATTCTTGAAGGAATGTGATTAGGAAAAATAAGAAAAATGATTGAGAAAGATTGCCCATAAAGAGGGCAAAATGATAAAAGGTACAGTATGTGTGTGTATGTTTGTATATATATATATATCAAATAATTTGAATGAGCTATACTGATCAATTTGCCAATTTTTTTTTTTAAATTAGTGTATATGAATAGAGACTTGGAGGATCTTGAAGCATCTTGTGTTCGCTACTTAATGACTGGAATCCTTTATGTGTAGCTGTCCAGCAGCCATGGATGAACTGGGTTACCTGAAAGGGGGGCTGGAAATGAAAAAGGATGGTGTGAGAGAAGAGAGAAGAATGCAGCCAAGACAAAAGTTTCTGATCCAGGCTCAAAGTTATTAGTCAGCACTGCATTTAATATAGGGAAGTCCCACAGACCCCATGCTTTGTTTCAGCTGGATTGAGTTGCAAAGCAAGCTCAGCAGGCAGTCTGCTCCTGCTAGGTTCTTTTTTTTTTTTTATTGATATATTTTTTTATTTACATTTCAAATGATTTCCCCTTTTCTGGGTCCCCACTCCCATAAGCCCTCTTCCCTCCCCCTATTCCTCCATCTACCCCTTCCCACTTCCCTGTTCTGGAATTCCCCTATACTCTTGCACTGAGTCTTTCCAGAACCAGGGGCCACTCCTCCATTCTTTTTGGATAGCATTTAATTTGTGGATTATGTCTTTGGTATACAAAGTTTCTAGGCTAATATCCACTTATCAATGAGTGCATACCATGATTGATCTTTTGAGACTGGGTTACCTCACTTAGTATGATGTTCTCCAGCTCCATCCATTTGTCTAAGAATTTCATGAATTCATTGTTTCTAATGGCTGAATAGTACTCCATTGTGTAAATATACCACATTTTTTGTATCCATTCCTCTGTTGAAGGACACCTAGGTTCTTTCCGGCTTCTGGCTACTACAAATAGGGCTGCTATGAACATAGTGGAGCATGTGTCCTTATTGCATGCTGAAGAATCCTCTGGATATATGCCCAGGAGTGGTATAACAGGGTCCTCAGGAAGTGTCATGCCCAGTTTTCTGAGGAACCACCAGACTGATTTCCAAAGTGGTTGCACCATCTTGCAATCCCACCAGCAGTAGAGGAGTGTTCCTCTTTCTCCACATCCTTGCCAACACCTGCTGTCTCCTGAGTTTTTGACCTTAGCCATTCTGACTGGTGTGAGGTGAAATCTCAGGGTTGTTTTGATTTGCATTTCCCTAATGATTAATGATGTCGAACATTTCTTAAGGTGTTTCTCAGCTCTCCGAAGTTCTTCATGTGAAAATTCTATGTTTAGCTCCGTACCACACTTTTTAATGGGATTATTTGGTTCTCTGGGTTCTTCTTTCTTGAGTTCTTTGTATATATTAGATATTAGCCCTCTGTCGGATTTAGGGTTGGTGAAAATCCTTTCCCAATCTGTTGGTTGCCGTTTTGTCCTTTTGACAGTGTCTCCTTTGCCTTACAGAAACTTTGTAGTTTTATGAGGTCCCATTTGTCAATTCTTGATCTTAGAGCATAAGCTATTGGTGTTCTATTCAGGAACTTTTCCCCTGTGCCCATGTCCTCCAGGGTCTTCCCCAGTTTCTTTTTGATTAGTTTCAGTGTGTCAGGTTTTATGTGGAGGTCCTTGATCCACTTGGAGTTGAGCTTAGTACAAGGAGATAAGAATGGATCGATTCGAATTCTTCTGCATGCTGACCTCCAATTGAACCAGCACCATTTGTTGAAAAGACTATCTTTTTTCCATTGGATGCTTTCAGCTCCTTTGTCGAAGATCAAGTGACCATAGGTGTGTTGGTTCATTTCTGGGTCTTCAATCCTATTCCATTGATCCGCTTGCCTGATATTGTACCAATACCATGCAGTTGTTTTGTTTTTTTGTTTTTTTTTTTTATCACTATTGCTCTGTAGTAAAGTTTAAAGTCTGGGATACTGAATCCCCCTGAAGTTCTTTTACTGTTGAGAATAGTTTTAGCTATCCTGGGTTTTTTGTTATTCCAGATGAATTTGAGAATTGCTCTTTCTAGCTCTACAAAGAACTGGGTTGGGATTTTTATGGGGATAGCATTGAATCTGTAGATTGCCTTTGGCAAGATGGCCATTTTAACTATATTAATCCTGCCAATCCACGAGCATGGAAGATTTTTCCATTTTCTGAGATCTTCTTCGATTTCCTTCTTCAGAGATCTGAAGTTCTTTTCATATAGGTCTTTCACTTGTTTGGTTAGAGTCACCCCGAGATACTTTATGCTGTTTGTAGCTATTGTGAAGGGAGTCATTTCCCTAATTTCTTTCTCAGTCTGCTTATCCTTTGAATATATAAAAGCTACTGATTTGCTTGTGTTGATTTTGTAGCCAGCCACTTTGCTGAAGTTGTTTATCAGCTGTAGGAGTTCTCTAGTAGAGTTTTTAGGGTCACTTAAGTATACAATCATATCATCTGCAAATAGTGATAGTTTGATTTCTTCCTTTCCAATTTGTATCCCTTTGACTTCCTTCTGTTGTTTAATTGCTCTAGCTAGGACTTCAAGAACTATATTGAAAAGATATGGAGAGAGGGGGCAGCCTTGTCTAGTCCCTGATTTTAGTGGGATTGCTTCAAGTTTCTCTCCATTTAGTTTGATGTTGGCTACCGGTTTGCTGTATATTGCTTTTACTATGTTTAGATATGGGCCTTGAATTCCTGTCCTTTCCAAGACTTTTAGCATGAAAGGATGCTGAATTTTGTCAAATGCTTTTTCAGCATCTAATGGAATGATCATGTGGTTTTTATCTTTGAGTTTGTTTATGTAGTGGATAGCATTTATGGATTTCCTTATATTGAACCATCCCTGCATCCCTGGGATGAAGCCTACTTGATCATGGTGGATGATCGTTTTGATGTGTTCTTGGATTCGGTGGGCAAGAATTTTATTTAGTATTTTTGCATCGATATTCATAAGGGAAATTGGCCTGAAATTCTCTTTCTTAGTTGGATCTTTGTGTGGTTTTGGTATCAGCATAATAGTGGCTTTGAAGAAGGAGTTGGGTAGTGTTCCTTCTGTTTCTATTTGGTGGAAAAGTTTGAAGAGTATTGGTGTTAAGTCTTCTTTGAAGGTCTGATAGAATTCTCACTGAAACCATATGGTCCTGTGCTTTTTTTGGTCGGAAGCCTATCTATAACCCCTTCTATTTCTTTAGGGGTTATGGGTCTGTTTAGATGGTCTATTTGATCCTGGTTTAATTTTGGTAATTGGTATCTAAGAAAATGTCCATTTCCTCCAGATTCTCCAGTTGTGTTGAGTACAGGTTTTTGTAGTAGGATCTGATGATTTTTTGAATTTCCTCGGTTTCTGTTATAATATCTCCGTTTTCATTTCTAATTTTGTTAATTTGAATACTTTCTCTGTGCCCTTTGGTTAGTCTGGCTAAGGGTTTATCTATCTTGTTGATTTTTTTCAAAAAACCAGCTTTTGGTTTTGTTGATTCTTTGTATGGTTCTCTTGGTTTCTACTTGATTGATTTCAGCCCTGAGTTTGATGATTTCCTGTCTTCTCCTCCTCCTGGGTGAATTAGCTTCTTCTTGTTCCAGGGCTTTCAGTTGTCCCATTAATCTTCTAGTGTATCTCGAATTTCTTTTTGGAGGCACTCAAAGCTATGAGTTTTCCTCTTAGCACTGCTTTCATTGTGTCCCATAGATTTGTGTATGTTGTGTCTTCATTTTCATTAAATTCTAAGAAATCTTTGATTTCTTTCTTTATTTCTTCCTTGACCAAGGTATCATTGAGTAGAGTATTGTTCACTTTCCATGTGTATATGAGCTTTCTGTTGTTTTTACTGTTATTAAAGACCACTTTTACTCCATAGTGATCTGATAGGAGGCATGGAATTATTTCAATCTTCTTATATTTGTTCAGGTCTGTCTTGTGACCAACTATATGATCTATTTTGGAGAAGGTACCATGAGGTGCTAAGAAAAAGGTATATTCTTTTTCTTTGGGATGAAAAGTTCTGTATATATCTGTTAACTCCAGTTGGTTCAAAGCTTCAATTAGTTTCACTGTCTCCCTGTTTAGTTTCTGTTTTCCTGATCGGTCCATTGGTGAGAGTGGAGTGTTGAAGTCACCCACAATTATTGTGTTAGTGCAATGTGTACTTTGAGCTTTAGTAAAGTTTCTTTTATGAATGAGGGTGCCCTTGTATTTGGGGCATAGATGTTCAGGATTGAGAGTTCTTCTTGTTGGATTTTTCCTTTGACCAGCAAGTCTCTTCCATGTCTCTTTTGATGACATTAGGTTGAAAGTCAATTTTCTCTGAAATTAGAATGGCAACTCCGGCTTGTTTCCTGGGACCATTTGCTTGTAGAATTGTCTTCCAGCCTTTTACTCTAAGGTAGTTTTTGTTTTTGACACTGAGGTGTCTTTCCTGTATGCAGCAAAATGTAGGGTCCTGTTTACGTAACCAGTCTGTTAGTCTATGTCTTTTTATGGGGGAATTGAGTCCATTGATGTTAAGAGATATCAAGGAGAAGTGGTTATTCCTTCCTATCATTTTTGATTTTAATTTTATACTTGTGTGGTTATCTTCTTTGGGTTTGATGAAAGAAGCTTAATATCCTGCTTTTTCCAGGGTGTAGTTTCCCTCGTTGTAATAGTGTTTTCCCCCTATTATCCTTTGTAGGGCTGGATTTGTAGAAAGATATTGTGTAAATTTTGTTTTGTCATGGAATATCTTGGTTTCTCCATCTATAGTAATTGAGAGTTTTGCTGGGTATAGTAGTCCCTGCTGGCATTTGTGTTCTCTTAGAGTCTGCATGAGCTCCGCCCAAGATCTTCTAGCTTTCATGGTCTCTGGTGAGAAATCTGGTGTAATTCTGATAGGTCTTCCTTTATATGTTACTTGCCCTTTTTCTCTTACTGCCCTAAGTATTCTTTCTTTGTTTAGTACATTTGAGGTTTAGATTATTATGTGACGGGAGGTATTTCTGTTCTGTTCCAGTCTGTTTGGAGTTCTTTAGGCTTCTTGTATATTCATGGGCATCTCTCTCTTTAGGTTAGGGAAGTTTTCTTCCATAATTTTGTTGAAGATATGCAGCCGGCAAACACTTCAGGCCTATTTAGCCTGCTCAAGGCTGCCAGGAAGGGCACATTTGTGAATGGAGGATGCTATACTGTGGACGTTCTTCAAAGCAGTTTGTTAGTTAGCATTAGTATTCCTATCCTACACAGATCACCCAGAGCATTGAGGATGTGATACACATCGTTATTTTAAATTATAAAAGTTCAACAGAGTGTACTTGTATGTAATCTAATCTTATTAGGTGAACATTAAATAGTTGGGTTATATAAGGGTGAGTTTTCTAATTTGAGAAAGAAACTTTCTAAATTTGAAACATGTACACTGTATGTTGTTGTATTTGTTTCTCTAAGCTTTTTAAGAAAAACTACTTGTTGATTTTGCATTATCTTTTGAAATACCTTATGTTGACTGTATTATGATGGTTTGTTTCTTTAACTCATACCAGTTTTATTCTTGACTAGTGATTGAAAGATAGTAACTGTGGGTTCCCTTTCAGTGCTCTGTAAAGCCATTGAGATGTTCTATTCTGTCATGAGTGTGTTAATGACTTTTTTTTGCCAGTGGTTCCTTATATAAGTTTAAGGTCTAGCTCCTTCCTCCCCTTTCCTATACACCTTTATTCTTTTGAACTTTATTCTTGAACTTGGATAGTGACCTCTAGAACTGGAGCTTAATAAACATACAATGACTGTAAATTACCAACTCTGAGGAACTGTTCCAGGAGTCCAAGTGTTTAAGCAGAAGTGTGTAGCACCCACCTGTGTACCACTAGACAGCCTACGGAACACTCACTCTGTCTCCCTTGTGGCATATGTAGTGGCATATGTCAGCATTTTCCCCATTAACTAACACTTGCTCTTTTTGAGAATGAGCACTGGTGTTGTGTTCACTTTGGTGACTGTAGTATGTGTCATGGTTTCTAGCCCACAGTACCTGTGCAATAAGTGTTTGTGTTAACCAGAACCTAAAATGAATGTGATCATTTGGCTCTGTGACAGACACCTGTTGTAGATGGGACATAAGCTAAATTTAGGCTAATGTATGGAGACTGCAGCCTACCTTAATATGAATCTGAATATATAGCAAAGTTTTCTTTAGAGATCTGATAATGTGTACAACTCTTCAACTTGGGTTTTTCATCTCCTCATGTGTATGTATATTCATGTGAGTACATGTGTATATGAATGCATGCATGCTGTGTGCATGAGCACACTGAGATTATTATCAGGAATCTTTGATTTCACTTCCACCTTATTCTTTGATGTGAGGGATGGGGGGGGGGGAATCCCGTCAAACTCAGAGCTGACCAATATGGCCAGTCTTTCTAGACAGCTTGCTCTGGGCTCCTGGCCTTTTACTTCCAAGGTTAGAATTCCGGGCAGGCTGCCATATCCACTTGATGTTTACTTGAGGCCTGGGGATCCAGACTCCAGTTTTCTTACCCTCAGGGAAACGGCTATCTCTCTTTTGTATGAATAATTCTTGATGTGTGTCCCTCTTCTGGTTTTGATCTTACAGATCAGTGTTCCCAGACTGATAATGTTTTCATGGACTCTGGTTTCCCTGAGTCCATGACCTTGACCCCAGATGAGGGCTCCTCATCTCTTGAAAGAGTCTGACATTATGGTTTTGGTTGTTGTTTTTTCCTTTTATTTAAAATAGATTCTGTTCTCATACAATATATCCTGATTATAGTGTTCCCTCCCTCTATTCCTCCTAATTCCACCCCACCTCCCTTCCTCCCCCATGGATCCACTCCCTCTCTGTCTCTCATTAGAAAAGAACAGATTTCCAAAAGATAACAACAGGTTATAACAGAACAAAAATAAAAGATAGAGCAAAAACCATCATATCAAAGTGGGATACAGAAACCCAACAGGAGGAAAAGAGTCAGTCCACTTGTTCTTACAGTCAGGAGTCCTATAAAAATATTAAGCTAATAATTATAGTATATACTCAAAGGACTTAGTGCAGACCCATGCAGGCCCCGTGCTTGCTGCTTCTGTCTCTGTGAGCTCATCTGCACCTTGCTTAGTTGATGCAAAAGACCTCGTTCCCCTGGTGTCCTCCATCCTCTCTTGCTCTCACAATCTTTTTACTTCCTCTTCTAAGAGATTTTATGAGCTCTGAAATGAGGGATTTAATGGAGGCCTCCAATTTAGATTCTCTCCACATAACTTCCAGCTGTGGGTCTCTGCACCCACTCTCATCTGCTGCTGGAGGAAGCTTATCTGATGATGACTAAATATGGCACTGATCTATGAACATTGCAGAATTTCATTAGGAATCATTTTATTGATTTTTTTTTTTTTTGGCCCATAGTGTTTGTTTTACCCTAGGTCTCTGGGTTATCTAGTCTCTGGTTCTTATTTACCTAGGTAGTGTCAGGTATGAGTTGTATCTCCTGGAGTGGGCCTCAAGACATTGGTTGGCTACTACCACAAGTTCTGTGCTACCACTGACCCAGCATATTTCGCTGGCAATCAGAGTATAAGTCAAAGGCTTTGTGGCTGGGTTAGTGTCTGTGTTTCTCTTTTGGAAGCCTACAGAGTACCTTTCCACACCAAAGAAACTAGAATGTAGGTGTGAGGGCTCCATTTAGGCACCAGCTCAACTTCTGCATGTTCAGTGAGTTGTATGGATGTCGTCATGTCACTGGAGCCCCACTCTCGACTTGTGGAGAGCAAGAGTTTCTTTGTCTATGTTAAGCTTATGGGTCCATGACTATGGGAGATCTTTCCATCTTCTGATACCTTCTTCAATTTCTTTTTTCAAAGACTTGAAGTTTACACTATCTCTTTAGAGTTTACATTCAGGATTAACTGTGTTACCTGATGATCATGAAGTCTTTGATGGGGGCTGACAAGCTGTCCCATGATCCTGTTAGCTAGTGCTTACTATTTTTCATGGAAAATCTAGCAATGTTCATTCATTTTTACCTGTAACCACTTCCACACTTCAACACCACAACATAGATGGAAGCAGCGGAGACCTGCAGAGCGTTTTCTCTGAAGAAAAAGCTGCTGACCTCTGAGGAGGCAGCTTCAGCCATTGCTGTGTACTGTTGATTTGTGCCCAAATCCTAAAGCTGAACGATAACTTGAGAAAGATGAATGTGTTGTAGATGTTTTCTGTCCACAGAAGAGGTAACTCCTGGAATTGAGTTTCACTGTGGTTGTCTAGTTTTGTATCTTCTGAAGTATTCTGCCAACATTCTTTTATTCACGGACTCGGTGTATCTGTTTCTCATGTTCTTTGGTGTTAAGACTTTGGTGTGCCTCTTCTCATTAGAAAGTTAAATAAACCTCTGGTGCATGCTCACTCTGCACTGTACTAGTCTTTCTCTTGTGGAAATGACCGTCCAAGATCTGCCAGGGTCTCCCCACCAGGATTCCATTTAGAGGTGTTGTTTAGTCCTACAGTGCCTCAGGTTCTTTCTTAAGTGGAGATTTTTTTCTCCCAGTATTTCATCTAAATTACTTCCTCACTCAAGTAGTAATAGCCACTGGTTTTGCAATTAAGTTTAATGATGGTATGTATAAACAGTGTTGACTGCCAAGCACTATGTCATTTGCAATTATTAGACATTACTTTCTATTTTAATAGTTTTGTATTTTTGAGAGAATATCTCATGTAACTGGGCTGGCCTCTCTCTTCCATCTCCCCAGTACTGAGATCATTGGTATGTAGTACCATGACAAGCTATGCTTCTTGACAAAATCTAAAGCTTAGGTATTGATTATGTGATGTATGAACTGGATTGATACTTTGACTTCTAAGAAGTTGATCACAATCATTTTTAAAAGGCAAACAAAAGGATTACGGTAATACTCATCTGACAAATATTAGTGAAAGTTGAAGGGTTTAAATATATTTTACATTAAATATCCTTATAGCTACATGTATTGAATCCTTAAGTCATTTGATTTTGTAATTTTCTAGAAAAGGAAGCTGAAATACAGTCTCATGTTGCTTGTAAGTGGGCTGGAATGAATTCATTTGACTTTTATTGAAAGAAAAAAATGTATGTGTAGGCTTAGATTTTTCAAACCCTACTTTATTTAGGCTTATTAAATTCTTCAACCTCCCTTCTAGCCCACCAACCAGAGGTAGGGGAGAAGAAGGCTATTAAGAAAAGGGAGGTGTGGACCTGTTTAGAAGTAGTTCCTCAGGGCAATTCTACTCTTCATTGTCAGGTACCAGCAGTCAATAGCAAACACCAAACGTGAATCAGCAGTGGCAGCAAGATCCAGCAGAAACAGCAAAGCCCCTCTGAATCAGCACAAGTCAGTGGAAGCAGCCAGAATCAGCCGGAACACACCAACAAGTTTTTTTTATGCATTTCACTATACAAATTGAAGACTAGTGAAACATTGCTCAGTGTAGCAATGCACGAGCATTCTCTGTTTGTAGGGTTCTATTTATATTCTTTCTAAACATCACATGTCCTCTCACCTGTCTCTTTTCAGCAAAACATCACATGACTTAATTGAGTTGGTAAAGAAACCAGACATTTCTACTTCAAGTATGGTACCTGGAGGAGAATGTAAGAAGATGAAGCTCCTGTGACCATAAATGGAAATAGAAATTGTTGACTTTTTAATGCAGCATTGGTTATTTACAGTAACATTCTTCTTTAGAATGATTCAAAACAAACTGCTATATGGAATTCTGATTCTAAAGGAATAGTGGAACTCTACATACTTTTAATTAAGCTCAAAAATATTTTGTACAACTTTCTTAACAGTTTAGTCTACCTTTGAAGTATGATCATGGGACATACCATGCCTAGTAGACAAGCCATTCTTTGAACATCAGCTAACCCACATGGGTGGAGGTTTAAATAACCCTAGAAGGATTTCCTCCTACCACAATTGTATTATGGGAAAGAGAGCATAGTCTGGCTGCTCATGGAAGGCAGCTATGTTCTGCACATAACATATTTCAGTCCATTGAAATTGTCTAAAGATGCTCACATGTGCAGTTAGTTCAAATGATGTGTTGTTCTTCAGTTGGAATTATAAACCAAAAGTGTCAGCTCCTGGGCTCTTTTAGAAAGTCCAGTGGTTACTGCTGTTCAGGGTCTGAGTCATCTGTTTCCAGGTTCTTGACTTCTTTCTAAAGACTTGAAATAAAGGTTCACACATATTGCAAAGTAGAGAAGAAACTTTATTCAGAAGATTCAAAAGTGAAATGATAGTGTAGATCAGAAAGAAGTGTGCCATCAAGAGTGACAGCAGCCACGTGAGTGTGAGCGAATCCTCAAGGACCTACTCTGATGTTGTGGACTTCCCTTTATGGGTTCACAATAAGGAGGAACTAGTTGCTAAGAGGCATGGTGCAGGTGATTCTCTGTTTTGAGGGACATGTTTGAATTATAATGCTTTGCTCACTGCTTTGTCCTTTCCCATGATACATTTGATTTCAATCACATGCATGACCATTTACACATTCATAAACAGGGAATTCTCCCTACCAGTCCACTGAGAGGGCAGTTGGCTTTATTACACTCACATCCAAGGTTAGTTCAGGATAGACCAGCCTTCCTACCATGAGGTAACTGGAGTCCAGTTGCATAGAAACTGTCCATACTTGCTGGTTATTAAGGGAAGAGAAACAGACCATTGTTTGGAAAGAGAGATACATGTGTAGCTTGATGCCACTGGAAATCCTAGATTGTTCAAGATTCCTGGGTACATTTTTGAACAGGAGTGTATGGTTAGCCCCAACCAAGAGGAGTCCCAGGTTGCTAAGTTATTCCCTATGCTAGCCTGCCTCACAGTCTCTTATTCATTGATGCATTTCTATTGCTCTGGATAACTGACATATAATAGATGATCAGTAACTATTGGGTGAATTAGTTTAATTGTTCTTCTCTGCCCATCACTGTGCCCCAAGGATTTCTGGAGTTAGAGTATCAGGAGATTGAGGAAGAGGAGGAAATCTTGGATTAGAACATCACATTAATACGTAAAATTCTAAGTCATCTGAGTCATCGAAACCAAAATAAGATGTGAAAAGCAGGGTTATTCCAGCATCAGCATTTTCAGTCAGACTCGGGTATTTGCTCTTATCAGATGACAAGGATAATAGACTTCAAGTGTTTTCTTTTTAAAAATAAGTATATTTGTTGTTTTTTATATGGTATGTGGTTTTTTATATGTAGGTGCTTTGCCTGCATTATATTGTTTATGTACCATGTGCGTGCCTGGTGCATGAAGCAGCCTGAAGCTGGTAGTACTGGAATGACCTAAGGTTGTGAGTCTACATGTGGTCACTAGGAACTAAGCACAGATTCTCTGCAAAAAACAACCAACATTTTAACTGCAGAGTCATCTCTAAAGCTGCCTTACCCCTGCAGCCCCCACTCAAGGTGTTTTTTAAATCTTCATTGCTTTTTAAATGATATATGTTTAATTTTCTGCCATTTAAATTGACAGCACATTAGTATAATACTACTCATGATGATGATGATGATTATAGTGATTATGATTATTGGTGTTATCGCACCAGGTGCATGCCTGGTGACCTTGGAGCTAGAATAGGGTGTGTAATCCCTTGGAACTAGAGTTCTAGGTGGTTGTGAGCCTCTATGTGGGTACAGGGAATTAAACCTGGGTTCCCTGGGAAAATAGCCAGTGTTCTTAACTGGTGGACCATCTCTCTAGCCTGGTTCTCATTGCTTTTTCCAGACAGTTGAATCCTGTAGGGGAACACTACTAAGGATATACAATAAAATTGAAAGGGACATGTTTGTGGCAGTGCTGTGCTGTGGTCTGCCATGCACCTTACCCAGCTGCTGCTGTATGTCCTTCAGGCATGCCTTTGGATAGGGAAAGTTTTTTGTATAGAAGAGGACCGAGAGACTGACCTCAGGAAATAGATTCTCCTGATGTTTGTTTGTTTGTTCATTTGTTTTCTTACCAGTTCTCAAGGGGCAAGAACTTTTTGTCCCCACTCCCATTTGTTAGCCAACTGGAAGTTTCTTCCTTTTGTATAGTAACCAAGCAGTAAGGGAGCTTTTGCATAGCTCCAGCAAAAATCCCATATTTGAGGGATGTAGCCTCATCTGATATGGGCAGTGTGCATGCCACAACTATCCACTATCAAACTCAGTGCTCATTGGGAGAACCAAGATAAAAGGAAGAGTCACAGGGCTTTCAATGGTGAAACCACCTGTTGGCATCCTTAGCTCTCCAACTGTTATCCAACTCTTCATGCCCCCAAGTCCCAATTTTGTAGATCAACCATAGCCTTCTAAGGCCAAAAAAGAGTTTGGAGAGAGAGCAAAGGAAAAACTAAAACAGGAAACAAGTAAGCCAGCAGTCATCACCTAATGCAATGGCACAGAAAACACTGAAAAATAGTTTAAGTGTTTTCAAAATGTTTGTAGATATTAAAGAGCCAAACCATCTGGGTGAAACATTCCATCGTTCTTTTTATTTTCTTTTTTTTCTTTTTTTGGCTGGGGCACTAATTTTGAACTGGAAAAAGCTCACCCCTGCCGAAGTTAACATACTGTGCACTTAGCACCTCATTCAAATTCCTAGGAATGCTAAGTCTAGTTACTAGTAAGATGGATAAGCACATAGATATTAGTGTTTTGCTGTTAAGCATTAGCCCATGTGGCTTGATTGGGGGGGGGGGAGACTCCTTTCCTGTCTACTCATACTTCCACATCTCCCTCAACTTCCTGTCGAGAGATAATTCTCTTTTTGTTTCTTCTCCAGGCCCATCCTGCCACTTTTCATGTTTTCTCTCTCTCTCTCTCTCTCTCTCTCTCTCTCTTTCTGTCACTCTTTCCTTCCTTCCTTCTTTCCTTCCTTCCTTCCTTCTTTTCCTATCTTCCTTCCTTCCTTCTTTCCTTCCTTCCTTCCTTCCTTCCTCCTTCCTTCCTTCCTTCCTTCCTTCCTTCCTTCCTTCCTTCCTTCCTTCCTTCTTTCTTTCTTCTTTCTTTCTTTCTTTCTTTCTTTCTTTCTTTCTTTCTTTCTTTCTTTCTTTCTTTCTTTCTTTCTTTCTTTCTTTCTTTCTTTCATAGCTCAGTTGCCTCAGGATCTAACTTTCTGGAGAGGCTCTCCTAATCTAGCCCACATATCCCCTCCTGTCTGCTCTTAAATGCCCAGCTTTAATTGGCTTTGAGTAATCTACCAGGGGAAAATGTTTTGGCAGGACTCAATAGGTAATTTAGATAAGCTGATAAGCTCAAACTGGAAATGGGGTAAGAGTGCTTCCACGGACGTTCGAGGTCAGTTTCTAAAGATTCAGAGGTCATCTGAATTCCTGAAAGGTCACAGAGTGGTCTGCAAATGAGATCATTCTCTACTTAGCAGAAAGAGTAGGCAGCGACAGGGGAGGCGGCAGCCATTGTCTCACCTCAGCCCACTGTGTCAGAGAAGAAAGCAAACCACTGTTCGCTGCTTCTTTTCCAGGAGGACCTGGGACCCAATTTTCATGTGAAATCTCCAGATTGCTAGATATTTACCAGAATTTAAAAATTGTTTTCATTTTTTTGGATGATTCAAATGATAATTCATGAACAACCATAAATAGTGTGCTTCCAACAAATAACTTCTGGCCTGGAAAGCCCCTGAGAAGTGGGTCAGTCAAGTCCTTGTGATTAGAACTGACATCAAGTGTGGCTCTTTCTATGAATTTGGTTTTCAGGCAATCTCAAAATAGACTCTCTTGCCTGGGGACTCTCTGTTCTCTAGAGGCTGGCAGACTCTGTCTTACTGCAGTGGCCCTGTCAGGTGCAGAGCCCCTGGCCTCTCCAGGATAAGTGTATTATTCTAGGGTATCCTCTTGGCAATGCAGGTTTCTCACAGGTCTGTGTTCTCTCTTGTCAACTTGAGCAAAGGCTAGGTGTAACAAGTAGGCAGGAAATTCCCTCTTCCTCAAAAAACTTTGAAAATAATCTCAAAGTCTTCCTTGAATGTTTTCGATGCTTTTTAGCTGTGTGTGTGTATATGTGTGTGTGTGTGTGTGTGTGTGTGTGTGTGTGTGTGTGTTTGATATGCATGAGTGTATGTATATTTGCATGTGTAGGCACAGGTAAGTGTGTGAGTGTGCATTCATGTACCTGCACATACTTGTAGAGGCCAGAAGTTGTTGTCATGTGCTTTTTCTGATGGTGTTTTACTTCATTAACAGAGAGGCAAGATCTCTTTCTGAACCCAGAGAGAGCCTGCTCATTTGGCTAACCTAGCTAGCCAGCCCTCCCCGGCAATCCTGTTTCTGCTTCCCAAGCTGTGGGATGAGAGATGGGTCACCTCATCTACCCAGCCTTTCACAGTGGGTGCTAAGGATTGAAGTCCATCTTCATGTGTTTACAGCGAGTGTTTTATCCACTACAATACCTCTCCTAAACTAAGCCCCCTCCTTTGTTTTGAGACAGGATCTTACACCACAGTCTCAAACAGACAGCAATCCTCCTGCCTCAACTTCTTGAGTGTTGGGATTGCAGGCATGGGCCACCATACCCAGTTCTTCTTTGCTATACTAAGTAAGCTTGGAGTACAGTCATCCTGCACTCAAATGAGCCTTGGGAATACAATTAGATCAGCTGAGTTTTCCAAAGTAAAACCCAAGTCATTTCTATAACACATAAGATACACTAAGCTCCACAGCCTAGAGTTAGTAACAAAACCTTTTAGTTACTGCCTCTTCCTCCTTCATCCAAGTTACTCTTGGTCGTCTACTAACATAGCTAGCCATCCTTGAGATGCTATGCCTTCTGTGAACTCCCTGGATCTTTCCTTTGGGGGAAACTCTCAGTTCTACCATGTTACAGCACGCTGGATTGGTTGCTGATGTCTCTGCTGCAGCCATGAACATATTCTGTGCACCATCTAGGAATCAGTTAATAAATGCCTGAACCAAAATATTGAGAAACAGGATGAAAGCTGTCTTTCCACCCAAGCTTCAACAGCATTTTATAAAGGGAAGTGGGGAAGGAAAGGAAACAAATATTACTCATCTGTCAGAACCAGGACCAGAAAAGGGTGGGGAGGAGTGGAGACATAGCCCACCGCAAAGATATCTGGCATTTTAGACTTCGGAGACCAGTACTGTGGGGGCAGATCTAACTTTATTGTTCAGTACTTATATACAACGTTTCAGCCAATTAGGGTATGGTTACACAATCAAGGGCCAAATAGGGCATTACACTCGCTGTCCTGCTGAATCTAATTTGCTTGCCCATGACTCTGTAGGGGAGGGGGTTGATTTCCTAGGAGGATTCCCGTGAATGGAGGAGCGGCCACTACCCTGGGCTCACGTCCTTTATTCTGTCTCACTAGTTTGCTGGGAGCCACTTTAGACCGCAGGCCTGGATCAAGTCACAGGAGTCTATGGTGCTTAGCTCTTCATTCCTCTTCTTCCTCCAGCAGATTCACGACCACACCCCCTACACTTGCCTAGGATCAGGGCCTGCTTTGGTCTTGGAGCCGTCAGTTATTCCATAATCACTGACAGCCGGAATACTGTTACTCTTTTTTTAAAAAAACAAAACAACAACAACAACAACAAAAAAACCCAAAAAACATGTTGGAAGGTCAAAGACTTCTATTCTAAAAAGGTGTGTGACCTTGAGAGATGAAGGAATGGAGAGGGGCGAGAAGAAATACACACAAGTGTTCCTCTGGCAGTTCTTGCACATCTAGGTGGGACCTCAGCTAGGACAAGATCAAGCTAGCTAATGGGTGTGCTTACAGCTTTTTAAAAGTGGGATCCTGAGAGCAGGAGGTGGGAAAGGGACTTGCCAGGGGTTGCAAGCATTGAAGTCCTTTACTTCTGAAGGCCAGCAGCTCCTGGATGCTCTGAGTGTTCCCTATGTCTAGAACTGCTGCGTCTTCCAATAGATTACGTCATATAATCTTACAAAGGGCCTTGTAAGGATGAGGACTTCTGAATATGTAGAAAGTGAGGGAGCTAGAGGCACTCTTTAACTGCTCCAAGACCCAGCCTTTTCCTCATAAAACCGAAATCCTCTGCCCACAGCTGTGAAGGTGGAGCGATAGGGAACGTGAACACCAGGCCTGCTTAGCAAGGTGCTCCAGGAACTCAGTAAACTCAACATAATGAAGATCAGGCCCATTTTAGGCCAAGCAGGGCATAACCACACCCTTCCAGACTGTAGCGCCCTCTGTCTCCCCTTTCTCCACTCTACCTCTCTGAGTTCAGTATTTGTCCTAAGCCTTGGGTCTGCTCTCAGGGGCAACAGCCAGTTGGAAAGTTCTTTGTTGTTTCCGAGGCATGCGTAGATGCGAGAGGCCCATCCTCCTCTTAAGTAGAGCAGGCTGAGCACGCGGTGGGGCTACACTGATCCTTGAGAAGTGGTTTGAGAGTTGTGGTGACTGAGGGCCAGGTGCCAGGCCAATGCCTTGTTCAGGTTTGATTGCACAGGAGACTTGCTGAAGGGGGCATCACACATGCCCAGGGTGAGATCTCAGAGTTCCTGAAAATGAATGCAGAATAGAAACTTTCAGCACTTCCCAGCATCCTGGAGTGATTCTGCTTCTCGTATGTCATCCTTATTACTTTATAATTACCTTATGACCTTTACTGACTCTGACAGTTGTGAGTCTTGTTTAAAAAAAAAAAAAGATTCGAGAATATTACCATTATGCAGTTGCCTAGAAACAGAGCCTAAAATACATCTGGCTTTAATAGAAGAGCTAAAATGAGTTTTCATTTTTTGGCATTGTGTCTCCTCCCCCCTCCCCATTTTTCCCCTCTTTGTTTCAAATAGCAATTTCTCACTAATCCTTTCTGAACTATCTGAAGCCAAGGTACCCAAGGTGGAGAGCATCCCCCCACCAGGGAGGCGATAGCATGCCTATTGGTATTGTGAAACCTAATCCCCAGCCTGCTCACACAGCATGTACAGAATCGATAACTGTGCAATTGCTTGTCACTCAGGCAGCTTTGGCCAGCACTCCTAAGAAGGCTTAGGAGGACATTCCATTTGTCTCTTCATTAAGGCGTGTTCTAGCTCAGTTTGCCAAATGGCTACAGGCATGCTTTTCTGACTCATAAACATATTCCTCACCACTCCAGTCCCTCTTCCCAGATGTCCCCTCTCCTCTCCTTCCACCCCTTTATCACCACAGTGGCCGTCCTTCCTCTTTGGAGGACACCACAGACCGCAGACCTGAGCCCTTGATCACCTAATAAAAAGGAAACAAGGAGAAACTGAGTGTGGTCTGTGATTTCAGCTGTTAGAAAAGGGCTGGTTTGCTAAGATGCTTCTGAGAATAAATGCTACATGCAGTAACTAGGCCAGGGGTGGGGAGGGTATTAGGCTTGGAAGGTGTGTGTGTGTGGGGGGGGTGTCCAGAAGTCTGGAGGCCCCGGTAGAGACATGCTGCAAGGAGTGCGTGTTGAGTAAGGAGGCTTGAGAAAACAGGATACCCAGTTAAAATGAGCCTGGAATTAGTTTCCATGACCCTGTATCCAGGCCAGACCACTTTCAAATTTGCCTGGTCCTAAGAGCCACGTGAGGACTTATTGACAATACCAGTTGAGAGGCTGGATCAGCGTTTAAGAGCCCCGGATGCTCTAGTAGAGGACCGGGGTTCATTTCCTGGCTCTCACACGGAGGCTCATAAACAACTGTAACTCCATTTCCAGGGTATCTGACACCCTCTTTAGGTCTCCATAGGCACCAGGCATATGCAAAGATGTGTACACAGACAAAACACCCAGACCCATTACAAAACAAAACAAAACAAAACAGAAAGAATTCTAATTCTGGCTTAAGGGCTGAGATGATGAGTCAGGAAGTATGTGTTGTGTAAATCGTGTCCCCAAAGCCTATATTAAAAACAACAACAACTGGCAAACAGGATGGCGGTGCTGGGGAGATAGAGACAGGAGAATTGCTGGGACTTACTAGTCAGCCAGGCTAGCTAAAGAGACAAGCTCTAGATTCAGTGAGAGCCGCGTCTTACAAAACAAGGTGGGGGGCGAATGAGAACAATGCCTGAAATCAACTGTAGACATCGACTTTAGGCTTACACACACACACACACACACACACACACACACACACACACTTGATGCCTCCTTTTAGTAGATCTGGTATGGAATTTAGGAAAGCACCTTTTTTAAACAAGTAAGCTGATGATCTTTGCTAGCAAACAGGCCAATGGGGCTCCCGGTGAGTTGCATGCCCATGTACGGCTGCTCTTATTCCTGGACTCCAGGCGTACCACAGACCTGCCACAGTCTATGGCCAGATCCCAGGCCTTTCATTGTTGCTGCACACCTGTCTGTTGGGCCACATGTCTTCTTCACTAGGCAGCTGGTGCCTAAAGGTTCCCCTCAGGCTCTGCTCTGCTACATTTCTGGAGCATTCTGCGCTTCTAACAAGGGGACTCTGCAAGCATTGTAACCTGCCGCCATGCTTTTTTTTTTTTCCTTTATGTTTTCTGGCAGCCTCTTTCTCTCACTCCTCAGCTGGAAGGGAAGGTGACTGTGGGTATTGAAGTCAGGCAATGCTCTTCAGAAGTCGGACTAGAACCCACAGAGGGAGCGAGAAAGCTCTGAACATCCCCAAATAACTCATAAGAGAGCTACTGGTAAGTCCAGGGCCATCGCTACAACCTGCCCTCTCCTGTTCCGTGCTCTATGCAGCTTGACTCAAGGAAGCCTGAATTCGTAGCCTGTGCGGAAGAGTGGACAGCTTCTAGTGTCTGAGTGCCAAGGGTTCCATTCCTAGCCTCACCGGACAAAATGAGAGCGCCTGCACTATCTGGCATTTGGGCTGACACGGGAGCAGGCACTTAGAGAGGGATGGGTGTGGTACGTGCCGTGCAGGAGCTCGGCCAAGCACCCATGGTATCAATTTCTAGTGATGATTGATTGTTTCATTTGTAACCTCTAACCCATCATGGGTGTGTGTGTGTGTGTGTGTGTGTGTGTGTGTGTGAATTCTTGCACCATGGCTCAAGTATGGAGATGAGGGGGCCACCTTGAGTATTAGGCCTGGCCTCTACTGTGCTTGGCCTTTTGTGGGTTCTGGGGATTTGATCTCAGCTCCCTGCCTTTGTGAAGCAAGCTCTTTCACTGAGCCATCTCTGCAGTGCCTAACTTGATGATTCTCAACAGAACTCCAGAGAGAATGGCACTTTGTCGTCCGCATATTAGCAACGCTTCGGTGCCTTTATCACGCATAGACTTGCAGTTTAAATCTATAAGCATGTTTGGGCAAAACACCCGGAATATCTTGGGTGTTCTTGTGCTCTTTCTTTGCAGTTCCTAAATCACAGTCTCACCCCACTGTTGAGCTGAGGGAGCCCTTTGAGGTTGCACTTGGCAGTGGAGTTAGACACTGGATAGATTAGCCTCCAGCTTCTCTGTGAGGAGGTTGGCTTACAGCAGAACAGGAAATTGCCCCTTTGTCCTGGCCTTTAGCAGATATATTAGGAACTGGATGCCTGGGTGCAGCGGGTGGGTTACAGGACAATCCAGGCCTTCGTTAGCCTGGCTCTCACTGTGGGGACATGCCTCCAGACCTACCCATCGACACAACACCTCAGCAGTACTCATCTGGGTCTCTCCTTAGTCATCCATGCTTCTCATAAGATGACCTCCTTTAAGTGACAGCAGTGCGCTTTAGGAACTGTACAGGCAGAACAGGGAAGAGAGTGCTGGATTTGAAACACCCTGGCTTGTTCCTGTCACTTGAGACCATCGCTTGGATGTACGGTGTCAAAAGGACTTTGCATCCTGAGCCCTGTGAAGCAGAAACTGTCCCAAGAATCTTGTTTCTTCCTTCACATGACGACGACGTCTCTGCCCAGCTGTCTCTTCCTGCCTTTCTCTCTCAGCTCCCACTTTGCTCCTTTAGCAATTAGCTCTAAATAGATGTTTCAGCTCCCCCCGCCCTCCGAAGAGCAGTCCTTGTGTGAAGGGAGCGTGGTTAAGCTGCAACTTCCGAATTCTTTCAGGAGAACCTCTTCCACTTCCTCAGAGCTGCCTCCTGCTACATTTGTATCGATGGCTCCCAGGGAAATTCAAGGAAAGCTTGGAGCCTCAGAGAGAGCTTTCGGTATTTATTTGTGGTCTGGAGCAACCGTTCCTGGTAGAGGATATTTCTGAGGGAGACGGGTGTTACATAACCACGCATCAGATAAAACCACCTCCAGTCTTCCTGCTGAAGGAGGGATTCTTGTCAGATGAGCAGGCAGCCGCCTCCTGGTTCTTCCTGTCGCAGAATTGTTTTGATGTCAACCCCATGGCAGGGATAGAAATCCAGCACACCTCTGGGAGGAAAGTTTCCTTATGTGGGCACTGCCAAGGGACAGGCAGAGGTGTCTGCGCCCCCAATCTGGAGCTGGAAACACATACCTAAGAGGTGGTAAAGATCTCATGGAGAAGGGCTTCCGAAATTCCTGCTTAAGATGTCACTTACAGTCACTACACCGAGGTCACTTGATGATCTGTGGTTATGGTTTTGGTTGTCTGAATGGTGTCTGTGAGTTTAATATCATTGCTGGTACAGAAAAAAAAAATTAAGGTGAAAAGGTGCCCTTCAGGTGCATTCAGAGACAAAGCTCTTTGGAACTGCTCCCCCTTCTGATGGTGAACCATGCCTTAGCACTGTCTCTCAGCTGCAACACGATCTTCTCTGATGTGGCTCATAGTAACAGAGAAGCTCCGAGCTGTGGTGACTGCACACAGAAAGACTTGTTTCTCATGTCTATAAAGTCTACTATGGGTCTGGTTGCTCTCTTTCATCTAGCAAAGCCATTCAACACAGGTTCCTATGGTGTCTGCTGCAGGGGAATAAAAAGAAGGAGAAAGAGCCTGGTTCACAAGCCCATCATTGGCCAAAATTAGTCACATGGCCCCCACCTTAAACTTTAGGCTAGAAAATGGAAAATATTTAGTGAATATTGACTTCTCCTGCCATTTTTGCTATGCATTTCAGTGGTGTTCTATGCACCCTAGCATGTTACTTATAAAAAAAAAAGTTGAATAAGTTAAGGCATTCAGAAAAGTCCTGAATATAGTGAGTACAAGTGCTTTAATTCACGCATATTTTTGGTTCACATCCACACTCCCACCACCTAGCTCCAGCAGGGGTTCTTCTGCACAGGGCACAAGAAAAGAAGAATTCTTTTTCTTTCTAAGTAACTAGAATAATTTCTTGAACTTGAGCCCTTCCTGCCTCAGTCTTCTGAGAGCTGGGATTGTAGGTGTGCCCCACGGAGGAGCCTGGCTCATAGCTTCATTGTTGGTATGGCGTTCTAAGTCTTGGCTGGAGGATGTGAACACTATCCTGTTCCTTAGCTCCTTGTGGGATCAAGGAGGGTAACAGCCGCAGAGAGCTCCTGGAAGAGCGGGAGACAAGTGAAAAACAAAATTGGCTTTTTGTGATATGCCAACAACAATCATTATTCTGAAGGATCTAGAGCTGTATGAAAGAAATACAGTCTGAGTGGTTTCTTTCTAAAGAATATAATAAAATAAAAAAAGAAAAGCATGAGTAGGGAAAATGTAGGCATCTTTTAAAAGTCACTAGATTTTTTTCCTCATCTGGGGAAGCAAGTAGACATAGCTGAACCTCAGCCTGGTATATCAGCTCTGTGTTACAAGTGAGCCCAAGGGTCTCACTGCTGTCTTAAATCTAAGGGAGAGAGAGAGAGAGAAAGGGAGAGGGAGAGGGAGAGAGAGAGGGAGATGGAGAGGGAGAGAGAGGGGGAGAGGGAGGGGGAGAGGGAGAGGGGAGGGAGAGGGAGAGGGAGAGAGAGAGAGAGAGGAAGGAAGGAAGGAAGGAAGGAAGGAAGGAAGGAAGGAAGGAAGGAAGGAAGGAAGGAAGGAAGGAAGGAAGGAAAGGCTGAACATAGTGAGGCTTGCCTGCATTCTCAGCCCTAGGGAGGCAGAGGCAGGAGATTTGGTACTTTCTAGCAAGTTGGGGGCTACAAAATGAGGAACTATTTTTTAAAAATGGAAAGAGGAGAAAGAAAGAAAAACAGATGGACAAGAAAAGAGAGGAAGGAAGAAAAGGGAACTCATTTCTAGCTTCCAACTAGAAGCCTTCTAAGTATGCAGTTGTTAGTTGCTAGGCAACGGGAAGCCAGTTGTCTGGTCTGTTCTGAATTACTGTGGCTGGGCCTTTTACTGTCCCAGGAGTAAGAAGCTAGATCTAAGGTGCTCTGTGGGGCAGTGGACGTCTGTCTCCTGGAAGATGCTTTTAGCCTACAGCTCAGATGTCCTTAGAAGCTCTTCTGGCCCCGAGACCTGGATAATACCTCTCTAGAACTGTCAGTTGTGCTATTTGTGGGGTCCACAGCAAAGTTTCTACTGACTCCCAGACACTCACCCTCCCTTCAGCCCCCTGCTCTTGGTTGCACATAGGTTCTTCAGCACCAGCAATGATGACTGAAACACAAAACTTGGCCAGTCCTGTCATACCAGATAAGTTGCTACATACCAGATAGCATTTTTTAAAACCCACTTTGTGGATTTTCATGGATTGGAAGATTCAATGATGTTAGACTCTCAATGAACTCATTCACAGAATCAACACATTCATAATCACCTTTAAAAAATAGAAACTGATGTTGGTTCTAATACTCAAATGGAAAATGCAAAGCACTCAGAATAAGGAAAACATCTTGCAGTGAAAAAAACAATCAAGCTGTTCAGGGCCTACAATATTTTAGGTGAAGATTTACCACAAATAGGCAGCGATGAAAACAATGTGACCGATCAATAGGAAAGAAAGAGAGAGTCTAGAGAGACACTAGATCGAGGATAAATCCAGGTAGGAATGTGTGTGTGTGTAGGGGGTAATCATATGTGTGCAAGTACATGTATGAGTGTATGTGTGTGTGGCTGGGGGGGTGGAGGCCAAAGGTCAACTCGGGTGCTGCTCCTTAGGAACCAACACCTCTTGCTGAGCAAGGGTCTTTCACTGCCTGGAGTTTGCTAAGTCTTCTAGGTTGGCTTGGCGATGAGCCCCAGGAACCCACTTGTCTCTATCTTCCCAGAAGCAGGTATTCTAAGTACACACCACCATGCTTGACACTTTTTACATGGGCTCTGGGAACTGAACTCAGTTCTTTGTGCTTGCAAGGGAAGCACTGTACCAACTAGCCTGTCCCCTTGGCTTGAGTCTGACAAAAACACAAAGACAGTCAGAGGAGGGAGGCCGGCTCTTCAACTGATGATGACAGAATGACTGTTACCAACAAGCAAAAATAGCCATAAATTACCACTTCCTTCCTCTGCAAAAAAAAAAAAAGACTGAAATGCATCATAAATCTAACTATAAAAATGAGAAGTATAAAATTTCTAGGAGAACAAAATGAACGTATTTTTTTTTGTGACTTTGAGTTAAGCAAAGATTTTAAAGCTCTTGTATCAAATGTATAATCAATAAAGGAAAAGAAAGGGGCTGAGAGATGGCTCTCTGGTTAAGTACTTCTCTTCCTGAGAAGACAAGTTTGGTTCCCAGCACCTAAGTTAGGATGTGCACTCTAGCCTCTGATGGTCTCTGTACTCATGTACACATATCTACTCTCTCCAATGCGCCTCACACAAATAAAAAAGTAAAAAAGAAAATCTTTAAAAGAGAGAGAGGAGAGAGAGAGAGAGAGAGAGAGAGAGAGAGAGAGAGAGAGAGAGAGAGAGAGGAGTAGTGGGACTTCCTCAACATCGAAAACTTCTATTGATAAAATGAAAACTCAGGCCACATGCTGAAAGGAAATGTTTGTACAATACACATCTGGATTCCCATCTTCATCCCAACTCTCTCCCAAATGAGCTATTTTGGCAAATCTCAATAAATCTCAAAGCTCAACAAAACATTAAAAATGTGGGAAAAAAATCTCAAGAAAGATGTACATGCAATGTATGGTAAACACGAGAATGGAAAGATCCTGTCGTCTGCTACTAGGGAAATGCGAATTTAAACCATGAAAAGATTTAAAACAGAAAAGATTGCCAATACCAAGTGTGGGTAAGGACAAGGAGGAATTGGGATTCTTGTGGATTGCTAAGACAATTGCCTCAAAAAATAACTTTCCAACAGTTATATACAAACCCAGCAGTGGGCACAGCTACTTCATAACTAGTGGATGGAGGTATGAAGAAGAACATTTAGAACTTGCTTCATTACTGATAGGCCTAAGCTATAATAACCCAAATGTCCACCAATGAGAGAGTGGAGAAGTGTATTCTGACATATTCCTTTGATGAGATACTTCTCTGCATTAAAAAGGTTTGACCTTTTAAATAGATGCTTGTCATAGTTTGAATATGGAATGTGTGCTCAAAACCCAGAAAGATGATGGATCTCTGATCTCCATCTGGTGGCACTCATTTTGGATGTTCTGAAAACCTTAATAGGTGAAATGTAGCTAAAGTAGGTCACAGGGACAGATTTAGGGGTGACTTGTCTCTGACTCCTGTGTGTCATGACAGGAATAGTTCCATCATGTTCTCCCCACTGCCAAGATTCCCTGTCTAGTGCATGAAGCCAAGAAACTGTGAACAAAGTCTCCTGTTCTAGTTTCGCTTTTTTCCCCCTTTTTTACTGTGATAAAATTTCCTGACCAAGAGCAACTTAGAGAAGACAGGGTTTGTTTGGCTTACAATTCCAGGAACCAGTCTGTTTGTGGGGAGGTCAAAGCAGGAACTTGAACAGCTAGTTACTTCCTGTCCATAGTCAAGAGCAGAGAGGAGTGGATGTGCCTTGTGCTGCCTTCTGGCTGGCAAGCCAGCCTTTAGTTAACAGATGATCCCCCACAGGCATGGCTCCCAGTGCCCTTCTCAGCTGGGATTCATACTCTAGGGACCTGGTGTTTGAGCCTCACTGTAGAAAGCCTTGAAAAGCAGCAAGTTTCAATTCATCTGGACGGGGTAGAAGTATTTGCACTTCAATAATATTCCCATATGTTTCTAAGGTGTAGCTGGATTTGAGGTCTATTGCTTTAGAACGGTGGTTCTCAACCTTCCTAATGCTGTGATTTTTAATATAGTTCCTCATGTTGTGGTGACCTTCAACCATAAAATTGTTTTTGTTGCTACTTCATAACTGTAACTTAGCTGCTGCTATGAATTGTAATGTAAATAAATATCTTATATCTAGGTTGGTTTTGGGCAATCATATGAAAGGATTGTTCAACACCCCCAGCCCCCCAAGGGGTCATGACCCACAAGTTGAGAACCATTGCTCTAGGAGATGATGGTGCAGATTTAAGTTGGAGAGAGAGGCCAGGGCAAGGAGGAGGGAGGAGGAAAGGGGAAGGGAAATGGAAAGAGAAATTTACAGCCATATGAGTGGACTAGTGTATATGAGTGGTATTCAAGTGTTACATGTATTTTATTTTCAAGCTCTGGTGGAAAGCATCCTGAGATCTGACTCAAGCAATGTCCAGGTAGGCAAGAGGGCATGGGAAGGTCAGGGGAACATTAGGCCAACCTTGGCACTCAGACAGCAGGCCCAGCAGGGAGCACACAGGTCACATGAGCCAAGGCTCTGTGGTATCAAGCAGAAAGTATCCAAGATTACTCTGTTGGTGTCTGGGGGAACTGAAGGTCAGAACACAATCCCACAAACTGGGTCAGAGGATGGAAGATGATATGGTTGCTCCGTCTGCAGGGAGGAGTGGTATAGACAGGGCATGGGTACAAGGCCATTCCTAGGGAGTGTCATTCTGGGGTGTTCCTATAGATGGGACCCACACCATTTGTGAGCCATTTCACTTGCAGCACATACCATTAGTGACTGCTGGAAATTAGGAGGCTTCGAATATACTGTAAATGGCGTTAGCCTGTATGCAGTATGTCACCTACCTCTGTAAGTACTTAGTGTCCTCTTGTTGATGAGAGCCAGGTGCTAATGTCCTCCATTCTGCAATGGGGGTGGGGCAGGGTCAATCAGGGCGGGCAGACAGAGCCTGCTTATTCCTATATCGTGAAGAAAAGGTAAACCCAGGAATGGCCGGACCGCCTTATCTAAGTTACTCTCTTAATGTGGAGGCTGGCAGACTTCACCAATGTGTCCCTGGTCCCCTCTGTCCCCCGAGATGAAACCCTTACACACCATTCCTGAAAGTAAAAAGCCCAGGGCCCATCTATTTTGTTCAAAAAGAAGTCAGCAAACCTAAAAAGGCAGAGGGTCCCCCCTCCCCACTTTAGACTCCTCCAGGACTCCCCAATGCTTTCTTGACAGTTTACATCCTATCCAGATAGTTTAAGGATGACTTTTCCAGTTTGGAAGAAGGTCTCTACTTCAGAAAAGTTGGAATGAGCTAGCTAAGACAGCCAGTGAAGTCCCGGACAGGCCTCCCACTCCCAGCATGCCTGAGCCAATGGGAGCCCGTGGAGTCCCGGACAGGCCGCCCACTCCCAGCATGCCTGAGCCAATGGGAGGGTCAGTGCGTCAGAGAGGTGGGGTTTTCCTTCCAGGGCTCAGTTCTGCTTCTGCCCTGCCTGCAGGCCATTGGTCTTTACTCTTCAGGTTAATGGGATCTGTCTTCTTCGCGTGTGCCTGTGCAGCTGCACGCACAGGCCATTTCCCTCTTCCTATCTGACGGTTGGAGGCCGCCCTTTATCATCAGCTCTTACTGGTTCAGAGAAATGAAATTTTAAGACAGGCTTCCAGAGAAGTTCACATAAATCAGTCTCTGTTGTCAGTTCTTCCTGGATGGCGGCCACAGTTTCCTAATCAGTCTCTCACTATTTCCGCGCTTTCACTCCTATAAGCCAGGCTCTTCACACCTCAGCCTGAGTGAGCTTTTGAAAGCCATAATCCCCTCATGTCTTCCTGGATCAATACCCTGTGGTGTAGAGGCTTTCTTCATCTCTCAGGATAAAACCCAGGCTCCTTGAGAGGGAGGCTCAGGAGGCCCTGGAATTTCAGGCCTAGCTGGGACCATTTCACACAGACCTCAGATCCCTGGACCTCAGTTCTAGAGATGCTGTCGGGCGGGCGTTCACACTGTTCTCACATAGTTAGTTCATGGAGAACTCTCACACGAAGAGATTACATTACAAAAACCTAGTGATAAAACAGGATATACTATGAAATGCTATCTTGATTTAAAAATGTAAAGGTTGGGCCTTAATTGCACATGAGCTCAGGGTTTAGAGGGGGAGTCTGGGGGAACACTAGGAGAAGGAAGCTCACCTGCATGGCCACGGGGAAGCCATTGCCCATGTTGGCTTAAGACTGTCTAGTAGACTATTCCGGACCATCCATGGCCTCGTCAGTAACTCCCAATAAGCTCATTGTTTCGCCAGGATGGACCCTGGTGGACCCATACTTTGATGTAGTGTTCGAACCTTAAGAGGAGGGATGGATGTTATACATGTGATCACCTCTGTGGAAGAACTGTTGATGAAACCCAAATAATATAGTTTACTTTTGCCCCCCCCCCCTTTAAAAATTGTGGTACAATAAACTTAAGGTAATTCTACCATCTTTGACATTTCTAAGTGTATATATAGTTCAGAGTGTTGAGTGCTATGGGTGTTTTATACCCATTAATTTTATCTATGTGCAGAAGTTTTCCATCACTTGTATTGAAATTTTAACTATTGGATAATGACATCCCATTTTCCTTCTCCACGAGCCTAGGTGACTAGTGTCTTCACGTAAGTGAAAGTACACAGTATTTATCCTCGTGTGTGTGTGTCTTGTTTCATTCAGCATGTCTTCCCAGATCTGTTGTTTATTTCCTTTTAGAGAAAGTCTGTTCAAGTTCCCTGCCAATTTTTTAATAAAACTACTTTCTGATGCTAGGTTATAGGAGCTCCTCATGCATTCTGGATTCTAATCCCTTATTAGATATGTGGTTTATAAACATTTTCCTCATTTCTCTGATTTGCCTCTTTTGTTCTCTTGATAGAATCTTCTGTTGTGTTCTTAAATGCATTTTTAAAAAATCAATGAAGCCTCGTCTGTGTATTTTTTTTTTTTTATTGCCAGTTCCTGGGTCACAGTCATCACAAAAACACTTCCGGAGCAGTATAATGAGAATGCCTCCTGTTTTAGTCATAGTTTTATAATTTCAGTTGTTACTCTTAGGCTACTGACGTATTTGAGTTGATTTTTATAAACTAAGTATTAAGCAAAGAACCAACTGCTCCTCCTGCTTCCTCTCCCTCCTCCTCCTCTTCTTGTTCTTGGTTTGAGATAGGCTGTTCCCATGTGACCCTAGCTGGCTTTGATCCTTCTGATAAGTCCTCCTAAGTGCTTGAACTACAGGCAAGTGCCACCATGCCCAGCCCAAAGTCATTCTTCTGCATTTGGGCTCCAGTTTTTCTAATCCAGATTGTTGAAAAGGCTGTTGCATTCTTTTAAAAATATTTTTCTCAAGACAAGAGCCAAGTGATTACAGAAGTTTTGCTTTCTTTTCTTTTCTTTTCTTTCTTTCTTTCTTTCTTTCTTTCTTTCTTTCTTTCTTTCTTTCTTTCTTTCTTTCTTTCTTTCTTTCTTTCTTTTTTTTTGAGATAGGTTCTCTACCTAGAAATGGTTGTTCTGAAATTTGTTCAGTAGATCGGGCTGGCCTCAATTTCAGAGATCTGCCTGCCTCTGCCTCCTGAGTACTAGGATTAAAAGTGTGTGCTACCATTCCCGGCTGTGTTGAATTCTTATCGAATATTCATAGAACTCTTGTTGCAATCATTTGCCCATACCTACCAGAGTTCATTTATGGCTTTCTAGTCTTTTCCATTGCTGTGCGTGTCTGTCTTTATGTTCTGGATAGACTATTTTGATTATTGTAGCAAAATGTGAAATTAGGAAGCTTGATTTAACTTTATTATTATTGTTGTTACTATTATTTTGGCTGTCACACCCCTTTAGATCCAACCTCTGGGGAAGGAGCTGAAAAGCTTTTGGCACTTGTTGGATGCTGGGAAAGAAGAGTTCGTCTCTTGTGTTCCAGTGCTCAGTCCCATACCCATAAAGACAGCACTCGCTAGACTCAGTGCATAGTTAAAAGGAAGGTGCGGAGTTGGAGAGGAGATGTGTTAGGGGAAGACAGACCGAGATTCATCAACTTTAGGAGCTTTGTCTATGATTACAGAAGCAATGCTGTGATTTTGAGAGGGAGTTTGTCATTGTAGACTGCTTTGGCTATTGCTGGCATTTAACAGTATTAAATGTTCCAACCCATGAATCTGGGATGCCTTTCTACTTACTACTGTCTTATTTAATTCCCATCAAAGTGTTTTTCTCCTTCCTTAGATAGGTCCTTTATATCCTTGACTAATTCCTAGGAGTTATAACTGGAGCTGTTTTCTTTATTTGCTTCCCAACTTGTTCATTGCTAGAGAACACATTACACCCAAGTTGTGAAAGTTCATATCGGATCCCTCAGCTAACTGGGCTCACTTATCAGTTATAATTGTCATTCACGAGTGTTTGCTTTAATGCTGTATTAATTTCTACATGTAAGATCATATTGTCTCAGACATAACTGAACTCTCTCTCTCTCTCTCTTCTTCACTACTTACTTTTCTTTGCATTTATCACTCTTTCCTTCTTGTTCTTGGGGTGCTAAGGTTTAAACGCAGAGGCTTGCACACACTAGGCAAGAGGGCTACCACTGAGCTGTACCACTATTGTTCCCTAACTGTTCTACCTAAAACTTTTAATAGAGTATCTAGTAGAAGTGATGAAATAGGTACCCGTGTCTCACAACTGACCCGAGGAGGATAAGTTGCTGGCTCTCTATCACCTGTTAATTGTGTTATTTTATATCAAGTTTTAGCTAGCCTCAGGAGGTTTCCTTCAGCTCCTTCTGACTGCTTTATAATCATGGGAGGATGCTGAATTGTGTCAGATGTTGAACTGCATCAGTTGAAGTGATAATTCATATTTTTCTTCCCTTTATTTGTTGATGCGATGTATTGATTGCATTGATTGGCTTTTGTACAATGGGGAATCTTTGTATTTTTAGAATAGCTCCTACTCTTGGTGACAAATACTCGTTTTGTGTCTCTTTTCTAATGGGGTCTGATATGGAGGCCGTGGTAGTGCCTTCAGAGGGAGAAATGCAGATAGCAATAATGATGCTATGGTGACCTTTTATTGTCTGAAACTGTGTCACCATATGCATTAATCCATTCAATCTTCATGACAGCCTGTGGAGGTGGAGAACTCATTTTCCCATTGACAGAAACAATGGCCATGATTAGCAGGTAGTCTGCCCACTGCTACGCACTAGCAGGACTCATAAAGGCCTCGTAGGCAGATTTTCTGACTTTAATTTCTAGCGTTGTGGAGTGGGAAGGCACACCTAACAGAGTTTTTCTTCTGTCACTGCTGTGTCAGAAGCCTGCTGGGCCTTAGGCGCCTTAAACTGAAGCTCAAACCACTGAAAACAGACCTTGTGTTCGGTTCATTCCTTCAGTTTTAAGTCTTGGATCAGTGAAGGAAGATATGACCACCAGGTGGCAGTAGCACACACAGGTTCCACTTAAGCATACACCTTACCACATCAAAGATTCAGTGAGAGGGCACTACCCCGAAAGGGAGCTCGCAAGAGAGGGGGTCACAGACCCAGCTGACGTGTCAAGAGTTTGCCAGAGATCTCAGCAGAGCAACAGGGGCGTCTGGGGCTTGTGGTTACCGGGTCTTCCTTATCTATGGCTTGTAGATGTTGGGTGAAGCTCCCTGGGTTCTGCATAGTAGACAGGCTCCAAATGGCTAGATGTCTGCTTATTTGGGCTATGAATAAAAACAACTGGATGTGTAAAAATCAGCATTAAGTGCCAGAGCACTTTTGAGCTAACAGGTCTCAGCCTGCTGTGAAGAAGTAAACAGCCCAGAGACCCATAGGCAGAGGCCACTGTAGCTCCTTTGTGTTATGCTTAGAGAGGTTATAATTGCTAAGAGAGAACTGACCTACAGAGCAGCCCACTGAAACCCTCCCATGGCTATTTCAACCTTGTCACCCAGAGTCCTCAGGGGAGGAAAGGCATCTTCTTCAGAGACAACTAAAAAGAAAAAAGAAAAGAAAAAAAAAACCCAAAACAGAGATTACCTAATTCTGAATACAAATGCCAAGAAATTTAAGCAACAATGTTTAGTCAGAGCCCTGTTCATCAAAAGTAAATAACTAAAAAATAATACTCTTGCTTTGGAGATTATTTCTCTTTCTGCCAGTACGTGTGATTGACGGGCTAAGCCACGAGCCAGTGCTTTATTTTTACAAACACACAGGGGGCTCATAATCACACCAGCAGACAACACTCTCCTTTTGTGCCAGGGCCTGTGCTTTCCTGGGTGAGATCTGTAGATGTACCGCAGTACATGGTCATCAGTCTAAGATGATAAGTACACACATTTAGAACAAGCATTTTTATAGAATGTCTAATTGGCATAAGAAGATCCAACCCACTGTGGGTGGTACATTCCCTGGGCAGGTGTCTCTGGGCTGTATCAGGGAGTGAGGCCAGCGTCCGCCTGACTGAGCCAGTAAGCAGCCGTCCCGTAACAAATAAACATTTCTCTATAGCAATTTGAGATTGCTTGCCACTCCCAAGCATTATCTTTATAAAAAAGAATCAGCCCACGTTTGAAAAACAATAACAAAAAACTGACCCATGTCCCACTTTCGTTTTTTGTGGCTGTGACAAAATGTCATAACCCAAAGCAACCCAGAGGAGGAAAGGCTCACTGCAGGAACTTGACGAAGAAGCCATGGAGAAGGCTGCTGATTGGTTCACTCAGGTGGATGTTTGCCTCACTTTAGAAGTGCCTGCCCAGAGAGTGCTACCACCCACAGTGGACTTGACCTTCATTGTCAATTAGCAGTCAAGACAATCCTGTACAGACATGTTCATGGGTAAAATGACCTAGGGAATTGCACAGTTGAGGATTTCCCCTCAGGGGCAACTTTAGTCTGTGTCAAGTTGATAGTAAAGTTAACTAGAACCATCTTTCAGTTCAAGGAGTTTTTGATATATGGTTCTGTTATTTATGTCTTACCCAGAAGAGGCAGATGCTCAAAGAGGTGATTTTGGTGCTCTAGGTTACACAATGGACATGTTGGTGCTGTGATTTGGACCCAGATCATCCTACCTCAGCTTCTGGTGTCAGGGACCATGTTATAAGCCCTTGGGTCTTATACCTCAGCCCGTCCACAGATTGGTGACCTCTGTGTGCTGTGACCCTGGCGGTAGCTTTGAACAGAGGTCTTGTATACCATGACTCTAAAACACGTGGAACTTGAGATGGCCTTTTATAGGGCAGAAGGTAGGCAGGGGAGGCTGATGGGGCCTGACACAAGGGAGAAGAGCAGACTATCAGCATTTGTGTTAATAATGGCTTGTGGCCAGAAAGTCAGGGGTTCCAACCGCAGAACCGACACTTTCAGCACAAAGCACCAGTCATCATGGATCCACAGCTGTGATCAATCCATGTTTTCTCACTTTGCATTCAGGTCTGGTCTTTGGAGACTAATGTGAAGAGGTGTAAAAATAAGTTCTGTTGCTAGCCAGATTAATTATGGGCTGTGCCAAGGCCCCCAGCATGGTCTGCCTGGGCTGCAAGATTGATTGGCTCAGGCCCCTCATCCAGCCAAAGACAGGCTGAGCTGGCTGGCCCAAGGCTGCCCAAAGGGATATAACTTAAGCCAGAGAGACCACCTAGCTCTGCCCAGCACACCAGGCTCACCCTGTCGCCTCCCATTGCTACCCCCATCCCTTTCCCACCCATCCAGCTCAGAGACCTCTGGGAGATCCAGATGAGACAAGGACTGTGAAAGGCCCGGAACAGGATGCAGGATGTGGGGTGTACATGTGACTCGATGCAGGATGTGGGGTGTACATGTGGCTCCGTAAAAGGAGATTGTCACATTGTACGCCTGGCGTCCTTTTTAATTGATAGTAGTTTTTATTCATTTATCATTTACTTATGTATTGCATTGCACATCTTACTCTTCCTACAGAACCCTGCATTCTCTGAGAGCTGAGGCTTTAAACTTTTCTTTTGTTCCAGGGACCCAGTCCTCTGTTGGGCAAAGGATGATGTTCTGAAAACAGTCACTAAATACATTAACTATTTAACTAAGCTGACTACTTTTTTTTTCTTAGTGCTGTTTCCTTCTTGTGTTGGTTTGAATGAGAAATGTCCCACCATTATCTTTAGAATTTCAGGGCTTGATTCCTAGTTAGTGATGATGTTTGGCAGTTTAGGAGATGTGGGTGAGTGTCCTCTCTTTGATTTCTGCCCATGGTTCAAGATGTGAGCGCTTGAAACCTCCAAACGACTCAGGCTATTGCCAAGGCTATTGATTGTTCTCAAAAAACTTATGTTAAGAATCCATTGCTGAAGACAACACTTACGTAGCTCACTGAACATGAAGAAGTCCTGCTAATGCCTAACTAGAACCTTCATCCTTACTGACTATGCTCCTGGTACTGGAAGGTACTCTGCATGCTACCAGAGGAGAAAAGTAACCATCAACACAGCTATAAATCCTTTGACCTACAACAGTGACCTACCTGCTTTCTATGATAATATAAAAATGGTACAAATGTACGGGAGTGATGATCTATTATCTGATTAGAGTTAAGGTCCATTCCATGGGGTGGAAACCTAACACTGTTTACATAGTCAAGAACCTGAGACTAGATAGACCATGGGCCTAGAAGAAAACAAAATACTGCGGTTTTTTGAAAGGAACACAGCAATAAAATGAATCCTAAAGACTTTCTACTATTCCATAGATCAATGCCTTGCTCAGCCATCATCAGAGGAGCGTCCTCCTGCAATAGATGGGAACAAATGTGAGACCCACAATTGGAGAGAGAGAGAGAGAGAGAGAGAGAGAGAGAGAGAGAGAGAGAGAGAGAGAGAGAGAGAGAGAGAGCTTGGAACACTCAGTCCTAAGTAGGATGTCTCAATCAAATATTTTCCCTCAAGACTTAGAGAACCCTGCAGAAAAGGAAGCAGAAAGATTGCTAGAGCCAAAGAGGACAGAAGACACAAAATAAACAGTTATCTTCACACATAACAGAACCAGCACACTTGTGAACTCACAGAGACTGTGGTGGCATTCACAGAAACTACAACATATAAACCAGATGATGTCCCAACGGTGCGTAGACACAAGTTCTCATCCCTAACCACATCGATCTCCATGTGTTAACTGCTCAGAAAGGAAAAACCAGTTTTGTGCAACAGACCCTCACTAGGTATATAAACCACCTTTTAGGGCGGGTCCCACATCTAGCAGAAGATAGCAACATAAAATGAACTCAATGGTGGCTTTTATAGATTTTTTTTTTAGAAAGGTCTCATATTGCTTTGGGCATTTTAAAAAATCTTACTGTTTGTGTTTATATGCTTTCTAATTTTGTTTTTCTCTTGTGTGTGTGTGCGTGTATGTGTGTGTGTGTGTGTGTGTGTGTGTTTCTTGGGCTTTTAATTTCTTATTGTATTTTTGCTTTTTTAATTTGCCTTTTGTCAGGTGTGGAATTGGATGGGAGGTGGAGAGGACCTGGGAGACAATGGAGGAGTGGAAACTGTGAAGAAAATATCTTAAAAAAAAATTCAATTAAAAAGAAAATCTGGGCGGGGAGGCATCCCTCCTGCCTCTGGTGCTTGATCACCCCAGAGCCCTGTAGATGGAAACTGATTTCAAGGGTGGGGGTAAGTACTACACACCTTCTCTGGAACCTGCTTCATGTGTCACTCGTGTCCTTCACCATAAGACATGTAGCATCTCTTGTAAAGAAGCCCATGCCAAGGAGGCCCTGCTGCACATTTCCTGGATACACCTCAGAAGTCCTCGGAATCAGGACATCTTTAACTACAGTGACACCCACTACAATGCCATCTGCTCTTCCCATGCCCTAATCCAGTCGTAGACGGTGGAGAACCTATTTGGATCAGACACTGAGTTAAAAGCTGGGGTGACAATAAAGGACATGTCCCATCTTCAGGGGCTTCACGACCCTGAAGATTTCAGGGACTAGGAAGAGGGCCCAGGCAAGGGTGCTCTACTGAGCATGCACCGACCACTGAGCCAGCCATGGTGAAGCAAGAGGCAGAGAAGAGCAGGGCCCAGAACACAAAGGCCTTTCAGAGTCATAGCAAGGAGCTTGATTGACCTGCATTTTGGGACACAAGAGAAAACCTGGATGTGTGAGTGTTGTGAGGAGCATGGGTGTGGGAGAGGAACTGACTGCAGATTTGCTATGTGGATATTGGACGGCCCGGAGAGAGCATTCTTCAGGAAGACTGAGAATTCGACATCTTTGTTGTGATGGCCAGAATTAAAACAGTTCTTTTTAACAGTATGAACAGCTGCACAAACCCTGAGTCCACCTACAAACTGCGTAAAGAAGTTATGTATGTCAACACTCCCAAGGCAGTGCATATTTTATGATGTGAGTAAAAGAGACACTGTAACATGCACATGCACATGCGTATATGCCCGTGTGTCGGTGTGCGTGTACACATCTGAAGGAGGGGGCAAGGTTTGCTTACTCCTTCCAGTTTTCCAAGAAGTAAGCCGAAGGGGGAGGCGCCATTGCTCCAGCCCCTGAAGAACATAGTGGATGTTAGTGTATCCTGAGTCAGGTGTCTGAGAGTTAGAGGAGAGATCTTGTCAGCAAAAGTCTCAGGAGTGAACATGTGTCCTCTCTGTGTCTATGTTGTGAAAACACAAGTTGAGACATGTGCCTAGGATGTGTGATTTTCCAAGTTGCCATGTAAATTATGAAGTTAAGAAATGTCATCTCCTGAGCTGATAGGATGGCTCAGTGGTTAAAGGTGGTTGCTGCCAAGACCTTGGACTTGAACTTTATTCATCCTGGGACTCATAGGGTTGAAGAAGACAACTGATTTTTTTTTTTTAATTTTCTATATTCTTTGTTTACATTCCGAATGCTTTCCCCTTTCCCAGTTGCCCCCTCCCCATCGGTCTCATAAGCCCTCTTCCCTCCGCCCATTTCCCAATCACCCCCCCCTCCCATTTCCCTGTCCTGGTACTCCCCTACAATGTTGGATTAACTCTTTTCAGAACCAGGGCCTTCTCTTTCCCTCTTCTTGGGTATCATTTGATATGCTAATTATGTCTTGAGAATTCAGAGCTTCTGGGCTAATTAATATCCACTTATCACTGACTGCATTCCATGTATATTCTTTTGTGATTGGGTTACCTCACTTAGGATGATATTTTCCAGTTCCAACCATTTGCCTAAGAATTTCATGAATTCATTGTTTTTAATGGCTGAATAGTATTCCATTGTGTAAATATACCTACCACATTTTCTGTATCCGTTCCTCCATTGAGGGACATCTGGGTTCTTTCCAGCTTCTGGCTATTATAAATAAGGCTGCTATGAACATACTGGAGCATGTGTCCTTATTGAATGCCGGGGAATACTCTGGGTATATGCCAAGGAGAGGTATAGCAGGGTCCTCCGGAAGTGTCATATCCAGTTTTCTGAGGAACCTCCAGACTGATTTCCAAAGTGGTTATACCATCTTGCAATCCCACCAGCAGTAGAGGAGTGTTCCTCTTTCTCCATATCCTCGCCAACACCTGCTGTCTCCTGAGTTTTTAACCTTAGCTATTCTGACTGGAGTGAGGTGAAATCTCAGGGTTATTTTGATTTGCATTTCCCTAATAATTAATGATATTGAACATTTCTTAAGGTGCTTCTCAGCCATCCGAAGTTCTTCAGGTGAAAATTCTTTGTTTAGCTCTGTACCCCATTTTTAATAGGGTTATTTGGTTCTCTGGGGTCTAACTTCTTGAGTTATTTGTATATATTGGATATTAGTCCTCTGTCAGATTTAGTGAAGATCCTTTCCCAATCTGTTGGTTGCTGTTTTGTCCTTTTGACAGTGTCCTTTGCCTTATAGAAACTTTGCAATTTTATGAGGTCCCATATGTCAATTCTTGATCTTAGAGCAAAAGCTATTGATGTTCTGTTCAGTGTGCCCATGTCCTCAAGGGTCTTCCCCAGTTTCTTTTCTATTAGTTTCAGTGTGTCAGGTTTTATGTGGAGGTCCTTGATCCACTAGGAGTTGAGCTTAGTACAAGGAGATAAGAATGGATCAATTCACAATCTTATGCATGCTGACCTCCAATTGAACCAGCACCATTTGTTGAAAAGGCTATTTTTTTTCCACTGGATGTTTTCAGTTCCTTTGTTGAAGATCAAGTGACCATAGGTGTATGGGTTCATTTCTGGGTCTTCAATCCTATTCCATTGATCCACTTGCCTGTCATTGTACCAATACCATGCAGTTTTTATCACTATTGCTCTGTAGTAATGTTTGAGATCTGGGATACTGATTTCCCTAGAAGTTCTTTTACTGTTGAGAATAGTTTTAGCTATCCTGGGTTTTTTGTTATTCCAGATGAATTTGAGAATTGCTCTTTCTAACTCTATGAAGAACTGAGTTGGGATTTTGATAGGTATTGCATTGAATCTGTAGATTGCTTTTGGCAAGATGGCCATTTTAACTATATTAATCTTGCCAATCCATGAGCATGGAAGATTTTTCCATTTTCTGAGGTCTTCTTCGATTTACTTCTTCAGAGAACTGAAGTTCTTGTCATATAGGTCTTTCACTTGTTTGGTTAGAGTCACCCCAAGATACTTT
This sequence comes from Apodemus sylvaticus, assembly GCF_947179515.1. Taxonomy (NCBI): domain Eukaryota; kingdom Metazoa; phylum Chordata; class Mammalia; order Rodentia; family Muridae; genus Apodemus; species Apodemus sylvaticus. Next base: position 77,256,429 of record NC_067478.1, read on the forward strand.
ATGCTGTTTGTGGCTATTGTGAAGGGTGTCGTTTCCCTAATTTCTTTCTCAGTCTTCTTATCCTTTGAGTATAGAAAGGCTACTGATTTGCTTGAGTTGATTTTGTAACCACCCACTTTGCTGAAGTTGTTTATCAGCTGTAGGAGTTCTCTGGTAGAGTTTTTTGGGTCACTTAAGTATACTATCATATCATCTGCAAATAGTGATAGTTTGACTTCTTCCTTTCCAATTTGTATCCCTTTGACCTCTTTATGTTGTCTAATTTCTCTAGCTAGGACTTCAAGACCTATATTGAAAAGATATGGAGAGAGGGGGCAGCCTTGTCTAGTCCCTGATTTTAGTGGGATTACTTCAAGTTTCTCTCCATTTAGTTTGATGCTGGCTACCAGTTTGCTGTATATTGCTTTTACTATGTTTAGATATGGGCCTTGAATTCCTGTTCTTTCCAATACTTTTAGCATGAAAGGATGCTGAATTTTGTCTAATGATTTTTTTTCAGCATCTAATGGAAAGGCAGCACCAGGTACTGAGATATCCTGAGTTTAAGATCTCTGGGGGCGCAAACAGCCAGGGGTCTGCCTGCGCCCAGAACCTGCGCAGATAGATGGTTCGTCTGTGTGCCAGCCTGTCATGGGGCCTGTGTCCTATGTGGGTATTAGCACAGGGAGTGACAACTGATTTTTGCAAATGTCTTCTAGCTTCCACAGTCCACAGTCCACAGTGGGAGGAAGCACATCTGCACTCCCACGCACCCCTGGCCACCCAGATAATTATAAGTAAGTAAAACAAAAAGTTTCAAAATATGTTGCTGAGCCCGGTGTGGCTCTGGAGGGGACAGAGTGACATTGGTCCTGCACCTGGGACAGGGCCCCAGTGTGAGCTTCCATGCGTGCTGATGGCTGCTCTGGGCATAAGGCTTGTTTGTCTAATAATGTACATATTTTTACATTCCTCTGCAGAAGGTCCTCCCTGTTAATAATAATGATTCCATGATAATCAGACAGCAGGTCCAGGAGATGAAGATGTAGTTAATGTCTCAGCAACATGGTAAATGCTGGGACCTTCAGGATAGCCCTTAAGGCTATGGGAAATACCTCTAGGCACATGAGTTCAAAAATATATAATTTCTCAACTATGCAAAATATAAAGATGCAATATGAATTAGGGGCTTCATGAATCTAAAGCAACAAAAGCAGTTACAGTATAAGTCAGCTTGTCAGATACAAATGCAGGCAAAATCGTGAGTTCAAGGGCAGCCTAAGACAGAGCGAAGTTAGGCCCAGATGTGGTAAAAAGGTAATTTCAGGGCCCGGTCCCACCCAACTAGCTTATTGTCTGTGCTTAACAAAAGCAGACAGTTCTCTTAATTCTTTTGCAATGCTAAGAAAAAAAATGTATGCTTGCTGTCTCCTTAGAATCAAAGGGCTGGGCTAATAGCATGCCAATTCATAGAATAATCTAAAGGAAAACTGGAGAAAATGACAGGTTTGATATGTAAAATAAAAGACTGGACCTGTGTTCTGCAGGAGATGAACTATCCAGAGAAAGAACTACTTGGACACACACACACACACACACACACACACACACACACGAATGATATGGACAGAAAGATCTCTTAGAATAGCAAGCAATCAGAATATAGACACAGAGGTCTCCAGAGAGAAAGCAGAACATAGAAAGACGCAGACTGGAAAAGCTGTATCAAGCAGAACACAGGTCATTAGCTCGGATCCACGATTTGACTTTCAGTCATTCTTTACACCGCTTCCAGACATTGCTACTCTCAGAACCCCTCTCCAAACGAGGCTGGTCCTTGGCAAAATGTTGCTGTCAAGTAACAGTAGTCACAGGTAGTGGGGCAGGGGGAGGCTGAGCATTGACATAATTTCAATTTTTGTATTAATTTCAATTAATCTAAAATTCAATTTACAGTACTGCGTATGCAGAGACAGGTCATAGGTGACAGATGTAAATCATGCTTCCTGCTCCTGTTGGAGAAAGAAAGACACAGAGAGACAGACACAGAGAGACAGAAACAGAGAATCATACACTTAAAATACAATTGTTGGAATAATTTTATTTTCCAAAACAAGGCATTGCAAGGACCTTGGATCTCCTCCTTCTGGATGTCTCAAGAAAAGGGGCAAGAATGATGCAAATCATCTCATAGAAGTCATATCCCCGTCCCTACTGGGACAGAATCTGGCAGGGGTAGTGACCACAGAGACTGTTCCAAGCCATCCTGCATTGTCTTGGCCCTTTCAGAGACTGATGGGAATTGGCCTCCCATCTAGAAACCTCTGAACACATATTTTGATCAACCAAGATCCCACGGTAGTAACAATAGCTATGGAGGGTAGAGGTTGGTGGAGGTTTGAATGAAAATGTTCCCCATAAGCTCATGTACTTAAACCCTTTGATGCCCAGTAGGTGGCGCTGTTTGGGGAGGTTATGAAAGACATATTCTCCTTTTTCTACGCAGCCTACTCCACCCCCACCATGATATCTCTCTAGAACTTTGAGGAAGAAAAAAAATTTTTTTCCAAAAGCTGTCTTTAGTCATGGTTTTTTATAAATACCATGTATTAACTATTTGAAAACAGTAAATAGCATGCATTCACTAGAAAGAATAGTTAATACAAGCTCCATCAGTCAATCACAAGCATCGCCCTATAGTATTCTATTACACCAACTGCTTGTGGTAAATTACCAATTAACACTTGCATTCCACAGATGAGGAAACCGAGCCTTGGATAAGGAAAGGGGCTTATGGGATGGATGTTGCTAAAGTAAATATGTCTGGGGATTTTGTAACCTTCAGCTCAATCTCTTTTTGCTCATAGTATGCGTTCCCTGATGTGATGGTTAATGTCAAATTTACAGGCTCCGGTATCACCCAGGAGACGAACCTCCAGGCATAGCTGCCACAGGTTGCGTTGGCTCGCTTAACTGAGCTGGGAAGATCCATCCTCAAAGTAGGGGCCACCAATTCCTGGGCTGAGGTCCTCGACGGAATCAAAAGAGGAAAGCTGGCTGAACACATCCATTTCTCCCCACTTTCTGTCTGTAGATGCCATGTGACAGCTTCTGCTGCTGTGACTTTTCTGGCAAGATCAACTGTACTTTCCTTCCTTAAGAGACCCCCATGCACCATCAACCCTCTTTCAGGAAACTGTGGGCCAACTTAGAGTAAGGCTTATCACTTGTATTTCCCTTTCTCAGATTTAGAGACACAAATTCTCCTTCCTGGGACTCTAAGGAGAGACGCACTGATGGTAAGAGCAATCCAGGATGGACTTTAGTAGCCACAGCTTCTGGACAGGGCAGCTGCCAAGTTCCTGCTTCATGGACTCCAGGGGCATCCTAGCTACTGCCCTACATGGCTTCTTAGCCACCCTGCAGACCCATCTAACTTTTCTTCAGAGTAAAATTACCCAGAATTGGTTTTGTATCACTTGTATCCTTTGAGCCATGACTGACAATCACAGGCTGGCAAGCAGGGGCACTTAGCCTGGTAACTGATCATATGGATCCAGATCTTGCCCTCTTAATTGCTCAAGACAATGCCAGGGGCTACTACATAGCTGCCCACTGTGGAATCTACCACATGGGATGAGCTTTGCAAGAAGAGGGGAGGTCACTAAGAGGTGAGTGATGGGGATGACTGCATCTTCTCCTACCAGTGTGGGTTAGGACTGGAGATGCCAAGCTTCCTGGTCATGGGATCACCATTTTGGTTGTATTTGCATTTTCTGAGTGAAGCCCAGAGGTGGTGACCTTCGTCTCATTTCATATGACTAAGGGCTGCCCATGCCAACAGTTCAGTTTCCAGGGTGCTCCCTAGAAGACACAGACCCTTCTCCAAGGTCTTGACTCACTTGTCTTCCCCCAAACCTTGTTTGGCTCCTGCGCTCTCTTCCCCTGACTCTTAGAAGGGCCTGAAACACATGGGCCTGAAAGCTGGGATGTGATCTTATCTGTGGTCAGCAGCTTCCTCTCTGCCATTCATCCAGGGAAGAAAGGTCTGGTTCCCAGGTAGGGGAATATGAGGTTTTGGCAATTGGATGAGAGTCACGGCATGGCTGCAGTCATTCTTTGAGAGACCCTTCATGCTCTGCTCGTATGGCTGCCTCCAGGCAATTCCCTTGCGCTGGCTTCTCTGATTCCCTTAAAGATTGTTCTGCCCAGTTGGCCAGATCTGCTGGAGAGACAAGCTTGTTTGGTCAGGAAAATGCCAGCCTGATTGTTTTCTAATCTGGTCTGTTTTGTTGTCCAGACTGAGAGTCTTCCATCTGACAGTGAATTTTTTCCTATTTTTCCTGGCTTATTATGTTCCCCTGGCTCAACTCTTGGGCATCGGACCTCCTGGAGTTTTCTCTATTCAGTGTCCTGGGAAGCCAATGAAAGATCCAGGACAGAAGATGGGGGCACAAAAGGGAAGAAGGAAAGCTACTAAAGAGGGAAAGAATAAGGCAAAGAATGTATGATTCTGTGAACTCGGCCAGCAATGTGGAAGAGATTAGCTTCCTGTGACTTCATACTTGAAAAGCAAAATAAACGCTAATAGATTGAATTCATTAATCTTCCGCCATTCTTTTTGCTTTCTGCAGTATAATTGATTACATTTTATCCCATTTTTGAACAGGCAACACGTGTAATAAATATAAAGTGAAGAAGTAGAAAGGCTTGTGTCAAGGGAAGTTTCCTTTTCAACTTCATTTCCAGTCCCATAAATGAGCACAATTTAAGCACAATGACCAAGATTATTTTAAACCAATAGTGCTGGCTTCCCCTAGGCTAAGTTTTTAATTTAATTTTTATCCTATATAGTTTTAATAAAGTACTATTTCTCTAACCTTTGAGATGATTGCTTCTTTAAAAACACCACTGTGTTACTGTCTTTGAAATTTTTGTCTTTGATGTGTCTGTAACCTGGAGTCTCCTGACTCCTGATGATAAGTTTTATGTCTTAAAAATTTCCCAAGTATTTGTTGGGTGACATGTGTCTCTCAAGTCAATGATAAATGCCACCACCCCTTCCCCCATGGCAGTCAAGTATTGAGAGCCACAGAAGAATCCTGAAGTTTCAAGGATGCCTGTCCTTTCAAGGTCCAAACTGCTCTACTGACTATTTTAGATTAAACCAGAGAAATAGAAGGGAGCAACAGTGCTTTTCTGGAAACTCCGGCCATCAATCCTGTACCAAGCCCAGTGCTGTGCCAGGCCCCGAGAAGGGAATCATGACAACTTAAAGTCAGTTCGAAGCTGAGTGTTTGGGCTTGGGGCGGTATGGGGGCAAGGACAGAAGAGAAAGAATGTTCTAGAATAAGAACAACAGAACAGTCTCCAACTCTGGCCACACAATGGAATTACCCACAGGAGCTTTTTAAAATTATGAGCTACTGAGCCTCACATCCTAGACATTCTGGATTCAGGGCTAGTGAACTGGGGTGATACCCCAGATGACTGTTTTAAAATTGTCTCCACAGTGTGGCCAGCTTAGAAACTCCAGGCTTACAACCTGACCACTTACCTTGAACCCTATTAGCTGAAAAAGCCTAAGGCTACCATTTATACAGTGCAGGCTTCTTGCCACACACATCATTTTTCTTTCAGAGAATGAACTGAACAATAAAACAGTTCTCCTCTGGGGAATATGGGTATCACTCTCCTGCCTGTACAGGTTGACCACACAACCCACTAAAGCACAAAATGTAGAACTCATCCCCCGGCTGTTTGGCATTCTGATTTGGGTAGTCCTGACATCTATGGCAGCAGTAGCCTGCCACTGATGCTATAAGTGTCTGATGGTCTCTGTAAAATGACCATTATATCTTTTCCCACCACACTAAAACAAATCTCTCAGCAGCTTAGAGGAGACTCTACTTCCTTAAACTGTTGACCTCAAGGTGATGTTATGCCTCAGTTGGGTGTCTCAAGAGTGAAGTGTACAATCTTTAAATTCAGCATTTTCTAAGCTTATTGACTGCAGGGCAAGTTTGCACACTTGTGAAGAAATAAATTTTCATCGTTGATCTAAAATAGTGGTTATTGATCTAAAATTGGTTATCAGGAGAATAATGCACTTTTTGGTAAAGGTTTCCTCCTTTGAGTCTCAGTCTTCTCATCTGTAGAATAGACATTACAACCCCTTGGTGTCAGGTTTAAAAGAAGAGACTGTCTGATTTATGGTTTGGGGGTCAATAAATGGTAGATCTTTGTGATTAATAGTGGGTCATTTTCCATTGAAACCATTCTTTATTAGTTTTTTATTGTCTTTTGATCCCCTGAGACTGGAGTTGTAGGCAGCTGTGCACTGCCTGGTATGTGCTGGAACTGAAGGGGTAGTAAACACACGGACTGCTTACCCACTGAGCCGAGTCTCCAGCACCGAGCCATGTCTCCAGCACCGAGCTACGTCTCCAGCACTGAGCCGTCTCTCTAGCCCTGAGCCGTGTCTCCAGCACCGAGCTTTCAGCCTTTCAAAACTCCACTGCATCTTTCATATCCACTGTCAGGGCAATGCCTGTGGCTCTGACTAACCAAAAGCTTCTTATATTTCACTTCTCCTTTGATAATGCTTTAAAAAATAGTATTGTAGTGTCAGAGTGTAAGCAGTAACAGGTTAGTCCTGTAAAAGTTGTTCTGGTGTGGCCCTGAGGTACATTTCCTCTTTGAGGATCTTGCTGCTTTTCCTATCTGCATTCATTCTGTAGCCAGGTATGGGACGCATCCAATTACACCAACCATGCTTTAAGTCACAGGACACCCTGCTTCTCATTCCAAGCCTTGAGGCTTTCATCTTGCCAAGCAAGAGTTAGTGGAAGTCTCTGGAGGTAGAGATGACCCAGTCAGGAATCTGATGGTTTGAATGCATTAGACTTTGCTTATCTGGGACAAAATACCTGACATAGGCACCTTAGTGGGAAGAGTGAAATTATAGACAGATCTCTGTGCATTTGAGATTATTCTGGTCTTCACTGTGAGTTCTGGTCCAGCCAGAGCTATATAGTAAGACCCTGTTTCAGACAAAAAGACAGACAGGCAGACAGGCAGTCAGTCATACACACACACACACACACACACACACGCACACACACACGCATACACACACACACACACACACACACACCCCCAAATCTCTCATGTCTTCCCACACTAGCCCAGCCCCCAGCTCTCTCTCATCACACTATCACACAGCTTCATATATGCTCTCAGTTTTCCAGGATAGTTTTTTCCCTCAAGATGTTCCCACTTATTGCAGTCAGATTCATTTTTCTGGGTTTCAGTCTGATTTTCTTACTTCTCTGCTTCAAACTTTGTAATTTATAGGACTTTTCAGGCTTTTCTCTCTGTCTAGCATTGGTCATGATTTTATTTATAGTTTCTGAACATGTTGATAGCTCTCTAGTCTTGAGCTTTACACATGACTTTCTGCTTCAGATTATGGAACATCTGAAATAACACCATCATAAAACAAACAAAACCAAAAAACCCCATAGCATGTGCTTCCCAGCTTCCTGGGGTGGCGTACAATCTCACTTTTCCCTGCTGCAAAATCCCTGAGAGTTTAATAAGCATTTCCTTTCAGTACATGGCAGATAACTAGCACAGGTAGCTGTGTGGGGCTGGAGAATTTCACAGGAGTTTGTCTTTAGGCAGTAAGGGTCATATTATTAGTATATCCCAAATTATCCTAACTAATTGGAACCACTGGGCAAGAGCATTAAGAAATAGCAGGGCAGAAGCCTGGGCTAGAATTCTGGAGTCCAGTTGTCAACCTGAAGATCACCATCCTTCTGAACTGGCTCAGACAACCAGTTACCAACTGGGTATCTCTGCCTGTATTCCCTACAGAGACCTCAACATCCACATGTCCACAATCAGGTTTACTATGTGCTCTGCCAACCATTCTACTCCCTGGCATTTCCTAGTCCTGCAAATTAACAGAGATACTAACTGCTAAGTCCTTATCATAAATCTGGATACTATTCCCTCCCTCTCTCTAAACTTCAGACATAGTAGCCTACCACATCCTGATGTCTTGCTTATGAAATATTAGGGTTCTCTAGAAGAGCAGAACCAGTAGAATGGTTATTTCCACAATGGACTTGGTAGCTGCCCAGTCCATGAAGTTAACACTTCAGCAATCTCAACTTGGCTTTGAAGGCATCTAACGCCTCTAAGTGAGATGTCCAGGGGGTTCTCTGCTTCTCACAGCACATTTTAGTAAATGTGGAAGGTGCAAGATGGAAGATGCACTGTCTAAAATTTCCCAGTGACTCCTTTAGCATGTAAGACTGGTTCCCAATCTAAAGTGTACCACCTTTCATTGAATGGAGATTTAGATGGTGGGCCTCAGCTTTCCTCTGTAGCATCATGGTTGATTTGGGTCCATCATATCCCACAGTTTATTTGTGATACATGCCATCACATACATTGGTCCTGCATCAGACTGTGAGGTCCTCCCCTCTAAGGGCTTTTCTTAGAACACCCTCTGCCTATAGAGTTCTTTCTTACTGTCGTGTCACCATGAAGGAAAGACACACACAAGGGAGTGAGTGGCTTGGTGATAGTACAGGCTTTATTGGTCGGAAAAGGCCAGAGAAGGGTCGTCATCAGTGTAGGATCCAAGGAGCCTACCATTGCTTTACAGGCAGGGGAACCTATAGGACAGAAAAGAGGAAAAGGCAAAAGGGACTGAGCATTTGGCTGCTTCTGCCCCAGGTTGGCCATCACTAGAGAAATAAGGTAGGTGGTGGTTTAAAGAATGTCAGCAGATTGATAAACACCTCTTGTATTTATCTACTCAACACCACTGAGGTTTAATAGATCAGGGAGGGGGAAGAATTTAGAATAAGTTACTTTATTGTTGGGAACTAAATCACTTTAGTTTCAAGAATTATCATTATTTAACCAAAATGGCATGGCCCTGGCTAAAACCAGGTGCTCTACCCACCCACCCTATCAAGATTTTAAAGGAAAGATTCATTTTTCAGCACAGACTTTAAGAATTCTTTTGTGATAACTACCAAGTCCCCCTTCTCTTGGAGCCCTTACAGGGTAGAGTTCCCCATTTGAGCAGCTGTTGACTGACAGAGGGTAGCAGGGGCAGGATGGGGCTTGAGGCCATTAGGCAGTGGAATGAAAACTCTACTGGGAGGAAACCATCAGTCAAAGGGAGGCTGATCCAGGATTATCTTGACACTGAATTTGGCACCAGTACGTTGGCCCTTGGCCTGTGTAAAATGGGAGGACAGTGAAGTGGAGTGAAACTCCTAGCTGGAGGGACAAGACATGGCCTCTGGCTTCCAGAAACTTCCAACCTCCCTGCCTTTCCCTTAGTGTATGTGGCAATCTCAATATGGAAACATGGGTGGGCGTGGGAAGTGGTGAAGTTGGAGGGAGATTCCTGAGTTTAGGCTGGGAGGAGAGAACACAGATCCTGGGAGCAGGAGAAAGGTCAGGGACTCTGCGTAGGAAGAAGAAAGGGGAGTCATACCCCATTTAACCCCTCATCAGCCTATTCGATGTGAAGGCTTGCATATCCTTGTACTACAAATATGGATTCTACTTCCAGATTGCCTCTAAATGACAAGGAGGAACACATGATCTACCCTTCCCTTCTAGCTTCTGGCTGTTTAACTAAGACATAGTAACCACAGAAAATCCTCCCTATCACAGGTAACCCCATCTTGACTTGTAGTCAAGATGAGACACAATGAGAAATTAATGCATGAATTTTATACGTGGCATGCAACCTTATTGCTGTCTTGGAGGGAATTCAGGAAGGCAGTAGGTCGTGGTTTCAGACTTACTTTAACTGGGGACTTACTCAGTAGGTCAAAGCTACGTTTTTCAAATGCTACATTTTGATTTAACCCCTTAGAAAAGGAGTTACCTTCTTTTGAAGAGGTTCATGTAATTGGAAACAGTCATTCTGGCAAAGATGAATGGAGAAATTCTTGGTACAACTCCAGCCCCAAAGCCACTCTATCAAGTGCAGTGGGACCCACAGAGGATGGCTTGTGGAGCCTGTGGATTAACACATGAATTGAGGCATGGTGGACACTTGGGTAGTTTCTTGAGGATTGTGCAAATTGCAAAAACAAAACTTTGCATGTAATATAAGGAAAAGAGGAAATGGCTTGCCCTAGATCCAGGGCAGTCATTTTTCCCACTGAGAAATGCATGTCAGGCATGCCAAACCAGCAAACAGCTTAAGATTTTGTATGCTCAGCTATGAAGGTGATGAACACTCATGCTCAGGATAGTATTTGGTGTGGGGGACACACTCGCTGCTATTCGTTAACATCTTTCTCAGCTTCTGGAAGCCTGCTTCATTATAGAGCTACCACAGTCTTCCAAATGTACTTACAAACTGCACAATGCCATTCGTCATGCTTAGGATGGTTTCTGGCATTCCATGTTGAGGATAACCTTGCAAGAACTATTGGTGATTTGACAAAATTAATGATAATGATAAGATCATGGTTGAGCAGTTAATCAAGAGAGGAAGAGCCACCAGATCAGACATTCAAGGTCTCTCTATTACTTTGTTCAGATGCCTCTGGGATCCTTAGCTTCATGTGTTTCTGGTGGACTTCTGGGCATGGTCCTGCGATTGGAGGGAACTCATGTGATGTCCTGTTTGTCTTTTGGGCTTGTGAATACTCCCAAAGAGCTCTGGCTGGGTCCCATCTCAGCAATCTGAGGCAGGAGGATTGAAAGTTCCAGGTCTATGTGAGATACAAGTTGAAGGCTAGCCTGGCCATGTTATTGAGACCTCGTTTCAAAACAAAGTTTAAAAAGGAGCTGAGAAGATTCAAAAGACAAATATTTTGTATTTTCTCTCATATGTGAAATCTAGTTTAAGTATATGTGATAAAAACATTTGCTATATAAACTCTCAATAGTAGGAAGTAGACTATAGGAGAATTGGGAGAACAAGAAAGGAAATGGGTGAAAAAATGAAAAACAAATATAACATATTGTCACATATGTGGATCACAAATGTAAATATATACCATATGACCTACAAATAGTACTACTGGGTAGATATCCAGGGGAAAGGAAATCAGCATGTCAAAGAACATCTGTACTCCCATGTTTATTATAGCAGTATACACAATAGGCTAGCATAGAATCAACCTAGTTACTAACTGATTCCTGAATGGAGAATGTGTGCTGTATGAATACACAACAAAACACCATCCGGCCATGACAAGGAATGCCATGCTATCACATTCAGCCATGTGGGTGAAGATGACAGATTTCACATTAAGTAAAATGGCAGGCTCAAAGGACAAATACTACATGTTCTCAGTTATAGGTGGATGCTAAGGAAGTTGGTTTTACAGAGTTTAGAGTGTGGGATGGTAGCCAGTAGAGGTCGGGGGGGGGGGCGGCGTTTACAGAGATACAGGGGTTCAGTAGGATGGGATGAGTAACTTTAATATTCTACTGTACTGTAGGATAACCGTGACTGACAGAAATTAATCCTACATTTTGAAATGACTGGTAGAGAGAATTCAAGATGCTGCTAAAGAAATAGCAAATGTTTGGATTTACCAATGCCCTGAGTTCATATGCTGCATAAATATATCAAAATATCACACTGCACTCCACAGAAATATGCACAAGTATTTTTATGTCTGTTAGAAATAGAAAAATGTTTACTATTTTGGGTCATGGAGAGTGGAGAGAGCTATAGCTCTCTCTCTTCCTGTTCTCCTGGTTCAGCTCCTTTGGTCACAGCAATCAGGTGGTCTAGAGTAGAGGGTCTGTGTAGTCTACCTTTCCCCTCTATGAGCCTGAGCCCACTGTCAACTGAAATTAGTTTTATTTTTCAGAGATCCTGACACCTGCACCTATGACAATGACTTCCCAAATCAAAGTAGGTCTGTCCAGGGTTATAGGATACCACTATATTTAGTGAATGACTCAACACTTGGACCAGGCCCCTGGGGTTTAGGTGATCCTTCTCAAAAATCCAGGCTCTGAACAAACAAATGAAGTACAGTTGAGAGGCAGAGACATCCAAATCCAGGACATGATGAACCGAGAGAAAGAGAAGAAATGTATATGTATGTGCATGAGCGTGCACGTGTATGTACACACACACACACACACACACACACACACACAAACACACACAGATAGACAGACACACACACACACATGTATATATCAAGGCTATGACTGGCTTTACTCATATCATTTTACATACATTCTTATCTTGATTATATTCTATGACAACCCTATGACAGTACGATCTGTCTCATTTTAGACATGAGCTTAAGGCCCGGGGCTTAACTAAATTGCCCAGGGTCATCCAGCTAATGTTTTCTATGTCAGGATTTGTGTGGAAGTCTCTCTGTCTTCACAGTTTAAGCACTTGAAGCCACCTGGGCCATCTAAGTGAGAGTCCATTCTTTCAATAGGTTGGTAAGCTGTAGGCTTCTCAGGGCCAAGGCTTAGACTTCCCGAGGTTCTCAGCACAAACACGAAGCTCAGGTTCTTTCCACAGAAGCCACGTCCTTCCCCTTGTGGAGCTGAGAGGGCTGATGGCTCTTCCTCAGGACATGCACAGATAGAATGTTTCACCCCTGTGTAACTTCCAATCATTTTAACACCACTCACCATTTCTGTTCATCCAGGAGAATAATTTTTTTTAACACAAAGCAGAAGGGTACAATTTGCAAGGAATCTGTTTACTCTAGGTCTTCTACCCAGAACTATTCAACTCACTGAAAGTATGGAGGGCATTTTGCATTTAAGGAAATAAGTTTCATGGTCTGAGGATAATTATACAACCCTAGACCCTAGGTCTCATTGGATGAAATATGAAGTAGAACAACAGACTGGTTAAATTATGACTCACTACAAGAAGAACAGGAAATATTTATTGTATCAATAACCAATGAGAAAATAGACAGTTTCAGAATGGGTGCTTGGAGAAAAGATTGAACCATCTGATCCTTAACTTTTGTTCTTTTATGACATTCATTAATACTTATTGCAAGTCTAGAAACACATAAAGTCATCTTAAATTAGATTATATGTGTATATAATGTATCTGTATGAAATCATCATCATCATCATCACTATCATAATCAATCATGTGCAAGTGGACAGGGGAACCAGGTTAGCAGGCTAGAGGTGTACATTTCTTTTTTTCTCTATTTTTTTCTTTTTTTGGTATTTTTGAGTCATAGTTTTTCTGTGTTGTCCTGGCTATCCTGGAATTTACTCTGTAGCCTAGGCTGGCCTTGAACTGATAGAGATCTGCCTGCCTCTGCCTTTCAAGTATGGGGATTAAGTGCCACCATGACCTGGCCTTTTTAAAAAAAATGATTTATTTTATGTGCTTTGGTATTTTGCACGCATGTGTATCTGTGTAAAGATGTTAGATCTCCTGGAGCTGGAGTTACAGACAGTTGTGAGCTGCCATGCGAGTGCTGAGAATTGACCCCGGGTCCCCTGAAAGAGCAGCCAGTGCTTTTAACTGCTAAGGCATCTCTCCAGCCCCAGGACGTACTTTCTTTATAATGTTAGAAGGTCCTTTCCAGTATGTGCAAGAAAAAAAAGTTTAATTAGTTGGGAGTCCAAAGAAGATAACCACATATCATAGAGATTCCATAAATATGCAATTATGATATATTAGTTAAAAATAAAAATGATGATAGAAACATCAGTATCGCATTCTGTTCTGAGTTGTTCAAGCTAACTGTAATGGCTAACTGAGTTTGTCAACTTATGTTTGAGAGTTCATCTTAGAGGAATTATCCTTGGTTGGTGGTCAATTGCAAATGGGCCCAAAGGGAACCATTAGAGAAGCCTGAGGTTTATTTGTGAAGAAGTGGTTCCAAAGGGCTAGTGGGATGCTTGGAATTACAGCAGGCTGTCAAAACACAACCATGAGGTGAAACATGGGCCTCACCGAAAGCCCGAGACAGCACACTGATCTGGAATACGCTGACTTTTACAACCCATGTTTCGAACCTGTGGCTACAAATAACTAATTGGAATTACAGATGGTTGAGAACTTCCACGTGGGTACTGGGAACCCAACTGGAGTTCTCTGTAAGAGCAGCAAATGTTCTCAACTGCAAAGACATCTATGCATCCCTGATTGCTATTTTTTTTTAAATCCGGAAACATTAAATATTTTCTTCTTACAAGAAACCTCAGTGTGGAGTTTCTCATTGCTTCATTCTTGCCTGGAAGCAGCTGTGCACTGAGTTTTCCTGGGTTGAGTTCTGACAATGTAATAAAGGTGGGGACAGAATCAGGTGCTGCCGATAGCACTGAGTGCAGCAAATAGAATCTCTGTGAATATGCTGGGTGCTTCCTGACAGACACCTACAAACTCCCACACAGACAAGTTCTATTCACGTCATGAGTGTTCTGTTTCTGGTCATCCCTAGGACAGTGAAATCCCCATGTAGGAGATTTCTCAGCAGTTATAGTTAGCAAAGAACAGAGGCTATTCAAAAACACATTAGACATTAGAGCCAGGAAAGATCTTGTCATTTAGTCTTGTTACACATAGACTGGGAAGGTCCAGTGAAGAAAGACTGGCAGAGTCACACAGCCAATGATTGGGACTGAACTCAACCTCCCAGCTTTCACGATGTAGCCAAGCTTACATCAGCTGTCTCTTTAGCATCATCTGTCTCCAGTGTATATATAGTCTATACCTTTCCTCAGGCTTTCAGTCATGTGGGAGGCTAGCATAGTTTTCTAAAGGGCTGAAATGTTCTTTTCCTCCTTTTGATTTTGTTAATTGAAAATAGGTTCTTCTCTCATACAATACACACACACACACACACACACACACACACCTACACATCTTGTTTTTACTCTCTTTTCAATGAGTGACTTCTCTGGTACAGGGCAGCCAGTCCCTCAGTGTATGAGGGGCAGACTATATGTGTGTGCTCCCATCGGGGTGTTTTCTATGGTAATCCTAGTTCTACTTACCACTGAGAAAGGGAAAAGCATATGTAGCCTAGTCTCTCACAAGAACCCAGTTCTTGGGTTTAGGGATATGGCTTAGTGAGTAAAAACACTGGCTTCATACGCATGGACACAGGGTTTGAATCCCCAGTGTCCACGTAAAAACCACAGTGTTGCCAAACACACTCATATAACCCAGCATGCTTGGGCGGAGGCTGGGGAATCACTGGGGCTTGCTGGCTGTCAGCCTAACTCCAGTGAGGGGGGGGGGTGTTCTGTCTCAAGGAAGTAAGGTGAAAAATGATAGAACAGAATTTCTGATGTCCTTTGATCTCCATGTATGTTTATGATATATACACATGTACACATAGCATATACATATGCCACACACTCATGTAAAGTGTTCTCTCTCTCCATCCCCCCACACCCCTACACATCTTGTTTTTACTTTCTTTTCAATGAGTGACTTCTCTGGTACAGGGCAGCCAGTCCCTCAGTTGGACAGCACCCAAAGGTTCTGTTCCCAAAGGAAAATCAAGAAACCATGGTCAGCTATGAGCACTGGAATAAAAAGTCTTTATAGAGGAATAGTTATTCTTATGATTTTCATCATGTGCAAACTGAAGGGTAAACAGAGAGAACATGCATCAAAAAGGAGGTGAGCCATGGAGTGGTCAGACCACTGGCTAAAAGCTGGCAACAGACAAAGGCTGTGGTACCCACAGTGGGCTGCTTGCCTCCCTATAGCAGCTGACTCCTATAACCAACCTGCCCACTGCATTTGGTGGCATTCCTCTATGTGCTTAAACCTGAACGTGAACATAAAACTGCTATAAGGGCTGGATGGTAGGTATGCTTATTGGTTTTTGTTAAATTAACACATATTTGTGTTAATCTGCACATATTTGGGAAGAGGGAATCTTAAGTGAGAAAATGCCTCTATAAGGTGGCCTGTAGGCATGTTTGTGGGTATTGTCTCAATCCGTGATTGAATGGGGGGGGGTGTGGGAGGGCCCAGCCCACTGTGGATGGTGCACCCCTTGGCAGATGGCTTTGGATAATATAAGAAAGTAAACTTAGCAAGCTGTGAGGAAAAAACCAGTTATCAGCGTTCCTTTGTAGGCCCTGCTTCAGTTCCTGTCCTGACTTACTTCACTGATGGACTGTAACTAGACAGTTGTAAGCTAAACTTAACCCTTTCCTCCCCAAATTGCCCTTTCTCATAGTGTTTTATCATAGCAATGGAAACCCTAAGATAGCAGGTTTTTAGATGCCCCTTGTCACAGCTTCAAAGGCTAGTCAGTATCAAGCATATTATCCTGTCTTGGAAGAAGTAAGTTCCGGTCCACTGGAAGCACATGGCCTTCTGTGTGTGTGGCTCCTGTCTGCCTTCCCACACATACCACTTCCTTCCCTGAATGTATGCTCTGGACACCCACCAATTGCTGTCAGACTTTTCCTCTTTTCTCTTAAAAGGGATGAAGTATAAGGGGTGTCCTCAGGGCTTCCTTCATGAGGAAGGAGAGACTCATCTGCTGCTGCCAGGTTCAAATATCTCCTCTCAGAACCATTGTTTCTTTTTCTTGACTATGGTTTGTTCTCTTCCTATTTTAACCTATTTTTTTTTTTTATGTCCAGGACAAATTTGTTATCTATCTCTCTATCTCTCTATCTCTATCTACCTACCTACCTAATCTATCTAATCTATCTATCATCTATGTATTTATCTGTTATCTGTCTAGCTATCTTCTATTGTATCTCTGTATTTTTTATCTATCATCTATGTCATGAACACTGTTTGTGTATTTGTGTGTGTGTGTGTGTGTGCGTGTGTGTACATCTGCAGAGGACAGATGATGGTGTTAAATCCTCTGGGGTTGGAGTTACAGGCAATTGTAAGCTGCTCCACGTGGGTACTGGAAATCATATTCTGGTATTCTGTAAGAACAAGAATTTTTTTTTAAATTTTTATTTTCTATATTCTTTGTTTACATTCCAAATGATTCCCCTTTCCAGGATCCCCCCTCCCCATATGTCCCATAAACCTTTTTCTCTCCGTCCCTTCTCCAATCACCTCCCTCCTTTTTCTCTGTCCTTATATTCCCTTCCAATGCTAGATCAATCCTTTCCAGGATCAGGACCCTCTCCATACTTCTTCATGGAAGTCATTTGTTATGCAATTTGTGCCTTGGGTATTCAGGGCTTCTGGGCTAATTAATATCCACTTATCAGAGATTACATTCCATGTGTATTCTTTTGTGATTGGGTTACCTCACTTAGGATGATATTTTCCAGATCAAACCATTTGCCTAAAAATTTTGTGAATTCATTGTTTCTAATTGCTGAGTAGTATTCCATTGTGTAAATATACCACATTTTCTGTATCCATTCCTCCTTTGAGGGGCATCTGGGTTCTTTCCAGCTTCTGGCTATTATAAATAAGGCTGCTATGAACATAATGGAGCATGTGTCTTTATTGCATGCCGGGGAATCCTTTGGGTATATGCCCAGGAGAGGTATAGCAGGGTCCTCTGGAAGTCTCATGTCCAGTTTTCTGAGGAACCTCCAGACTGATTTCCAAAGTGGTTGTACCATCTTACAGCCCCACCAGCAGTGGAGGAGTGTTCCTGTTTCTCCACATCCTCGCCAACACCTGCTGCCTCCTGAGTTTTTGACCTTAGCCATTCTGACAGGTATAAGGTGAAATCTCAGGGTTGTTTTGATCTGCATTTCCCTAATGACTAATGATGTTGAGCACTTCTTAGGTGCCTCTCAGCTATCCGAATCTCTTCAGGTGAAAATTCTTTGTTTAGATCTGTACCCCATTTTTTTAATAGGGTTATTTGGTTCCCTGGGGTCTAACTTCTTGAGTTCTTTGTATATATTGGATATTAGCCCTCTATCAGATGTAGGGTTGGTGAATATTCTTTCCCAATTTGATGGTTGCCTTTTTGTCCTTTTAACAGTGTCCTTTCCCTTACAGAAACTTTGTAATTTTATGAGGTCCCATTTGCCAATTCTTGATCTTAAAGCATAAGCTATTGGTGATCTGTTCAGGAACTTTTGCCCTGTGCCCATGTCCTCAAAGGGTCTTCCCCAGTTTCTTTTCTATTAGTTTCAGTGTGTCTGGTTTTACATGGAGGTCCTTGATCCACTTGGAGTGAAGTTTAGTACATGGAGATAAGAATGGATCAATTAGCATTCTTCTGCATGCTGACCTCCAATTGAACCAGCACCATTTGTTGAAAAGGCTATCTTTTTTCCACTGGATGTTTTTGGCTCATTTGTTGAAGATCAAGTGACCATAGGTGTGTGGATTCATTTCTGGATCTTCAATTCTATTCCATTGGTCCACTTGTCTGTCACTGTGCCAATACCATGCAGTTTTTATCACTATTGCTCTGTAGTATTGCTTGAAGTCAGGGATACTGATTCCCCTACAATTTCTTTTGTTGTTGAGAATAGTTTTAGCTTTCCTAGGTTTCTTGTTATTCCAGATGAATTTGAGAATTGCTTTTTCTAACTCCGTGAAGAACTGAGTTGGGATTTTGATGGGGATTGCATTGAATCTGTAGATCGCTTTTGGCAAGATGGTCATTTTAACTATATTAATCCTGCCAATCCACGAGCATGGCAGATTTTTCCACTTTCTGAGGTCTTCTTCGATTTCCTTCTTCAGAGACCTGAAGTTCTTGTCATATAGATCTTTCACTTGTTTGGTTAGAGTCACACCAAGATACTTTATATTGTTTGTGGCTATTTTGAAGGGTGTCATTTCCCTAACTTCTTTCTCAGCCTGCTTATCTTTTGAGTATAGGAAGGCAACTGATTTGCTTGAGTTGATTTTATAACCAGCCACTCTGCTGAAGTTGTTTATCAGCTGTAGGAGTTCTCTGGTGGAGGTTTTCGGGTCACTTAAGTAGACTATCATGTCATCTTCAAATAGTGATAATTTGACTTCTTCCTTTCCAATTTGTATCCCCTTGACCTCCTTATGTTGTCTAATTGCTCTATCTAGAACTTCAAGTATTATATTGAAAAGATATGGAGAGAGAGGACAGCCTTGTCTAGTCCCTGATTTTAGTGGGATTGCTTCAAGTTTCTGTCCCTTTAGTTTGATGTTGGCTACCGGTTTGCTGTATATTGCTTTAACAATGTTTAGGTATGGGCCTTGAATTCCTGTTCTTTCTAATACTTTTAGCATGAAAGGATGCTGGATTTTGTCAAATGCTTTTTCTACATCTAATGAGATGATCATATGGTTTTTTTCTTTGAGTTTGTTTATGTAGTGGATAGCATTGATGGATTTCCTTATATTGAACCATCCCTACTTGATCATGGTGGATGATCGTTTTGATGTGTTCTTGGATTCGGTTGGCAAGAATTTTATTAAGTATTTTTGCATCAATATTCAAATGAGAAATTGGCCTGAAGTTCTCTTTCTTTGTTGGATCTTTGAGTGGTTTTGGTATCAGCGTAATTGTGGCTTCATAGAACGAGTTGGGTAGAGTTCCTTCTGTTTCTATTTTGTGGAATAGTTTGAAGAGTATTGGTGTTAGGTCTTCTATGAAGGTCTGATAGAATTCTGCACTGAAGCCATCTGGTCCCATGCTTTTTTTGGTTGGGAGACTTTCTATGACCCTTTTTATTTCTTCAGGTGTTATGGGACTGTTTAGTTGATCTATTTGATCCTGATTTAGTTTTGGTGTCGGATATCTGTCTAGGAAACTGTCCATTTCCTCCAGATTCTCCAGTTGTGTTGAGTATAGGCTTTTGTAGTAGGATCTAATGATTTTTTGAATTTCCTCAGTTTCTGTTGTTATATTTCCATTCTCATTTCTAAGTTCGTTAATCTGGATACTGTCTCTGTGTCCTTTGGTTAGTCTGGCTAAGGGTTTATCTATCTTGTTGATTTTCTCAAAGAACCAGCTCCTGGTTTTGTTGATTCTTTGTATGGTTCTCTTTGTTTCTACTTGATTGATTTCGGCCCTGAGTTTGATAATTTCCTGCCTTCTACTCCACCTGGGTGAAATAGCTTCTTTTTGTTCCAGGGCTTTCAGGTGTGTCATTAAGCTGGTAATGTATGCTCTCTCCATTTTCTTTTTGGAGGCACTCAGGGCTATGAGTTTTCCTCTTAGCACTGCTTTCATTGTGTCCCATAGATTTGGGTATGTTGTGTCTTAATTTTCATTATGTTCTAAAAAGTCTTTACTTTCTTTATTTCTTCCTTGACCAACGTATCATTGAGTAGAATATTGTTCAGTTTCCACGTGTATGTGGGTTTTCTGTTGTTTTTGTTGCTATTGAAGACCACTTTTACTCCATAGTGATCTGATAGGAGGCATGGGATTAGTTCGATCTTCTTATATTTGTTGAGGTATGTCTTGTGACCAATTATATGGTCGATTTTGGAGAAGGTACCACGAGGTGCTGAGAAAAAGGTATATTCTTTTGCTTTAGGATAGAATGTTTTATATATATATATATATAACACACACACACACACACACACACACACACACACACGCATATATATATATATATGTTAAATCTAATTGGTCCAAAGCTTCAATTAGTTTCATTGTGTCCCTGTTTAGTTTCTGTTTTCCTGATCGGTCCATTGAGGAAAGTGCAGTGTTGAAGTCACCCACAATTATTGTGTTAGGTGCAATGTGTGCTTTGAGCTTTAATAAAATTTCTTTTATGAATGAGGGTGCCCTTGCTTTTGGAGCATAGATGTTCAGGATTGAGAGTTCTTCTTGTTGTATTTTTCCTTTGACCAGCAAGAAGTGTCCCTCAGAGTCTCTTTTGATGACTTTGGGTTGAAAGTCAATTTTATCTGATATTAAAATGGCTACTCCAGCTTGTTTCCTGAGACCATTTGCTTGTAAAATTGTCTTCCAGCCTTTTACTCTAAGGTAGTGTTTGTCTTTGACCCTGAGGTGTGTTTCCTGTATGCAGCAAAATGTAGGGTCCTGTTTACGTATCCAGTCGGTTAGTCTATGTCTTTTTATTGGGGCATTGAGTCCATTGATGTTAAGAGATATTAAGGAATAGTGATTGTTACTTCCGGACATTTTTGACATTTTTTTTTTTTTAAATTTGATTGGTTAACTTCTTTTGGGTTTGATGAAAGGTTACTATCTTGCTTTTTCCAGGGTGAAGTTTCCCTCCTTGTATTGGTGTTTTCCTTCTATTATCCTTTGTAGGGCTGGGTTTGTGAATAGATATTGGGTAAACTTGGTTTTGTCATGGAATATCTTAGTTTCTCCATCTACGGTGATTGAGAGTTTTGCTGGATATAGTAGTTTTGGCTGGCATTTGTGTTCTCTTAGAGTCTGCATGAGATCTGCCCAGGATCTTCTAGCCTTCATAGTCTGAGGTGAAAAGTCTGCAGTGATTCTGATAGGTCTTCCTTTATATGTTACTTGGCCTTTTTCTCTTACTGCCTTTAATATTCTTTCTTTGTTTAGTACATTTGAGGTTTTGATTATTATGTGACAGGAAGTATTTCTGTTCTGGTCCAGTCTGTTTGGAGTTCTTTAGGCTTCTTGTATATTCATGGGCATCTCTCTCTTTAGCTTAGGGAAGTTTTCTTCCATAATTTTATTGAAGATATTTGCTGGCCCTTTAAGTTGTAAATCTTCACTCTCATCTATGCCTATAATCCTTAGGTTTGGTCTTCTCATTGTGTCCTGAATTTCCTGGATATTTTGGGTTACAAGCTTTTTGCATTTTGCATTTTCTTTAACTGTTGAGTCCATGGTTTCTATGGTATCTTCAGCATCTGAGATTCTTTCTTCTATCTCTTGTATTCTGTTGTTGATATTTGCATCTATGTCCCCTGATTTCTTCCCAAGGCTTTCTATCTCCAAAGTTGTCTCCCTTTGAGTTTTCTTAGTTGTTTCTACTTCTGATTTTAGATCCTGGATGGTTTTGCTTAGCTCCTTCACTTGCTTGTTTGTGCTTTCCTGTAATTCTTTAAGAGATTTTTGTGTTTCCTCTTTCATGACCTCAGCCTGTTGACCAAAGTTCTCCTGTATTTCTTTAAGTGTTTTTTGTGTTTCCTCCTCATTGGCTTTTGTATTCTCCTGAATTTCTTTCAATGATTTTTGTGTTTCCCTTGTAAGGGCTTCTAACTTTTGATCCATTTTCTCCTGAATTTCTTTAAGTATGTCCTTCATGTGTTCCTGTACCAGCATCATGACCAGTGATTTTAAATCCAAATCTTGTTTTACTGGTGTGATGGGGTATCCAGGACATGCTGGTAGAGGAGAATTGGGTTCAGATGTTGCCACATTGCCTTGATTTCTGTTAGTGACGTTCCTGCGTTTGCCTTTTGCGATCTAGTTCTCACTGGTGTTAGTTGGTCTTGTCAATGCTGGACTCACCAGTGCAAGCTGCCTCTTCCCAGGTGGCCTCTGGTGCACAGCTTACCTCCTGCACTGCCTGGAGACAGGGTGCTGTTGCCCAGGCTGTTCAGATCCCGAAGCAGACACCTGAAGGCTCCTGCTGGGCCCGCTGGATTCACCAGAGCACACTGACTTCTCCTAGCCGGCCTCCCGAAAGCCCCTCTTGCCTCTTACAGGACCTGGAGATGTGGCGTTGCCGCCCAGGCTGATCTGGATCCGGAAGTGGAGCGATCTGAGGGCTCCTGCCAGAGGCCTCGGGACTGGAACCTAAGCTCTGTGCCACTGGAGCAAGCTGTGTGCTCCCAGTCTGCCTCCGAGTGCACACCAGGTCTCCAGCACTTCCTGGAGACCGAGTGCTGTGGCCCAGGCTGTTCAGATCCCAAAGCAGACACCTGAAGGCTCCTGCCGGGGGCCCACTTGATTCACCAGAACACACTGACTTCTCCCAGCTGGCCTCCCGGAAGACCCTCTTGCCTCACAACAAGAATTTTTAACTGCCAAGCCATCTCTCTGGCTCCTCTATCATCTGTGTAATCTAATATGTATTTATTTATATATCTAACTTAGATATTATTTGCTTATATATCTAACCTATATTCATCTAAATTTATGTAATATAACACATACAGCCATTACATAACCTACATAATCTATTATTTCTAAAATATATTTATCCTATCTATCATCTATCTATCTATCTATCTATCTATCTATCAATCAATCAATCAATCGTCTATCTAATTTGGCTACCAACTATATCTACCATCTATAGCTATCTATCTCTATTTAATCTATCTATCTGTTATCTGTATATCATTCTTTCTCTCTACCCCTTGTTTCTCTTGGTCTAGGAGCTAGAGGAAAGCAAGAGGAATTCTGGTATTAGCTGGACAATTTTAACATAGAGGTAATAGTCTATATTCTACACCATAGGCTTCTCTTGGCAAGCATGGGAGGATCAGGAACCAGCCCAAGTTCTCCATCCTTTGACCCTGGTTACCTCCAGGCCCTTCGCAGTCTCCAGGCAGTGCAGGAGGTAAGCTGTGCACCAGAGGCCACCTGGGAAGAGGCAGCTTGCACTGGTGAGTCCAGTGAGAACTATCTTTACTCTTGCTACAGAAAGGACCTATCTCCCTCCTCTCTATGGGATGTTTCCCTCTAGTCTGAGTCGTTTGGGCTAGAAGAATGCCATTAGGTCAACAAGGCGGTTGGCAAAACAGAGCTGAAGATTGGGGAGGATGGTCTGGAGTTTCAGGATATATCTTCATATCTATTTTCTTTTTAGTGACATTGCCTTTTTAGTCTAATGGTACATGTAAGTACAGACAGCTATTTCATATACAAACATGCTTCAGAGGGTCAAGCTCAAACCATCTTAAGCCAAAGTGAGAAAGCATCTCCCCAGTCAGCCCACTGCACACTGCAGATTCCTATGACAACCAGGAAGCTATGCCATTGTTGTTGGCTTTTCTCCATACCTCAGAAAGGACACCTCTCCTGACATTTCTGCTGCTTCAGCTCCCCCGTGTTTTTGTACCCCACCCAATTTGAAGCTGCCACCCTCTACACTCTAACTTGTGACTTTATACCTCATCATCCTGCTGCATCTTGTATATGCTCATCTTCTACAACACCAAACATTTGTATTTTCCATTCAGAAGTCAGCTGGTCATTTAGTAAAAGAAACTGACCTTGAGGTGGTGTCTTCTCCCTTAGAGATTTGCTTGATTCCCCCAATCTCTGAATGTTTCTCCTTTGATTTGACAGGCCCCTTAACATGTGTTCATGGAGACTCAGAGGCAAACTTAAAGACATTATCATGGTTGACCTGAACGAAAGTTATCAGGGCCAAGGGAGGGAGTCCGGGAGACTGTAGCATGCTTATTAAAACCCTGTATCTGAATCTAAGCATTTGGTGTTTCTCTGTTCACTATGCCCAAACACTTGCCAGAAGCAATCTAAAGGAAGAAGAATGTTTTTCAGCTCATAGCTTCACCATCATGGTGGTGAAGGCACGGATGCAGAAGTGGCTCCAGGCTGTGGAAGCAGGGGTGTGAGGCTGCTTGTTCACACCTCAGTGTGTCACACATATATACCTAAATATGTAAATATAACTTATTCAGTCCATTTGGTATTACTTATATGTATGTGATTCCAGGGCTGATCACTTGGTATTGAATAATCAATTAGGGGGATTACCCAATTAAAATACTATTAGATGACTATTTTGTCTGCTTTTAGAATTTCTTAGTTGCCTATAGTTCTCTATCTAGAGCTGATAGCTACACTTACTGGTGGGTATAAGAGCAAATCTTTAGAATTGCAGTTAGGAATTTTACTGGTCTAGGAAAGTGGCAGTAGTAAGTAGGCTTTCCTGTAAGATCCATGACCTCACTTCCCTTAGATAGTTGGGTAGGTTTCTAGTATCAGACACAATTTCCCTGCTGTTTATCCTAAGTACAAATAGAGAGGCATTGGTTACCACCAGATATAAGTGCCACTGTTGTATCCTTATGGATATTGTACCATGCTGGCCATGGTTGTAGTTCATAGACAGCACAGCTAGATAGAACTATTGGTTGCTTTTCTCTTGGAAGCTTACCCAACACCTGTAACTCTGAAAACTAATCCTGATGGTGGAGTATCCTTAAAGCAGCTCTTAAGAATAAAAACATTTTTCAACCTACCTGCTATCCCACCAATGAAAACTATCCCTCATCAATATCATCTTCCTGCACTTCCTATTAATATATTGTCAATTCTCCATGAAAAATTTGGTAGAGGTCTAGAATCCAGCTGTTACAGTTAGTCAGATCTTTTTGGTCTCTTGGGTTCTTATAAAAACAGTATGAGCACAATCAAAGGGTCCCAAACAGTTGTTTTGGCTTGCCTCACATTCTAGTTGCTTCCTCATAATTAGATCATGGCGACATCTTTTAATGGGATAAGAATATAGATGAGTTGTGCCCTTCCGTCAGTAAGGGAGAAGGCTCACGATGTTGGTTGTCCCTCTGCTGATGACATTAAGTTTGTTTTTGTGGCCCATTGTTGCATAATGAAAGAGAAGTGAGGAGAAAGCTCCAGGTGTCAATGTCATGAATGGTAGAAAGTGACAAAGGACCAGATTCCAGCCAAAAAGCAGCTGCCTCCCTCTCAAGAACAGAAAGCTCGCACTTCTTCTGCAGTCTCTTGCTTGCTGAGGGCATGAAGACACACAGTTTCTGTGTCTAAGGGCCTAGTTTTAACTTCCAGTGAAATTAGGGCAAAGTTCCTCTGGGCTTGATACCATTTCTTTGAAGCCTGGGATCAACACTGAGTGCCCGAAACACTTAGGAAATTGTTGTGAGCAGCAACAAAAGACAGAATAGCGAAGCCCTGACATAGTTTTCTTCTTTGCTATGGCCACTGGATGATTTAATATTTAATATGATTGTGGTCAAACCGAGTCTAAACGGAGCAAGCCTGTAGCTGTTCTGGCCCCCAACCAAGTGGCCAGCAGCCCAATATGATATAACAGTGGTTTGCTCATGAGCCGGGAGAGTAACCTTTCAGGCTGGTTGGACTCAAACGGCACTAAGCATTTCCTAGCAATGATCTGTAATGCATTTGGGAAGCCTGCTTGAATCACCCTATTAGATCATGTTTTCTAAGGGGCCTTGATGCAGAAATACTGCCAACGACTCTGGCAGAGTCTCCTTCATTTAATAAGCCATCTTCCATTCTCTCAACAGCTCCATGCAGTGAACTAGGCAGAATGGCCTCCCATTTGCAGATGCAAAAATGAAGGCTCACTGAAGTTAAGTAACTTGAGCAAAGTCACAAAACTAATGAGTGGCCATCACGCACCTCAGACCTTGAGGCTTTGGGAAATGAGCAGAGCTGACAGGTGGGTTGAACAAGCTTGTGCTGACAGCTTGTGTTTTTGCTTGGGCTCAGTTAAGAAAATCACTTAACTGATTGGAGAGGGACTATGTGGCAAAACTAGGCATAAGGCATCTACTAAACCTATCAAACTATTTCCCACAGAGTCAAGAGAGTCCTCCTACTTGTCCCTTTAGCTTGGGAGTTAAGACTGAAGGCTTAGAATTGGACTCATATTTGATCTCTGCCTCTGCCTTTCACCTGGAGTGACTTGCTTAAGGTTGCTTGGTGTGGTCTTCATCTGTAAAATATGTATAAAAGTAAGGCCTACCTCTAGGTGTTTGGATCACTGAATGCAAATGATCTAAGTTAGTAGTAAGCCCTGTACATGACTTACTTAGTCATGTACTTAGTAAATGTTTACTTAGTAAATGCACAATAAATAACCCATCCGAGCTCTTGAGACATTTCATGCAGTGACAGTTGTTTGTGGACAATCACATTAGGACTTCAAGTTATTTGTAATGGCATCTACAAGAACTAAAGAGACTCCCTTATGGAGAAGCCCACGACACTCTTATGTGACAGGCTTCATGTCACAGTGCCTAGAGAGAGCAAAGACATATGAGAGACATGTATGTGTCTTGCCCTCAAGATAGGGGGAGGAGGTGGGGGAGGAGTATGAAAATCCTTCATATACTAGCCAAGTAGACAGCAGAGAGAAGGGTCATGGGTAGAGTACGGTACATATGCATATACAGAGCTGTTACAAATCTAGGTTCTTTGGGTTCT
This sequence comes from Apodemus sylvaticus, assembly GCF_947179515.1. Taxonomy (NCBI): domain Eukaryota; kingdom Metazoa; phylum Chordata; class Mammalia; order Rodentia; family Muridae; genus Apodemus; species Apodemus sylvaticus. The sequence goes on from NC_067478.1 coordinate 77,283,458, forward strand.
TTTTGCAGTTACCCTTACCTCAGTGAAGACAAGTTAGCATTTGTTCAGAGGAATGGTAGCTTCTATTCTCAGGCCCTTGGGAGGTTGTATGTGGGTGATTATGTGTATTTGTTCATCTTCCATGTAGGAGACACAGACCAAAGCAACAATGACCAAGTCAAGGTGACTGCTGTCCTCTCGGAGGCAGGGTAAAAAACCGATTTCTAGTTTTTCCTGCTGATGAGGAATCTGCTTTCTCATGACCCCAGGTTTAGTCACTGAGGAGGCCTTGGCCAGCTGCTCTGCCCCATGACCTTGGCTGGACAGCAAAGCCTGAGAAAGCCACCGAGTCTTACCTACCTTCTTAGCAGTCACTGTTCACACAGAAGGATGATGGATTGCCTAGGAGAGCAAGGATGCTCTTCCCTCCCCTTGTCTGAGGTCTCACAAGCCCCTTCCAGAAGACGATCTTAACCTTGTAGTTGGCCTGTACCTGATTTGTACCTGCAAAATCTGTATGTCCCAAATACAAGTTGGATCACCGTTCCTTGAAAAATCAAAGGGTGTGAAGCTAGGGACAAGCAGGGAGCGATGTGGCTTATTGTATGAGCAAGAGTTCTTGGCTTGGTTGTGATTACACATATTTGTGTGTAGGGGAGAGAAGAGGAAGAGGATTGAACCTTTCGCTTTTGTTTTTACATTTCGGAATCACACAAATGGCCTCTGGAATCCTCTGGCAGCTGGTGGGCTTTGATTCAACAAGCAATGAATTATATCCTCCAGTTGAGAGTAGAATTACAAATATCTTCAAGATGTTCAGTGCTCTGGGAAAGGGCAGCCAACTGGTGCTGGCTCTCTGGGATGCCTCCTGTCTGCACAAGAATGCAGCACCTCTCCCTCCAGAGAGGAGGGGGGATAATGCTGTTGGGGAGCAGGCATGCTCCATAAGAGAGCACATGATTTAGGGACATAGGCAGGGCCAAGTGTGGGTAGGCAGGGTGGGGAGAGCCCAGGGAGTGCCATGGGCCGGGGCCAAACACTTCAGGTGAAGTCCTCTTGAATTAGTGTCTGAGGAGTGGCTGTTTGATCAGGGCACTGGTGAACCTGACAGGCTTGACAAAGCCTGGCTCATCTCAGATGCAAATATTTATTGTTTACCCCCAATGTAGGAAAAGATAACCAAGAAGTTGTCGTCACTTGCACAAGACAAAAGCACATGCAGGAGCAATGACTTGATTAATTCACACTGATTTATTGAGGCATTTGAACATATAGGATAGCACTGAATAATAGTTTCAAGTTCATTTCAGAAAGTTTTACCGTTGAGAAGCATCTTGGCTTGGCCTGGGCTTTCACGACAGCCCCCCTAAGCATCCAACTTTGAGGCTGTTGTTTTTGGGGGATGCTGTATAGAGCTTATCTTCCCATTAACCTGTGAAGAACAGAGGGCAGAGACTGGTTTGTGCCCCTTAGCAATGGCATCACCTCTCTTAGCACTTTTGCTGGTATGGTAACTAGGAACGTGGAATACAAATTTGCCACGTGTGGCTGGGTTCAGGCTGAAGCAGGGTAGAGTGAAGTGGTGATTTCCTGTCCTTGCTCTATGTAGTTCCAATGGACTTCCTCATTCCTGGAACAATTTTACTTCTCACCCAAGTTTAGATCAGAGACTTAGCATGTTCTTGAGAAAGTAGTTCTCAGCTCTTGTATTAACTCTCTATGTATCTATGTATGTATCTATCTACGCATCTATACATCTATGTATGTATTATCTATCTATTGATCTAACATCCATGTATCTATGCATCTATGCATGTATGTATGTGCATATATATTCTATATATGCATGCATGTATAGATCTAACGTCTATGTATCTATATATGTATGTATTATATATGTATCTACTATCTGTCTACCATCTATCTATCTATGTGTGTGTTAGAACATTCACATTCATGTATGCACACCTTCCGTTTGTGTGTGTGTGTGTGTGTGTGTGTATGTGTATGCACAGGTGCACATATGTTAATGGACATCTAGACTGACTCCAAAATTTGAGTGTGAAGGTCAGAGGATAACTTGTGGGAGTCAGGTCTTTCCTTTTACAAGATGACTTAGGGATTGAACCTTTACACACTGCGCCATCTTGTCAGCTCAGCTTTGCTCTCAGGATTGGAACTCTTAAACTGGGTCTGGCATCCTTGTTAGAATTCTGGGGAATGTCTAGTTAGTGTTTCTTTAAGATACTCATCTATTCATCTTCCAGTTGAACACACTATGTAGAGGGATAAAGCAAGGTGTGTAATTGGGAAGATACCCAGCAAAGGAGGCTGGTCATGAGTTCAGGCCATATTGGCTCTGACAACTCTTTTCTATGAAGAAAAAAAACACCTAGCTTTTCCTTTATTAGCAAGATAACAACAGCGAAAAATGTTATGCTAATTATTTTTGTACAGCCCAGTATTGAGAAACCCTTCTCACATTATTGCAATATTCTTTTTCCTTACCAAAAATGGGCTTTATTTTGAGGCAGGTCTCATTCTGTAGCTTAGGCTGGCCTTGACTCTTATATGTTAGGATTACAGACCTGAGCCATTGTTCATGGCATTCTTTCTCTTTGCATTTTAAAATGAACATAATAATTATACTATGAATGGGGTATAACATACAGTATAGTTTCCCAACACACATAACCATGTATGTATTCAGTGTATGTATATATGTGTATATATGTATAAATATACATATGCACATATATTCATTATATACACACATATATATTCAGTGCACACACACATATTCAGTGTAAAACACACACACACACACATACACACACAAACAAACAATTACGTGAAGTATGGTGATTCTTGGTTTTAAACCTAGGGTTTAAAACATGCTGGGTAGGCACTCAATCACTGAGTTCCAGCCCAAGCCCCCATGGTATTTCCTGATAGGATGTCTAGAGGCTGGCTTTCACCGTGTTTTGTATTTGGTGATAAATATAAGCACTTTTCATCATTTGACATGATCCACATTCTCTAGACACATGTCGCAGAAAACTCAAATAGGAGCCAAGGAGATGCCTCACTAAGTAGAGTGACTACTATGTCAGTGAAGACCTGGGTTCAGATCCCCAGCACAGACACAACAGCCAATGATCTGCATCTGTAATGCTAGTACAGAAGACAGGTAGAGACAGAGACAGGGAATTCCCCACGACACATGGTCCAGCCAGCCTAGCCAGTCAAGGAACTTCAGGTTCAGTGAGTGACCCTGCCTCAAAAATGAGGTGAGGATTTCTACATATGCACACATCCACATGCACACATGTACCCACCCGCCACACCACATACATATAACACACACACACACATACACACACACACACACACACACCCCTAACATTATGAGCAAAATGAATGTTATTGTTTCCACGTCTCTTCAGAGAGAGACACCCAGACTAGATCTATCTTTATGTTGTATTATTTGTGAATTTTCTTATTCAAGGTTAACTCAGGGCCAACTATGATCAGAGTCATGTCTTTAAAGTCCAGTCTCCATTTAAGACAGATATCCACTGTTGCTCAGAGATCCTTGGGTCCTCCTGGGCCATTTGTGACTTCTTAGTGCCTGGAAGGTATGTGAGCAGTGTGGTGGTGTGAATATGCTTGGCCCAGAGAGTGGCACTATTTGGAGGTGTGGCCTTGTTGGAGTAGGTGTGTCCTTTTGGAGGAAGTGTGTCACTGTGGCCTTGGGTGTGGGCTGTAAGACCCTCATCCTAGCTGCCTTCGGAACAGGAGGCGGAGCTCTCAGCTCCTCCAGTCTCACATCTGTCTGGAAGCTGCCACGCTCTCTCTTTGATGAACATGGACTGCACCTCTGAACCTGTAAAACATCCCCAATTAAATATTTTCTTTATAAAAGTTGCCATGGTCATGGTAGTTGTTCACAGCAGTAAAATCCTAGGACAAGCAGCCTTAGGGGACTCTGCAAGGTATGAATTTATTCTTCAGTTTGGATGGAGAGCAGCTAGCCCTGGCCATGCCAGTGAAAGCCAGTTTCACACTGTCCTATCTAAATATGGTTCACGTTGACCTGTGCTTGTTCTTTTAGAAGGAAGGAAGTCACCATGAGTGTTGGCTTTTCACCCCAGCCATTCCGGAGCCTAATGAAAACAGTAGTACTTCTCATGCCCCTAGCCGTGTCTCTGTAGTTCAGCCTCTGCAAGCTTCTCATCCAACTTCTTCCTGGTCCCTGCTGCTTGGTTCTCTAGGTGCCTGTGGAGTCCATCCTGGCTCTGCAGCCTCCTGGCCACTCTGACCTCAGCATCCCAACACACTCCCTTTTGTGTTTCAGTCAGTAAGTTTCTGCTGCTCACAACCATAGAGCTCTGGCTAGTCGAAGCGAAGTTCTGTGTATCAAAAATAAACATAGGCCTCCTGTTCTCGGCTTGTCCGTTCCAACCCATCTCGCCTCATTCCACCTGACATCTTTATATTAAGACTATTTCTAAACATGCCTCTCTAGTTTGTGTGTATAAAAATCACATTTAACCTTTAATGTATCTCTAGTAAATTTGACTTTCTTTGGAATGGTACATTTCTGTTGAGGTTATTGTAATCTGGACATCCGTTTCCACAGATCTTGCCCCTTTCTAAGTATTAATTTAAGCCACTGACAATGGCAGGCAAAACATCATAACCCTTCAGCTCAAAATGATGTTTTGATTAAAAATATTTCAGAGGTGTAGAGAACCAATGCCACATCACACGCATGTGTCTCCATCCAGAGTAAACAGCTGCTAGTCCACCTCCCCATTTAGGAGGGAGAAATAGCAGGATCAGGAGTTTAAAGGCTGCCTCAGCTATGAAATAATTTTCAAAGCCAGCCATAAGATACTGTTTCAAAAAACCAAAACCGAACCAAATAATAATAAAAAAACCCCCCAGGAAACAAAACAACAATAATAAAACCCCAAACACTGAGAAGTTCCATTTTTAAGTCTGTATCTTCAAGTATTTTGCATGACACATATACCAAATACTAGAATATATATTGGAAGAACAAGGTGCTAGAAAAGACCAAGACATCCACCCATGCAATGTTTTCCTTAAAAAAGATTTCCAAAATAAGTTAATTATTAGATACATTTGTTATTATTACAGTAAGTGAATTTTAGAAACTGTAACTTTGTGTTGATAGAAGGTTAAGTAGAAGAGCACACACCAGTTTTGGGTAGAGATGGAGGGAAGCAGGGGTTTCTGCTGGTTCTCTAGCGATGGAAATGGAGCTAGTTTTAGTAAATGAACACCTTCGTATATCTTTAGGGTTATAAAAGCACTTGGGGAGAGAGAGTTAGTGGCTCTGTGACCGGGGCAGTACACAGCAACTGTTGGCAGGGAGTAAGACAGCTGAGCGTCTTCATGGAGCACTAGCCCGTGCTTGTGAGAGGATTGGACAACAAGGGCTCCCTTCCCCGGGGCCCGAATTAGAGCCCTTATAAAAGAGCTGAAGAGCTCGCCTCCTCATTTCTTTTGCCTTTGTGCGATTTGAGCATGCAGCGAGGACGCTCCCCAGGGCCAGTGCCCCACTTGGACTTCTAGACTCTGTAAATCACCAGTCTACTCAGCTGTCACGGCACACACGGAGCAGGTACAAGTCGTGGCAACTGGCTGTCGCTGTAAGCCCACAGATACATATCCTGTAATGGCGTGAATGCAGGCTTTCAGAAAGGCCAGGCGTTGCTCCGGGAAGAGCGGTGGCTGTTCCAGGTGACTCATCACCACCTTATCCTGAACTCCACACTTATTCTTGCCTTTCCTGGTTCTCATCCTTCCTTATTCCAGCGGCTTCATTTTAAGTTTCTTATAGGATTCATTTTTTCCCTCGTTTCTCTTCTGAAAAATAAAAAAAAGTAGTAACTCCTTTCTGTCCTTAGGTAAAAAAGCTTTTAAGAAACTGCCATAATCCCGCCCGAATCCAGCTTTCTAGTCTTTCCAATTTACCTTTTCTTATTACGCTCGGCCTCAGCGGGTCCCAGCATTGCTGTGCTCACTCCCACATACCTGTTTTTTTCCCCCTTTCAACACACTGTCCTCTCCACCCTCCCAAATCCCATGTGTCTAATTTCCCCATCCTTAGTGGTTTACCTCAAATGCCATTTACTTTCTAGAACCTTCCTCGATCTACATTCCTTTCTCCCCAAGCTGAACATGAGCAATTAATTTATGAGCTTGGTAGGCGTGAGGGAACCAAGAAGGAATAACACATCGTCCCTCTGCTCTGTCAGCGCCTGTCCAGTCAGGAAGGCAAGACATAAACCAGAAACCTTAATGGTGGGGGCGAGGGAGAACAAGGCCACGTGGAGACTCTTTAGAACCCCTGGCATCTCTGGACTCTAGCCCACACAACCCCCACTTGTGCTTAGCACTGCAGCAGTGTGTTTTTTTCTCTTAGTCGGCTCTCCTGATCAAACCCCGCCCCCCCCTGCAACCCTCCCCCCCCCCCCCCCCCCGTGGCTACATCCAAGCCTCATTGGATGAGGCTTCCGGATACCCAGAGCCCTTTGCAACTGTCTCCTGCCCACCTTTCTGATTTTCTGTCCTTTTATTAACTCTTCCTCCTCCTTTGACTCACGACACTAGCCTTTCTACTCCTTATCGAGGTCAAACATTTCCCTTCTTAAGACTTGAACCCACTTCCTCCTTTAAGTCTGGTGTTCTTTCTTGTCATCTAGGTATGAGTTTAGAGAACACCAGCTGAAGGGCTGCCTGCTTGGCCCACTAGCCTAATCCACTCACTTGGAACCACACCCTTAAATCTCCTCCTCCTCCGTGTTTTCCTGTTTGGATTCAGATCACCTCTCTCACTGATGTGAGACTCCTGGGGCAGAGCTCCTTGCTTTGAGGTCACAGCTGTAGCTCCAGTGCAGCTGCAGCAGGGCACAGGCAAGTGCTTGGGGGAAGTTTGTTTATGATTGAATGATGTGACAGCATGGGAGAGTGGTGGATCACAGTGCAGGGAAGTGCATATTGCTTAGCTGGCTCTTTCAAATTTCAGGTGGGGTGGGGTGGGTGGGTGGCAAGCACCTTACCTGTTTTGCTTAGCGCTGCATTTCTAGTGTTTTGATCCATTGTGGGTTCTCAATACCATCTAAAGCATGAATGTCAGGTCTAAGGATGATGAACTGGACACAGACTTCAAAGGCTCATCATGTAGGGCCTTGAGTGTGTATCAAATAAATCGGTATTTTTGTCTTTTGGAAAGTGGAGATTCATTGAAGGCTTTTCTTGCTATGTGTTTATTTTTCAAAAGCATATATATCTATTTTGGGTTTTCATTTTGATTTGAAGTATAGATCTCCTGGGAAGGAGTTGAGAGGAAAGGTTCAGTGACCCCCACCCCAGCACTATTTCCAGACTTGTAATGCTTGTGTTTTATGTGGGCACAATGTTAAGAGCAAGACATGGACAGTGACATAATTCACAGAACTGACCAGATCCCACCAATTTACATGCTCTGGTCTCTGTGTGCATGCTGTGTGCTCTGTGTGCAGCTTTGTCACATGCAAATAACATCTGCGTCATCAGCATCTCAAGACGTTTCATTCTCACCAGAAGATGAAGTCTCCAGAATACATGCTGTATTTAGATTTAAGAAGTAGTAACAGAGAGGCAAGCATAGAACTCAGGACGTATCTTAGGAATACCAATACTTAAGGCCATCAAGTACAAGAAAGCTATTTTATGGGCAAACAGGTAAATACTCAGCTGAAGCGTGGCATGTGGTGAGGAGGGTGGGGTGATGGGGGAAAGGGCATATAAGCAAGTACTTATTGGCTTTAAGCTGTCTGGGGACAAAATTAAGCACTTGCAGTGGGTGGCATGGGTTTGCCTTAAGACTTAAGAACCTCCAATGGTCCATTTTTACTTGTCAGTTTGATTGGGTTAAGAAGTACCTAAAGCATTTTTTGGTGAACGTCTGTGAGGTTGTTTTCAGAGATCATTGACCTGGGGGGTGGGGAGGACTTTTGAACGTGGTGGTTTGCCATTCCACAGGCTGGGCTCCTGAGCTAAGTGAATTTGGACAGTGGACACAGCTAGCTGAGTGCCTGAGTCCCTCTTCTCTACCTTTGGTCCATTGATATTTGAGTTCCAATCTGCTAAAAGCCATTCCTGCTGGCACGGTGGACTGTCCCTTCAAATCTGTCCTTATGTTGCTTCTTATCAGCATTTGTTACAAAGAAGTAATTGATGTAGTTCCATACTGTATGGTAGTTCTGTGGTCACGGGAACATGGTTATTCTATCATGCTGTTTCTGTGACTCCATACTTGGTAACTGGATGAATCCAGATGAGATCTTGCCTAATACCTGCTGGGGACTAGCCAAGGAGCTTTAGAACTGTGAGAAAGTAAAAAAAAAAATCTGTGAACAGAGTGAAAGTTACTGAGTGATGGGCACAATGGTGGGGAGAAGAGGGGCCTTCGTGACTGATGAAGCAAGGTCCCAGAGGGGCAGTGGGGAGTTCAACTAACTTGGGCCAGGATGGGGAGACATGGCAGTGGTAGGTAAGTATGGCTGCTGGCTGCTGAGGACTCAGTTTCCCAGTGAAGTGGGGACCGCTGCAGCTGAGGGGAATGGTCTACTGTGTTGTCCAAAGATGACTAAAGAATTCAGAGTCATCATCAGAGGTACCAGTCACCACCTGGCACCACACTTGCACCTTGTATTTTAAAATTAGGATATACTGATGTAGACAATTTATTGGGATGATATTTGTCCACTGTTACTCTTTATTTCTCTTCTCTGAATCTTCTGATTCCAACAAATGTAATTAAATTTACTTAAAGAGGACGGACGATCTACACCACTGAAGAAAATGTCTATCTCTTCTTCAGCAACCACTAATTGCCTATAGGTCATGCCTCATGACCCCTTTCCACTCTCCACCCCCAGCAGCAGTGCACTGCCTTTACATTCTTGGGAGCGTGTGGTGCGTGTGCATGTGGAGTGTCACGAGCCTCTCCCTTCTCCTTAAGGGAATGTTGGTGGGCCTGATCTTGTGCAGTTAATTGCAGCTGCTGAGAGTTCACGATTGTAGTGCCTATGTCATACCTATAAAACAGTGTTTCACAACAATGTACTTTTGTTTTTTCTCATCAGGATATGACAAATGATCTCATTCAGTTATATCACCAGCATTGATGACAGTGCCCAGCACATAATAGGGCTCAGTGAATTTTTTTTTTTTTTTGAGCATTAGACCACAAGAATGAGAAGATACAAAATGACTAGTGAGAGTTCTGTATAGCCCAGCTGCAGTTTGAAACCAATCCCTCTCTCCTCTGGCTTGGCCCTACCACCTATGCCTGCTGCTTGCTGTCTCTGTCTTAAATGACTTGCACTCACATCTATGGTCTCACACGGAGCACTTTTCAGGGCTAAGTCTGCAGGTGATTTGTCCTATCATGTAAACTACACAATAGGTGTTCAGGGATTATTAACTGGCTGAATGAGAATGGAGCACTCCAGAGACAGAAAGAATCATTTTACATTGCATTAAAATCCAGCATCTTGTGACTTGTCTTGGTCAGTGTTCTATTGCTGTGAAGACAAACCACAACCAAGGCAACTCTTATAAAGGAAAGCATTTAATTGGGACTGGCACACAGTTTCAGAGGTTTAGACCATTGTCATCATGGTGGGCATAACACCATATAGTCAGACATGGTGCTGGAGAGGCAGCTGAGACATCTACACCAGAATGGGCAGGCAACAGGAAGAGACAGTAAGACACTGGACCTGGATTAGGTATTTGAATCCCTAAAACCTAACCCCTAGTGATATACTTCCTCCAACAAGGCCATGCCTCCTAATGATAATCCACAAGTATTCAACTATGAGCCTGTAGCCTGTGGGGGCTATTCTTATTCAGATCACACCAGTTGTGTACAGCAGTTGGCATACAGCTGTTTGGAAGAATCAGATTCTGTTTCTTCAACCTTTAGGCAGCCTTTCAGCTCCTTGAATGGTGTGATATGGTATTTCTATCATACTTTCCACCTGGTAAAAATTTTATGAGACTATTCCACATACATTTGCTGTTCCTCCCCAAAGTCCTACCTGCTTTAGGATAAGAATTCCCTGCACCCCTGACCCCCAGGTTTAGACACTGTTATAGATTAGAATTTTCTGATCTTGAGCTTCACATAAATGGAATAACAGAGCACGGTGAGTTATAGCCCCTACAGGATCATATAGTTAAATGTGTGGTCCTCAGCTGCTGCAACTGTTTGGGAAGGATTAGGGGGTGTGGCCTTGTTAGAATAAGAATGGTCTTGTTGAACAAAGTGTGCCACTGGGGTTGGGCTTTGAAGTTTCAAAAGCCCATGACAAGGTAGTGCTCTCTCTCCTCATCTCTTCTTCCACCCCTGTCCCTGCCTCCTACCCCCTGCCTCGTTTCCCTTGGCCTGCCCCTTGGAGATCAGATACTCTCAGCTCCATTGCCATGCCTGTCTAACTGCCGCAGAGCTCTCTGCCATGGACTGTGAGCAAGCCCCAGTTAGATCTTTCTTCCTTTAAGTTGCCTGGTCATGGTACTTTGTCATAGCAATAGGCCACTAAGTCAGTACCAGGGACTGGGGTATTTTGTGACAGGCTTCACTGTGCTGCTTGTTGGTGGAGTGTGGACTTTTGACTTTGGATTAGGAAAGTGGTTAAATGTTGTAAGTGGGGCTTAATGGGCCATCCTAGTCAGAGCATGGAAAACAGTGGTGCCAAGAGTGAGCAATTTGGTTTGTGGAAGCCCAGGTCAAGGGCATTCAGAGGGGAACAATATTAACAGTTGGGCTACAGACCATTCCTGTGATGTTTTGGCAAAGAATGTGTTTTGCTCTTGTCTGTAGAAACGGCTCAAGGCTAAATTGAAGAGTTTTTGAAATAAAATCATTGTCAGAAGAATTTCAAGACAGCCTAGTATTGACTATGTCACATTATTAGTGAGCAAATAAATCTACAATGCTAGAGAGCAATCTGAGGCAAAGAGAAATATAAAAAGGACAGTTTGAGGAGAAAAGGAACGTCAGGAATTGTAATGTTGGAGCCAAATCTTGTGCTCTAGGAGATGAAAAATGTTAAAGCAATGCCTCATGGTCAATGGAGTAAAGGGAGTGGAAACCTCAGGGCAAGACCCCATCCAGCTAATCCTGCAACCACTCCAGCGAAGCCTCCCTACCCCAAGGGAAAGGTCTGAGGGTTTCCATAGGCCTGAAGAACCATGGAAAGTGTATGCAAATGTAATTCAGGAAGAGGCCAGGTTCCTGCCCTAGCAAGCAGAAGAACTTGGATAGGTCCAGTCATGTGGTTCTGGATAGGGTGTCAAGGATACAGGAAAGTAGTTCTGGAATCTTCCTCTGTAGTTAGGAAAAGGTGCTAAGGCTGGGCTTGTGGCAGGGGCGTCCCTGTATGGAGGCTGTGAAGGTGAAACCTGGGTTGTGTTGGAGACCCCAAGATGTTGGAGATGCCAGAGTCATGGGATTATTTGCTGAGGAAAGCTGCTAACGGAGTAGAACCAGCCCAAGAGAGAGATTCCTGTTGTGGCCAACAAACCTGGAAGGAGTTGGAGATCTGAAGAGCATTTGATAACAGACATGGAGATGTAGCATTTGGAGATTGTCCTGCTGGGTTTCCATCTTGTTTTGGTCCAATAATCTCCCACTGTGCTCCTCTTTCTTCCTTTTGGAATTGGAATGTACGTTCTGCTATTGTATGTTGAAATTATGTGATTTGCTTTCTGATTTTAATTTTATAGAGGATTACAGTTAAGAGATTGCCCCAAGTCTCAGAAGAGACTTGAAAACAGTGTTGAGACTATGGAAGACTTTGGAATTGGACTGAGTGCATTGTACATTATATTATGGCTACAGGTTCATATGGATTGGACAGTAGAATGTAGTGATTTGAAAGAAAATGGTCCCCATAGGTGCATATGTTTGAATTCTTGGTCCTCAGAAGAGCTGTTTGGAAGGATTAGAAGGCGTGGTTTGTTGGAGTAAATGTGTTACTAGTGGGTAGGCCTCAAGTTTTCAAAAACTCAGGCCCAGCAGTAGTGTCTGTCTCTCTGTCTCTGTCTCTGCCTTTCTCTGTCTCTGTCTCTTGGCCTGCATTCATAAGTTTTGGATTCTTATGAATGAGAGCAGCGATGAATCTTTCTGCACAAGTATTTGTATGGATAGATATTCATTCCTATGAGATAAGTCTATAACTATAGTTCCTTTATAAAAAATGGCCACTTTCCCAAAGTATCTGTTTCCTGATTTCATACACCAGTGTCTAAGTTCTAGTTGCTCCCTATCTATTAATGATGTCATTCATATTTTAGCCCTTTCAGTAGGATGGAGTGCTCTCATTGTGGATTTTCATTTGTGTTTTCTTTTATAAATTAGTAATTCTAGAAATTCTTGATAATTACATACATGTATACAATGTATCTCGATCATATCTACCCCCAACTCCTTCCTGCCTCTCCTTCTGGATCCTACTCCTCAATAAGTCCTCCCCTTATCCTCACGTTCTCTTCTTTGTAAAAATGAACCAGAGTCCAATTAGTGCTTCCTTGAATACTTGTGGGTATGAGGCCATGTGCACAAGTATGGAGAGTCGACCAAAAAGTTTTTCCACACACAAAACCACTCTCCTTCTCCCAGCAGCCAACATGCCAGTAGCTCCCCATCTAGAGGGAGTGCCTCATGAGTCCCCTTTCCTGTCTACACTGGAATGCTGACTGGCAAGATCTCTGGTCTTACACAAGTGCCCTCAGCTGCTCTGAGGTCAGGAGGCCAAAGGCCATGTCAAGCCCAGGTATCAGCATTTCCGCATTCTTTCCCCATCCCTTGGTTAGTCTACCCTCACCTCCAAGAACTGTTTCCTGAGCCTCGAGGGGCCTGATTTAGACATTCCATCCTGGGTTGAGCACCCAATAGCTACTCATTCTCAGAAATTTGACCTGCTATCAGTCCCTGCATTAGTCACTGTCCACTGTAAAAAGAAGCTTCTCTGCCTAAGGCCGAGAGCAGTATTAATCTATATTAAGCTATGAGTATAAACAAATACTTAGAAAGCAGTTTGACAACATATCCATTTAGCAAACCATAGTTGTATCCCCTTCTACCCCATCCCCAGACTGTGACCTGTCATTGGCTTTTGACCAGGCTTATAGTGCTAGACACGGCTTCTTCCTGTGGAGTAGGCCTCAAATGCAATCAGAAAGTGGTTGGTTGCCTCCACAACAGCCAGGCCAGTGTGACTGTGACTGTGCCAACAGGCATATCTTGAGTGGTATTAAATAGGGTAGCCTGCAGGATTCACTGCTGAGTATGATCATTGATGGCTCCCCTCCCCCCACCTCTGGGAGCTTATATCTTTTGGCACATTGAAAGCTGACCAGTGGGGAGGAAGTTTTCAGGTCAGTTCCAGGCATTTAACTTTGTGATGGCTTGTCTTACCATCAAGTTATGGTGAGCAACCAAAAGTAATGTTAATTGCCTATGTTGTTCAGGGGGTCTCTGGGGCCTTCTGACCAATAGCTTGTTGTAGGTGGATAGCCAATGCTCTGGCACTGAGATTTTCATTTAGAAACCCATGTCTTCTGGGAGAATCGTTGTTCACCCACATTTTCATTTTCTTATGGCTAATTATGTTGGACATCTCACAAGTGCTTTTTGGACATTCGGTTAATCCCTTTGGTGAAGTACCTTTTCAGATCTTTTGCCAACATTATAAGTTGGATTGTGTCTATGCTTGGTGTGTAGTATTTCTTTTCTTTAAATTTGTTAGATATGCTTTATGTAAAACTCACACCTCCAAGTCTGGCAGTCTGGTGCAGATCTGTCCATCAGCTTTTATTTTGGCAAGATATAGGGTATCATATATAGTTCAGGCTGGTTTCAGAATGATGAGATTTGTCTTGACTCTCCTGCTATAGGTTCCTGAGTACTGGGGTGACAGGATGTACCACCATCCCGCTCATATCATTATGCTATCATTTGATGAAGAAACATATTTAATTTTGATGACTGGTTCTTTTCCTTGGTGAGTTGTCTAATTTTCAACTGAGAGGCCCTTTTCAGCCCTCCAGTACAATAGAGCAGGATCTAACGGCATGGGATAGGATGGTGGAGCCTTCACTTCATAACAGCCCAGGAGTGTGGCCCTGACAAGGCACAAGCTTAGGCAGTGATCCTGAACCCCACAACAGCTCATTATCCTGCTCACACTTCCTGATCTTTCTCCATCCTATGCAATTGCTGTGCAACTCTTGCTCAAAAAAATCCTTTCTCTCTCTATCTCCCTGAAGGGCTGTGGAAAGGCAGAAGATAGGGAAACTAAAATCTGACTCTCAATATGTATTTGTATGTTTAGAAAAATATCCTGAGGCATGTTAGTCCACAGAACAGAATTCCCAGTGGAGCTCTGTGCAGGTAGGAGGGCTACATGAGAGCCAGAAGGTGACAACCAAGTGGACCCAACAGGAACTCCTAGGAAGCTACCAAAGGCTTCTCATCCTTTCACCTTTAATGGCTACTTTAAACGGTCCTGCCAATCTCATTTTAAAACACACACCTAGAAAATTCTGAAAGAACAAGTAAAAATATTACAAAAATACTAAGACATGTTTTCCACAAACCATCTTGCTTCTATGATTTGAGTGGTTTATTTTCTCAGAAGGAAACACAGATCAAAATCAAGGGCATCAACATTGCCAATAGACTGTACAGTTTTATAATTAATTTTTTTCTGAAAAATTTATGGGGGCCTATTTTTCCGACTTTGAGGGATCCCAGCAAGCTATAACCAGGTATATTGGCTGGTTTTGTGTGTCAACTTGACACTGGTTGAAGTTATCACAGAGAAAGATGCTTCAGTTGGGGAAGTGCCTCTATGAGATCCAGCTGGGGGACATTTTCTCAATTAGTGATCAAGTTGAGCGGGCCCATTGTGGGTTGTGCCATCCTTGGGCTGGTATTCTTGGGTTCTATAAGAGAGCAGGCTGAGCAAGCCAGGGGAAGCAAGCCAGTAAGGAACATCCCTCCATGGCCTCTGCATCAGCTCCTGCTTCCTGACCTGCTTGAGTTCCAGTCCTGACTTCCTTTGGTGATCAGTAGCAATGTTTCCACAGTATAAGCTGAATAAACCCTTTTCTCCCCGACTTGCTTCTTGGTCATGATGTTTGTACAGAATAGAAACCCTGACTAAGACACCTGGAGAGTTCTGCTCTTTGCAGAAATGCCTTTGAGAAAATACCTAGACTGGTAGAAATTGGGAAATTTTTCTTTCCCCTTGTTTCAAATTATCTACCTTCCCTCTCAGAGACAACAAAGGTAGCAGACAAGAGAACCCTGTGTGAAGTACAGTGCCATTTTTTGATGGGAGTAACCTGTTTCCCTGGGTTGGGATACTATACCATCCCACCCACCTGCCGAGCTTGAGACCTAGGGCTATCAAGCTGGGGCAGACTACCACCACTAGGACCCCCAGATGGGGGACTTTCTGTGTATGCTTCAGCATATATAGAAAATGCCATTTCTTCTGGATTGAGGTGGAAGAGCCCAGTGCTCCCCTGTGGAAGAGACTTAAAAAGAGACACTACAAGCTAAGAAAAGTCTTGTTTTTAATTTTGTCTGAGTTGATCTAACCACTGGAAAAATGTCTGTTCATATATTCAAATGTGAACTCTGTAGCACCCCAACTGGGCCTTCAGAGCCTATGAACCTGGAGGCCTGACTGCCTAGTCACCTCTTAGAGGAGGAAATAAAGGTAGGCTAAAGACATGGGAGGAGGGGTGGGCAGCTTAAAGGTATTTCTTTCTGACTAGTGAGTTCAGCAAACTGGGTGCTGAGGGAAAAGGGCCAATCCAGAGGGCTTCAAAGCAGGAGTTGCGAAGTTTACTCTGTGCATCTGTGGGAGAAGGAAAGATGGGAGGCAGATGAGGAAGACAGCAAAGATAAGAAGCTGTGGCCTGGTGTTTTGTTACAAAGCTGCCGGGAAGATGTGGAGACAGCTATCATTGTGCAATATGCCCACTGTAGACAGATAGGCGGCTTAGGGCCTTCATCTTCCTTAATCTCAGATTCTGAGAGAAAGCCTTTGTTGTAGACTGACCAGTCATTCACAGACTAGGACGGAGGCGAATGTCAGAGCCTAAGCTGATCACTCTGAAAGAGAAGGGGGAACCTGAGGAACGCGTAGAGCTTCCTGAGCCTCCGGACTGCCTCTCAACCACCCAGCATTACACCTTTTATTCTCCTTTGCCCTCGGTGCCAAGCACCTTGCCTCTGAGGGATACTGGGAAGGTCCCACTTCTTAGACATGCCTCACCCAGACTTGAGGCACCTTAAGCTAGATGCAGAGCAAAAGCCCAGCGCTCCAGCTCTGTTTACCAGGTACCAGGCCAGCAGTTTTGATTGGTGCCACATGACAGGGAGCTATTTGAACGTAGACCAGCCACCTGTCCGTTAGATGTAGCCTGCACTTGAGACCATGTGGAGGGAAGGCAAGCATTCCTCAGAGCCAGATGAATCAGACATTAGCTGGCTCAGGACTGAACATTGCTTTTGTGTCCTTAAAGAACCAAGGGCTTCTGTCTATTACTACAGCTCAGAGTCCATGTGTGACACCAGTGGTATGTGACACCTGGATAAAGGCCAGAGAAGTACCAGGGCATTTGAGAGGACTGGAAGCCAAAGCCGACAAGCTCAGATTCTCCGTGTGGAGAGGATTTGGCATTGAAGCAGGACCAAGGGAAGGCTGTCTCTGAGTCTCAACCTGGATACATCTCCCCCCGCTGGCTAGTCTTTAAATATTGGGTGACCTGCTTTCCGAGTCAGCAACTGTGAGGAACGAATGTAGGCCATGGAGAAACAACGCCCCACTACTTCCTGATTGTAGAACAACTGCCAGATGTGGCCTCTACGGGTCATCTGAGGTTGGCCAGTAGGCTTCTTAGGTCACTTCAGATGACTCTGGCTTTTGTTGATACTTTTAATCTTTTGACACAACCTGGAAGCAACAGAAGGAAAATTAGACCACAAAATACCTAAGCTGTCAGATCTACTCTCCTTCAGCCGCACATATGTCAAGTGCTCCAAACTTCTGGGCAATTTCCCATTCCCTGCATTGCCAGGAATGCATTTGCCCTAGATGCCCTCAGAACCCCTTCTTACCTCAGGGAGTCCCCCTGGACACCGGCCAAAAATTTCCTCCTCAGGCCGGGGCTCCTGTCAGTCCCATCTTCCTTTCTTACATCGCTGTTGGCTTCAGCCCTTTCTACCATCTAATATATTAAATAATTACTGTGCTCTGCAGACCTGCTTTCCACATCCCCGAGGCTCACTCCTCACTGTGTTACAGTAAGCAGCATGGTGTGTGTGTGTGTGTGTATGTCGGGGGCGGGGCGGGGGGGGGGAATTCAGAGAAAGCTGTTTCCTTCTGGTCAAAAGGATACAGAAATTAATCACAGACCAACCAACCACTCAATCAGTCTGGAGCATGGAAATGTGTCAGAGGGAAAGTGCTCATCCCACAAGTCTGAGAACCTGAGTTCAGATCCCCAACCCCTTGTGCAAGCTAGGTGTGGTCACCATCACCTATGATCTTATACAATTGCCATTTTTGTTTTTGCTCAGTAAGCCTATCTGTAGTTTTCCTGAGTTTTAAAATATTTTTCCTTTATTTATATCAATGTCTGCTCTGATCTTTATTTTCTTTATTGTTTTAGTAGCTTCATTTTTTTTTATCTTGAGTTTAAAAAAACTTTGTATGTATATGTACCTGTGGCATAAGTAAATGTATGCCACAAATGTGGTGCCTGCAGAGGCCAAAGGAGGACATTAAATCCCTTGGATCAGGAGCTACAGGCATTTGGAACCATCTGACATGGGTGCTGGGAACTACGCTCTGTTCTCTAGTGTCTTAACTATAATATGGTGTCTTAGGGTTTCTATTCCTGCACAAACATCATGACCAAGAAGCAAGTTGGGGAGGAAAGGGTTTGCTCAGCCTGCTCTCTTATAGAACCCAAGACTACAAGCCCAGATGTGGTACCACGCACAAGGGCCCCTACCCCCTTGATCACTAATTGAGAAAATGCCCCACAACTGGATCTCATGGAGGCACTTCCCCAACTGAAGCTCCTTTCTCTGTGATAACTCCAGCCTGTGTCAAGTTGCCACACAAAACCAGCCAGTACATATGGTGTGGGGAGGTTCTTTTCTGGCATGACCACCTGGTGTTCTAAACACTGCCTATACCTAAATGGACATTATTTCCATGGGTTTGGGAAAATTTCTGGTATGGCTTGAAAAATATCTTTTCATACAGTATGCTTCTATGTTAACTGGATGGCTGTTCATTTAAAAAAAATTCTTATATATACCAAGTATTAACCCCCCCTTTCAGAGAAACAACTGGCAAAGATCTTTTGTTCTGTCTTTACTCTGCTAATTTTTCTTTTGCAGTTCAGAAATTTTTAATTTCATTCAGTCACAGTTCTTATTCATGGCTATTTCCTGAGAACTTGAAATTCAGTCCAAGAAATCATTACCTCAGCATGGATATGAGGGTGTTTCTAGTAGTTTCCGAGTCAGCGACTGTGAGGAACGAATGTGGGCCATTTTCTTCTAGTAGTTTCAAAGGTCTTCATATAGTTTGATTTATCCAGAGTCGATTTTTGTACAGAGTGAGCTAGAGTCTGAATATTCATATGGAAACATCCAGTTGTTCTGGTACCATTTCTTAAAGGGGGTGTCTTTTTTGGCCAACATATATTTTTTTCACCTTCTTCAAGAATCTGATCACCTTAGGTAGCTATGCGAGTTTATGCCTGCATTCTTTATCCTATTCTTTGGGCATACGATTGGGATTTTGCTATTTCTTTGAATATATACTATATTTGAAAATTAGATAATACATCCAGAATTCATGCTCAAGAACTCTGGATATTTAAAGCCTCATGCTTCTATATAAATTTCATATATATATATGTGCGTATGTATGTATATGTGTGTATATAAGAGAAAAGATGCTCTTTTTCTGAACCTGACCAGTTTTACTTAATGATTTTCTATGGCATCCATTTTCCCACAAATGTCATGATTTCCTTCTTTTTTAATGTTAAATAAAATACAATGGTGTATATATACTACATTTTCTCTACCATTTGTATGTTCATGTACAACTAGAATGGTTTCATTTCTTAGCTATTACGAATATTGTATCAATAAACATGAGTGTACATGTGTTCCTGTGGGAACAATTAGTGCCTTTGGTGTACATGCAGGGATGGTGTAGCTGGGTCATAGGGTAGTTTTTGTGTTAGAAACTTACTGGAAATGGCTGAGCTATCAAAGTAGTTTTAATTGTATTTCTCTGATGGCTATGGATGTTGAACACCTTTGCAAATATTTATTGGATGTTTCTATTTCTTCTTTTGAGAACTGTCTATTATACCATTTATGGGCTAGAAGATCAATGTTTACTGTCTTCTGTTCTTTTCTCTGTAGTATATATTCATTCCCCGAGACACAGTTGCAAAGATTTCTTTTCATTCTGTAAGGTTTCTCTTCACTCTACTTTTATTCTTCTGTGAAGCAGCCTTTTAATTTGATGCAATCTCATTTGGAAATTATTTTCTATACTACTGGAATCATTTTCAGAGAGTTCACACTGCTGCTGCTATCTTAAACGACCATCCCTATATTTACTCTTAAAGTTTCAGCATTGCAGGGTTCATAAGGTTCTTTATGTACTTTGAATGGATTTTTTTTTAAAAAAGGAGGGCGAGGATCCTTTGCCACAGAACTCCATAGCCAAATACTGTCAGGAGAGAGCTGGTCTCCCAGGAGTGCAGCCACACCCGTGAGCACAGATAAGATCACCACTTCTGCTTAAATTCCTGGCCCAAGAGGGTTTATCTATCTTGTTGATTTTCTCAAAGAACCAGCTCCTGGTTTTGTTGATTCGTTGTATAGTTCTTTTTGTTTCTACTTGGTTGATTTTAGCCCTGAGTTTGATTATTTCCTGCCATCTATTCCTCTTGGGCGTCTTTGCTTCTTTTTATTCTAGAGCTTTCAGATGTGCTATCAAGCTGCTAGTGTATGCTCTCTCCAGTTTCTGTTTGGAGGCACTCAGAGCTATTAGTTTTCCTCTTAGCACTGCTTTCATTTGTGTCCCATAAGTTTGGCTATGCTGTACCTTCATTTTCATCAAATTCTAAAAAGTCTTTAATTTCTCTGATTTCTTCCTTGACCAAATTATCATTGAGTAGAGTGTTGTTCAGCTTCCACATGTATGTGGGACTTCTATTGTTTTTGTTGTTACTGAAGACCAGCCTTAGTCCATGGTGATCTGATAGGAGGCAGGGGATTATTTCAATTTTCTTATATCTGTTGAGGCCTGCTTTGTGACTATTATATGGTCAGTTTTGGAGAAGGTACCATGAGGTGTGGAGAAGAAGGTATATTCTTTTGTTTTAGGATGAAATGTTCTATAGATAATCTGTTAAATCCATTTGGTCCATAACTTCTGTTAGTTTCATTGTGTCTCTGTTTAGTTTCTGTTTCCATGATCGGTTCATTGCTGAGAGTGGGGTGTTGAAGTCTCCCACTATTATTGTGGAGCTTTGAGCTTTAGTAAAGTTTCTTTTATGAATGTGGGTGCCCTTGCATTTGGAGCACAGTTGTTCAGAATGGAGAGTTCTTGGTAGATTTTTTTCTTTGATGAGTATGAAATGTCCTTCCTCATCTTTTTTTGATTACTTGAAGTTGAAAGTCGATTTTATTCGATATTAGAATGGCTACTCCAGTTTGTTTCTTTGAACCATTTGCTTGGAGAATTGCTTTCCAGCCCTTTACTTTGTGGTAGTGTCTGTCTTTGTGCCTGTGGTGGGTTTCCTGTATGCAGCAAAATGTTGGGTCCTGTTTATGTATCCAGTACATTAGAATATGTCTTTTTATTGGGGAATTGAGTCCATTGATATTAAGAAATATTAAGGAGAAGTGATTTTTGCTTCCTGTTATTTTTGTTGTTAGAGGTGGAATTGTTTCTGTGGCTATCTTCTTTTTGATTTGTTAAAAGATTATTTTCTTTTTCTAGGGTGTAGTTTCCCTCCTTGTGTAGGAGTTTTCCATTTATTATCATTTGAAGGGCTGGAATTTTTGAATGGCAATTGTGTAAATTTGTTTTTTTATGGAATATCTTGGTTTCTCCATTTATGGTAATTGAGAGTTTTGCTGGGTATAGCTATCTGGGATGGCATTTGTGTTCTCTTAGAGTGTGTTTAATCTCTGCCTAGGATCTTCTGGCTTTTATAGTTTCTGGTGAGAAGTCTGGTGTAATTCTGATAGGTCTGCCTTTATATGTTACTTGACCTTTTTTCCTTACTGATTTTAATATTCTTTCTTTGTTTAGTGCATTTGGTGTTTTGACTATTATGTGACAGGAGAAATTTCTGTTCTGGTCCAATCTATTTGGAGTTCTGTAGGCTTCTCGTATGTTTATGGACATCTCTTTCTTTAGGTTAGGGAAGTTTTCTTCTATAATTTTGTTGAAGATATTTACTGGCCCTTTAAGTTGGGAATCTACACTGTCTTCTGTGCCTAGTATCCTTAGGTTTGGTCTTCTGATTGTGTCCTGGATTTCCTGGATGTTTTAGGTTAGAAGCTTTTTGCATTTTGCATTTTTTGACTCTTGTGTTAATGTTTCCTATGGTATCTTCTGCACCCGAGATTCTCTCTTGTGTTTCTTGTATTCTGTTGGTGATGCTTGCATCTGTGATTCTTGATTCTTTCCTAAGTTTTCTATGTCTAGGGTTGCCTCCCTTTGAGATTTCTTTATTGTTTCTACTTCCATTTTTAGATTCTGGATTTTTTTTTCCAATTCCTTCACCAGTTCAGTTGTGTTTTCCTGTACTTCTTTAAGGGATTTTAGTGTTTCCTCTTTAAGGGCTTCTACCTATTTACCTGTGTTCTCCTTTATTTCTTTAAGAGTTATTTATGTGTTTAAAGTCCTCTATCAGCATCATGAGATGTGATTTTACATCCAAATCTTGCTTTTCTGGCATGTTGGGTTATCCAGGAATTGCTGTGGTGGGAGAACTGGGGTCCGATGATGCCACATAGCCTTGGTTTCTATTGGTAGGGTTCTTATGTTTGCCTTTCACCATCTGCTTATCTCTGGTGTTAGTTGGTCTTGCTGCCTCTGGCTGGATCTTGTCTGTCCTGTGGGTCTGTAAGCCTGTGTCAGCACTCCTGGGAGACCAGATCTCTCTGGGAGGAATTTGGGTATGGAGATCAGTGGCATAGTGTCACCTCCGGAATGCAGACAGATACTGTAAGAATCGTGTCCCAGCTGCTCCACTTTTCCTGTGCCCTGTACACGCCTGGTAAGTCCTGCTTTGGATAGTTATTGGAGAGAAAGTGACTTTCTCACCTCTGAGTCCCAGGGTGAGAGCACTCCTGGGAGAACAGCTTTCTCCTGGTGGGACCTATGTACAGCAGGCTGTGAAACAGCCTTGTGTCTCAGGTGCAGATGCCGACTGGGTTATGTCACTTTCAACATCACCTGTGATATTTGATTTTGTTAGTTGTGTCTATTGAGATTCCACATGAAGTTCAGGATATTTGTTTTGGAAGAACATGATTAGATCTTAGAGGACTATGTTGAATCTAAAGACGTCTTTCAGTAATAGTTAAGATATAGATTCTGTCAAGCTACAAATATGGCAAGTCTCCCTATTGTCTAGTTTTGACTTCTGTGTCTTCAAGTTTTAATTTCTCTAGTCTTTCACCTTGATGGTTCATTTATCCCTGCAGTTTTTTTTAACTCCAATTTTTTCTTTCTTTCTCTTTTTTTAAATTTATTTTTTAATTTATTTTTATTTTTTAAATTTTCTATATTTTTTGTTTACATTACAAATGATTTTCCCTTTCCTGGTTCTCCCCTCTCCGTAAGTCCCATAAGCTCTCTTCTCTCCACCCGTTCTCCAGTCAACCCCTTCCTCTTTCTCTGTCCTGGTGCTCCCCTACAATGCTGCATCAAGCCTTTCCAGGACCATCCCTGGAGTTTTAAGCTATTATGTTTGGAGCATTTTCCAGCATGTCCATTACTGTTATATAGGAAAACGAATGGCTTTTATGTTGATTTTTCAGAGTTCTGGTGCAGTCCTTGGGTTATTTGATGTACAATTTGGCTTCTCTTTTTCTATTAGTATTTCCTTCATTTCCTCCTCTTGTCTTTCTGCAGTAGCTAAGTGTCTTAAGTATTTTATGGAATGAGTAGAGAGAGTGGGAACTCCTGTCTCTCCCCAGATTTAGAGGAAATATTTTGTCTCCTATGTTGGATCAAGCTTTCTTTTGAACACAATTTATGTTTCTTTTGTTACTAGTTTCTGCAGGTGTTTTATCATGAAGGAAAGTTGAACTTTTGTCAAATGTCTTTTTCTGCATCTGTTAAGACAGAAATCATGTGATTGTATCTTAAATCTTAAAATATCAAATTACATTTGAGTGCGTTGGGTGAGCTTTGTGTTTAGGGACTAAATGAACTTAGTTATGATGTATGTGACATTCTTAACATTCTTGACTTTGATTTGCAAGTATTTTATTGAAAAAATGTTATATTTATGTTCACAGAGATTTGCCTGTATTTTTCTTATCTAGTTTTGTTATTATAGTAATATTGCTGTTGAATGAATTTGGTTGCATTTCTCCCTTTCAACTTCAAAAAGTATTGGTTTTAGCTCCGCCTTAAGTCTGATAGAATATAGTATTGAATCTGTTCAGTCTTGTGCTTTTTTCTTTTCTTTGCAGGGTGATTGATGTCCCAATGTCATTACAGATGTTTAAACACACACAAATTTATTTAATTTTAGAGATATTTATGTGCTCTGCTGAGAAAATGTAATTCACAGCAGATCTGTTAAATTCAATTCAACTGGCATAGTGTAGCTCTGAAGGTTTTTTTTTTTTTTTTTTTTTTTAGTTTGGAAGACTTATCTAAAGAGAAGAGTATTTAAGCTACCCACTATCACTGCATTATGACCAACCTGGCCTTTATGCCTTGTGGTGTTTGCTCTATGAAAAAGGAAGGTGTAACACTGAGTGCAGAAATTCAGTCTTCTGAATGAATTCTTATCCTTAAGGGATATTAATCTTTCTTCTTAGCTTGGGTTTTATTGCTCTGAAGAAACACTATGACCAAGGCACCTCTTACAAAGGAAAACATTTAACTGGGTGGGGCTGGCTTACAGTTTTAGAAGTTTAGTCCATCATCATTATGGCAAGAAGCATGGCAGCGTGCAGGCAGAAATGATGCTGGAGGAGCTGTGAGGTCTACATCTTGATCCAAAGTAGGGAGACTGTATTCTCCAGGCAGTCAGGAGGAGAGACTCTTCTACACTGCATGGAGTCTGAGCGTAAGAGCCCTCAAGCCTGCCTACACAGCGACATACTTTCTCCAACAAGGCCACATCTCCTAATAGTGCCACTCTCCGTGGACTAAGTATATTCAAACCACCACAGAGTTGTTTCAGTTTGAAGTCTCAGATTTGAGAATAGTTATTCAAGTTTGTTTGGTTTCCCATTTGCTTGATCATTTGATTTCCATGTTTGGACTCCTCCCTTCCCCCCGACACATAAGGTCTTTAATTCTTTGAGAGGCAAGGTAGCTGGTGTGCTTCTGATTCCAGCCAATATACACCCTTTAAATGATGAATTGAGACTATTTGCATTTAATGCCATTATTGAGTTTGCTATTTCTATTTACTGTTTTTGTTTCATTTTTTGTAGGAGTAAGTATGGATTAGGGATTTTCTGGTCTACTCTGTTGGACTTGTATTATTTTATATCTCTTCTTTGCTCATTTCTCTCATGAAATATTACTTTTTTGTATTCTGGTGGATGAAACCTTTGTGTATGGTTTCTTGTAAGTCTTTTCTTTGGTGCTGGCTTGAACCAAGTTGCCTTACTTTGTATTTATCTAGAGATGTTCTTATTTCTCTAGAAATTTTAGATGTTTTTGCTGGGTATGCCAATGGATGTTGGGTAAACCAATACTTCTAGGGTTCAAAATAGATCCTCACATGCTTTTGATTTTATCATTGAAAACAGATATCAGTTTCATAGTAAACATGAGTAAGTTTTCTCCTTATGGCACTAAACATTCTTTTCGTGATAGTTTTGTCATGTTGACTACGGTTATGTCTAGATGGGATTCTAAATGCTTATGCTTGACTGTCCATTCTGTCCAGGTTTGAGGAATTTTCTGCTATAGTCTCTTTGAATAAATTGTTTTATCCTATTTCAAGGCAAGGTTACCAGGAAGGAGACTGCTCCCATCTCAGCACACTAGTGTAGTCTGAGGCATGGGTGAGAGTAGTGTTCCTCAAGTGACCTTAGGGTATCTGTGCAGAATCTCACTTCAGACTTACCACAATCGTCTCCATCTCTGCAGCTCATTCTATTGACTTCCTGCACACACTGCATTTACACAGCCTTACACTCATCTCTGCAGCCTGGATGATGCTCTTCTGGTTGCTGTTCTAACCTGTGTCTGGGAGCAGGTCTCTCTCTCTCTCTCTCTCTCTCTCTCTCTCTCTCTCTCTCTCTGGAGAAAAGCCCATTAAGACTGATCTTTTTTTTTTCTTAACTTTTTCTAATAGACAAGACTTAATTTTTTTCAGTCCTGACTCTTCTTGTACATTGATCTCCTGAAGATGGTTTCTACTTGATGATCTTACCTGAAGTCTTGATTATTGAAATTTTTGTGATCCTGTTTCTTGAGTTAACTCACCTAGGGCCTGCCTGTCCCAATTGATGTGTCATTCCAATATGAATGGCCTTAGCATTTGGATATTTTGATGTTGTAGGCTCAGTCATTTCATTTTGGGGGTAAACAGAAAATATTTCCTTTACACTTGAAAATTCTAGGCAGCAATAATCCAGTTCCCATAATCTGGCAGGAAGAATTAAGTCTTCATGGTACCCATTTTCTTTTCTCTTAGCAACAGACTATTTCAGAAGGATTTATCTAATTTATTCAGTTCTTATACAAAAGACTGCAAAGATAATTTCTAAATTGAAGTTAGTGCAATCTAAAGCCCAGATAAAGCAAGTAGTTTTAAAAATGTTAATGTCCACAAGCCTGCATTTTATATTGCTATGCTAGGTAAAAATCAAAACACTACTTTTACTTTGACGAATGAAAATACTGAAAGACACTTGAGAAGGCATCTAAAAAAATGTTTATGTGTCCTGATGTTATCTAATAGGCACACATAGAACAATATTCTAATCTAATAGTATTAACAATATGTGTGTGGGGGGGGGTGGGGTAGGGGAGGTAAACACATTTTAAAACCAAAGTTTGCAAATTATACCTTAGAGTCTTCTTCCAGTTCTGCCAGAACAATTCACACTGTACAAAGATGAAACTCAAGGTGTTTACTGTATTTAAAAAGGAAAGCAAGGAGTTATGCAACATGAAGATAGCTCAGAGATAGAGCAACTTTCAGGGCAGGCAGCTGAGACCTCAAGGAGATGTCTTTCTTTCATAGGAAACTTTGCTTTTGAGAAGACCTCATTAACCAAAATGAAAGAAACTGAAGCAAACGCTTTACCCAAATTTATTATTCACAGTATAAAATTTACTGGGAGTAATTAAACAAAAAAGAAGCTTGTTCTTGGGTTGACAAATTAAAACCTTCTGATTCAGTGTTATGACCTGCTAAGTAGACTATAAAGAAGATAGTTAACACATTATATCGAGTCCTCATTAAAAGTAAATTTGTTTCTCTAAAATTTGGATAGAATTTAGTGTGTGTGTGAGTGTGTATGTGTGTGTGTGTGTGTGTGTTTATACATTGTAGAAATACAACTAGTAACATTTGTGAAAGTGGCTTTGTCCTTTCCACCTAGCAAATCTAGTGTTTCTAGGTTCTGAATCCCTTTGAAACAGTGGGTAAATTTATATAGACACTGCTTGATAAACCTCAAGAAGTCGGCGATACAGTAGTCATGGGAAACTGTCATACATCACAGATTACCTCAGAGAACAGATATCCTGGTATGTGTATAAAGTCAACTTGGTTCTTTCTTCAGAATGGCCTAAATGAAAGAAAATCTTATACACACCATCAAAATGAGCTGTTTTTTTCTTTTGGCACATGGACAAACTAGTCTGCATCACTCCAGGAATACAATGGAAAAACACAATTTCTGACAAAAGGGGACCTGTTAGGTATAAAACATGACTTGTTTGATAAATGAGATTTAAAAATATAAAAAGGAAAAACAATTTCACTCCTTTTTCCCCTAGAAAAACTATGAGTAAAAACTTAAGGCCACAACTCATTATGTATGAAATGGTCAACTCAAAGGGGGGGCTCAGGCTTGCTGAGGAAAAGGACTCTCGGCAGTCAGTATTTCTCTGTGGGACTGTTAGCTGCAGGGTGGCATTTTATTTGACAGCATGGACTTTGTACATGTCCATTTTCAGTGCCTTGAAAACCAAACAATTTAAAAGTTAGCAGCAGTTTCTGCAAGGTACAAAAATACACATTTGTTACATAACACGGTAATAAAATTTGTCAAGATATATTATACAAACTCATTGCATTTGAGATAAAGAATCAGTGTAATATATTATAGATTGATGGAGTCTAATAAAATGACATGTCTGTCTTCATATAATACTTTACAGCAATATTAACAGACTATTCACATTAAGTATCCTGGGAGCATCTAAGGAAACAGAGTCAGAGTGGTTGGTGGAGAACTTTACCTGCTATTTTCTTCTATACTTCAAACTGGGTGGATGATTTTCTACTGGCCATTATGAAAGGGGGAGGGCATGGGGGAGTGGGGGAAGAAAAGCCAGGACACTTTAGTTTGTTTAGGAGACATTTCTTACACAGAGAGACTCTAAGCCATAAGATCTTCATTCACATCTTTCAGTTTTGACAGTAGTATGCCCTAAAGGGAAGGGTTGACCTGCCAACTTTATATACTAATACCACAAAAGACACATATGGATATGCAGGATATGTAGATATGTAGGAGTCTTCATATGGTAGTGCTTGGTTACGTCTGGTTGAGATTGCCAACTGTCATGAAGGAGCTCTTTGGACACAGAGGTTGAAAGTTAATTATGATTAGGGCAAACAGGGCCATGCCCGAGAGGTAGGTGGCACTTCAATATTTACTACTGAAGATAAGTCCTTATCCTATAACCGACAATGTCATGTTTAGGAAAAGGGGACATCTGTCACAGGTTTCCTTGCGAATGATAGGAATAATAATTTGGGATAAGCGAATTTTTGAGTGGAATTTAAAAAAAAAACAAAAAACCAGGGATTCAAGAGATCACATAGACTAGGACCTTCTAATAGGTGAGTATCTCAAATGAAGGAAGATGTGCATCTACCTTAGGGTGTATCCTTCCATTTCATTCTGGCCGGGGAAGGAGACATACTGATATAGCCTTGAAGGTAGAGAGAGTACAAAGGTCTATGATGAACTGAAGGGGTCTAAACTTTCATATTTATAAACTACAAATCATTTGGAAAAAGTGGAGAACTTCACCAAGAAAATCGAAAGGCAGTGGCCATCAGAGACAGCCCAACAGCAACTTCATCGGGTGTTCTACTCAATAATCTCTCACCGTCTGCCAATCTGTAATCAATAACAATCTGTAGAATGAAAGAATAATTAACTGCTGTCCCTTGTCTCCTCTTGGCTGACTGTAATCTAACAAGCAGGGCCGCAGTGAAACATTTCCACAGAGACACCATATTGATAATACTTCTGGTGGAAAACCAAGATGGGAATGCTGTTGCAGGAAACTGCCCTTTTTCAAAATGAGAAAAGTGTGACTTGCAGAGAGAAGTTTCACACAGTAAGTGGCCACTAAGTCTAAGCCAGCGGCCATTTTCTGTGATAACCTGGGTATTACAGGACCCAGCTTCCTGATCTGGATACATCTCTGCACACATTTGCTTACTAACAGCATCATAGCACAAGCACATGGATGGATGTTGGTACCAACTCCAGCATCCCTTGTTTCTCTGAAGTCTTGCCTCTGAGACTAGTCAGCCAGAGAAAATGGACCTTGAGATTAATCTAATTCTTGTGGCTATTCTTCTGCACTATGAGAGTGCATGCTGTCAGCAGGTTCCTTTATGTAGGCATACATTACACTACTGGAACACAGGTTTGCTGCATAGGGACTGTGGGTAGGACACTAAAATGGGCAAACCCTTCCTTCCTTGTGTCTCCATTTCAGAAAGGTGTATGTGAATGCACTCAACCCTAACAGGAAAACAACAACAAAACACCAACCGAGCTGTCCAATTACAGGCCGTGCTGTCCTGGCACCCATGGCTCTTTACCCACTAGTTTTCTCTACTCTGTATTTATCAACGAGCTGGTCCCTAAAATGACCCAGTGAAGACACGTGACTAAGAACAGCCACAGAAATGGCCACTGACTTGGCTTTAGGGACAGGTTTTCCATGATTTCCTTAGTGAACGCACATGCTTTTCTGAGCGGCTCCGTGGCCCCTCTTCTTGCCTCCTTACTTTTTCCATGACGCAAAGATGGCTTCTCTCTGCCACTTGCATCTATGTGTCACTGATGCTGCATTTAAGGTACTCTGGTCCTCTCAAGACACCTGAACTCTCAGACTGCTCCTATGAGCAGGCATCTTCTACAGAGGACACCTCCTCCACCCTTCTGTCAGTGTCTGAAAATCTCATCAAAGTTTTGCCACGTAATCTCAACAAAGAAACTGCTGTATTAGCAATGATTGTCCTTGTGCTACCTACCCCCAGGTAGAACATATAAATAGGGTTATCTAATCACTGTCTGTGTTTTTATTGGCCCAGTTCCTGTTCTTAAAGACATTGGATTATTTTGATGTCAGATGCTTATTGTAGGTAAGGGTCTTTGGTTAAATGTCTGCCCCCGTCATCACAAACAGTCGGTCGTAGCTTCTGCACCTGGGTTGGCCGTATCCTCCGCAGTCTCCAGACTTGAAGAGGCTCCTTCCCGAGGGTCCTCACAAGGGCACTGCCCTCCAGTCTCTTCTCCCTCCTGCAACTTCCTACAAGGCTTGAGCCTGCTTTCCACCAGGCGGAATGGAGAGCTGGCGTGTTGTCCTGAGTCCTGACAGGAACTGAACCCACAGACTGTCTGTCCAGGTCCTTCCTCTACCTGGAGGTGTATGTCAGCCTGACTCTCTGGTAGAGAGTCAGCCTCTGGGGTACCTGAAGCACACGGAGGTAACTCCAGAGGTTCTTTTAGGGAACAGACTTTCCTGTCTTCTGGTCTGACTGCTTTTGTTTTCTTTTTGAGGGACCAGTTTTTTAAAGTGACCAAACCACTTCTCAACCATGCACTGGGGTGAAGAGTTACAGAATGCATTTGTGCCGGCTGCTCTGTGCTACCCTTTCTTAAATAAGCTAGGTGGCTGCTGGACTGTCCCGAGGAGGGACCAGGCATTCCAGAAATGAGGCTGGGACTGTCAAAGTCTGAAGAAAGCTCTTCCTGTTTTCTCGGAGCCTGAAAAGTGCAATCTATTGGAGAGGAAGTTTCAGTGGGGGTAAACACGGAGTGTTCAGAGATCTGAGAGAAAGCGCTGTCCTGGGAGCTTACGGAGGAGCCCGACGGGGACGTGCCTGGTGAGGATAAGCTTGAATAGCTAGCCCTCGGGCAAAGGTTTAGTCTTGGGGGCAAAACCTTCTCAGTGCTTTGGTGTGTGCCGCTGCTCTTGCCAACCTCAATGCCCATGACCAAACTCTGATTAATGAGCTTTTGCCCCTCGATTTGCAAAGACTTATGCCTTTTGAGATAATCCTCTTCCCCATGCAAGAGGCCAGTCTCACAGCCAGTTTTAGTTTGTTTCTTTGAATAGATCCCCCTGAGATAGGATAGCTTGTAGTTCTGGTCATCTATGCTGGGTTCGGAACAGCGCCGATGATGTACCCTTGAGCTCTTCTGGGAGTCTGCTATGTGTGGTGGGGAGAACCTGCATGTGTCTGCGTCGAACGGTTGCTTCCTGGAACGATCCTGGGAGGACATGTGGCTGTAAGGTGCCACAGAAATGGCCACCGGCTTGGACTTAGTAAAAGGTGTCACTTGGTTTCCTTCATGACCAGACAAGCTTTTCTTCTTAATGTTTTCATTAGTTGTGTTTCCCTTGCTGACGTCAGTGCCTGTCACTGAACTCTGTTTAAAATACATCTTGTCACCTTTCTTCTGAGGCTGGGTCTGCTTCAGGTAATCTTCATCCTTTCTAGAGAGTACAGCATCACAGCTGGACTTGCGTAGCTTTTTCTGGTAAAACTCCCGGAGATAGGAAAGCTTTGTGTCTAGATAGTCAATGCTGGGTTCTGAGGAACGCCGGTGCCGCCGCAGGACTTTTGGGGCATCTGCTGTAGCTGCAGACAGGCAGCTGGGTGTCCCTGGGCCAGCTGGGGCCCTAGCACGCTCCCCCAGAGAAGCCTTCCTGTAGGCTACGAAAACATTCAGGGGTTTGGGCTCCAGAGGTTGTTTTATTTGAATATGTTCATCTTTAGACTGATCTAAGTCAAAGTTGCTCAGGGTTAAAAGGCCTTCTACCTCAGGCTGTTCAAGATCATAGTCACTGAGGGTTAAGACAGAGTCCATGCTCCTGCTACCCTGGCCCAGTTTTTTGACCAGGTCACTGCAGGGCGCATCAGCATCCTCATTGAGCTCGTTTTCCAAGCTGTCATAGGAGGAGTCGTTCATTTGGAAGCAAGACATATCTGTGGGCAGAAATTAAATCACGGTTAACATTTTTTTTTTTTTTTTTGTTTTTTGAGACAGGGTTTCTCTGTATAGTCCTGGATGTCCTGGAACTCACTCTTTAGACCAGGCTAGCCTTGAACTCAGAAATCCGTCTGCCTCTGCCTCCCAAGTGCTGGGATTACAGGTGTGCGCCACCACCGCCTGGCTCATGGTTAATATTCTTACAGATCCAGCCTGTGCAGCCTTTAAGGCAAGCCACGTTGCTTCTCTGCCATCTTAATGACTAAAGTTCTTACCCCAGAGAAGGAGAGAAGCTTTAAAAGAGTTTTAAAAGTTTGCATGTGGAGGGAGATGGCAACACACGTAGGCCAATGCATGCAGGAGGAAGTCAGAGGACCATTTGCTAAAATTGGCTCTTTCCTTCTACCATGTCGGTTCTTAGCAACAAGGAACTAAACTCAGGTTGTCTGTTATATCTGATTGTAGGCAGGGTTAGCACCTTCCCCTAGTGAGCCACCTCATCCGCCTGAGTCTTTTCACCCTCCTAAATGTTAGAGCCCCAGACAGAAATCTTCTAGATTCATCTTGATTTCTAGTGGATTATTTTTAGGGTTTCTCAAAGCAATGGATATGTTGTAAAATGAAGAAAGAATGGAAAATAAGTGAACTAGCACCAAGCCAACCTGGGTTCTGAGTAAGAGTCTGTCTTCTAGCATGGGCGTGCTGCATACAGTTATACAAGATACATGCCAGTCTCCTTAAAACCTTCCATAAAGCTCTTTAAAGTTAGGTTATTGCTTTGCTTGGCTCTTATGATTAGTGTAAAGATTAAACATTATTTATATTTCATATATGAAATACTGATGCATGCTGGCACAGAATTATGAACTGAAGGCAGCATAGTAGTAAGCAGAAGTAAGGAAGTTAGATTATGCAGGTAGTATGTCTATGAATTCAGAATCCTCCCCCACCCCGACCTCAAAGATGCTAGATGTTTCAAACTGGGTCACAGCCCACTACAATTCTGAGGTCAGAGTCCACTAGGAGTTGGGGGGATAAGAAGTCTCCCAAAGCAAGACTTCCCTATTTCAGTTTGATTTCAGTTTCAGTAAAAGTTCTAATGAAGAGTTTCTGGTTATTTAAAACAAGGGTTCAAATCTTTCATGTACAACTTGTAGGCTGAGGCCTAATTGCATGTACATCTTAGGCCTTCTGAGGAAGGAAGGAAAGTTCACAGGCTCTGGGACAACCAGCCTCATTGTCTTCACAGACAAATACCCAGTTCTTCACAGTACCTGGGGTGTGTTCTCTGTTGCTTCTCTCAGAAAGCTCCCCCAAGAGAGAAGTGATTTCTTCTCCAAATACCTTACAGCAGTTTTCAATCAGAAATTGTATAAGAAGAGAAACCTGTGCCGGATGGAGAGAATTCGAGCGTTATTATCCACAGAACCCATTTATTACGTCACACTTCATATATACATCCTCATCCTAACCACAAAATAGAATAGGGAAAAGTATACAAAGAGATACAAAAGCCCCACTGCCAACTGCTAATACTATAGACAGGAGTCTGGGGACAGAATTGTATCTGGGTCAGCAGATGACACTTGTCTCTGGCACTGGGGTAACACTAATGATTTCTATCACTAGCACTGCCTTTTAGACCAGGGCAATTCCAAGCATTCTCCATGGGGTGTTTTGGGTGCAGAAACATACTCTGTTATTCAGGTTTATCAAGTATCAGCAATAAGGTCCCACACAGGACTTATTGTGTAAAGGGCAGGTTGCTGTAATTTTGGAATAAGTCTCCTCTGGGGGTCCAGAAGGAAGGGAGAGATAGGAATAGAGCAAGGAAACCCGGGCAATCGCTCACTGTTCCTACTTCACGCTCTATGGGGCTTATGAGGAGAGGTTAGTTTATGTCGGCTGTGTGACGCCACTGAGGTGGATGAGAACTAGCCAATGGTTTCTCTCCCTCAGTGGCTTGAGAAATGGTGAGAATGAAGTGAACTGGTGCCTCAGATCAACAGCCAGGAACATGAGTGGGACCTCACTCTTCTACTGTATCACTGGAAAAGGAATCACTGTAAGGAACTTGTATCTGGCAGGACTGTGTATCTGGCAGATGTTGGCACTGAGAATTGAACTCAGGCTTGTCTGAACTCAAAGGCCTTCTTTTTTTTTTTTTTTTTTTTTTTTTTTTAAAAAATGCTTTCTTAGCACTTGTTCAGCCTCCTGAGAAAGAAAATCTAAGTAACAACTGATCTTTTCTTTTTTTTTTTTTTTTCTTCTCCCTCTGTTTGATATCAACTCGCCATAGTCTACCAGGACAGAATGGTCAATACACCCACAGAAGAAGAAGTAGTCTACTTTAGCCACTTGAGAAACTGTGTTTAAGAACACCGTGAATTTCAAATGTATCAAGATGGGGAGTTGAGGGCTTGGGACATAAAAATGAAGAGACGTCATTACCTTTTTTGTAAACTCATTTTCTAGCTCTGGACTGGAGGAAGCAGGAGGCCAAAGAACGCTTGGAGCGATACACACTGCTAAGTTAAACGCAGTCATCTGGTTAGACAAGGAATGCTGTTCAATGTTGTGTAACACCCCAAACAGATACCTTAGGAAAACAACATTGGCTCTGGGAAGCTGACCTAATAGCCTGAAGACAGAAAAATGCAGGACGTTTTATTAAGAAACTTGTAAAGACAGGCAGCTTTCACTTCACCTGCATGGGAAACCATGCAAACCAAACAGGCAAATCAGGAGCACAAGGGTTACAGCTGGTGGGCAGCGTGCAGAGTAAGGGGCATGACACAGAAGCACCGGCAGGTATTTTTCCACATCTCTGGTTGTCTTTGTAACTCAACGACAATGTAGGAAAAATGCATAGAGCCTGTTATTACTTCCAAGGAAAGAAGTCTGATGTGTGTGTGTGTGTGTGTGTGTGTGTGCGCGCGCGTGTGTGTGTGTGTGTGTGTGTGTGTGTGTGTGTGTGTGTGTTTTAAACTCAGGCAACTCCTGTGGCATTTTGTAATATTCCCAAGCATACCCACAAAAGGCATCCTTGCAAGATTAAAGTACGCCTTTACTCTGAGCGGCCAGGCAGGAGTGCTCTTTCTTGATGAGAACCCAGGCCTCAGCCATGAAGGACTTCCAGGTTTGGTCTGAGAGCTGGGCTCTCTTCCCATCCAGGTTCCAAAGGCAATTGTGCCCCAGCTCTGTCTTCTCTGGCACCCATTCTCATGTCAGTCAAGCTTGTATTCTATTTCCCTTGTGTTTTCCCACTGTTCTCATTTATGGAAGTGATAGAATCTTAAATGATCGCTCACTAAAAATCATGTTTACTATCACCCAGAACACACACACACACACACACACACACCCTCCCCTCTTTCTCTCTGTGTCAATTTTTCTACAAGAACCTACAATTTTAGGAAAGAAGGTACTCTGACACCTGTTGCACAAATAGCAGAATCCCTTCTTTCAGTACAGTAGGCTGCTGAGAGGGACTCAGATCAAAGACCCTGAAAACAACCAAAAGAAGATTTTGGTGTTTTTGCTAAAAATAAAACTAGCATGTGCTCTCGGGTCTTCTGTAAGGGTGTGAGGCTGCGTCTATACTGAGCAACTGACGGCAGCACACCCAGTACTTGCTATAGGAATACATTCTGTCTGAGAAGACAGCTGACTGGTCAGCGTCCTCAGCCTACGAGAAGAGCCAATTCTGTATCTATCTGTGAATTCCCATCAGCACGTCTGACCCAGTTACTGAAAGCTGGGGTTTCTGCAACCTGTTGTTGAGTGGATTGTATGGAACATCTTACTAGTACTGTTATAAATTAACATATGCAAATTAAATAAACAAAAGCTTTTGCTTAAGTGTCATGATTTCACATTAAAACTAAACAAGTGGTATTTGAGATCCATTTTTATACTGTGCACTAATGCACACTACATATTCTCTTACAAATGTAAGAAATACTCAGGAACATGAAGTGATGAGCTCTATGAGGAATCTCACTGGACGGCTTTAAATACTGCAGGTTCTTTACTGTTTTTTGCCTTACACTGTAGGCAAGGCTGACATTACACTTGGTAGTAATGCTCCTGCATCAGTCTCCTGAGTGCTGGGATGACAGGTACAGGCCCACACTTGGGCCGGGCACTGCATTCTTTACTATGAGCCTGAGACTCTGCAAACCTCCTTGACTCTCAGGGGCTTAGCTGCCTTCCTCGGGCATCCTCATCAAGCTCAACCAATACTGTTTATAGCAATGTTTGTCTACTGTAATCCACATCTACTTGACATTTCTGCTCTACCAGGCTTCCTGGAGAGAGACTGTATGGCTCCAGTCACCAAATGAATACACACACACACACACACACACACACACACATACACACACACACACAGAGAGAGAGAGAGAGAGAGAGAGAGAGAGAGAGAGAGAGAGAGAGAGAGTGAGTTATCTAGTGGGGTAGATCCTTCCCCTACAGGAAGACCCAGCATCCAATGGGCCAATGAATTTTAGCTCTTATCAGATACAGATAAGTAGAGGTAAAGGGTATACAATGTAATTCATGTTAAAATAAGATTGGAGAGCAAAGGCTTGGGGTGTGGCTCAGTGGCAAAGTGCTTGCCTGACACACACAAGGTCCCTGGTTTGATCCCCAGTATGGAGAAAGAGGATAAGGAAATGAAAAACTACTTTAGGTGCCATTGCTGGCAAGGCTGGTCGCCTGAGTTCAATCCCTAGAACCTGCTACATGGTGGAAGGAGAGAAGTGACTTCTGTAAGTTGTGAACACACACACACACACACACACACACACACACTGTAATTTTTAAAATCAGAAACACAACTAATATTTTAAGAGAAAAGCTTAAGCATTTTAACATATATTTCATACTTAAATCATTACCTTTGAATTGTATTTATTTTTTCTTCATCATTTCCTTGATCCATTACACAAACCCAGTGATCGTACAGATCTGATGAAAAGATACTTTCTGGGATATTTCTCAGAAAATCCTAAATGAAGGAAAAAATAAGCCCCAAATATATGAACCATTCTTATGCAAATTATGTGTTTAAAAACAAAAACGCCCTGTCAACTCTCCACTGAGTTGTGTGAATTGAAGCCCATGAGTTGACATTTTTCTGAGGACTGATGGGGATAATCAATTCTGGACTGCTGTTGAAAAAATTTAAAAAAGGCCCCCTATTCTGCTGAAGCTTCTGGCCTGTAGACATTTTGGCAAGCTAACATGGCCTGGCTGTCTGCCACCTCAAATCCTTCCTCCTCCTTTCTTTGAAATAGCAAATTCAAGGCAATGTACCAAGTTATCTATGAAGCTTGTGAGGTGGCCGTCATTCATCCCGCCCCTCCATGTGCTCTGATTCACAAGTGCTATGTGCTGTCGGATGCATTTGGGAGCTAGAAATGAGTCAAGCAAGTGGCTGTGCCCTTGCATTATTTTCTAGTGTTGGTGCACAATGAGATGAAGGTACTTGGCTTATTCTTGTATTCCCCATGAAAAGAAGGTGCATATGTATCCAAGGGAAGAAAACCTGTACCATCTGGGTTCTGGAAACAAGGTGGGGCTAGCACCATGTGCCTCACATATAGTAACTGTGCATATCCATGCTATCTTTTCTGCTGAGACCACTAGTAGAGATGGCTGTAGGAAACCCAGGCTATGACATAACCGGGACCTAATCACAGTTGATTGCTGTTTTGGAGTCTTTGCTTACAAAAAAAGCTTTTAAAAATTGAACTGAAGTTGGTCCTCATTTTAGAGCAGTGGGCACTGGTTCTTGGCCACCTGTCTGTGTCACTTTTGGAACAGCACTAACCAAGGCCAAGTTCGCAGTCTGATCCCAACCCAGTCAGTATTAGACAGGGAGAACTCTATTAGGGACGTGGCTGGCTACCTTCTCTCGTGCCTGTTTATGCCACAGAGACGGGTAAAAGGCTGAAATTAGGCATTTTAAAGTTGTGATCACTCTCCCTGCAGCTAATAAAAGCCACCAGGCTTCTCTGTCACAGAAAGCTGTGACAATGTATTAAGGTTGGAAAACTAGCTAATTCTGCAGAATTCTTACTTCTTATGGGTTTCATTGGGGCAGGGACCAGCCCTTGCCCCCTTGGCATATATGGCAATATAAAGTGTAGGTGGGCACAGGAGAGGCAATTACTGAACTGTTACGAAGTATCACATGGACAGCTGATAGAGGAACAGGGAGACCTGCCAACCATAACCAGATGTTAAAATAATTAAAAGCCTCTGCAGCTGTGCTGCCTACCTTTTTCTCCTCTTCTTCATTTTTT